>NC_079890.1:20401802-21043328 GCF_024868665.1 Triplophysa rosa
TGTCATGGCTCTGCTTCATTTAGTCATGTTTTTCTTGGTCCTGTAGCAGAGTCATGACAAAGCCTTTGGTTATGTGTGGAGAGAAACATATTGTTGTCCTTTTGACAATAATGTACGTTCTCTCCAGTGTCTCGTCTCTGTTCCCGCCATCTCGTTTCCTCGTTATCCTTCCCTGAGTGTTTGATTGACCACACCTGCCCCATGTCGTTATCCCTTGTTTGTCTTTCCTTTAAATACCCTCTTGTTTCTTTGTCCTGTGCTCGTGCATTGTATATTGTGTCTTTGGTGGCGGTCCTTGTTTATTGTTTCCTGTGTCTCCCGTGCTCATGGTCTGTTTGGAGTGTCCTGTCAGTCTTAGTAAGTGTTTAGTTTGGTTTATCTAGTGTTGTTTATTTTCAGTTTAGTGTTAGTTAGTAGTCGTCCTGTCATTATCTTGTTGTATTGTGTTTTCCCCCATCGTGGGTTTTTGTTTTGTGTTTCTTGTAAATAAAGTCTTGTTTTTTGTTAACCTCATTCCCCGCTGCCTGCAATTGGGTTCTCCTGCACACATTTCATGACATTTTGTAGTTTCACTTCAGAAGAAAAGCTGTGATTGTCATTATTGCCTTTCGTTCCGTGGCATGGCGGCTCTAAATCGGGCTTGTAATTTTTCTTGGTACTTTCAGGAAGGCCTTTCTTTCTCTATCCCTTGGTGAAAATTAGGACTAACCCACACACTTTAGCCAGAAGTGATAATCTCTGATTCAGAACAGAATTGCAAGTTCAGCAAATATTCACATTTAAAGAAACCCATGCCATTACAACCAATGCTATTTCTTACTATTTATTTTCAATTGGTGACCATCAGTTCTGCTGTCGTAATTGCTACTATTTTCCACCACTTATCACAAAGAAAGTCTTCTTAAATATTGTAATGTGATCTCATATTAATGTATTTCACAGTACTTCCAGTTGTAGTAGTTGTTATTTTCGCAGAAATTATAACAATGGCAAATTTAAAGGGACAGTTCACCCCAAAAAAAGAATTCTGGCTCACACTTTATTTTAAGGTCCAATTCTTGCTATTAACAAACCATTAACTAGGACTTTCACCTCAATAAACTCCTAATATGTTCCTTATTAGTAGATAGTAAGGTAGTTGTTAGGTTTAGGTGTTGGGTAGGATTTGGGATGTAAAATAAGGTCATGCACAATATTTGCTTTATAAGTACTAATAAACACCCAATATGCTAATATAGGCATGCTATAAGAAATGAGTTATTAGTGAGAATTGCTCTACTAAATACAAATACTAAAGTGTTACCAAATTCTGTCATCATTTACTCACCCCAGAGTTGTTCCAAATCTGTATTTTTTTGTTCTGATGAACACAGGGAAAGATATTTGGAAGAATGCCTGTAACCAAACAGTTCTTGGCCATTATTGACTAGTAGGAAAAATTACAATGGCAGTCAAAGGTGTCCCAGAACTGTTCGCTTTCCGGCATTCTTCAAAATATCTTCTTTTGTGTTCAACAAAACAAAGACATTTATAAGCGATTTTTCCTACTATGATAGTCAATGGTGTGCAAGAACTGTTTGGTTACAAGCATTCTTCCAAATTTCTTTCTCTGTGTTTATCAGAACAAAGAAATGTGTACAGATTTAGAACAACTTTGAGGTTGAGTTAATGAAGACAGAATTTTCATTTTTGGGTGAACTGTTCCTTTAAGTACTTTAACTTAATGGCAGGTAGCACAAGCTATTGTGTCAGTTTCGCTTAGCTTTGTTTCTCGGGTATCGTTCTCAGGTACCGGGTTGTGACTGCATTTGCTGGAACACTTGTGTCTTTTTCTGCATTAGGGGAGGAGCTGTGGACAGACTATAGCTGTACTGCATTAAACACGTCGCACACAACTGCATCCGAGTGCAGTGACACCAGTGGACTCAGTCTGTTTGATGGAATCAAATGTTGATAAAGAGTGAAGTGTGTGTCTGTGGAAACTGGACATTCAGTCTGTAAGTGTGAGTGTATCTCAGAAGCTGTGAGAGCTTTGGTTATTCAGTTTGTGTATGTAGAGTGGATATACTTTCACTAAGTGTGTGCGCTTGAGGAGATTCGGTGACTGTGAAGCTTCTTTTTAGTGGATCATTGCCTGAGTGAAGAGCTTGGATGGTAGTGGATGGCTGGTCCAGGACAGAACAGCCTTTCATTCACACCCACAGTGGGGCTCCAACCTGCAATAAATGAACATTCAATCTCCTTGAGTTTCTGTTGCGCTCTCACTTTGATTTTTTTCTGTCTCTCCAGTTACCCACTTTGTTCAGGATACAGGTCAGATGTCCATGCATGACCTGACGTGTGGATAGAGATGGACGTAAAGGGAGGACAGGGAGATGTGGGGATTCAGAAAAAGTTGAAAGAACAGCGTGTGTGTTCTGGTGAAAATCTACATGGCTGCTTTTGACTTTTAACTGTTTTTTGAGTCTCGGGTGCTTGAGTTTAATTGAAGCATATCTCTGTTCACTGTGAAGTTTCTCTCTTTGTGAGCAAACTTTGAAGGAAGTGGAAGTGGCTTGTTTATCTTTGATTACCCCCACGTAGAATGAGCATTACATAATCCTGAATTTTATTTAACATGGGGCAGAATCATCCCATTTTGTTTCCTGGAGTGTGTGTTTGACACTTTACACCCAAGCAATAGCCAAATATTTTTGTTTCTGTCTGAGCGCTCCTTTTTATCTTTCTCCACTGGATTTTCACTCTGCCATTGTCAGCAAAAAGAAATCAAAGTGTGAAATGCAACTATTTCATCTTAACATTAAGACTCCAATAGTGTTAACTAAACAAACTGTGGGACCTAATAAATTGCTTTACTTTAATTGATTTATGCTACATTAAACAAATTCTGAAAATACGTACAGATGGGTGATCAAGCACTATTATCTTATTGTTTTTTTATTTAAAAATGAGTATGATATACAAATGACTAATAATAATGCATGAAAGTCAAACACTAAATGTAAGTTTTAAATACGTATTTAAGTCAAATGAAAGAGAATATTAATCTCGTGCCTGGCTGAGATGCCTGGCACCCCGTTGAGATGCCTGTTAGGACCCTCTGTTTCCTTTTGACACTCAAGCAAAATGCTGGCAGGATGTTTGCTGAATACTGGGGAAAGTGTTCTTGAGGTGGCCCCATTAAAAGTGTGTCAAACGAGTGTGTGTGAACACAACCGGCTGTTCCTGTGGCAGCACTCCTACTGCATTTGAGTATGGCCTTTGGTTTTTGGATCTGTGCATGGATGTATCTTCCATGTTCCTTGATGGAATGCCAGGACTCATATACATGCAGTCTGTGCCCCGGCTTGTTCAGGCCTCAGCCCAAATCTTTCTGTCTGTTCCACCAGATAGGATCTAACTGGTCTCTCTGTAATTTTGTGTTAACCATGGGAAAGTGTCTTTGTCTCACAAGAGTCCCACATCAAGCAAAGGGCATCTCAGGCTTTTCTTTTCTGTCCATCTGTGAAATTTTTTACCTCGTATAGTGAAACTACACAGTGAATACAATGTACTACATCACAAGCATAATAATTTTGTAACAATTCTCAAAACAACCTTAACTTTGTTATGTCTTTTTCTAATAGAGACACGATTGTCTGGATGACTGAATGTTGATTGTTACTAAGTATAAAACCCTTATATTAACCCTTTTAAGCATCCAAAATCTGATATATGGCTAAAATAGATCAACTGAAGCTGTGCCACAAGAATAAATTACAGAATGCTTTTCACTTCGAATATTGGCAACTACAATATATATCTTGAGTGGGATTCTTTGAGTTCGCTTCCTCCTGGCTTATCCTGCCTGTTAACAGTTTAATATATTTCAATATGGACACAATAATTAATAAAGGAGAGGAAGGGTTGTACGGCTTTGGAAACATAAAAATAACCTTGTGGTCTACAAATGATCTGGCTGTGTAAGACGTGACAGAAACCTTCACACTTGGTGAAAAAATCTTTTTGAAAAGCTTCCATTCAGTGAAATGTGAAAGACTAGTGCATGGAGTGATGACCAAATGTAAAGAATGTAATATTCAGAAGAAATGTAATATTTTGACCTTTACATTTTTTTAAATCGTGCTGAACATCCCCATCTCCTGTGTAAGCATGCTTAGGGTTTTATTGGTGTTTTAAGACTCAGCAGAATAGAAGTACTTCAGCCCTTACTTGTTGTGTGAAAGAGTATGTCTCAGGTTGCCACATTTTTTTAAACAACATGCCGCATTTTTGTTAATTTATGAATGTATTGTAAGCTAATTTAATGTATTGCTTTTTCTAAAAAAAAAAAAAAGAAAGAAATTAGTGGGATGTCTGTCTGTATGTGTGTGCGTCTGAGTAATTAGTCCGGTAGGCTTTTGTTTTGAGGGCGAGCAAAGGTACCAGATGGACTTGGGGAGGGGGACTGGCACTAAGACAAGCCAACAAAACCAGACAAAAAGAAGAGACATAGTGGGAAGTGTGATGGGGACAAACAAGCAGGCCCATCACTGTCAGGATGCACCAACTCCCTCCTCCCTCATCCTGCCATCTCCTCTGCTGCTCTAATCCTTTATCACTTCATCACTCTCGTGCAGATGAATCTGGATCTCCAGCGGAAGAAATGGCAGTTATGCTGCTGCTAAAGTCACTTAGTGTTCTTTTGTGGGAGACCCATAATCCCCTATTAAGCTCGAGAGCGCTTGTGTTTGACCCAACTATAAACAGCGCTCACTGTTCCCCCTCCAATAAATATTCAAGTAAAGAGGCTTAAGAAAGACTAAAGAAATGAATTACTTGCGTCTTATGAACACATTTAATGTTTTTTACTCATCATATGCTGCTTGAATTGATTTACGGCTGTTGTTATTTTTGTACTTAATCTTTACGGATTTCAAGTCCTGGGGATAAATCTTTTTTACCGTGGCTATTTGGCTGAAGTGGATAGTTTGTGTTTTATTTACAGCTGTTTTGACATAAATAAAGAGTCTTTTACCAAAACATATTTTTTTCACCTAATGTTGTTCTCAAAACATATGGCGTTTTTATCTGTATTTTGACAAACAGCTGCATCTCTGATCGGAGCTTTGAACAGTGGCTTTGAAGATACAACTGAAAGTAAGATAGGGATTTAAGTGAGGTTGTTTGTAAAGATGAAGTGTAAAAAGACAGTCAGGAGAAGATGCCCTAAGAAGACACATTGAGAAGCAGACAGGACGGAAAAGAGAGATCACCTTGTGTCAGAAAGAAGGCAAGAAAACAGCAAGAAAGATAGGAGGGGTTTAACTCCCCTGAAGAGCCCAGACTTTGACTTCTGGTTGACAGGCTGCTGGGTCTCAGACCATACGGGCCTGTCTCTTCCACTATCAGCCCAGCTGCACTCCCCCTCTGTCCCCGCACCTGACACTTTGACACGGGCACAGCAGTGACAAATAGCTGGAGCTTTCACCTTCTGTCACACTGTCTGGACGGCGCTAAATCAGCCCAGTGATACTGTAGCCTGGCCCCACTGACAGGTCCTCTGTCACAACACGGCACTGATCGGGGTCTCTATGGGTGGCTTAGCCCTGCGGAGGGGGGCTCTTTCTTCTCTTCATAATGCACTGAGAGTCAGTTAAGCAGCTTGTCAGTTGGTGTGGCACAGAATGGAGATGAGAGAGAGAGTTTGCAAGATGTGGTTGAATTGAGTAGAGGTTTGTGTCAGAAGGGGTGGGAGTGGTTGCTTAGATATACTTTGAGGACAGATTTGGCCCCAGAAGTTGGCTAAGTCAGACAAAACCTTCCTTTGGGGATGGATGGAGTTTTTGTTTAGGGGAAGGGTAGTGTTCGAGTCTGAAGTAGTAATTATAATAGCTTTTTATGAAAGAAATGGGAGTTTATGGTATGCCATTATTTACATGGCTGCATAAAATTGACAATTATGATTTATTCCGATTACTTGTGTTTAGCAAAAATTACTTTGTAGCACCGTCCCACGATTAATCGCATCCAGAATAAAAGTTTGTGCTTACATAATATATGCCTGTGCACTGTGCATATTTATTTTGTATTTACAGTATAAACTCGTATACATACATATATATTCAGGCAATATCTGCATGTATATATTAATATATCATTTACATTATATATAAACATTTATTTATTTAATTTTTTTCTTTTTTTTATAAATACAAAATTAATATGCACAGATATATATTATGTATACTCAAACTTTTATTCTGGATGCAATTAATGCGATTAGTCGTGGAACAGCCCTACTGTATTTAAACAACACATTCTGAGAATATCTCCAAGGACGAGTCCTACTTAAAGACCAGTGGTCCTCAACAGCGAGGCCGTGTCCCACAAGGGGACCCCAGGTGACTTCCAAGGGGGCCTTAAGATGACTTATAATTAAAAATTAGAGCATTAAAATACATTTAAGAAAAAACTGAGATATTTCTTATTATTTGGCCGTTTTTATAATGAAAAAACCTTTACCAGTTACTGTCAAACTCAAATATCTCAAACATAAAATATTTAAATGGGTAAAATTTGTGAGTTTTTGTGTGTCGGAAAGGAAGGACCTTTGAATAGACCCCTTTTGCGGAGGTAATCCTGTCAGTTCGTCTCTGGATCCATTGAGTGAGTGTGTACAGGCCGGCCAGGTTGCGTTAAAGTGAACTTTTTCAAAATCAATCACAGTCCTAGACAGTGAGTGACCTTACATGTTAACATTTAATCATGTTTTTTTCTAGTCATTGTCAAAAAGCAAGACGTGCAACCTAGCAACCTAAGATCCCCCTAACCTATGCGGTCAGGGGGATCTTTCTGCCTCCACCTAAGCTCCGCCCACAAAAACGTGTCACAATGTTTACTAACAGAAAAAGCATCTATATTGTTGAATACAATGGCGGGCCTTGGACTCAAAAAGGTTGATAACCCTACACTTGAAAAAGGTTGATGACCACTTCAGAAGATGTAAACAATGCTGGTCCAACACTGGTCCAGAAGAACTTCCTGTTTCATTTTTTTTAAACTGCACAAACGTTTGAACAAAATGCATCCAACAGAACATTTATAACCAAATTAAAAAGTTAATTGAATGTCTTAAGGATTTATATGTGTGATATATGTAAGAAAAAAATAGGAAAAAAATTTGAGAGCACGTTGTGCAAAATGGTCTATAATGCTGATAGAGCCATACTGCAGTAACATCATGACTACTTGAGAAAGACAGATAGAGAAGCCCCCAAAAAAAGATTATTTGATGTCTCCTGAATGGATCCACCGATGCCCGCAGCAGTTGTTAAATTGACGTCCCTGTTTCTCTTTTTTGCCTCTCATTCTCTCTCTTTCTTTCATACTTTTCCTGTCAGTCTGCTTTCATCCGTCAATCCTTCTTCCGCTTCTTTAGGCTTTAGGGGCTAGATGTATCTAACAGCGCATTTAGCTAAACTACAGTATGCTGAGTTTTTCACCCCCCCCCACTCCTCTTCCTTTTATAAATCCCATCCCCCTCTCATTCCCCTATCTCCCACTGCTAAAATGGAATTGGATCAAAGCAGGGAGGAGGAAAGGGGGTATAGAGAGAGAGAGAGAAAATGTTCTCATTGGGTTTTATTGAAATATTTATAGTTCAAGGTTGGCTGGCTAAATTGAATATCTATGCTGATCTCGCTCGCCTGTTTAACTTGTGCTTAGGCAAATATGTTTCCTAGGTGATAACCTTTTATGTACAGGTCTGACTTCATTGAAATGCATGAAGATAAAAACGTGTCACACTTCAGAGCGGCTCGGATCTGCAACGCTGCTGCCTCGATTATTCAAATGATAATTGACCCCCACCTGTAGCCGGCTTATTTTCTCTCCTCAATCACTTCATTGGCTTTAAGGATATGGAATAAATACCATTTTTGTCATTTACATTACGAACCCTTGCAGAATGTCAAGCACCTCTGGCAGAGGGGAAGTGACGGTGAGAAATATATGGCCAATTATTATTTCCAGTCCCGTTAATAATGTAAACAGTGTTGATACTGAAGGTACCTGAGCGTTGAGTGCTGTGGATCGTGCGGCTCCATCCATTTTCCTCCACATAACAAATGCGTTGATGATTATCATCATTTATATGTATCATTTTTCATGGCAAAACGCTGTATAGCAGCAGGCCATCTAAAGGTGATGAATTGACATCTAGTGTCAAGCCTCTGAACCATGTGATTTAAAATGAATCGTAATATATCATGATATATCACTTTTCGTAGGCTGAAGGGAAGGTTGTCAATTATTTGAACATATTCTAAAACACGCCAGTATGAATTGTAATTTATACCAAACCCGAAGCCCATGCCAAAAAAACTGTTTATTTTGTTTATTGTGCAGTATCCTCAAAGGACACTCATTTTTAGATTTTGGATAATTGTAAATACCTCATTAAAGAGTAATACCTCCCCGTTATTAAGTGTGATTGACCGTACGCTTTGATAACCCTCTCCCTCTCCTGTACAAACAAATGGCCGCAGTTTTGCTCCTAATGAGCAGGGATGCTGAATGTCCTCGTGCTTCATTAGCGAATGCATTATCCAGAGTACTGATTTAAAAAGAGCTCTAATGAAAGGCGTCGAATGTTTCCCACTTCGCCGCCGCTGCCTGTTTGCTCAGAGCCAGCCAAAGCTCCAGAATTAGAAATGTTTAATTATGAAAATGGTTACTGTGGAGAATTTCAAACACACTCCCTCCCCAGATCATTAGTTATGGAATGATAAAAAAATAAAAAGAGAAAGAAGTAAAGGAGAGCGGGGAAAAATTGAGAAGAAATGCTCTCAGAAATGAAGGGTTCATATTTCAACCTTATAGCCGCTAAAAGGGTGTACTCAGAAAATCAATTTTATGAAAGTCCGCTCAGCACTAAAGGGAGCTCTATGCAACCAAGCAATCTTAAACGAATGTCCAAAAGGGCGGCAAAGGCTCTGATTCATGCTGGGTATCAGGAATGCATTCCCCTTGGCTCACATATTATCCTCCAACTTGAGGTCAAAGGTTTCTACCTGGTTTAAATCAAGTCATGGTTAACATTTTTTTTGCTTAATAAATGCATGCAAGCATTTTGCACGCAAGTTGTGTCAATTGTGTTGGATTATCAAAATAATTGGCACTTTCTGTATAAGCTGGATCAGACTATCCTAAAGGACTTGCACAGATGCCAAGAATCATGTATTTGGTGATATTGGTCTTGATCTTATAGAAGGATGAAATGCGATACACAAAGGATGCCCGGAGTGCATTACATTCTCATAGTGTGCTGCCAGAAAATAAACGTCTGCCACTCACTCTACGCAGACTCGTGCTCGCATGTATTTGGAAGCTGTGGCAAAATGACGTGTCTGCTTTTTCATCTGTCTGTGTGATGGACTCCCGCTTGGAGAGAGTCCTCTAGGGTGGATAAATATGGCTGACACATGTGGAGACCTCAACTGAAACACTGATGCTCAGAATCAATGACACGTTGCATGTGTTAGGACCTGCTATGCTGCTGGACATAAGTGATTATGTGTGTTTATGTGCTTACGTCACACCAGAGTGTGTGTAAAATATAATATAATATAATAATGTATAAAATAATATGATAATGTATTTATGCTGGAAGAGTTTTTGTGTATGTGTTTTGAAGCTGGGAGGTCACAAAGATGTACAGCTGGGTGACTCTGCCCACACTCCTCATCGGGGATTCCCATTAGTTAGATTGATCGTTTCCTTTTCTTGCCCTTTGATTCATGCAATACACACTGCCGTAATCGGTACACTGCCTTATGGTGCTGCGCATCTGTGCATCACATCTCTCTCTCACACACATATGCTCGCATATATGCATTTATACAAATTAATGAGCACACGCTCATACCTTTATATAGATGCAAATGTGTAGACTGTCCCAAACGCAAAAAATATGACCCCTTAAAATGGAGACCGTTTGTAACCCAGAATAGTCAATAATACTTTTTGAAATCTCACATCAACTAAAATTTTAAAGCTCATATAAACTCAGACCTGGTGAGACACTGCTGTGTCCTTGTGCCCTTTAAATGCTTTAAACAGGTTCAAGTCAGTACAGCACTATTGCATACTTAAATGTATTTTATTGTGTTCCCAATGGGAAGTAATCTTTACTGCTTCAGTTAAATTGATCCTTTATGATCCCAGACACTTAAATGTTTCCCATCATGTTTTATCACGTATTGAAGACTGATGATGATAGCAGTAATAATGTAAAACTCTATAGAAAATCCCTTAAACATGATTAGTATGTTGAATGAGATGCCACATGCTCCTCTGCAGACTTTTGGATTGTGGAATACATGCTTATAAGATCACCTAACACGCAAGCTTAACGTGAATATGTATCTTCATCAATAACACATCAAGAAAAGACTGCCTTAAAATAATAGCTCAGCTTACAGGCAAAATCCCGAACTAACATTTTTGTGCCGTTAATAGCGTTTTTCTAGGCACGGGTAGGAGAGTTTACATGTTGGAAAAAGCTGGAAATGTGTCTATCTGCCTGCTAATCCAAATATGTCATGTTTAATATATATAATTTGGCCTCTCTCCTAGAATACTGCAGGATTTCATTGATTTTAACTGGCTCCCTCCGACATTAATATTTAGAATGAAAATATTTTGTTTCAGAGTTTCTCCATGACTCATATTTTTTTAGTTGGATGGGAGTTTTTATAAGTGTCATGTTGTAAGCGAACCGACATGGCTGCTCTGTATGACAAATAAACTTGGGTTTTGCTACACATGTGCTTCCAGAAGTGCAAAACAACATTTAAACAAATAAATATTATGACAAATGTATGTGGATATGCATGCACAAACACATTATGAACTGTGGGTGAACTGTGGATAGCATTAAGCAGCATATGCCTTATGCAGGGGTGAATTTGAGTGCACACGTTTTTCATTGCAGTTAGGACGCTGTGTGTGTGTGTTTTTACGAAATGAATGGGATTAGCAGGTCCGTCCCGGACCGCAGGTTTACCTGAGCGCCGTCTCTCTTTGTCACTCCTGTGGGCTGTTGCCAGAGCTGTCAGTGTAAGTGAAACTCCATGTTGTGCCTGGAGAGATTGGTCTCTAGAGGTCAGTGCAGTTCCACTAGTGACAGCTGCACTCACAGTCCTGCTGTAGAGCCAACATGGCTGCCTGCACTCTAAATGACGAGGGAGGGCAAAATAATTAAAGCAAGGATCAAATATGTTTCCATGACAAGCAGTCACATTCACACACAGACAGACAGATACACAAACACGCAGAGGAGTACAGATCTTTAGGGTCTCTGACCTTGTCTCTAAAAATGTTGGTGCGTGTGAAGGTGTGGAGCTCATGAATGAATGTAAATGAAGGACTGCTGTGTGCTTGATTCAAAGCTCTGTTCTGGTCCGGCTGTTTAATGCATACTTAAATAATTGATATAATAGTTAAGAAAACCCTTTTTTTTGCATATGTTAGAAGATGAATAATACTAAGCCCTGTAGAATAGTGCTGTGTATCTGTCTCCAGCACCTGTATTTCATTGACCGCTATTTCTGTAGGCCTGCAGAATTCACTTTTCCGCTCCTCTGTTTCCGTCTTGCTTTTTAGCAGCACCGTTTATCTGCTGCTGAAGTACAAGAAGAGAATAGAGCAAATGCGCTGAGCTCCGCTTTGGCGTAATGTCATTATGTCCAGTTAGTTTTAAAAAGCCCTTTTTTATAAACATTTACAGTGTGGGGCACAAAGGGAGCTGCTGTTCCGCTTGCTCTGTTTGTATTGTGGTTGTGGTCACGTTGGGCTTCAGCTGACTTGTCTACAGAAAACGGGTGGCAGAAACGTGGCCTGCCCAGCCAAGTTTTAAAATTAGTAACAAATTTAATATGTTCTGCGCTAGCATTCCCCACCACAGAGATTGCGAAAATGCATTTTGAGTTTGTTGCGGGGTCTCACTGGATGACCACAGAGAGGACGGAATCGGAGGGAAATGCAGAACAGATGCGAGAAGCGTCGGGAGAAGAGAGGGGCTACATTTCAGGACCACCAAACATGCGGTGCACCCAAATGATCTGAACACTTCCCACTCTGCCATTCTCAGACCGTTAGTGTGACCTAAATGACAGAACCATGCTCCCGTTAATGGCGTAATAGTGATTTATCGCTCTCATTTTGAGGATCGCTATCCCCATAACTCCTAATACAGAGGGGAATATGTATTTTGGATAATGCACCCCTGCCATAAGAGCTCATGGGCAGTTAAAGCATGGGAAGGAACATATTACTGTCATAAATCTACATCTCTAACCTGCTATATAAGAAGACATGGAGATATTGGAATCAAGAATGACTGGAAATAAGAAAATGAAAAGGAGGAAGTAGAGTTGACACATTGATATCAGGCCACTAACTTTTATTTCGACGCATTTAAGTAGTGTTCTATTAACGGTGTTCAGATGATATTAGCTCATTTTAGATTTATCTTGGGTCTTGCTTGCTGTTTGCTTGATCTGCTTCTCTGTCATTTTGGTTTTCCCCTCTGCCTCTTGTTTATCAGTTTGGACATATGATTTACTTGATTAAATATGTTTAAAGTTATTTTCGTAGTTGTAGTCGCTTGCTTGAAGTGGATGTCATGATTGTGGTGTTTGACAGGGATGTTATTAGCTGAGCATGTTTTGTCTGCTACACTATCAAAAATTCACAAAAGTCATTTTGTAATTTCTGATCCTAAAAGTGTGTACAAATTTCAAATTGACATGTTTTATGGATTATTCCCCATAGATGGAACAAGCCTTATTTTGATAATATTACAGTTATAATCCCATTTGCAGTTTTAACTTTAACCAGTAGAGGGAGGCCACTCTTTTTTTCCACCATTTTCTCAGAGCCAGCAACCTCTGCTGATAACCCCTCATTATGTGTGAAGCTGAAGAAATGTGTCACTTATTATTTTTTGCCAGCCACATCAAGGGCTCAGTGTTTCTCTTGAAGAATCATTTATAATGTAAAAGATAAGCGTGTTCCAATAACTGATTCCTCTCGAACAGCTCATGAGAGCTGATTATATGTGACTTCACATCAGGTCGTAAATATTTGTCAGCCCACCTTTGAAACAGGCAAGCTGTGGCACTGTCAGCCCTTCCACATGAAAGAGTGAATGGAAACGTTTAGGGTTGGGAGCCGAATCAGTCATAGCTGGAATGAGATGGCCAATAAAATGCATAATTATGATGCTCTGTCATTGGCCACAGCCCAGAGGGCTTTTTAACTGGGCAAAAAATCCCACACGCGCATAATGGGCCTTTTTTATGGTAGTGTAGTCTAAAAGTGAGCTGTGACAATGTGTGGTCTGCATTCGGTGCCCAAGGCTGCTGGAATATACTGTTTACCTAGCTAGAACAGAATGTAGGCGTGTTGCAACGGCCCCTTTTGATTACACTGTGCCCTGGAATACATGCAGTGCCACAACTGCCATGCTACCACAGATACCCTTCGATCTCACCTGCCTATTTTGGAGATGTTCCTCGCAGGTTGTCTCTGCGTGTGAGAGTTTATGGTAAAGTTTCCAGAGGTTTTATGGAAATTAAGGTGTCATGAAGTGTTTTATAACTTTGCGAACTGGTACTTTTACAGTGAGACAGATTGAATATCATTACTAAAGTTTGGGATTTCTTGAACAAAAGAACAGATTTGCTTTCTTTCTCAGCCTCATCCTAATAAAAGTTGATGGATGGTAGATAGACATAGATTCCTTTCTGTCATAACAATTTGGGGTTGCCTACCTAGTGGAATTTAATGTAACAGAAGAGATTCCCACAGAGCTGTAGACCTTTAGCAGTTAGAGTGAATAAAGATATGTACAGTACCATACTCTAACACATACGCCTACTGTGAACTACAATAAAAATAAAGCAGTATCTATTCTTTCCGAAGGGCTGCTTTTTGTTAAACATTTCATATCATTTAAACACATCACAGCTAATTACAGGTTTGACGTTTAAAGGTGTGGTTTGGGGTATTCTGGAAAGTTGTATGCATACTACAAAGTTTTGTTTTTTCCAGGGAATGGCTCAAAGGCAAAAAGTCAACATTCTTCACTCTATTATCACACATCATGCTATACACATAAATACACTTTCATACACCATTTCATAAGTGTGGAGATTCAAGCAGCGTTGAGGTGAGATTAGGAACTCAACCCCTCCCTTTCGAAGCACTACGGCAGCTCTTACGGGACAAAGATGTCATCCATTTTGACTATCGATAAATAACTGATGAATTTTGTGTCTAGTCAAGATATGTTTGAGGTAAAAGGAGTAAGATTGGTCTAGTTTAAGATACATTACTGTTAGTTGAGATTTTCTGCATTAGGCTGAACTCCGTAATTGCAAAACAACCATAGTCCAGATAGGGTCAGGTCAGACAGGTTACTCAGAGTGCACTGGAAGTAGCATGGACGAAAGCGCGCTGTCCACCCGTAAGGCACACAAAGCCAGCTTTTCATCAAGTACTTCGGCCACCTATAGGAGTCTGTAATTATCTTTGACAAAACTCATTAGCAAGGACCTTGTAGCAACATCGGCTACCAGGAATTCCATGAGGAGAGACATGAACAGAAACAAAGCCTCGCACACATTTCATTGCGCCCTTTGACAAAATGTAATGAAGTGTGTTCATTGTCCCCCTCATCAACATTTGAACCCTGAGCCATCATTGCTGAGACTCTCTTATACGCCCTCTGTGCCACTGAGTGGGACACATCAAATGGCACCTTCACTTTACCTCTTTTGTCTGCCTTTGGGCAATTTGTTGTTAGAGATGTTGTTGTTGTTATCATGGGCCTTATTAGGATGAATTGGCCCTTGCCGTTCTGTCAGAACCAGTTCGCTGCTTTACATCATAGGCTCTGTGAGCAAACTGTCTGCGGTGAGAGAGAAAACCCCTCATAACCTAATTTTCAATAGTTAACCCGCCGATGACCTTTGAAAGAAATAATTAAGGGTTTGTCAATTGTGGTCAGGTTCCTCACCATCCAGCAGAGAATGATATACAGTTATTGTGTATTACACCCATTTACAAAATGTTATTCTCTGAGATGCAGCAGCTATGACCAATGCATGGATTTATATTTATGTCCATATAACTCATGACCATATAATCCATAGTACTGATTGCCTCTTGCCCAAGAGTCATTCACAGGTCATAAGATGTATACTGACCTTGAAACTATAGTCATAAGACTAAATGTGTGGCTGACTATGCATAAGAAATATTTGATACCCTTGTGTTTAAACAGTGGCAGTTGCAGTGTTGTTTTATAGAACTAGCCTGACACTTGGGGCCAAGGCTAAAGACTTTTTTCCAATCCAAAATTTTCGTATGCGTTTTTCGTATTTGGCTCTTGTTTGTACGGTGTCTCTGAATTGTTAAAAAAGGCCACTCAAAATGCTTGACGGATGCGAAAAACGCATAAAATCGAACCCGGTCCGAATTTTTTTATGACGGACGAAAATATCGGAGGCAGTGTGTAAATGTGATTGACACAACTTGAGGTCGTATTTATTTTTTAACGTGTGGAAATTTCGGACGCAAATTTCGGACTCAATGTGCAATGGGCTTGATTGTAAATTTGCAGTTTATGAGATATTGATTGTATAATAGTAATAGCAGAGTCTTTGTAATAATTCCCATAAAAACCAACTTTGGTCTTCTAAATATGCTTTTAGAAACACAGCTGCAGATTAAGCTACTAATAGTTTTACATTTATTCTGCTCTGTTGAGAAACATAATCTATCTTTATGTACCAAGTTATTATGTGCTCCTTTGGCTCTTTTGGTAGAGAGAATTGTGTTTGATTAAAAATGTATACCTTGAATGCACTGTTAGTCGCATAAATAAAATGAAATGTGTGAGCATGAGCTATAGCAGAAATGCTGTCTGTCAACATGTGGTTTGACAATGCAGTTAAAGGGATAGCCCCCCCCCCAAAAAACAATCTGATATTATTTATTCTTATAATTTTTATAATATATATAATATATTATAATTATCTATCTGTCTATCTATCTATCTAATGATAGTAATTCAATAAAAAAATGTACAGTATTGTAATGCATAATAATGCATACCATGTGTCCCCATGCACCTATCCAAGACTAATGCACAGTCCCAAAGAGAATCAGAGATGCAGTTCTTTGATTAGAAAACATTGTAGGACAATAGGACATTCCCATCTTAACACACAATCTTAGACTTATTCCACCCTTGTTGGTCTAGATTTAATATGGTGTAAACCTGTTGTAAGACAGGCTCTTAATTGATCTATTAGTTGCAGCGTGAGCCTGATGCTGTGTGGCAGGAATCCATGCTATTATTGCCGGTTCCCTCAGGTATAGCGCTGCAGCACTAATCCCATTGCACATGCATCATTACCTTCAATAATGTTTGGCAGATCTTCTTTACAGCTCCCATTTTAATTACCTTTGCTTTAAATATTTAACACAAGGCAAACGTCTTTATGTGGCCGTCGCACAAGCTGTGTGGCACTTGTCAATACAGTTAGTTACTATATGAAGATAAACTAATTTGTTCATCTGGTTGGAGGAACAACAGTGTTCTCAAAAATTTCAGGTTAATTCATCATGCCAATCTATCTGTTTTTAATCAGAACAGTATTTAGAATATGATTTTGAAGGATTATATTTAGGGAGATTTGTAGAAATAGATCTCGCCTGTTGGACAGATTGCTTGCTAGTGCAGATCCCGAGGGATAATCCAAACAACAGTCAGTTGACCTTTAATAAAACAAAAATATAAGCATGCCACCTGCATCTTGTCAGGACTCTCATATACATTTTAGCAGCATTTAACATCTTCCGAAAGCGCACAAAAATATAATCTGGCATCGATGAAATACATTTTTAAATGTTATGGTGTTATGGTGATCGTAAAACCCATCTAGAAAAAAAACAAGGTAAATAAACACTCTAGTTATTTATGAGGTTAAGACTTGGTCTGTTTCTGATATTTGGTCTTTTTAAATAAACTGTTAGAGGATTTAAGTGTTAGACCTTTTATTTATCACGGTATTTTAACATTTACCTCTAAATGTTCAAAGTGAAATTCGACCCCTTTTTCAGCTCACCCACAAATTGACCACAGCCCTTTTGAATAGACCTAATACATCTCTAATGCTCTTATTACATGCCTTAATCTTTCAATCCATCCTGAAATAATGTCTATCTTTCTGCAGCTTAATTTACTGGACCCTGACCGGTAGGTCATCGCTCAAATCTAGTTTTTATTTATTTGATTTTTTTATATGATCGTGCTTCACGTCTGTCTTAAAAACTAGCCTATTCCAAGACTCCATGTGGAATTATCTTCTCCAAATTAACGAAAACAAATGTACAGAAATAAAAGCCTGAGTACGCCATCTCTCTTACCGCATGAAACCTAAAAGTGTCCATTTATTATTATTATTATTTTTTTATCTGTTTACTCATTTCAGGAAAAAAATAACATATTGTCTGTATTTTGAAATTTGCAACCTAGCTTGCTTTTCGTGTTTAATTGGGTGTGATCAAATTAAAAACACTTTGTGCGTTAAACAGTATGGATGCTTCCGCATGACCTTGTTTTTACCACAAGCTGGTGATGCACCAGCGCGAGCGCAATCCACACAAAGCAGCAATGCATAACCTGTTCCTGCCTGACTTTGAGCCTGAACAGTCAGAGTATGTGATGCCAATACCGAATAAATAATGACGAGAAACTGATATCCCTTTTCTTCACACCCTTGTTGAGTCCATTCATGACAGGATTTGAATTTATGACCTTTCAACAATGACCTAAATTTAAGCAAAGTTAGTGTAAACTTAAAGTTTAAAGCTAGTTATATTAGTAATATTAAAAGAAATCAGTAGACAAGAAAGGAATTAGTTCTTATAAAATATTTTATAAATGACAACACATAACATTTATACATAGTTCCTTGAAATAAACAGCACACTCCTCAGGAGCACAGTATCGCACTTCATTTATTACGTAAATAAAAGTAAAAAGGCTGATTGTAAGATTAACACCAGCTTCCAAAACTGTAAATCACAGAACATTAAGCACACGACCACAAGAAATAAACGTAACAACACAACCTTGGGAGGACATACAGCATGGTAACAGATAAATAACGCAGATGGATAACCAAACAATAAATATATAAATAGGATTGCTAAACTACGATTGCCATTGCAAACATAAGAAATCACAGACAATTTATTCTCATACATACACAGAACGTTGCATAAAGTTATTGACACCATTAAATCATATTGTGCAAAATTATGGCTGCCTCCAGTTTTCACAGTTCCAAAAAGGGCTCGTACAGTTTCAAATGTCCACTGCAATGGGCATATAGTTCTTCATTGCCTTGTTCCATAGTGCATAATGTAGATCATAAGAATGTCCCCGTGTTTATTGGCATTTTCACAGTCCTGATTAAAAAAGGGAAAGGGAAAGCCAATATTATGATATTAGTTAGACAAGGTGATAAGGCCTAAGATATTATCCTGTCTAAGATATTAGATAAGTGCATTTTTGTGACACGCAGAATGTTTGCCTCATTACCTCAAATTACACGCACAAACAAAAGTACTAAAAAGACAAATTTATCTTATGTTTTTGTTGTTCTGCAATAGCCGAGGCTGTAAGATTAAACTGATGAATGATAATACAATTCACTTTAGCGGAGGACTGCACATCACAAATGTTTACTTTTATCAAAGATGCTTTACTAGAGAGTATGTGTAATGGCATTACTCTGTATCTATGCAGTCTGCGGGTGATGGATAGTATGTAATCCTAGGTGATGGGATTTCTTGCTTTTTATTTTTAGAAAAGCACAATTGTAACCAAACACAACGGTCTACATGCATGTCTATCTGTTCGTCATTTCTTGTCATGTGAGAGTGATATCAACACGTGTGAGGTTGAATCATGTTTTTGTGAAGGAAATTTGTAATGTGTGTACTGTATGTACTCATGCTTACCTGCCTCACCTCTTCATCACAGGTCTGAATGCTGTGGTCTTGGCATCCTGGAGTGCTGGACATGTGTCATTGAGCACAGTGTGTTCTGTCTCTGTTTTTCCTGTACTGGAGAACCCTGCAGTAAACATACACGCAAGGCACAGGTAATTGTCAATAAACGGACCGTATGACATTAAACTACAGATTTATCAGTGTATCTTTTAAATATATATGATTGTCATTATTAAGGTTTGAAAGATAGAATGTTATTTTTCAGAATAACTATATCTTTTCTACTATTCTATAATGAAACTTTCTGTACCTTCCATTGAGTATTGGCACGATTCGGGCAGTACAGGGTAGGTTGAAGAGTGTATCTGGAGGTTCTTGTAGCTCCCACTACTGTATGCTTTATGTATCCCCTGCAGTCCTTCCTGGTAAAGGCTTTCAGTATTGCTCAGGTTGATAGGGTCCTGAAGGCCCTTCAGCTCCCCACACTGCCCTCCTCCGACTGTGGGTATCCTGGCTGCCTGCATCTGACAGTCCCCAGACCCAGTCCGTACATCTCCTCCATGGTGTGCACCTAATACAACCCCTGCAGCAGCTGTACGTGCTAGCGACCAGATCCGAGGCTTCTCCGATGTCTCAAAGTGAGAGAGTGCCACAGTGCTTACGGAAGTGGACTGAGGTGAGGGCTGCTGCTGTGGTTTGGAGCCCAGGGGATCCAGGTAGTCTGGGTTCAAAGCGCCCAAACTCTTCAGACCGCAGGGAAAAGATGAAAAGTTCAGGTTAGGGTTACAGTCTCTCTTTGGCGGGGAGGAAGCCGGGACGTCATCCTGACCCGATTTCTCACAGTCACTGTCCAGCTTGTCACATTCCTCGTCCTCAATGTCATCCAGGTCACTGAACTGCAGGTCCCGCTCATCCTTGCTATCTTTGGAGTCTATGCAAGAGCAGTAAGAGTCATTGGAATTCACAATGTTGTTTTTAAACAAAAGTAAAAAACTTAGATGACAATGTTTTATTTAGAGAATGTTTATTTAATCACAGCTAAGAAGCGAGTACCTTTGGTTATGCTGTCTGGATCAGTCTCAATGAGGTCTTCTTTCCTGTCATCACCCGCTTTGTTTTTGGGAGACCAGGTCATCTTATTTTCTTTCTTTAGTCTCCGTCTAGCATTGGCAAACCAGGTGGAAACTTGTGTGAGAGTCATTTTAGTGATGATGGCCAGCATGATTTTCTCACCCTTTGTAGGGTAAGGGTTTTTCCGGTGTTCATAAAGCCATGTTTTAAGAGTGCTTGTCGTCTCACGTGTGGCATTTTTTCTTCGCGCTGATACGTTAAAATCAACAGTCCCATACCTGGATTAAAATAAAAAGCAGCATCTAGTTTTTGAGCATTTATATACTATTATATTATAAATAGTCTTATTAGAGGTGGGGTAGAATTATAACTTACCTATCATACTGGTATTGTCCTAGTGAGTGGTCGTATGGATAGTAGGCGGCAGGTTGGGTTATAGTGCTGTGAAGACTTCCTGACCCCTCTTTTATTTCATATTGTGGGTTCTAGAAATAAAGTAAAATTACATTTAAACTTTAATATATTACGGGCATTGTGCAGTCCTGTACTGATTATTTTAGAAAATTACATTCATTAATTACAACTCACACTTTATCTTTATCTAAATTAGATACTTTATCAACACTTTATCGATCTAAATGATTATATTTAACACTTATCCTTTACGGAATATTATATCTTTTCCATTAAACAAAGCAGGCCCTTTTAGCAGGCTATTACAATGTCACTTAAGTCTCTGTTTAGTTCTTCTGATTATTCAGTTATTTCGCCACACAGCCTGATCCTCTTAGCACCCCAAAATAATCAATAACAAGCCGTGACATGAATGAGTCAATCCATTGAACGGAGGACCTGCGCTGTATCTGATGAGAGTGCTTCACATACCAGGCTGGAGTAGATGGCGGAGGGGTCGGCGCTGTACGGAAAGTAGTTGGCGTAGTTCTGTCCGGCTGCGGCCGCCGCTGCAGCTGCGTAAGGAGAGCCGTACACCCCGAGCGCGGCGTTGAGCTCGGTCCGTGTGCTCGCCAGGAGCCGGTTCTCATAGGAGGGACAGCAGAATGAGGATGCGCTTTGAGACGCGTTCGGTCCTTCTGTCACCGACCTGGAAATCGAATCGCAGCAAGTCGTACTGGTGTTTGCCGACACGAAAAACTGCATGAAGAAAATTGTAGATAGATGCGTCATTTCATATTTGCGTTACAAGTATATGTCCGCAGTTTCCTTAGTACGATACAAAAATGAAGGTAAGATGTAATGAAAATGATTTTTCAAAGATTGAAGAGTCCCTTTGAAATGATATTTAATTCACATCTATGCGTTTTATTAAAAATATAAGAAACGTGCTTTTAATTCACTTGAGAAATACTAAATTTAGTAACACTAAAATAATTAAAATATTACTTATAAAATGTTCATTTTAAAATCGAATTTATTGTGTGCTTGAGTGTGCAAAGAGAGAGAGTTTCGCTGCTATATTTTGTTTAGACGAAAACTTTCTGATAAGTTTCACTTTGCCATAGAAAGTTTAACCTCGTCTACAAGCGCGGCATCTTTTGTATCTATATAATAATTTCATGTTTTTAGATATATAGTTATACATCTATAATTGTCGGACGTCCTAGTGTCGAAATTTCTATGATCTGAAAACGTATAATTAGTTTATACACAGAGACCGAAAAGGCTAAAGGCAAAGGGAGGAGTCTTGCTGTCACTCTGAAAAATTACACCGTAAAGGTAATTTACAGGTTTACAACAACACGTGAGGTCATTTATAATTCAAATACCTCATAACTATAAATATTGACAAAGCCAAGATAAAGCGTATCCTTGGTTCAATATTTACTTTGTAACTACCTGAGTTTAGATACTGATAACCAGAAATGAAACGGCGTGTAAAAATACAGTATAACGTGAGCGTTCATGAAGATCTACAAAAGAGAAAAAATCAAATTATATTTGTGTGCTTACCTGAGAAGTTGCATTGTAAGGATATCCAAACTGCGAGAAAGACATAGCTGCTTCTTTGTTACCATAAGCAATATTCTTCTCCTGCTGACCGACTGAAACAAAATCTACTTTAAATCCACAGTCTTACACACATTTCCACACTCGGCCTTTCGCTCAATAATAGATGACTGTACTTAACTGGGAAGCACTGAGGATGTTTACGACAACCCTAGTTTTATATGTATATATAATCCCCTTAAGGAAATTAGAGTTAAACCTCATCAGCTACAAAAATATTGTTGTTAAACAGCTGTAGAAAACTTAAAGGATAACGCAAGACTTGCAAGATATGAACTTGTGGTTGTGCTATTATTTGTGCCTCTATAGTTCTTTAGAATTCATCCATGCATGGGTATCGGTGCGTGTGACGTCATTCTAATCCCGGGACAGCGAGGAGAGAATGATGTCTTTGCCAATCACGTCATGCTTCGCGCTTTTCTTGAGGTGTGTTTTGCACACCCTGTCCCCTCTGTTTTTTTCCTTTTTGATTTTTTTACACATTAGGATATTTCCGGGAACAAATAAGAATCACTTGTTTTATAGTGTCCAGTCCGCAGAAGTGCTAAAATTGATAAAAAAATGTATGTGATTATAAAAAACTTATACACTTAAAATAAAAATATTTTTGCTATTTTTGGGAAACTATTTCTAACGGCAAATAATGTTTTAATTAGAATAGGTGTTACATACCAGTTACTTCTCTTTCGTTTTCATAAATACTTTTATTAATCATTTTATAAACATTTAAAAACATAAAATACAAATTTCATGTAAGGAGAAAATCTTTTATTATTCCTAGCTTTTTTCTATAACTATATAGTGTTTACCTTTCCTAAGTAACATTTCTCAATTACGATTATTATTGCTTTTTTTGCTTTAAAACAGTCCTGATGAAATTATCTCAAGAGTTGTCTGCAGGACCCTTACTCGCATCTGTCTGACTCTGGCCGATCAGAGGTCCGACCTGATGTTAATTGCGATGATGTTTCCATCTCTCTCTATTAGAGACAGGGCTAGTCCTGGCAGACGTGCGCACACGAAGAGAACCTCTGGCAGGTCAACAGAAAACTGATTGATGCGTATCTCGGCACCTACGCGACCATTACGAGAAATGCGTAATTACATCAATTAACAAATGGATATGGCCTTGTTTAACCAGCGAGTTACACCGTGAAAATATGCCTTTGAGGTGAAATTAGACGATCCGAATGGAACAGGGAGTGTGAGAGTGAGAGAGGAGAAATTAGCTAAATCTCTCAAGTCTAATTATATGGCAGTAGTGGGAGTCGACGGGAACAGCATTGCAATTGAAGGATGCGCACATGAAAGGGATGGTAGAAATAAGGCTCCCTCCCGCGGAATGAAGTCTGGATAAAGGGTAATACATGCAGTTTTATTAAATGCAGCAGACAATATAATTAGAAGACTATACTGCCCCTCTCTCTCCCTGTCTCATAAAACGATATTATCACACTAAGAAAGTTTCTGTGAAATAAAAGTAGTTCACAGAGCGTGACTACCTACTCTCCTGTCGCTTGATCATTTCCAGGGATAATAGCCTATAAGAGGAATAATTCACTGCTCCTGCTCAAAGGGACGAGAACTTGTCCACGATGATCTCTTTGCGATTACAGGTTCACTCTTTGAGAGGCGCCAGAGAGCCACGAGTTTGATTGCAAATGAACCGCTGCTATGCATCTACAAACCTCCAAGTATGACCGAAGAACAAATGACACTCAAAACTATGAGTGACACACGTCCTGTTCCAGTTACTGCTTTTATTGTGTTTTGTGCCGAACATTTACCAGAGGTATACAAATTAAACACACGTTCACAAATATGTTTTAGTGGACATTCACTTTTTCAATGAATCTTTATTTCTTATAACTTGTTTGGCAGAGTGTTGTCTTAACAGCAAATGTCATGTGTTGCCTCCCCCCAAGAGAACACTTGCTGATAAATGTACCTTGAATGCACTTTAGGTCAAATAAAAGTGTCTGCCAAATGCGCAACACAAAAAGGGGAAAAGTATGCAGATCATTGTTATCCAAAAGCAGCTGTGATGCTCTAATGTAAACCATCCGACAAAGCTCTCACTTTAAAAGCATGTGAGTATAAGTAGAGAAAGAGGAACCTGTTTAGAGGAAGGTCGGAATCTCATATGTGATAGTTTACTGTAGTTTTTCTAAAGCCTTGTGCAAGGGCACCCTCATCCATAATACATGAGGAGCAGAGCTTGGTGACCAGTACTGGTGGTTGGGGGAGAAAGCTAAATCAGCTTTAACCGAAGTGACAGAGCGCATAGTCCTTCCTACAGATCACTTTTTATCTCCCACTGCTTTCTGGAGAACTCTGTTCTGATATAACACATTTATATCCCTTGTTTAAAATGTGGTCCGTTTTTCCATATGCAATGACACGGTTTGTTTCAGACTTTTCAGATATTTTCTAAACTTTAAATGATGGCATCCTCTGTGGTAAGGGAATGTGAATGGTCCCATCGTTTACCTTCATGAGGGTGTGTGTGTGTGTCTGGGCCTCTGTTAGACTTGCATAGGGATTATGGAGGCTCAAAGCCTCACAGCAGAAAGGTTAAACCAACAGCCAGCTTCACCTTCTCATTTAATACATTTCTCAGGCTGCTTTAATGAATTTCACAAAGCTTTTCTGCTTTTTCATAAGACAGATCAGAGCTTTTTTATGAAATAATAATAAGGCCCTGCTCAGATAGGGGCAGAGCGAAGGGGAGGGGACATTCAGGATCGAAGCAGAGTGATATCTCATTAAACAAGTCTGATATTCCTAATATATTCAGATGAATCCCAGACATACGAGATCCTGAATTATTGCTCACTGTCTCTCCTCACTTTATTCCTGGCCAGGTATTAACACTGCTAAATTATCCAAAAATTGAAAAAGAAAGTAATAAATCTTCTAATGAGAAGCCCTCAAATTATAATGGATGTGGCCATAACAGTGCCCAGCAAGCAAAATCCTAAACAAACTTCATCTAAGCAGATGGATAAATTGGCCAGAGAAAGAGAGAATATAATCCTTAATTATCTTTGCCAATAGGTGTAGTAAAGTATCAGTCTAGCTGCTTTAAGTAGGAAGTATAGTACTTTTATATATTTTATAATACAGTAGTTCCAATTTTTCAAAATGCTCGCATGTTTTATTTGCCAATAAGATTCATTGTTATCTTGTATTTGCAGTGACGTTCATTTTGTCTATATTATATCTTATTATCTTATCATCTTATTAATATCTAAAATAAATGTTTATGTAAATAGGACTGTTTCGCTGACGGGATCAATAAAGGCACCACTGTAAATCTATTGTCAGTGTTTTTGTATGGTTGAACTGGCAGAGACTGTGATGACACAGTGTGTGTTTCTAAAAAAGCCCCTAGTGACTTCATTGAACGCTGCTAAAGCTGTCATATTCACGTATGTTGTCTTTATGTAAGTTAAGTAAAGGATGTTGTGTATAGGGCCTCAGTGTTTAATTAAATGCGTGTCTGTGTACATGTAAGTCAGAGTGTGGCAACTGGTCAAGCAGTTAAAAACTCACATTATTAAATCTTTACTTCTTGCCAGGAAACTCTGGAGACAAATACATTACTGTACATTAGTGCCTTAGTAATTATACTGTGTTTATTATAATGTAGACTACAACATCTGCAACAGTTTGTGTGGTTCTAAAACGTCTGTAGTTTTACTTCTTTGCAGAAGTCTCCATTTGCTCTCCATTTAATATGTACTGTTCAGGAGAAACAAGAAATATCAAAGCAATCTTATTTGTGATTTGTTCTTCCTATGGGTTGTCTGTGACCAGTCTTTTTCATCCTCTTCTTCTCTATGTGCTTGTGCCCCCCTGGGAATGGTCCCATCTGCAAATGCTTTTAGGTGGTTAACCAAATACTGGTGCCAATACATTCAAATATGGTTGGTGTTTGTTTGAATAAACACTTTAGGCTGTACTGTTTTTAAAATTTTATACAGTTGGCGGGAAGTTGACACACAGTTTATTGCTATGGATACAGTTCAATGCTAGGTCCCAGTCTCAGTTTCCTCAGTCTGGATCGTGACACTGCTGTGGTTTTGCAGTAGAGGGAAGGACAGCAGGTTAAGACAATTTTTTGCAAACATTAAAGCAGACCAGGCTGTTGTGATGTCAAATGTACTTTTCCGCTTTCACTTCAAAGCCTTGTGTTGGGTACCGTGCAGTATTAGAAGTTCAACTAATTGAGAGGTTTTCTTTCACTTTAGATTTTTCTCCTGAATTAAAAGAATGCCAGAAGAGGTAAAATGTTCAGCCTTGTAGGGCGGGAGAATTACAGATTAAGTTACATGTACAGGCAGAGAAGAACATGCGTTTATCCCTTATTATGAAGGCACATTTTAGTTTCAGGTTTTCATCCATGGGATTTGGGAAAAACCAAAAGCGACCAATTGGTAGTCATCATCGTGTAACTGTTGTTATTCTGTAGGTTTAGCAAAATTGACCTGAATGCTTTTATGTGCAGGTGAGAGTGTGCTGCGCTGGAGGTAAGTGGGAACAGACAGAGGCTGATCATGTGCCCAAGGTCTAGCCTTACCACTGTAGGACAAAACAGCATCTCTTACAATGACAGTTCAATTGCTGAGGCCTCTGGTCTTCATTTTCAATCCAGTTGCTGGAGAGATTTTTCTTCTTCTTGGTCTCAAACGCAAGCCAGATGGTTCTAAAAATATTTCCTCCACACATTTTATTTTCATCTGGCCTGTCGGTCCCTGTTGTGTCAGATTCTGGTGCTTACTGGTGCATTATTTCTGTGCATTCTTATGTGAAACCAGCACATGATCAATGTCCTAAACTATAGCATGTCATAAAGTATCAAGCTTGCTGTTTACACAGCTTTCCTTATGAACCGTAACTGATTCATAATAGTTATGATAAACTATCTAGATTAAAAAGTAAGGACTACACCAGTGTGCTGTTAAGAATTCTGTCTGTACAACTTCAACGAGAAAACATACATCACTTAAAACTGTAAGCATGTGCCTTTGAGAAAAAGGTTTTATTTTGTTTCATTTCTAGGACAATGCTTTTACCGTAGATGGCTGTTCTGACATTTTTTCTTCAAATCAAAAGAGGTTATTTTCCCCAACCTGAAATCTGGATTTCACTATAGTGGGCCTGTTGGGAAAAAAATGGCCTTTGCAAAACTTAAAAGCAGATGTTGCATTGCTTCAAACATCAAACGCTCTTGATAACTGTACAGAAAGTGAAATTAAATACCTTTGATTGCTGAAGTAGCTGGTTATTGTAAACTAGTTCTCAACGTGGCTCTTACACAACCCTTACCTTGACCTTGGCTCAGCCGCACACATCATCAGATTTCAAAACCCGCTACAGCTTTCTGTTGTTACTGCTAATTCCTGATTAGCAGATTGTCAAACTTACTTTAGGGACAGAGAAACTTGGATCAAACCTCATAGGTGTTTCTTTTATTGATTTAGAATCAGATTCTTTGTAAACACAAGTCAAGCTGTGGAGTTTGGCTGCTTGAAATGCAATATAGTGCTTTTAAGATTTTTGTCTGACACATATCAGGTTCAGGTACTCAGGTCTACCTTCTTAGTGTTAGTGAATCCTCTTACAGGTGTCTCGTTAATTTAAAAAGTCTGGAGTATTAAGCCCTTAAAGGACCAGTTCACGCAAAAATGAACATTCAAGTTGTTCCAAATCTGTATACATTTCCTTGTTCAGATGAACACATAGAAAGATATTGGAAGAATGTAGGAAAGCAAACAGTTCTGGGGCACATTTACTATGGTAGTCAATGGTGGCCAACATTCTTCAAAAAATCTTTCTCTGGGTTCATCAGAACAAAGAACAAAGTCAGTTTCACTAGTAAATTAATATTACAAACCCACGGGTTTGATCGGGTGATTGCAACAAGAAAACGGATTCAATGTGAAATCCTATTATATTTATCTAGTCTGCAGTGTTTATTGTGTGTGGTTCTCTCTCTGGTTGGTGAATAAGACTCCTTATCCATGGAGGACAGGCAGAGGATGAATTAGTGAACAGTGGGGCTATATAGAGATGTAAAGATTTTCTTAGAAGACTGTGTTTCAAATCTTAGATTATTGAGTAGCTCTTTGTTTGACGGGCTGACACCCCAAATGAACGCACTCAGTCCCATACTGTGAATATTTTACGCTTTGGTGGATAGCATAAAACTCATCCAAATATACAGAGAAAATACAGAGCGTAAACTCTCGATCCTTTTTAATTCATCAAAGGACCCTCTAAATGAGGGCCTGGGTTAAACTTTCATGCCCCATTAACAAGGCACACAGCAGAGAGAGAGAGAGAGAGAGAGAGAGAGAGAGAGAGAGAGAGAGAGAGAGAGAGAGAGAGAGAGAGAGAGAGAGGGAGATGAGAGGGAGATGAGAGGGGGAAATGATGACTGTCCTTTTTAGAGGACAGTTTCGTGTTCATGACATTCTGTGATTTCTGGATTTTGTAACCTCTCTTTCCCATATACATGGTCCACCTTTAAATGTTTTGCTGACAAACTCTAATTCAGAGCTTTCAGCAGACAGTCTGTGCAACTTCCAGCTCCAAACATGTTTTTAGGCTTATTGTGTAATTACATAAATCCATTGCTCACTGACATTTATATTACAGTGTTCACACAGGCAGGTATGTTTTTCTAAAGGAACAATTTTTTTAGTCAATCAAGTCTCTGTTTGTTCTTTTTATATGCATGACTCATATGATATTTGACTACAGTCAAATAGAATGCACAGTGATATGCACAGAAGCTCGAATGAACAACATCTTAACAGTTTTTGAGATTGTTTTTTGGTGCAAATTGGTCTATAGCTGAAAGTTATTTTTGTTGCAGATCAACATTGTGTTGCAGTTTACAGTACATGTCAGGATGTAAACTATGTTTTCTAATAGAAGGATTCCATTTTGTGACTATACTTAAAAAGGAATGTTTTAATAAACATGTATTTTTTATTTGAGATACAATAATATCACTTGAAGCTGTGTCATGTTGTGAATATAGCCGTAGATAAAGTGGCTGCAGGTGCTCAGCTTTGCGATGTGCAACATCCCATGGCTCCTTAATATTATTGCTTAAATAACAAACATCAAACATACACTATATCTAAAAAAACTAAAACATAAATAACAAACTGTATATGTGGTTTAAAAGTACAGGCACTGCATACTTCTGATTCGGAAGTCCCCTCCACCTTCTTGGTCGCTCTTCTTGTCACATTTCCTGTTGCTGTCTAAGTGTGAGCACAGTGCAGGGGTCAGGTGGCTCAGCTTCGTGATAACCTCTCATAAGAGCCGCCAGCACGGCTGACACTCACCATATGGCCCTCTGACCCTGTCTCCTTGGGAACAGGACATGACACAGGAAGGAGAAGACTAGGGAAAGATTTGTACTAGGTGGAAAGGGATGGAAAAGACATGCATGGATAACATACAAAAACTGGGAACATGATAAAAAGCTGTTTTGGGAAGCCATGTGGATTTTGTTAAAAATCACAAATGTGGTTCACTGGAGAAATGCTTGTTGACTGATGATAAGGACTTTCAACATGGCTGCTCCAACGCACATGAAGGAAAGCATTTGAAAGCGCATGGCGGTAATGATGCTCGTTGTGAGTCTTTTAGCTTGGATATTGCGATCAATAATCTCACAAACATGCATGCGCACACACATACATACAGACTATCTGGACAGTTCCCTGGGGTTGAGGGCGTAAAGAGGGGAACTTGCAATCTGGCCTTATTAGAATGCTCTGTGTGTGATGAGAAGAGAGAAGCAGCAGCTTTCCCAATGCAGACCCCACGTCACATGCAGGCAGCACCGGTAGACAGGGGCCATGGCCCCCTGACCCCCCCTTCCTCTTGGGAGATAGTCCAGGTCTGCTTTCTGTCAGGGTGTCTTCCACACCACACCCCAGGGGGCTGCATACTGTGGGAACCCGGTGTTTTAGACCCCGTCGTTCAGTGAGAGGAGAGAGATATTTCTCCAGAATCCTCTCCTCCTCTCTTCTTTCGATCGATAGTGTTAATTGGTCTGCTCTGTCAGTCCTGCATTGATTGTGACCGCTAATAAAGGAGATATTGATTGGCAGTTTGTTTAACATCGGCCTGCGCACTGCACACTGCCCTTTAATGCTATTCCTACAGCAACCTTTTCCTGTTTTCAGCACTTCTTTGTCATAAATTATGATGGTCGACTAGGATTTTTTTGTGCATTTTCAGACTCATTGATTGGATTACTTGGATTACATCTGATTGATAATCTAAATGATTTTTGCTTATAATTGTTTACCAGAACACACATTTTTTTCATCTGCTCTGTAATAATCTCATTAAGATTAATAATTCAGATGTTTCTTACTCTAATTTATTTATGTAACGTGAGGACGTGTTAAATGTGAAAGTCCTCTGCGTGTCCCCTGAGTCTGTGGAAGGACTTTGGAAACAGTCTTAAGTACTGTACTTCATAGATTTAATTATCTCCATTAACTATTCAGTGATCAATAGAGTTAGTTTTATCCAATCGATAGGTTCCCAACCACCAAAAGGACAATGTGCATAAGTTAATATTTGCATTTGAAAGTGGCTGATGTCACACGGCCCCATTGGAAATCCATAGCGTTTTGTGCAGCTGTATCTTATGCGTCTGTGTTTATGGCTGGCCGCTATTGATTCAGCCCACTGTATTTACTGACAGTGCCATAGGTTTTAATTGTCACAGTGTTTTTAGGAGGCCTATAGACCGGTCATGCATTCTCTGCTCTTCTGACCTTACTTCTCCTTCACCTCTCTGCCATCTACCTCCACTCTCTTGCCTCACTTCATAATTTCATTTCTGTTTTTTTCTTTCCCCTCTCCTTCGTTCTCCTTTCTGTTTGTCTTCTTTTTAGCCCCAGTGGCTTGAAGAAACTGATTTCCACACACAACCTCTTAATTTGTGTATGTGTGTGTAAGTGAGAGAAAGGCAATGTATGAGTGTTATTTAAATGGATACCTCTTCAAACCCCAGGGAAAAGCTCTAGTCGCTTCTAAATTTGTGTAGCTGCGGCCTGAGGCCTGTTCCCAATGGATTTCTGTTTGTTTTCTAACTCATTTTCTGATGTGTCTTCTCCTGATCTCTGGCCAGACGAGTTTTAGCCCTTTTGAAAGTATGTTCAGATGAAACCATTGCTTTGATTTTATAGCCTTACATTTTTAACTCGTTTGATCTTTGTACAATCAATTGACTTATCTGTTTTCCCTAATGATTTGACTGGATCAATGCATTTTTAAAACACATATGATGAGTATAGGGAGTAGTTTTTTTTAGGAAAGTAGTGATGGCTGTGCATGTAATTTGTAGTAGTAAATTAAACTGAAAAACATTTAGTTAAAAGTATTCATAATAAGCTAATGAATCATAACATGTCATATGTTTCTTATTGACATATGTAACTATTTATGCGGGTTGCATAAAATGTATTGTATTGATTTGAAATAAAGTTAAATTAACCAATATTATAATTTCATAAATTTTGTATGACAGATATACTGGACATTGTTGGGTTTATAGTCTAAATCTGAAGCACCTATTGATTTTAAAATTGGTATTGACATTTTTTGCAGAAATGCTATCATGGCTAAAATACATAAGACATATGCATCACTTACTTTAACTCGGTCTGTGTATATGTGAGATTAGCCATTATAAAATATGTGTAGCCCCTATAAAATAATAATCCAGTGATGACAGTCACCAAATGGCTAAATTTGTTTTATATTTATGTTGATTTATGTTGTTTTCTTTTTACCTAAATGTAAAGCATTTACATTCAGGCATTACGTTCAAGATGTATTTATCCAAAGCGACTAAAGACTACTTGAACCACTGTGCAGCGCACATTTTTTGAGGGGTATGCCAGATCAGTTTTGGTGCCCCCCCATCCACCACCCCAACCCAATACAGAAAACGCACAAACAAAAAATCTGTAGACAAGTTGTAAAATCCCTTTGAAGTCATTCTAGTTATATTTTATATTTTAAATCATGTCAAGGTGACATTCAGATTTGCATCTATAACAGAAGCATAACATTTACATTTAGTCATTTAGCAGACGCTTTTATCCAAAGCGACTTACAGAGAGTTCAGGGAGCAATAAGCGATATGTCATACAGGAGCAATAATACAATAGGTGCTGATACAAAGTTACTAGTTTCAGCAAAGGCCAGACCAATACCTGTTGAGAGAAAGAGAGAGGGTTAACTAGTGTTTTTTTTCTCATTTGTCTGTCAAGTATTCACAGAAGATATGGGTGTCATGCTTCTGCTTCTTTTAGTCTTGGATTTCCTGGTCCTGAGGCAGAGCCATGACAAAGTCTTTGGTTATGTGTGGAGAGAAACATATTATTGTCCTTTTGACAATAATATGCGTTCTGTCCAGTGTCTTGTCATTGGCCACTCCCCTCTCATTTCCCGTTTTACTTCCCGGCCGTGTTCCATTACCCTCACATGCCCTGTGTCATTATCCCTCGTTTGCCTTTCCTATATATACTCTCTTGTTTCTTTGTCCTGTGCTCGGTGATTGTATCCAGTTCGTCGTGTTCGTTCAACGTCCTCTGTCTTTGCTTCCCAGTGAGTCTCTTGTCTTGTTTGCTTGTTAGTTTGATTATTACTTAGTCATTTTTGCCCCCTTGAGGGAAGTTTTTGTTTATCCATTTATATATATATTCTTAGTTCTGTTTACCCCATCGTGGGTGTTTTGCTTTGTTCCCTTTATTGTCTTGTAAATAAAGTTTTTGTTAACCCCTTACACACCGCCTGCCTGCACTTGGGTTCTTCCGCCACGCTAGTCGTGACAGAATCACCGAGCCAGAACTGAACCCAGCAGGCAACAGTATGGACTTCACCCCCACCGACCGCTGGCCCTGCACCTCCAATCCAGTTTGGTGGGAGGCAATAGCCACCCAGTCACGCAACGGAGGTGGCCCGTTTCCAGCGCAGCGCCATCGTCCATTGCGGGACTACGCTCGGGACGTCGAGGCCAGGGGAGCTTCAGTCCCTGAGGTGCTGGTCCGTGCCTATCTGGTGGCCGGGATGGACGATCCTCCACCCTTTCCGGAGCGGGAGGAGATGGTATACCAGCCGTTCCCACAGTTAGTGGAACGGCTGCAGCTCCGAGAGGAGCTAGTCAAAGGCTCCTCTCCCAGCTGCCATCAGGTCTCCTCTCGTCCCGCTCTGGTGTCCGTCCCGGAGGACTGCGTGATAGGCATCCTCACTATCGGAGGCCCAGCACCTCCCGTCTTGAGCCCGGCAGCTCCTCCACCGTCCACCAGCCTCGTGGGCAAGCGGGGGAGGCGAGCGTGGGTCCTGGGGATCCACCTCCGAGGAGTCCCAGCCGGAGCCAGCCGTGCCTTATACCTCCTTCCATCACCCGACCACCAGCCGGGTGGCTCGGCGGAAGAAGAAGAGGCAGCGGCGGGCAGCGTGGACTCCGACCCAGCCGGTGCAGCCGGCGTCCAGTCCGGTGATCCAGCCGGCATCCAGTCCGGTGATGCAGCCGGCATCCAGTCCGGTGATCCAGCCGGCGTCCAGTCCGGTGGTCCAGCCGGCGTCCAGTCCGGTGGTCCATCCAGCGTCCAGTCCGGTGATCCAGCCAGCGTCCAGTCTGGTGCAGCCGGAGTCCAGTCCAGTGATCCAGCCGGTGATCCAGCCGGTACAGCAGCCGGCCTTCCAGCCGGCGTCAAGCCCTGTCCAGCCGGCCTTCCAGCCGGGTCCCAGCCTTGTCCCGCCGACACTCAAGTCGGCGGTCCCCCCCCAGGACTTCCCCCACAGATCCCCCAGGACTCCGCGCCCTCGAGCGCAGCCGGGGATTAAAACTGTTCCCCCCATGAACTCTTTTGTTCCCCCCCCCCCCTCCCATGTTTGTTGTTTTTGTTGTCCCACCCCAATCCCTTGGTTATTCTTGCTTGTCTGCCCCTGATTTTGTTTTCCATGTTTTGTCTGTTTTGGTCACTGTCTCAGTCTGCCTTGTCTCGTCTGTCTACCCCTTGGTGATCACCTGGAGGTGCTCATTAAAGGGGGGGGGGCTTTTGTCATGGTTCTGCTTCTTTTAGTCTTGGATTTCCTGGTCCTGAGGCAGAGCCATGACAAAGTCTTTGGTTATGTGTGGAGAGAAACATATTATTGTCTTTTTGACAATAATATGTGTTCTCTCCAGTGTCTTGTCATTGGCCCCGCCCCTCTCGTTTCTTGTATTGCTTTCCTGCCGTGTCCAATGTTTCTCACCTGCCCTGTGTCATTATCCTTCGTTTGTCTTCCCTTTAAATATCCTCATGTTTCATTGTCTTGTTGCTCGTGCATTGCGTTCTATGTGTTAATGTACCCTGGCTACCTGTCTCTCCCAAGTTCGTGTTCCTGTTTGGATTGTCCCGTCAAGTCTTAGTAAGTGTTTGAGTTTAGTTTATGTCAAGTGTTGTTTTAGTTCAGTTTAGTGTCAGTTAGTCTTCTTGTTTATATTCCTGTCTTGTTTTTCCCCCATTGTGGGTTTTTGTTTGCTGTTTTATTTGTTATTAATGTCTCTTTGTTAACCCCTTCTACCCCGCCTGCCTGCAATTGGGTTCTTCCACGTATTTCATGACATGGGTTTTAAGTAGTTTTTTGAATGTTGTGAGAGATGTGGTTGACTGGACTGAGTTAGGAAGAATGTTCCACCAGGAAGGAGCTGTGAAGGAGAATGAGTGGGAAAACGATTTTCTGCCCTTTTGAGAAGGCAATTCAAGACGCCGCTGGTTTGCTGAACGCATGGTTCTTGATGGGGTGTAGGAGTGTGTGAAAGTTTCCTGGTGCAGATCCAGTGATAATCCTGTAGGCAAGCATTAGTGACTTGAATCTGATAAGGGCTTCAACCGGTAGCCAGTGGAGAAAGATGAAAAGGGACGTCACATGAGCCCTTTTGGGCTGTTGGAAGATGAGGCGTGCTGCTGCGTTCTGAACCAGCTGGAGTGGTTTGATAGCTTTTGCAGGAAGACCAGCATGGAGAGCATTGCAGTAGTCCAAATTTGAGATTACCAGGGCCTGGACAAGGAGTTGTGCCACATGCTCAGTGAGATAGGGTCTAACCTTTCTAATGTTGAATAAGGCATATCGGCATGACCGTGTTGTCTTTGCAATGGGATCATTGAAGGACAGCTGTTCATCAAATATGACTCTGAGGTTCCTGGCTGTTTTGGAAGGAGTGATTGTGGTATTGCCAAGTTGGATGGTGAGATCGTGTTGCACCGTGAGGTGTGCCGGAAACACGAGTAGTTCTGTCTTGGCAACACAACTGAAAACTAATAATCAGTGTATGTAAAAAGTCATAAAAGTACATAAAGTTAGTGCATAGAAATACACAATAAATTAGGCTGCAACTAATGATTATTTTGATAATCGAATAATCGGAGGATTGTTTTTTTATTAATCTGATAAAAGCCTAAAACTATTTTTAATTTGATCTTTTGCTTATAACCAAATAAAACCCCAAATAAAGGTATTTATTGTATTCTTTGAAAAGTGATTTTCGCTTATATAATCTATAATTTTGTCATGTAATACCTTTAATAAAAAAAAGCTTGTCCAGTTTTAAACAATAAAACTTCTTTGAACATCCCAAATATAAGTAACAACCGAGTTGTAGCCCATTAGAGATGTGCTGGTGAGGAAATGTTCCCAGTGAATAATAAACTTATTTTGATCTTCAATGTTAGACATTTAGATTATTACCTTTCCAACAAAAAGTATTATTCGTTTTGATAATAATGAATAATGTTAATAAGATGCAAGACATGATATACTTGCTGTCTAGGCTATAACAAAACGTAGTTTTCCCCACTTTAAAACGAATGCTTAGTTTGTGGTTCAATAATAGCTATTTAATGAAAATACAACAATAAAATAGTAGCCTACCCTATATGTTAAACATACTTTTACTGGAACTTACTGGAAAAAACATTTATTGAAAAACGAAATAAGACGGATAACACACACTCACCTTATGACACAAATAAATAAAATATCTTTGGATTTTCCCCTTACTTTAAAACATTTTTAGTTTGTGGTTCATATCATGAAAACACAACAACACAACATCATTGTGGTTCATATCATGAAAACACAATGCGCTGAATGGAGAAGATGCGTCAACTCGTGCTGTTTGCAGAAGGCGCATCTGCTCGCATTGCATGAAGAACGCTGGCCTGACGTTCAAAATGCACAGCTCGCGTTGTATGGGGAAGACGCGTCTGAAGTTTCATGAAGAGACTGGCTTATATGCGTGATAGTGGGAGTCTTAACAGCTTTAACAACCTTCTCAGAGTACTCTCTCGAATGTAATTATAAGCTCATTCACAAACATAGATTTATTTTATAAGTGACAGAGATATATGGAGGTGAACTGATATTAACGTTAATAGCCTAGGCCTATATCATATATTATGATATGAACTACCTCTCAGGCAACGTTAAATAACTTAATGATCTAAGAGATATACCAATCCATATTTATCCACTTGGACATTGTTGTTCTCATTTTACTTGTCATTTAGGCCTACTTGTTTTTCATTTTCTCGTTCTGTTCAGCACCTCATGACATTTCCTTGCTTGATCCATTTGGTTATGTGAATGTCGCAGAGTCAACACATTCTCACTCCCGACTCGTCACATATTTAGCGGTCAGCGCCCTTCGGCGTCACTTTTGAACGTGCAGGGTACCCCTTTGGCGTCGTCTTTCGACGTGAAGGGCACGCGAATTTTACCGTTATTATGAAAATGTATATTAGATATAATTTGCAATGATGATGTTTCGGGGTTTAATTTAAGTTTAATGGCCAGGATAATTGCGTTTACATGACGCTATTCAGCCAGTTTCACAGTTTGAGCAAGTAATGTAACAGTTCGTTTATCGTAATATAAAACACATAATACAAGCAGCCACAATGTCGTTCAAAAATACAGATATTCCAAGGATACCAACGCGAAACGATCGATTTGTATGAGGAACAGATCCGACAGCGATCACCGTCCGCCGTAAATCTCAAATCCAGTGAAGGAACGATGTTCAAATATTGCTGCCAGAGGAAGTTACGTCAGCTTCGATGCCATTGGCTCTCCCTTGTCTCGTGTCATTTCGTTGGCATTGAACATGAAACGGTATTGGCTCCCGCGACCGACCTAATCTAGCTGTTCCGGTTTATCTTTTGAATGGGAGCGACTTCATGTTTTCACAGACAAGCACGGAATCTTCATGTAAAGTTATTGTACGGCTTTGGTGCAAAAAGGTCTTCGAAACGAGTTGTTTGTTATATTCTGTAATGCTTTTTGTCAGTTTGTGCAATAAATACCTGTGACTGTACTTTTATTCGCGTGTTGTGTGTTAAATGGCTGAGAAGTGGTTAGGGTTAGGTTTAGGGTGAGGGTGAGGTTGGGTGCTACAAAATATTTAAACCATAAATAATTATGAAATGCTAAGAATTGCACGCATCAAGGTCTGGAGCATTTAGCAAACAGCAATGCAGTTCCCTGTTCGTCGAAAAACGACGCCAAAGGGGTACCCTGTGCATTCAAAAGTGACGCCGAGGGGCGCTGACCGAGCGTTGAAGAATATTTTGGCACAATGGCGCCCCCCTTGTGTGGCGCCCCATGCACAGCATATACTGCATACCCCATTTTTGTGCCACTGAGCGCACATACACAACACAAATAGTTTAAAGATGAAAATGGTTGGCAAACCAGTTGTTATTTAAACCAGCCGTTATTTAAACCTTTTCTATATTCTCTTATACAGACTTGCTCTTTTTTAGATAATTTAAAGAGCATTATATTCTATGAGGCATTTATCACATTATGTAATGTTAATGAATATATACAGTTTTTAATTCCTCTATGTGATAACTTGATCAACCTTTCTCTTCACCTGCACTGTGATTGTCTGGATTAGTTCCGCTTTGTCGTTGCATCACGTACAGATTATAAACCAGATTATGTTCTGATAATGTCAAAAAGGTTTGAAAATATTGGAGCATATGTGACTGAAACTGGCTCACATCACATCGCTGGTCTGGTCATAATCGATGCATTGATTTGGTCAAGATTTGGGTTTTTGACGCAGATCTTAGAATCCAGTCAACACTTGCGTAGTATGAGCTTGCCTTTATAAAGCATTCAATCTATATATTTATTAGTATGTGCGTTCCCTTGGTCGAGCCCATGACCTTTTGAGCTGCCAAGATAATGCTTTACCAGTTAAGATACTTGATCAACTACAAGCAGACACCCCCTTTAAATCCAACTTTACAAATGAGAAAATGTTTTCATAAAATGTCCCTTCAATATGAACCACCCCACCCAATCCACCTTTTTAATGGCAAATATATGCATTGCTCAGATTTGATTATGTCGCTGGAATAACGTTAGACTGAGTAGCTGAAGACACTTTGAAAAGAAAGTTTGCTTTAAATTGCTCCCTGCTGTGTTTTTAATCTGCTAAAAATCAATAGAGCTTTTACTGTCACTCTGAATGGGAGGCAACGTGTATTGATGTCCAGATGTCATTCGGAGAGGAATTGAAGCATCCATTCCTCCTCCTCTCACATGGGATGGTGTGATATATCAGTTCATCCCGTTGTTTATTTTAAAGAGTTAGTAAAGCATACTGGTGAATGCTGAAGTGCAGGATGTCGAGTCTTGCTAGCATCTCTTTAACTTGCATGGTTTACACAACAGGGCTTTTTCAAAGCCTTTTATTGATGTCTGTCTCAGAAAAAGCTCTTTAAATGAATACATTCTTAATGGGTTATCACTGTAAGCTCTTACACGTAGCTTGGCTCATACAGGGCGAAGGCAATTTATCTGGCAATTCAATCAGACGAGAGAAAGTTTAACATGATTCAAAAAGGCTTTCCTGCTGGCAGTTCTCTCCAAAGGAAGGTGGAAAAACATGGAAAGGAGATGAAGAGGGACAAATCAGAAGTATAGAAGAAATAAAAAGAAACAGAAAATAAAAAAACAATGATATGAGTAAAGGATAATTTAGAGGTCTGACGAGGTTGACATAAAGAGATAATACAAATAGAACAGATTCTGATAAATTAATTTCTTATCTTTTACAAAACGTCCAGGGTCAAAAGTGTCATTTGCCTAACTAGTGGACCCTTAGAGGCCTATAAAGCAGACATTTGGTTGAGTCTGCCTGGCCTGTGGGACTGTGCTGGTGGCCCTCTGTCTCTCTCTCTGCTCCACCGAGCCTACAGCCTGTCATTATTTATTTAGCCCTTAAGTGTTTAAAACGGAGAGGTCTGGAGGGACCACGAATAGCTGATGTAAATCTTCATAGATAAACTGCAGGACGGGAGGGGTTGTATTGTTTTCTTATTTCCCCCTGAATCTTCCAGCCAAATAACCGATGAATGTGAAGCGTGGATACACAGGTAGTTGAATAATAATACTGTGTGTAAATGTAACGATTTGTCATAAAGATCGTAATATAACAGGAGGGAGAGTTTAGGGGTTGAGAGAGTATCATATTGTCTGACTGTCTGTGTAATGGGAGATCCACATGAATAACTGATCTTTGACTGGAGGGTCCTCAACGGGGCATTACTGGCCTGAAGCGATTGGCCTTTGAGATAACATCGTCATCAGACACCCCCAGGTCAAAGTTCACCCAAGGGACCACAGAATAGGCTACTGCTTTTGTTAACCAGCGTGAGTTTGGATGTCTTAAGAAGGTCTTATCAATCTTGTCTGAGCTGTGCAATGATTTATTGTCGTTTATGTTGGAACATCTAAGATCATTACTCTATTACCACAGCGAAACTGTCAGTTATTGAACTTGCCATCAAATGAGTCACACCTTCAAGACTGAAAACCTGCAAGATTTGGACTCTTTCCCTAAATCGTATGTGATACTGTTACTCATACTGTTTTTATTCTACTTTCATCGTTTTAAAGTGGCATAACAAAGATTTCTTCTTTTTTATTGGAGCTTTGTGAAACTAATTTGTTATCCACATCCACGATTGCAAAACAAATGACAAAAGATGTGTCATTACTTTCTAACCTTTCTGTAAAATCTTCATATAACAGCTTCTACCCTCACTTCGGCAGGGTTGTGAATATTTACTGTACAATAGTGATTTAATATCGAACAGGTTCAAAAACACTATGTTTCAACACCCACTTCCTGAAATTTACCATTCGTTCCTTATAATTGAATGATTCTAAACTAAATAGCATGTTTATGTGGCTCTCATTTTAGGATGTCATGATGTAGTGCTATTACTGTACATTATTTTTGTGATTATTATTTATCCTCTGATGAAAATGCCCTATATTTTTCTGCAAACAGGTCATAAACCCCAGGGACACTCATTTCCCCATTCAGGCTCCCCTTCAGTCCCTATTTTGGTTTTGTTTTTTACTTCATATTGATTTTGGATTGCCCAGTTCTGGTTGCCTCACGCTCTGCCTTTTTCCCTCTCTTCCCCTCTCGTCTCTCTTCAAGTTTATAAAAGCTGGTCCTCAGTTAGAGCATCTTCGAGCAGAAAGTGCCCCATCAGGGAATCACACAAAACACATCAAAAAATGATGACACACACCCACAGTATACTGATCAAAAGAGGTTTGAAGTAGTCTTGCTTTTGTCTGTGCAAGGATGCCAGCTGAGATATTGGTGTGTTTTTTCCTTCACTCCAATCGGACAGAAATGAAAAGCATCTAGCGATTCATTTAAAGCATTATTTACTATTTCTTTTCAGGTGTGGCATGCAGACAGTCCAGAGATGTATAAGAAAAGTCAGCAAAACAATATTGAGCAACAACATGAGTGCGCTTGCTTTTTATTACATTTTCGAGCTGAGGGAAGCCTTGCACTTCCACTGCAGTGTCTCCTGAAAACACATCCAGTCAATAATTTTAAATCTGTGGAGAATTTAAGATGAAAATTAAAGGAAGTCAATAAACTGCATTGCAGATGGGATATTTAGATTAAGCTGCACTTAATGTAATTTCTACACAATTCTGAGTTGCAGAGCCCCTTATGAATTGCCCATTTTTTCCAGTTCTATATGCTTGGCTAAATGGCTTCTGTCATATCCTGCTAAGCATAACCTGGTAAAGGTTATTAATGGGAGCAATAAAGGGCAAATTATACTGCGAAAGCAATGGAAAAATAAATATCCCGAGTCATAATGCGCATTTGTTTGTTTACTTTGTGGTTATTGCTTGTGCTGTGTGCTATTGGTTACCGTCAGAGATGTGACAGCAATGTTGTTTTACTCTTTGAAAAGCAAAAGCTAATTTTCATTGCCTTCACTTTCTTTTTAATGGCTCCCTGACAGAATTATTAAGTGGCACATTTGGAGCCACAACAGAGGAGCTTCCTTGCCAAATGATTTAGCCTAACATTATAATTATTTATCTACCACATTATATCCCATTATTCCTTTTCCTTTTTATAAAAGGTGTTTTATAGAAGTCTTTTTCGAACTAGCACCTAAACTTCCCCATCAACTGTTACACTTTTCAAAAACAAGGCTACAAGTCCACACGCACGCACACGTACACACAAACACACAAACACACACTTATCTGAACTGGCCCTTAATCATATTCTCCTTTAAAGTGATTCAACATTATCACCAGCCCTTCTCTACAGCAGTGTGTATCGATTCCCCTCTCTCTACATAATGAACTACTCAGCACAGCTTTATCACAAAGCAGTGCCGCCATTGGCTGGCAGTGATATGATATTAGGCAGCATGCAATCAGCCTGTCAGCATTGATTTCCCCACCCAGATTACTTGTTACAAAAGAATAGAGCTGTCTGTGGCATAATTGAACAAGTTAACTCCTTGTCCCATAAAATGTAAGCCAGCATCGATTCATAGGGACCCATTTGTTTATGTAGGATAAAAAGAAAACGCTCTGTTTTATCTTGATGAGAATGTGTTTTCTTTCCTTCAGTCGCTGTCCTGCTTTCGTTCACACCAGCTTTCGACGGGTTATTTCTTGCTGAGTTGCCAGAAAAGTAAATGGGATTTCGTTTGATGCTGTAGGATTTCCTATAGTCTGTTCTCCTGAGGAAAATGTTTGCGGTTATTCCCCCCTGAGTGACTTAGAATTTGTCTTTCAGTAATGTTATTTACAATGTATCATTGTGAAACAGTTAACTTATTTAAAGGAACAGTTCACACAAAAATGAAAATTCTATCTTCATTTACTTACCCTCAAGCTGATCCAAATCCGAATACATTTCTCTGTTCTGATGAACACAAAGAAAGATATTTGGAAGTACCATTGACTACCATGGTCGAAAAGTTTTCTTTATAAATGTCTTTGTTCTGTTGAGCACAAAAGAAGATATTTTGAAAAATGTAGGAACGCAAACAGTTCTAGGGCTTTGTAATTTGGTAGTCAATGGTGGCCAAGAACTGTTTGCTTACAAGCATTCTTCTAAATATTGTTCTCTGTGTTCATCGGAACAAAGAAATGTATACCGAATTGGATCAACTCAAGGGTAAGTAAATGATGACAGAATTTCTATTTTTGGGTGAACTGTCCCTTTGAGAAAGCTTATGTACACGCATGAGATGTTAAAGAGAAAAACACAGTGTTTAACAAGTGAAAAGTTCAAGTGTAGCCCTGAACTCCAACTGACACGTTTGAAGGAAGAATTATGCGAGGAAACAAATTAAAACTTAGTCATCTTGCCATGTTAAAAAAACAAAGTGGTTCAGTGATTCCAAATTTGATAAGGAATGATCAAAGGATGTACAGTAGATTGTATTATCTGATTGAGATGAAGAGGAGAGCAACAGAAGCAAGGGGAGGAAACTAAAATACACACACATACTGAAGAGAGAGAGATCTGTTGTGTGCTCTATAAAGCAGGTGAACACTTTTTCCACACTGTTACTTCTGCTAATTACAGAACGGAGCTCAGTCAAGGGGAAAATACAGCGTATCTGAATACTACACAGTCCAGAATCAGCCCTTCACGCCCGCACTGGATTTTGCACAGGGTGGGGGGTCAGCGGGCAGATTGGGAGGGGCGGATGTAAATTGTTTGATGAGCGTATGTAGCTCTTGTCGCTAGCTCAGATGCTGGCTAGATACAGTGTTTTCCCTCAGTGGGGTTAAGAGTTAATGAAACGCTCCCTCGCTCCCTGATTTTCGTCTTCTCCTCCCGGCACAGTGATAAGTAGCTAACCAACGGTGCCTGTAATTACAATCTTACAGAAACTGGCCAGATCTGTATATAAATCTAACCATCCAATTACAATGTGTAATAACTTTGCACTCAAGCTGGTAATGAGCTCTAATACTGCAGCATGTGATAATCCCCTCTGGATGCTGGCTTGATCAGATGTTGGCTTTGTAATTAGACTGGCAGAAAATCATTATTTCGTGTTCAGGAAAAAATGAGGTTGGTGGGAAGTTAATTTTGCTAGCGTTCTCTGAAGCGTAGACAAGAATTTAATGATTTAATCATGATTGTTAGCTATTTTGCAATCAATTTGTAATGATTGTGTCACAACAGAGGGCTTTGCTAGAGAGAAAGACCTGGAAAGTGTCGCTGATAATGGCATGTGGGTGTGTGCGCTCGTGTTATGCTTGTCTGTGTGATGGTGTGCCAGTCAAAGGGATGGGGTTGTCTTGACACAAAAAATTGTATACTATTGGGGAAGCACATTATTTTGTTTTGTTGGTTCATGTCATATAAGAGGACCAACATATATGTACATCTCCACATACAGTACACCCCCTCAAAAAATCACAATAAAATATCGCTCATTACCACATCACTGAGATTCGAAGTGAACTTCAGACAATACCATAGTCTGATTATTGGGAATGTATTATTTCTCTGTTCTTTGAAGCTGTGTGACGTGAGCTGCGTGAAAATATCTTCTCTCGCCGAGTGCTTCTGTGTGATGTGTGTGTGTTGCTGTGAGGAGGACTAGATTAAACTATCCAGTGATGTTACTCTCTCTCCTCGGCCTGATAATCTCGAGTGATTTGCACTGAAAAGGATATTGATGCAGGACTGGCTGTTCTCCTCAGAGGCTCTATTCTATAATTGATACTGTTTTGAGGTTTTCTCTAGAGGCCCATATTTTTTCAGGGAGAGTTCGGGCTTTTGATCAATTATTATAAAACGCTATCCTCAAATATTTGAGCGCACCAGATTTGATCCTGTCCATTCAGACTTCTCTATGATCAGAAATGCACATCTTGAATTGCATTTCAGATGATTTGGTTAAAATCACCTAAACTCTTGCATTGTAGATATAAATATAATCTTATGTACGTTTGCTTACACATTACAGAGCGTATAAATAACACGTATCCTATAGCGTCTCTTTGAGGCCAGCTAACTGCTCCACCTAGAAACAAGCTCTTTAGAAATAGAGATGGAGTAGGAGGCCCCTGGGTCTTTCCAGTGCATTGAGAATGATCTATCCAACATGCTCCTCACACCACGCTGCACCTGCTCAATACCTCAGAGCTGTTTTCAAGCCTCCTTTGGAAAAAAAATCAGAACTTGTGTTCCTCCCATTACTCAATAGCTCCACCCTTGCTCGTGCTTTTTCTTTCTTCTTACAGGAAAAACATCCTCTCATGATCTGTCTAAGACTATAGAGGTATCAGAAGTTCAGCATGAATAATTAGTCACAACTGGGCTCTTGTATATGGCTATTTCAACACAATGAATAAATAATATCTCTGTTAGCACTGTCAGTCTAGAGACAGCCGAAATCGCTATGGGCACATGACCTGGCACAGATCTGCTCCTCATAAATCTCCCCAAATCATACCCGCAAGGCACACTGGCACGGGCCCTCACCCAACTTACATGAAATATTACTGTCATCCTATAAAGATAATTAGGGCAGTCTCATCATCACGCCCTCACAATTAAATATGACCCCCTTGTGTTTTATGAGGGCTTGAGTAAACCTCATACCCTCCCAGAACTCTCTGTACAGTGTTCTTTGCACACAATAGATACAGTACTGTTTGCATTTACCATTTGCGGATTAGCACACAGATGCATTGGCATAAACATGCGTGTACATGCTGTACATAATGCTTTGCAGATGTTTCTGATCAAAGCACGACAGGTACATGACATGCATTGGGATGACAAATAAAAATGCAGTTAATGTGCAGCAGGAAATCCTGGCACAATGCAAGTGCATGCACTCACAAATGACACCTATTGCAATATTTGACTACAGCACGATCTAACAACAATTACAATGCCTATTGTATGTGCACATCTATCAGCATAAAGCGGTTCTATTATTCGGCTCTCTTCAAGTTTGCACCAGCCCGGCTTCAGAAGGCCTGATTCATCTCTGTAGCCTGAGGCCTCTAACACTCCGATATAGCTCGCACATTCTGCTCTCCTCACTCTCACCATGAACATCAAACTGTCATTTCTGTTTCAGACTCTCTTATCTAGTAGCACACTATCAGGGCAGAAGTAGGTCAGGACTCAATTTTCCCATAATCCCCATTATTTACCCTCGTATGAAACATATGCCCACTCTGAAGTGAGAGAAAGGCTTATAATAGGCTTGTAAAGGGAAGATAAATGTGATGAAGTGACTGAATTGGCCTGGGACAACGTGACTGAGTGAACATCGGATACAGTAATAACCCCTTTATCTCTTCATGCCGGTTTTCAATGCTGAGAAACTGCAGTTTTGCACAAGGATGTAACTTTAGCAGCGGTGAGAGCAACACCGGCGTCACTCTTTGACAGCTCCGTTCTTTACTCTGTTTTTATGTGTGGGCAGTGAAATAAATATGGTAATTCCCCTTCAGAGAAAAGTACAAAACAGAACAACATAAGTATGTTGTGGGTTGTCTTGCCATCATCATCAACAACAGGATGGTCTATTTTTGCTCTCAGACATCTTATTTAGTCCAAGCTGCACATTAGTGTTGGGTGTGCACCATTAAATGCTTGCAGTTTGCTTGTTTGTATGTTTGTACAGCAACACGCTGGAGTTGCCCAGTCTGGATTTATAAATGTACCTGTAATTTGGCTTTTTTGCAAAGACTATTTCGTCAACATTTGGTGTGTGAATTTCGTTGGATTTGCTTGCAAAGAACTCTAGGGTGTGTTTGTATGTTGTGGGCGCAGTGATATAAACATGCTCTTCATGACCTTTGGTTAGAAGCTTTACTTATCCATCAACCATAATGAAGATCTTATGAACGTAATGACATGGAGGATTATTTTGAGTAAGATGTTGAAAAGAAAGAAGAGCAAACTGAAAAAGGGAGAGAGAAAGCAGAGAGATCAGTTGAAGGTCAGAAGCAGGCAGTCTTCCATTAGCAGAGTCTCTGTTTACTCTCTGCTAGACCTCACCAGGGATTTGGTGGCATATGCTTGTGCCCCCGGCATCCCAGAAACGGCCCATTTAGCCAGGCAGACGCAGGGGGGCAGGCTGGGGCCATGTCCCAGGGCACTGCTCCTGGGCAGCGTAATTTATCTAAAACCCTCCCTCATTGCCAAACACCTACGGGAGCCTGCGGGATTCCCCTCTGCCCTCTGTTTAAGTACCATTACTGTCTGAATTGAGTGTGTGTGTGTGCATATTGGTAGCGTCTGTGCGTTATCATTTTTAATGTCATTATATGTTTATTTATCGAAAAGTTCTATTTTTTTAAGAGCACAAGAGTTGAGTTTTGTACAAATTTGGTGCAAATTGATTTTCAATTTGTTTTCCTATGGGATTGACAAAATAATATAGAACCAATGGACTGGTTTTCAATTGAAAGCAAGTGATGCACATAATTGGGAAAGTGGTACGCTTGTTTACGTTATGTTTGCTGAGGCTGTTGGATGCAGCTATCGGTTGTTTATTGGTGCTGTTTGGACTGTAAAAAAGCTTTTAATTAAGTCTTTAATGTTTTGTTGACATGTTTGTTCAGCTGAATGCACTTAAGTGTTGTTATTTTAGTCCTTGTTTAAAGTAGTATATGATACATTCTTTTCCTTCTTTATCTTTTCGTATCATTTCTTTATCATTTTCTTGAGTCCAAACAAATAAATAAACAGAAACAAACAATACTTTTAAAGATATCTTCAGCAGGTATGAAAATGGCAGTACATTTAGCACTATACAGCTGAAAATTAAGAGAGCATTCCAAATTTTGATTTAATCAGCATTTCTAGATGTTTTGTGGTCCAATGTCTGTTGAATTTCAACAAAATCAAACCTCAGAAGTGACAAAGTCATCCAACAGCAATGTGAAAGACTGACAACATGATAAGATAAAAACATGATAAAAATTGAGGTTATTACAAAATTACATACTTTTCCTAAACGCATATTAGGGGCTGTGTCCACCGGGGCGTTTCTGCCGGTGTACTGCGTGTTTTTTCAATTGTTTCCAATGGAAACGCCGCGTTTTTTGAAAACGCCAGCAGCTGGCGGGTTTTTTCTGCGCTCAGCGCCGGCGCTCTGCATTTTTCCCCACGCTCAGCGCCGGCGTTCGACCAGGCGCCCAGAGTTGAAAATGCTCAACTTGAGGCAGAACACTCAGCCTGCAGTGGCCGTTTTCAGCCAAGCGCCTGGCATTTTTCAGCCATGTAAAAGCACCTCGGTGGACACAGGGGCCTACTGTATTGTATTGCTTCAAAGTGAATATGAAATTTCTTTGCCACAGATCATCTTTTCTGTTAACTTGACCTGTTTCTCCAGTTTTCATGTTCTACAAATAAACGCTAATAGAAACAATACTTTAATTTGAAATTTGGGAGAAATGATGTTAGTAGTTCACAGAATAAAACAAAAATAATCATTTTACCTAAACATATACTAGTAAATTCAGAAAAACACTTTCTGCGGCTTTATAAACAGTGGATAGTCTTAGGCACAAAAATTATATAAAGTATTGTAAATAGGCTGAATAAATACTGTAAATACACACCCACATGCACGCGCACACACACACACACACACACACGCACGCACGCACGCACGCACACACACACACACACACACACGCACACACACACACACACACACACACCCACACACTATGGAAATAAAGTGCAGAGGGTTTGATTGAATTCTTTGCAATCATGTTCCTCCAGAGACTGCATATCTCTTTTGCCAAATACAATAAGTCAGACTGCATTACATCAGTTTTGGTGAGTCATATAAAACTCTGTTTCCATCAATTACATGCACTATACATCATTACTATACTTGTTATGCACATGTCTGATAAAGTTTTGTCAATTTGATGCAACTTATTTGAAATGGACACCTTGTAGCATGTCATCAACTCTGTGCGAATATTTAAATGAGAAGTGTAAAAAATGAATTTATGTGAAGGCTAGATGCTAATGCATCCACATAATGTTTCAGAGAACATATTTTTACTCATTTTCACAGCTTAGCACCCTGGGACCTGAAATGGTATTTGTGAACAATCAATATCCATAATGCCTTACTATGGTATTTTTGTGGGGTTGTGGTTACACGAGGCGTTTCAGGCAGGTCTGGGTGAGCATTCGCTTTTAGAAAGAATGCATCTTTTTTCCGACACTTTAATTTTTGCAATTTTACGTGTCTAATACATGAATGGGCAACTTGTAACACACCAAAGACACAGAAAAACACGTGTTCGTGATCAGTTTGTTTCCGTAGGATGTCTGATTTTGAGAGATTTTGGACCCAGCCTCTCTGGAGAGAGAATCTGAGACCAGCCATTCTCAGTTTAGTGTGATGCACTCTGGGAAACGGCTAGCCCCACTGTTCCTCTCATAACCTCTTACTGTCAGAAAATCACTGTTTTTTACAGCCCTCCTCAAATAACAGCTTGCATATTGACAACTACCTAAACAACTGAATCAGCCATGGTCATAGCAGCGAGGCTGGTGGACAGAGATTATATTAAGTGGAATGATTAAACTGACCTGCAAGTACAGTATGAGGTTTCAAGAAAAGATAACTTTAAAAGAAACTTGTGTGTGTGTGAATGTGTCAAATTGTTTAACATAAAAAATGTTTTGTACTTTTTAAACCCTCTATTTTGCTTCACAAAAATGTCAAATATGTCATGAATTTTTTTAAACCCTCTATTTTGCTTCTCAAAAATGTAAAATATGTGAACAAGGGAACGTATATGTACTGATATGGAATCCATTTCAGTACAAGGAATGTTATAAAAACACATTCAGGGCTGCTGAAGTCAATACTCAAAACATTGCAGTAGGCTACTGTATTTAAATTCAGTGTGACTTTAAGTTGACGTTTTTTCGAAGCTGCTTTGCTAAACTTTATAAAGGAGAACTGTTAAAAAAAAGCAACATTATGAGATTACGATATTAAAATATATATTTAAAATGATTTTAAGTTCGAAATTTAGAAAAAAGAGACTACATACTGCCTGAATGTCAATGTAGTACTAAGTCACCAAAGTCTAGACATCAGTGATGACCGCATGTGCTAACGGGGCTTTTGGCACAGGACATATCTGATAAACTCTCACAATTGTAGCTTGCACCTATACTATTTTTATGCTTTAATGTTTTTACAATGACTGTTTCATTGTCTTTTTGCAGGCAAGGCTTTTGTAAACCTACATTTTTTTTATCTCTCCATTCTTTTTCCTTTTGGCTGCCTTCCATTTGAATCCACATTTGTCAGCTGAAAGGTACATTTAGCTTATCTTTTGGACAGCTTGTCTTCCTGTTCTATTCTTTTTTAGTCTGTATGAAAGAGGAAGAGATGGTCCCAGTGAGGTTGTGAATGTGAGACTGACTCGTTTGCCTGCTTATGTGCTCTGGTTTTTGCCTCTGGCCCTTTCTTACACAAGACTTCTGTTCTAGCACCTCTTCTGTACCATATTCAAAAAGACCTTTTAGATTTATGTCATGGTAAAAGTCCATGTATGGTATTGATGGAGGGCCGTGAATTACTTTCACTTGCTTTGGCAGAAAATAAAAAAACTGTCTATCATGCTCAATATGACCATGACTCAAATATGTTATTGCAGTTAAAAATGTAAAAGTTGCATTCCCAACTTTATCACTTATTGCTGTTACCCCAGGCAAAACAGAGTATACAATGATCAAAGATGTTTCAACACTTCTGTGAGGTGACCTTGAAACCTTGACTTATGGACAAATGCATGACATTATTGAAGTTTTGAGCTGTATGAAGGGGCAGGCTGAAAAAATACAGCAGGAAATTTTTGAATTATGAATTCTACTTTTTACTGATCACATTAGACTCAGTCTGCAGAGCATGCTGGAACTTGAGCCAAGGTTGAATGCACCACAGTAACAAAAACAGTAAAGTGTTCCCTGAGCTCGCCAGTTACTGGGCTATCACACTTCTTTGTTTTTATTGAGTGTGTTTTTGTCAGGCCCTTCTAGAGTTTCACTGGAGAGAATCACTATCCCCTTTTTACTTACAGGTGCTGTTCAAAGACTAGAGACCTGTCAGAAAGAAAGAAAGAAAGAAAGAAAGAAAGAAAGAAAGAACATTGACTATAGGCCTGTTGAGCAGATGGAGGTTGGATCTCTCTGGCTGTGTTCCCACAGATTCGATGTTGTCTGGACTCTCCGTTGCAGTAACACACAGTGCCCCTGTTTATAGGGATGTGATCATGTGTGATGTGTTATGATGTTGGAACTTCATTGCAATGCGATCGTGAAAGTGTCCTTAAATATGACCCCCGAACCAATGCATCTGAGGAGAAAGTGAAATACAAGAGCAGAAACAGGAAAAGAGCATGAAAGTGAAAGTTAGAAAATTATTACCATCATTTCCAGATAAATTGATCTCCAAATAAAAACTGATCTCTTTATTGTTTTCTCCCTTGGGCTTCACCATGCTCCGACACGCACGCACCCCCTTGTGGATGGCAGAGCCATTACACTCTCCCATCATTACCTCGAACTGTTCCAGTCTCTCACTAGAACACATCACATTTGGACACTGTGCCAAAGAACTGCTTCTACAGTCTTGTCTGGCTATAAATCATGGAGCTATCAGTGTTTAAAGCAGGCACAGGCCAAGGAGATGCAGGCTGTGAGGGCATCTGTAATGCGTGACTCTCCCTGACGGCACACAGCTGGCAGGCTCACTTTGAGACAGACAACCATGCCAGATCAACAGACTAGAATACAGACTGTGTACTGAGAAACTTCATCTGGTTAAAAAAATGAAGATATAATAAATACGATTTTTCTATTTTGTATTAATATTAGGGCTGTCAAACAGATCTTGATTAATCGCATCCAGAATAAAAGTTTGTGTTTACATAATATATGTCTGTGTACTGTGCATATTAATGTTGTGTTTATAAACACATACACGCACATGCACATATTTAAGAAAAATATATAATAAACATTTATATATTATTTCAATTATTTGTAAATATAAATGAATACTTATAAGAATTTCCTGAATATATATACATGTATGAGTATGTGTTTATAAATACAATCATTAATATGCACAGTACATAGACATCTATTATGCAAACTCACTTTAAACCGACTAATAAGCTCTTTGCACTACCTCACATCTGCACTGTTGTATATTTCACTGGTTTACACTCTATCTGCCATTACCTACCCTTTTTTTTTTTTCAAATATACCTGCTTGTAATAGTTGTATTTTACATATATATAATAATCTGTATTCATCTGTATATATATATTTTTATTCTGTGTGGTGTTATTTGTATGCACCATGGGTCTGAGAGTAACGCAATTTCAATCCTCTATTGACAATGGCAGAATTGACAATAAAGCAGACTTTGCTTAATTAATATATTATATCAATATATTTCAAAAACCTGCTAACTAATACTATTCTGTGGAAAACTTATTCCAAAACAGTTACTCCCCAAACTTACTTGTGCAAGATATTGCATATTGCATAAAGAAAAGTGTATGATCTATTTAAAGTTAGAGCATTTCTTGTACAGTAGCAAAATCTACACATGGAGTAAACTCAAATAACATGCATGTAGTGTGTGCATTTTTAAGAAAAAGTGTTTTGGATAACGTGACCTTTGTTCTTATGAAGCTGTGTATTGTTGAAAAGAAAGTACATTCAGAATACTCATGTTTGGAAATGCACATTTATGCACATCAATATACTCCATTCCGAAAACTGACAATAAGTCAAAATTGATCTTTGCGGCTATGTTGCGATTATAGTAATCAGAGAGTTATTGTACTCTCATCTGATTAGTGGAAATGTTTTCTGTCTTTAAGTGACTGCACATTTTCTGATGCATCTCAGGTACCTTTTCTCCAAGAGAACCACATGTATTGCCTATTTAAAGTACGAAAAATGAAATAAAAAACTTTTGTATTTTGTAGTTGGCCAGCAGCCCATGTCTGTCTGTGGAACTGTATTTGACAGAATTTGATTCATCCTGTTCACCCTATAGGTCAGCGTGAGCAGATATCTGTGTAGGGAAATGTTAGCATGCAGTGGGATTGTTTGGAGCCGAGTGAAGTGCTTCCTGATGTGGGTTGCCCTGTCAGAGGTTAAAAGGTAGCATCAGTTTTTGCTTGGACCTTGAATGTGCATGTCTTTCTCTATTTCTATTTCTCTCTCTGCTTTTTCTTTTTTTCTCACTGTCTCCATAAAACGTCAAATCCATCTGGGTGTAATGCCCGACCAGAGGATCAGTATTCATCTTGCTCTCTCTTCTTATTCCACCTCTTCCCTTGTGTTTGTTTTTATACTATGGGGATATGATAGGTATTTAATAATTCATTTTTTGAGTGTAAACCCATGCAATGATAAATTCTGATTCATCCTTAACATTGCCGGCTGCCCACTTCTTGCATCATTTAGACTTGAGAGAAAGCCATGGCAACACTCTTTGGAGTTTAGCCGTCTCCATTTTGTTTGGTGGAAAGTTTGCTGTGGACAAGCGGCTAGCAGAGTCAGGGGTTTTCCTTCCTTTCTCTGATGACATGCCACTTTAAAAACAGACGAGACCGCAATGGTCCTTTGATCTGTCCTAAGTCAGAAAGAGAGCGAGAGGAGAGAGAGAGAGAGAGCGAACGAGAGAACACTGACCAATAGCGGTCTTCTCCCTACTGTGGTCTTAAAGATTAAAGGGGAAATATTTTGTGAAGGCATGTGTGTATGTGTGTGTGTTTGAGTTCGAGTAGTGGAGTATGGCTAAATGTGTCTGTGTAATTGAATAGTTTTCCTGGTTGTGCTGTTCTGTGGTCACAGAAGCTCTTTTGAAGCATTGCCTAGCTTATTTCTACTTGTTTTCTTACCCTAATCCTAAACCTTAAACATCACACCTAACCAGCTTCACTCCGCAAACACTCACGACTTTCTGCTGTCCATCATTCTCATATATTACTCTGCCCTAAACGGACAAACTGTTCTACAGAGCGTGTTTCATAAATACGTTATCTCCTTTGGCAAAGAAGCGAAAACGTGAACATCTTTGTTCTGTTTCGATCTGACATAGCTATTTCTCTTGTGAGCTCCCATTAGCGTGACAACGACAACAAAGACAGTTCAAGATTAAAATAACTCATCCCTTTACAATGATGTTTCCAATTTGAGCAATATTGTAATTTTGTGTTGAGAGATAAATATTGCTTTTGACATTTACTTTTGCATGCTTATTTAGACATACTTCTCTGTGTTTAGTGTATGGGTGTGTTTTAATGCTAGGCCTTAAAGCAGTGTAATGTTTAATCCTAAAACTGTATTGTCCACCTCTTGGTGTGATCAGTCCCTGTTTCCTGGGTGGCTTCTGTCAGAGCGAGAGTAAATATAGCCTTGCAGTAAACCATGAATACATGGGTGGGTTCAGAAAATCACAGTGGCACAACGCCACAGAGAGGGACATGGCCTTCTGTGGGTCTTTGACAAACAGCACATGCCTCGGGGTGGAAACAGCAGCTCACACACACACACACGCACACGCACAAACACACAGCTGCACAAACACACCACTGGTACCCAAACAGCCCAGAAAATAGCTGTTCCCTGCTTTCAATGAGGGAAAAAATGCTTACTCACCCTCTCACACGCTTCATTTCCCGTTCTTATTATGGAAAGTAATGGTGGAAGTGGGCCTCTGGTGGCTGACCGGAGATAAGTATTATTTTTATAACGCTGGATTTGTTTGATACAGTTTGCATTGTGATTGAAAGCAGATCTGTTTGAACAGCAGGACAAAATAGAAAGCAGGCATCACATGATGAACATTGTGATTGAACATTGTGTCCACAGAATTGTATGTATGACCTGTGTATTTTCAGTACTTTTCTGTCAATATTTCATACAACATTCGCAATGATTGGCTGGGCGCTGCACAAAGGAGACACAAGTGCGTGCAGACACGCGGTGCATTCCAAACAGGCTGCGTCCAAATACCCCCACTTGCAGTCTTTGCACTTGACCACTTGACTACTTTCATGACGTATTTCCTGTTTTTGTCCCAAGTCTTCTAGTGGGTGTGAAGATCCCAAGTGAGCATGTACAGTAGTATTTCTAACCTAATGGGACACACTTAGCAAGTGCAAACAGTGTTTCTAATTATGTGATAAAAAGCAGTTTTACAAAATACATAACTCTGGAGTTTTCACCAATAAAATGTGCAACTCTTTACGTTTTACTACGAAATAACATGTAATATAAAAGTCAAGTCAGATTTATTTTTATAGGGCTTTATTTGTTTTGTATCAAAGCAGTGTACCCCCCCCCAAAAAAGAAAAAAAACATGTTAGTCCAACATAGAATAGCTAAAGATCTAACATTAAAAAGTAGCAGTATAACTTACACTGGAAATAAGCTTTCCACAACATCTTGCGAGAGCCGGGGAAAAAAGTATCCTGAGAACGTGATGCATGATGGGATACACTTAGCCCTGAATACCGCTCTGAAGCGGTATTCAAGGTAGAGTGGGTTTAGTGTGCGTTAAGAGGACTGCACTTTGGCGTTTTTAAGACATTATATGTCTGAATTTGCTCCTATCTCTATATAGTGCACTATATCAGGTGTCCGCCATTTTGTGGTGTTGTCTGAATTCTGAGTGAGCAACTCATTCCCTACATTCATTCACTACTTTTTACCCACAGTGCATTCTGACTTTGAGAGTACATCCGAAGTTCACTCACTATTTCCCATGATACAGCAATAGCGTCTGGCTGCAGACGAGATGCACTCTCAGACACATGCACTCTCAGCTGCACATGCGCACTCAGACACATGCACTCTCAGCCACGCATGCGCACTCGGACACATGCACTCTCAGGCGCATGCACTCGGACACATGCACTGTCACACAGATGCTTGTTTTAGGTACACGCATAGGCCACTTGTAAGTATTTTTATTCATTTCGTACAAGATTAAGTTGAAGTAAAAGTGTTGTTTTTAATTATGAGGTAAATGTTATTGAAAACGATCCTGATATTTAACGTTATCTTATATATCTCGCAGGCACAGGCCCCTCGACGTTGTTAGAGGGAGCCCTTATGAAAATTGACCATGGTTTTACTACAGTTAAAACCAAAAAACATGGTTACTGTAGTAAAACAATGGTTATCACAAAATAACCATGGTTTTGAAAACCATGTTTTTGTAAAAACCATAGTAAACGATGGTAACTGTAGTAAAATCATGGTTTTGCCCAAGTAATCAATGCACCAAAAAGCCATGGTTACTACACTTATGCCACAAAAAACACATGGTTTATTTTCGTAAGGGAGAGTTCAGTGACTGCTAAAAAAAGTAAGTATGTTTATTTAATTCATAGAATATTAGGTAGATGTAAACGTTTTGTTTTAGTTTATGAGACAATGTTATCAAAAACGATCCTGATATCTATCTAAATATATCCCGTCTGTGCTAATTGGGTACTTTTCCTTCATACAGTACTAAATTAGTGAAGAATGATCTAAATTCATTTTCTTTTAGACGGTTAAAATATTGAGTGTTTCATTGGCTCTGGGCTGTTGTTTTAAAAAGTGACAGGGAAGTTTTAATAAGACTAGCTTTATTTAATTATTGTTTAGACGAAGTGTTACTTAACATGATTTAATATGAAGTGGGAATCTTTAAAAGAACAAGTCATTTTTATATTGTTAACAATGGTTCTTTAAAACGAGATATACATGGAATACAACAAAAATGTAAAGAATATAATACACATCAGAATGATTTTCATTTCTGTTTTTTCAATTTATGCTTACAGATGCTCAGGAAGTTCAGGCTGACTGGAAAGTGCATATAAAAAATGCAATCATTATTCAAGGTAAAGATTAGTGTATTTCAAAATGATTACAATGTGTCTGTTGCCGTTCAAGACATATTGCACACTTACTGTCGCACACACTATCAAACTCTCTCAAACACTACTATAATGTCTCTCAAGCACTATCAAACTCATTCACTATCAATCTCTGTAGCACATATAACTAAAGTCATTTATGCTCACACTACCAAACCATAAGCTTAAAAATGGCATGTTGTCATGACAAACTAGGATGTATTTTTTCCAATAACAGGAAGAGCCTTAAGTTTCCACGTACATGTAACTTGAACACATTACTTTGTAGAAGCTCCTCAGGAAAAGTACCAGTTACTTAAAAAAAAAGTAGTACTCAAGGAAACAGGCTCAAACTTCATATTTGCTGTTTTAGGTAGATGAAACCCGTCTTTTCACCCTTGAGTTTCCACCAGAGAAACAGGTGGTTCAGTCTCCACGAAAAGTAGGTTTTGTTAGAGGGGTTGCAGCCATTATTGTTCAGCATATTTTTCCTTATCCTCATTTGCATTGTTCTTTTCTTAGGTGCGTGTCATGATGGATCTTAAGACTGCCTGGCAGTGTTGCTTGGAGAACTCTGGGGATCTTCTTGTCTCACTTCAGCTATCTCGTATACTGTGCATGGAGGATGAAGAAGCTGCTGAGGCCTTGGAACGGTTCTTCAGTGCAGAGTTCATAGAGGACAATCTTGTAGACTCAGAGCCACTGATATTTGTTTCTACATTTATGCAGGACATTTTGGTGCTGCCCTTGTCCACCCTCCAAGAACTGTATACATCTAGAGCAGGGATGGGGAACCTTGATCCTGGAAGGCCACTGTCCTGCAGTGTTTATCTCCAACCTAATCAAACACACCTGAACCGGCTCATTGAAGTCTTCAGGATTACTAGAAACTTCACGACAGGCGTTTGTTTGAGCTTGTTGGAGCCAAACTCTTCAGGACAGTGGCCCTCCAAGATCAAGGTTCCCCACCCCTGATTTAGAGTAAGAAAAGGACTGTGAAAATGACTATGGACCCCTCATCATCCAAGCCAGCGTCTGGTCGGCGCTACAGAGCAATAAGCACCAAAACAACCAGACACAAAAAAAATGTTCTTCCCTCACGCAATCTACGTCATGAAGTTAAATGTTCTACCCACTGTGCAATTAGTAACATTGCGCAATAGTAAGCAAATGTAATACTAATTATATCCACCTGATAATAGTCTATTTTTATATCATTTTTGTGTAAATTATTTTTCGTTATGCTGTATATAGCACACATTTTGTAGATACAATATACATGCATAGTTTTACACTCCATCTTATTTATATTCTATTCTATTCTTTTTTTATATATATAACCTGTGTATTGTATTGTGTTATGGACTCTGTGTGCTGCTGTTTTTGTGCAATGGATGCTTCTTTCACCATAACAAATTTATTGTATGTGCAGATATACTTCACAATAAAGCTCTTTCTGTTTCTATTTTTTAGAGAATGTGGTGGACAACATGCATCTCTGAATCTTTTGTCAAGCACGAAATTGAAAAACATAGTTGTCATATTTTTTAACGTTATGATTTTATATTATACATGGAAACGTTTTATTTAATAACGTAATAACGTTAATTAGTAATGTATTGCCATTATAACCTTTTATGTAGGCACATATGCGAAGTAATCAGACATTATTAGTGTAGATGTTCAATAATGTCTTTCAGGTAGAATTTTGTATAAATCTGCGCCGTGACCTGAATCGCCAGTCTTTACGGTACTCTTAAATAGCAAAAATCTCCACCTGTTGAAGATAGTATTTTACAGTCCACATCGTGAAATACTTTTTCATTTTCATGTATTTTCAGGCGGTTTTAACAGGACGTTCTTTTATGTCGTGCCGTTTGTAAACAGTATTTTGACTAATTTACGTCTTCGACACATTACAAAGTGCGCATGCGCGGCTGAGAGTGCATCTGGCCTAAGAGTGCATCTGGTCTGCAGACAGACCCTTCTCTCATACAGCGCAAATCAACTGTCTGGTTAGAATCGGCTGGTGGAGAGTGAATGCACGTTTATACTTTACTACGTTACTTTGTTCTTGTTGACAGTTATTTTCTACCTTTTGAGAATAAACAGATTAAACGAATGTTATAGACAGTGGTGCTTTGTTTTAAATATATTAAATACTTTTATTAAACGTATGAATGTCATAAAATAATGTTGTAAACACTGGTTTTGTTCTCTTTATTAAAAACTAATACAAACACGTAACAAATAAGGTAAAAATTACTTTACCATTATTTTTAACAATCCATAAAGCCACAGAGGTGTAATATAAGCGTTATGACGAATGTCCGCGACAGTGCTGTCAGACGCACGTTATATTACGTCAGCGTCCGAAATCGTTCACTCATTTTCATTCACTTCTTCACCATATAGTGGACTATTTAGCAATCGCTATATAGGGAATAGTGAATAAGTGAACGAGTGAGCGAATTCAGTCGCAGCTATTGGCTACACATGCTCACTTACTTCCTCTCGCCTGCACGCGCGCTCAAGTGGCCAAGACGCCACTTCAGTGGGGGGATTTGGGCGCAGCCTATATCTCCCTCCGAAGGGCCTTTCGGGAATTGAGGGAACACCATACAAAACGCCACTTAGTCCAAATAAAGAGGAAACTACATGTTTTTATTGCTCTTTTTGCCAAGTGAATTTTAAACGGAGTATTGCGTTTTTTCCTTCAGAGCTTACACATCAAGAGCATTAATTTTCGAAGAGATAGAGTGATTACTTCGGAATGGAACGCGTGAAATATACGCTGTTAATGTACAAATGCGAGTTGGGTTACGTTCATATATATCCGTCTTTCCCGCGATTATCAATGTAAGTGTATACACTGACAAAAAAAAGGGTAAATTGTTACTTAAACTTGAGATTTATACTGGGGAACAGCAGATTTATACTGAAGCTGGACGGAGTGCCGCTCCATAACACCAGAAAAGCCGCACACATGCGGGGAGCAGAGCGAGGCAGTCAGTCTAATTTAACCCCTAATTGTGCAAATATAATGATTGTTATTCAATCATTTTAGTGATGTTTGTGAGCTATTCATTAAATGCAGTTCCACAGTAGTTTAATTCCCATGCACAGTGGTATCCTCACCTCTTTGTCAGTCCTGGACCAACAACAGGAATGCATACGACTGCCAATTCTCATCCTTACAGACAGTACATGGACCAGCCCCTCTGCATGTCCTATACCCAGGTGATAAAATACACTAAAATATACTTAAATGTAATTAAAGTGCTCTATTTTATGCACTAATTTTGTACTAAATTTACAAAAGTTTGTCTTTAGTAATTTTTAAGATAAACTTAGTGATAATAAAATTCAGTGACCCAAAAAATGAAAATTCTGGCATCATTTACTCACTTTCTTGTCATTTCAAACCTGTATGACTTTCTTTATTCCGCAGAACACAAAATAAGATATTTTGAAGAAAGCTGATAACCGAACAACGGTGGCATCCATTAACTTCTATTGTATATGGACAAAAAAACCTATGCAAGTGCATGGGTGCCGACTGTTCAGTAACCAACATTCTTTAAAATATAAATATATCAACTGTGCCATTTTGAGACACCATTAATACTAAAGACTATATTTTTGGTATTTAAGTACAAACTTAAAGGTGCAGTGAACTAGGAACACAATTTTAACCCAAGCTTTTGTTATATAAGAGGTAAGCGAACATCCTGTAAGTGTCAGACCTGAAAACGCCCTCTCCAGCCGGCCTCAAAACCAGTGTATAAAATAGCCTATTACTTATTGATTTTGATGTTTTTAAATGTAAAAACCACGCAAACGTCATAAGTAGACATCAAACAATAGTATAAAACAATAAAAACGGCCAGTTCACTGCACCTTTAATGTGTGAAAATAGTGCACAAATAGAGGATATATATATAGAGCATAATAATATGGATTATTTTCTATGTGTATTTAAATAAAGTGTATTTACAAGGACACCAAGCCCCCCCAATCCCACACTATAACCCCTGGACTCTTTTAAAGGGATAGTTCACCCGAAAATTTATTTACTCACTCTCCAGTTGTTCCAGAACATTACTTTGTTCTGCTGAACACAAAGGAAGATATTTGGAAGAACTGGGACATCATTGACTGCCATAATTGACAATGGTCAAAGGTGCCCCAGAACTGTTTTCCTACTTTCTTCAAAATATCTTTTATGTTCAACAGAACAAAAAAAGTATACAATACATTTTTCTACGGTGGTAGTCAATGGTGCCCATGATCTGAAGATGACTAACATTCTCCAAATATCTTTATTTGTGTTGAACAGAACAAAGACATTTATACAAGTTTGAAACAACTTGAGGGTGAGAAAATGGTGACAGAATTTTCATTTTTGGATGAACTAGCCTCTTAACTTTTCATATTAAAACGTTTTAATAAGATTTATTTACAAATAAGTTCAAGTAGCTGGAAGAGCATGGTGCTAGCAATGCCAAGGTCAATGCCTCTCCGAAACGTGATGCCACATGTCTCCGCTCAATCAAGCAAATGTTGATTGTTTGTGTAAATTTTAATTTAGAGTGTTTGGAGGAATAGCAGGTGTGCAGCGGTTGTGATTAGAATGTGAGGAAGTGAGGTTTAGGACATGATCACATACATATGGCATGCGGTTTAACATAGCAAGTGCTTATTCATCATTGGTGTCAGGGTTGGTGGTAGACTGGAACCCGCAGCTGTTTTAGCCCCTTGCACTGGGAGGTTGTGTGTGTGTCTGTCTGTGTGAATGAACTCTATGGTTAGAGGTGAATGAATGGGAGACGCCTCCCTAAGAGCTCATAACACACCGCTTTAACCTCTAACCTCACAGTCTCTACTGGACCCTTCTACAGTCTTTCAAAAGGACATAACAGTCTCTTGGCTAATATAGAGTCATCTGTGTGTGTGTGCAGGGAACAGAGATATTTTCGCAGACACACAGAGGTGTTTATAGTGTGTGTGGATTGGGTGTCAGTGAGGATATTCTCTTGTGCGTCTGTATGCGTTTGTGTGCCAAGCTCTCTGTGAAGCACCTGGTTGCTGACGGTTAATATCTTTCACTTTCCCCTGTGAATGTTTATGTGTCAACTGACAAAATCCCAGTCCTTATGGAAACTCCTTGGCTGTTGGTGCTCTGAATGGCTCCTTTGTTTTTGCATTCCCATGTTGTGTGAACACTGTTTTGGTTTCCCGGGCTGATAATTACCGAAGCGGCAGCAGGTTCTGCTGCTTTCCTCTGCGGGCTGCCGGGCTTTACCCCCCCAGCACTACCACAGACCAGACACTGATGGTGACTGCTCCTGACAGACACATAAGCACACTTCAAACACACCTACGGTCAAATTTGTCAAAATCTTAACTACGTTGACTGTGAGAAGGGAGAAGAAAAACAACTAAATCTGTGGACGTTTTTCTCTTGTTTTGTTTTCAGATAATTCGAAACATGCTGGAAGATTGAAGGTGTCCATGTGGGTGTTTTTTTCTTTCTGAACGTTTTTTTTTCTTTCTGAAGACGGAGGTTGTTATTTTACCGTCAGCTATAACAGACAGTTTGACAGAGTTGTCAGAGATAAATACACATTATGAGGTTCAGCCAAAGTGTGAGCATTTCATGCTAATTCGAGTCATTAGCACAGTTGTTTTGCTTGCGTTTGGTCATAATGGTGATTGTTTAAAGGTTCAGTGAACTGGCCGTTTTTATTGTTTTATACTATTGTCTGATGTCTACTTATGACGTTCGCGTGGTTTTTAGATTCGAAAACATCAAAATCAATAAGTAGTGGGCTATTTTCTACCCTGGTTTTGAGGCCGGCTGGAGAAACGCTCGGTTTTTAAGGGCGGGCGGCATAGAAGACTTGGAAGTAAACGCCCACTGCTATGATTGGATAGCAGCTTGCATAGTTGACTTAGTTGGAGCATTCTGTGAATTTGGTTAGAGACGTAACGTTACGTAACCTGATTTTACTCAAATTTACAGACTTATTTCCCAGATGTGATGGCAAGGCTTTGCGTATAGTTGTATGGTGCTTAGTGATATATGACCGTACATGTCAGTATTTAAGACCCGCGAACCGGATAGAAGATCACCGCGATCACGGGTCTCAAATGTTATAGTTTTCATGATAAATAAACAAACGGGAGACTCCTGGCCAAAACTACAGTGTTGGCAGATATGGATATGACCTAGCACCAGAAATAATATCAAAACACTTCAAAATAGCCTCTATTATTCGCAAACGGTGGATAAAACTTTGAAAAATGATATATGAGTTAAAAATATGAAAAGCTTGGGTTAAATTGTGGTCCTAGTTCACTGCACCTTTAAGATGAGGTAAATCTCCTCCTTTCTGAAATTAGAGGATGTGTGCTGTTATGTTTTTAATAACAAGCAGACTGAATATAGCTCTGTTTGTAGAACACAGACAGGGTAACCCCATGTGTCCGCACTCGACTATATTATTTTCACATTTATGCATTTTGTAGATGCATTTAGGCATGTTTGGTTTGTTAGGATAGGGCAATAATTTGCCAAGATGTAACTATTAGAAAATCTGGAATCTGAGGATGTAAAAATATCAAAATATTGAGAAAATCGCCTTTACAGTTGTCCATCAGAGGCGATGTAGGTCGATGCTAAGAGGAAACAGGTTTGTTTTAACGCTCTCTATTGGCTAACCACTGTAATGACGCAGTGGAGAGTAGATGAACCTAAAATCAGAAATTCTAAGCTTTACATAGATACCAAACTTGAGTGGGTAATTCTCAAAGAGCGGGCAGCAGCGAGTGAAGTTTGTAGGCCTGATTCCAGCCATTTTTGTTTGTGATTTTGTTGCATCCACTCAAAAATAAAGTTTTTACATATTTGCGGTGGGAAATTTACAAAATATCTTCATAACTTCTGTAAATAACTTTACTCAATATCCTAATGATTTTTTTCCATAAAAGAAAAATCTATATTTTTGACCCGTACAGTGTATTGTTTGCTATTGCTACAAATATACCCATGTGACTTATGACTGCTTTTGTGGTCCAGAGTCACATATTTTAGTACACTAGTACACTTTTTCACTCTAAACGTACCCAAAAACACAGAAACCCAGTCACACCACCATGCACGAGAACCCAATGAATGGTCTGCGTGTGTGCGTGTCAGATCTTGGGATTGTTGAGCTGCACAGTGAGAATTGATCCCCTGTCTTTGATGTCTGAGAGGGCAGGCTTAACCATCCTCTCCCAGTGTTTGCTTTGGCCCGTGCACTAGCACAGCAGCACTGGGCCCTGGTAGCTCCCTTTAATATGATCAGTGGGCCAGTTCTTTTCATCAGTCTGGAGGTCTAATGCCTTTAACTGGCTTATGGTGACCTCTTCTATCCCCCCTTAACACAAACATACACACAAACCCACCCACCCACCAACACGCACACACACACACACACACACACACACACACACACACACACACACACACACACACACACACACACACACACACACACACACACACACANCACACACACACACACACACACACACACACACACACACACACACACACACACACACACACACACACACACACACACACACACACACACACAGCATCACATCATCCCTATCCTCTGTTTCTGCCCCGATGGCCTCTGGGAGTCACTGTGTCACTGGGGCGTGACGGTGGCAGAGGCTTCTGGGTAACAGATGCATGGATCACCAGAGGGCTTGTGCTGTACATGTCAATGCACCTGCCGTGAAATGACTACATGGGAAAACATGCGCACTAAGGAGGAGATTAGACTTTGCAAATGATTATTGATGCTATAGAAACGTGGGTGACTGAAATGCTCTCACCTTGTATCATTCATCAATTTTGATGACACAGAGACCAGTATTGCACTTACGGGGAAAATCAGAGTGGAACTAAAATCTTATTTAGTGATGAGTTCTGGAAGTATCAATCGAGCGAATCAGAACTTTAACAGAGTCAGAAAGAGGAAGTGAAAGAGAGGAAATGGTCAAAGCAATAGTTCAAGCAGTCACCAGAGGAGTGCTCACCCCTTTAAAAGTTTTTAGGGTGAGGGATGTGATAAAAGAGTGTTATTTCAGCCAAGCTTTTATCGGAACTGTCAGACTGCTGCCCTGTTAAGAGCAGGTGAATATGGCAAAAGATGCTTCATCCAGCACAGTGCTGACTTTTTGGCCATTTAAACTACGATGTGCTGTGACAAATATATATATAGGGCTGCTGGATATTTTGAAATTATTGAAATATCACAGATGTGCAAATTAATAGATACATATCGCAACGGTTTGTGATAACTGAATGACTTTAATACTTTAAAGTTGTGTTTTGTCAAAGTATTAGGTCAGTTTAGATACTGTAGCAGAGAGACAGCAAAGACAGAGAGAGTGATGCTTTCTTTTCCCAGAAGGAATGTGAAACATGAATGTTGGTTATACAATTTTCAGCTTTTAAATATGTTGTTATTTTTATTTCACAAAACAAACTTAAAGCATTATTGTATTGCATATTTTAGCCCTGTTGTAATATTTTATGTAGCATAATTACATACTGTATATAAGTGAAGAGTTCGTTTTCAAAAATCATATTTGTTTATTGGGCATTCCAAGTAAAATGAATCGAACTGCAGTTGGATTGTTTTTATTGAGTAATAATAGCAAAAGAAAAACATCTTATATAATAATAACACAATTAAACACAATAAAAACAAAATGATAATAACTGTGTTATCTGTATTTGCGAATAAACTCTTAAATTGTTCCTGTAGTTTAATTTGAAACGCAAGTTTGTGGGTTCGAAAATCAGGGAACACACATACTTATATACTGTATACTGTATACATTTGGATAAAAGCACCTGCCAAATGCATTAATGTAACCCTACGATTTAAATCTCTTTCCCACTTATTTTAGCTGAGAATATTTGTGTACGTTTGTTTTTAACTGTTGATTTTTAAGCACCTTTATTACCGTCCTGCTCCCATCAAGCACAGTGTCTTCCCTGTCTGGCAAAATTTAAATATGGCTTCCAAATTCTATATTCATAAAACCAAAAAAATCTATTCATAAGTTGTTTTGAATTGCAAATTTGTCAAAATCAGCCGTCGCAGAGCAGACTTGGGCCCATGGCGCTTATCCTCATAACCAGTAAGCCTGGCGAGGTTGGCGACACACACACACACAAACACACACATACTCACACACACAAACTGTCATGGCATAATTATGTAACCCAAACCTCGGCAGATTATTTAAATGTGTGCTGAAGGTGTCATCTTCAGTGTGCCCATGGCGGGTGAGTGGTGTCACATCTCAGATGTGGAGCGGGTGTAACGGGCCCCCCCACACACACACAGACACTCACAACGGTCTAATCCGAAAGAGGAGTATGCGCGTGTATATTTTAGCACATGTGTGTTAGTATGTTACCTTTGATGGGCTGGATTAAAGTAAATCTTCACTCCTTTGGTGCAGTTCAAACACGCAGGGACAATGCTGCACACCACAGCCCAGCTAATGAGAGATAAACCTGAGCCCAGGAAAGTACGAGACGACACATCAACCTGATTAAAGACGCAGTCACTCTTTTTCTCTCTTTCAATCTATTTCTCCCCCTTTTGCTTCCTTTGTAGAACTTTCACTTCCCCTCATTTTCTATTTCCCATCATACATTGGGTTGCATCCTTCTCTTCACAATGTTCTTTGTTTATTCTCTTTTCTTTATGAGATCACGGCTCGACAAAGAGACAAGCTTGACTTTATTGGTGTGATTGGGTGTGAATGTCTTTCACTGCATATGAATTAACAGCTTTACATCTTTTTCTCTTCTGTCCTGTGTGTGTGTCTTACTCATTTAGAGAGGGGGGTATGCGTTATTGTAGGGCGTGTTGACTCTGCAGATTTAGAGCTGAGCTCTTTGCTTTGTGCTTTGATAGCTTAATTAAAAATGCAAATCTGCTATCTTTATATATCACGCTTGGGGTCCCCCTCAAAGTGCACTATTCACAAGCATCTCTTTCATCTTATATATGGAGTTCTACACATCTAAAATTACTCGAAAGCAGTATAACACCAATTCTGTGTTTTTAATGTAAGAATCATATTTGTTTTCAAATTGACTGAAAGTAAATTTTAGCTACAGTACTGCTGTTTGGGAAAATGTCTGTCATCTCATTTCGATGATATAGTATCTATATAGAATGTCTAGAAAATATAGAATTCTGAACATTCACAATTTGTAGAGATGAGCGAATCATTAAAGTAAATAAATGAATATAAATAAAGTCCATAAAAGTGTTTAGTTATAGTGTTTGTTTTAAATATGATCTATTTTTCTGTTGAAAAATGAAATTAATTTCCAGGCCACAGCTTTGCTCATGCAATGCATGGTGTTACAAGCACTACTGATGTCAACAAATCTAACATTTTCTGACATTGATTGGAGACTTTGTTTTTGGCATTGAAGCATTACCGATTGTCTTACAAATGACCCCTCTAGCTGTGATGCACTGCTGTGCTGCTCGTGTTGACACGACTCCGTATGCTCCGGGCAGGATGATGAAGCTGTCCAGCGGATTTTAGATGCGGTAATCCGCTGCTGAATTAGCTCAGGAGGATGTCTCAAGGCAGTGGCGGTGTGGTGCCACTTATGTAGGATTGAGTAAGTACCCTCTGGTCCTCTGGCCCTTCTGTAAGAGAAGCCACCCCGATCTGGGGAACAGATCTCGGCCTCCTGTTTCTCAGACGTCTCACAAAAGAGAACAGAGTGGTAATACAAAGAGACACCCTGACATGATCTGATTTTAATAAGCTTGGTGTGCTGAGGGCAGATTGAGGCGATTGTTTGAGAGGGAGGCTTTACGTGAACGTGATGCATGTGTGCACGTAAATGCGGGGCGAGCGGAGGTGCGGCTGCTCTGAGGGGGGGGGTCAGCGGTTCGAAAGACTGAAGTTGATTACGTTTGTGTGTACACTTGTGTGTGTGTCTGATTGGCATTGGGGTGAGGGTGAGACTCCTGTGTGCAGCGTGATCCCGGTGAATCTCTTCTTTGAAGCAGAACAGATGTGGATTTGCATATGTGCGGGTCCCAGGCTTCGTTGGAGATTAGCGACTGGTTTTGTGGAAGGTGCATATTTAATAAAGGCCCGAAGCGATGCTGGGTGCGGAGCAGACCCCGGCAGACACACGGGACAAAAGCTGAGGAGCAAAGGAGTGCTGTAAACAGACAGAAACAGACCCTGGACCAGATTGGACTGGCCATTGAGTGGGGCTGTGACAAGACTTTAAGGATTTACAAACATTCTGAGGAGAATGAAAGGGGAAGTTAATAAGAGGCTTTATGACTTGTTCAATCTCATCTGCAAGTTGATTTGTTTGTTTGCACTCTTGTCTTTTGATGTAAGGTTTTTTGCTTTTTTCCTCCTCTGGATCTTTTTCTGTTGTAATTTGGGATGAGGGGGTGAGATGGGAGGAAGAAATAATGGATTTAGTGGAGAATATTGGAGATGAAAATAGCTTCACACATTTCCCATGGGGCTTTCGAGATGCAGCAAAAAAAGCAAACAGATGCAGGAAACTGATTAACATTAATAAAAAGATATTTCAAATGATTTTATAGTTAATCTTAGTTCGATTTAACAGTTTTAATGAAGACAATTCACAAAAAGAATATTCACAAAATTGGAAACATTCTTATTAGAATAATTTATGCAAATAAATGAATATATACATTGCAATGACCTGTTATTCTTGGCTGAAAGGTATACACTTATACGTCTAAGTCTGAAAATATTTTCTCAGTCAGTAAGGTTAAAGAAACCAAAACATACGTCATTCACACAATCTGTTTGATCCGTTTCTCGGCATGTTCTTCTTTATTCACCCATTGAGATCTATTCCACTGTTTATTTTCAGGAACTGCTTTTTAAGACGCAGATTTTTCTTTTTTGCTCTCTTGTGTTTCCCCCGAGATAATCCATAGAGTTGTCAATACACTGCAGGAGTGAAGGTCTTCGCTCGCTTCACTTCCATGTTCAAAAGAAACAGAGAGAGAGAGAGACCAGGGAAGGAACCATGGGCATAGAAATGTGCAGGCAGTGTATTTGTTCTGCAGTGAAAGGGTTAAAGAGAAAATGAAGTTGTTTGAGAAGTCAGGAAATCACAAGTCCTGGTTTGTGTCTCTGGAGTAGTGATGTCCTCCCTGGAGTGGGTTGAGGATGAGGTATGTGTTTGAGGAGGCACTAGGCCTCTATGGAGTTATCCACACTCAGAAATCCTCCTAATGAAGCAGATCACACCCCAGTATCGCTGCACACATACAGTAGAACCAAGTCAGAACACCAACATCAATATTTTACTCTGCTTTTTATCTCAGTGCCTAACATCTGTGGTTTGGGTTGTGCAAGAAGAAAAGCGAGAGGGAGCAAAAAAACATGTTAACGGTTTCAGTGTTTTGTTATTACAGTGTTTACAATACTTTATTGTGATGTTTATATAGTTTGGTTGTGTCTTTTCTATACTATTACAAAGTTCACCTTCAGCGAGTTCCTCTGATCAAGAGAGGCAGAGAATCGTGCAAAACCACCCTGAGATCCTTTAATTGCCTTTTTAATTGAATTATCATACTTTTTTTCTCCTCAGGGGCTTTGAGCATCCTAATAAAGGGAAGAGAGGCCATCCACAAGGAAGACCAGAACAGAATAAAGAGAGAAACTAATGCAATGCTTAGTATAATCAGAGACGTTTAATATCCCGTTTGAAATGAAATGTGTTATTTTTACACCTCCCGGGGGAGCAGTGTAATCACCTCCTGTTGCTTTAAAAAAAATTGGAATTAAAATTCGACATGTAACCCGCACTTTACAGTAATTAAACTATTACAAAGCGAGCCAGGCTGTTTCTGATCATGCGAAACGCAGAAGGACCCTAGACACAATAGCAGGGACTCAACATGCCAGCGCTCGGACGGACATTAATTGATTCTTTGTAGAGGGAGATGAGAACTGTGAGTTACCTGTGTCCCACGCACACCAGATTAAACCCTGTGTGGAAATAGTGATGGGGTCATCTCATTTAGACCCCTACGTGATGCTGTATGTATGTGTGTGTGTGTGTTTGTGTGTTTAAGTGTGTTTGCATTTGATATGCCCAAAGGACTTGTGTGCCCAAAGGAGATGTGTGTGTGTGTGTGAGGGCACTGGTCTGTGAAGAACCACAGAGAGGGAAAACGCAAGGCATCCTTTATTTATTTGTGTGTGAAATATTTATCTGTCACAGTGACGTGGAAGAATGGGGCTGTCAGTCTTCTCTGCCCAGTCGAGAGTGTCGACAAGCTGGCGGCAGAGCCTGCACCAATCTCCTGTGAATAATTGGTGGAACTTCACTTTTGGGAACGGTGCAGTTCCCATTTAATGTGTATGTGTGTGACTTGCTTGTGCGAATGCGCGTTTTCTTTTATGCATCTAAATAAAATCTTAAATTTGTCAAACATCTTCCTTTGATAAACGCACAACTTTTTTACTCTTTTTTTTGTTTTTACTAAGCTAAAACCCTTTAATTTAACACCTTTTTGCATTTTTTGTTATGTCCACATTTTCCTCCTGGGGATTGTTGGCTTGTCCTCACAATGTAGGTGATTTTAAGTTTGACTGTTCTTGTGGGGATATTTTGTCCCCAAAATGTATTCAACATCCCCCAACCCAGTCACACAGACATAGAAGGCCTCAAATAAATTATTCATATCTTTACCAAACAATGAAGAGTCAATCAAGCTGAAAACCAAATCAACCTTTAAATGCATGCACACACACGCACACACACACACACACACACACTGTTCTAGTGTACATCTTTGTGGATGCTCCTGAGCTCCAGCAGGAAGCACGTGTGGTGGTCTTGGATCAGAGGAGGGAGATGTAATTCAGAGTGAGCAGCGTTTAATTGTTTTAGCACTCCTGTCTCTTCAGGGAACTTCTCGAGTCCTCTCATGCAGATAAACATACTGTGTAAACAATAACAGGCTCGACGTCTTGGCGTACAGCACTCAGGGAAATTTCACTTCGGTGCGGGTGTCGGGGAAAAAGCGCAGTGTTTTTTGGCATACCATTTTTGTATTCTTAAATTGCATTAAGCGTTTACTCTGTCCCGGGTTGTTTAAATGGCAATTATCCAGCACCAATGTTGTATGATTCCCTGAGTGTTCTGCATTTTCCAGAATCAGTCATATGGTCATAGTGCATTTAAGTGTCCAAAAATGCACCATTGTGGGATCTACATGCAAATGCTTCTGTGTAGACCCCCCGCACACACACACACAAGTGCAGGCATTCACACAATGAAGTGTGAGGTTTGTGGTTTGTGCATGCATAATTGAGGTGTACCTTGCTGAGGGAGAGTGGCTGTCATATCTAGACACTCATGCCACATTCCAACAGAAAGCATCTCTGAATAATGAAGAGCCGCAACACACATACAAAATGCAGGAGGAGATGAGAGGTAGTGAAGCTATAAACATTACTGTTTAAACATCACCCAGATCTACACAAAAAAAGAGTTATAACAAATATGTCAAAAGATGTATTTAAACAAGTTATTGATGATTTACTGTATAATATAAATAAGGATATATTCTAAATGAGGATATATAGGATTTATGTTTTTATTTAATTGTTATTGACGATTATTTAATAATGAACTAAACATTTTAGATTTCTCAAAATTTTAATGTGACAGTGGTAGTATTTAAAAGAGTTGTGATATAATTTTATTAGATGGGTTATTGAAATATAGCATTACATTGATAAAATAGTGTACCTTATATTCTTTCATATCAGCATTAGTTGTTTAGGTAAAAAAAATTGTAGAATGCAAGTTTATAGATAAATACTTTTTTTTACAATAAATAAAAAACTTAAACTACCTTACAATATGCCTTGTGTTTTGTTGAAGCTATTGGATTTCTTTAATTTGGGCAAATATTTATACATTTGTTTTTCCTTTAATTACAATTTTGCTCTGGAGCACTGCTGTTATGAGTCACCCAATATATACTTTATTTTATATTTTAACTTTAGCAAACAGTTCTATGCAGCATTTTGAAATGATTTATGTTCAAAAAATTTTGCACTTTGTTTTTATGCTGTGTTTTTGTTAAAGTGTTTTTTACAACTTTTCTTTTGCTTTGCTAATGTTGTTGTGTTTGGTCCCCTAGGGCCACTGTCTAAAATTATTGTTCTAACCTAATAGCAGCAATTATTCGGTTAATTCATTTATTCATTTGTTTTAAAAATTATAAAATGTTTTGTTTGTATTTTATTATCTCAGCATGGGGCCACAGATGCCTGAACAGTCACCTTGACCTTAACTGAATTAATTATTTCCAGTTAATGAAACCGTGCGGGGCATATTTTTACCCTTTTAGATAAGCACCGTTATCATAAAATATCTAGTAACCTTGCAAATAAATGGCATTTTCAGTCATCAGTTCAGTCATTTCAATCTCATTTACTCCTCAGAGTCAAAGCAATGTGTATCGTCAAAGATAAAACAAGTTGAAAACGAAAGGCTAGTATTCATGTTTTTTTATATCAGACAATCCTCCCACCACTGCCCTGTTGTCTGTCCATCTTCTCCCCTCACTTTAAAGGACCACTGGCCATACACGAGATTAAATAATAAATTAGAGGGTGGTCATAGAGCAAGCCGGGCAGAGTGGGCTTCACAGCTAGACTCACTGCGGAATCAATTATTTAGAGGCAGGGCCGAGATTAAACAAACGCTCTAGCTATGAGACAAACTCATCCACGCTAGGACCCAGGAATCATGTGTGTTTGTGTGCGTAACCCAGAGTGTATTTGGTGAGTGTGTGTGCCAAGAGCAATTCAAAAGGGAAGGGAAGGCGAGGGAGCGTAGGGCCCCGACCCGAGGGAGACGTCGGCCATGAATTAGTAAAGTGCAAAAGTAGCTAACCATGTTCAGAGGCCAACTTTCAGAGAGAACAATATGTACCTGGTTGTTTGGTGTGCATGTGTATGTGTGTGTGTGCGTTGGAGAGGTTGTGTGTACCCTAGACGTTAACCCTTGTGCGTTTTTGTGTGCTGAGAGAGATGGGAGATGATCTTTCTATAAGTGGCTAAAAATTGTTCTTCCATTGTTATCTCTGAAAATTGCATCTGTTCTTTTGAGCATAAACACTGTATTAATGTTTTAATATTTTTGTGGCCTTTAAAAATATAGTCCCTTCAGGACTTTCCACTTCAAGTCTGTATTGATTCAAATTACACAAAGAATCCAATGGGCACTAGTTTCATGCAATAAATACCATACCTAAGTGTCACTGGCAGTGCCCACAGCGGACTAAAGGACTTTGTCCTGAGCACTATGGGACTTTAAGGGACCCTGGTGGGTAAGACGGTTGTTAGATTTCACATGCGGCATGTCTTGCTGGTTTTAACTGGTGTCATTGTTGCTGTGATGAGTCAATGACAGTGACTGTGGTCTCAGCTGCGGGTGAGATATTTTAACTCACGGGGAAGGGCAGTGTAAAATGTGCCGTTTGATTTCATTTTACACGGGGTGCTGAGTGTCCATGAAGGGGGGAAACACAACTCTCCCCAGGCCCCATGCCCAGCACGGCCCAATATCGTACCTAATTAAGTTTAGAGCAGCGTTTTCATTTGTTAATCACTTAAGTGCTTCCAGGATAACCTGATCTTCAAAGGTCTGGTCCCAGTAGCCCCCAATGTCAAAATGCAATTATATGCATGATTAGCTTGACCTGTTTCCAAGCCCCCCCACACACACAACCTGTCCAACTCCTCTTTCTCTCTCTGTCTCTGTCAGTCTCTCCGCTCGCTCGTTCCGTTTCTCTCTCTCTGCTGATTTGCATGTTAAGAGTAGTTGTGTGGGTGTGTAGGTGAGTGAGTGACCTTGTACGTGTGTGTCTCACTGTGTGCAGGGGGGCTCCCCCGTCTGGTGACAGTAAGAATTGCTATTCAGTGTGTATTTGAATGTCTGTCTGTGACCCTGCAGGTCATACGCAGGAAGCGTGCAAGTGTGGGCATGTGCACGTGTCAGCGTCGGGAGACGATCGCAGATAAAGGTGAGGCAATCTTGAAAATCGGCCTCGGTGGAGGATAAAAGGAGAAATAAATAAATAAATAAGAATAAAACAATTTATGCTGCTTAAAGGATAATACGATCAGGAATATTAATCAAATCATCTTGATCCAGGCTGCCTGCGCTCTCTAGTGCTTAGCATCACTCCAATCCCTCTTTAATCTGATTGTGTGCAGATAAGGTGGTTTTAGGGATGCCATTGTGCTGTGCTGTGCCGGGGGTTCACATTTGTGCACACAGCTGATCGGCGACTTTAAGAGTTAAAATACACACGTAAGCATCAATCAGGATTGTGTTGTTAGTGAAGGATACTTAGGTCATTACCTAAAAAGACAGAAGAAGCCTTTTAAAGGAATGTTTGAGGGGATTTGTTGGCAATAAAACTACATTGACATTGGTGTGCATCAAACATGAGAAATGGGTTAATTGTATTTAATTAGAAGAACATGGATAGACAGATATTGCTGCAAAGCTTCAATTTTTACCAAAAAAGATGCCCCCAGCACATCTTGGAAAGACGCACATATGAATGTATTCACGAACACATTGTTCCCATGCTTCTCACGCTTTTCCTTTATCTGCTTTATGTTCCATCTTTCCCATGCCGGGTGTAAGATGAGGGCCTGTGTGTAATTGGTGAGACTGAGGGGGTGGAGTTAATTACATTTAAAGCAATACGTGAATAGGAGGTCTCATGCGCTGTCTGATACACAGTCACCCTCATGCGCACAATGTCTGGCTCTCAGGAGGGCGACTCTGGTCCCTGGGTGCTCCATTAGACAGATTTACAATAAGAGAAAGTGGAAAAGGAGGGGTGGCGGGTAGCAAAGAGGATTTTTTTGCGAGTCCTAGATATTCACTGTGTGTACTGTTCTCAGTGAAAACACAAAAACATGCACGCTCAAACTCATTAAAACAACAAAAACAAAAACGAGTATTCCAGCTACTGATTTATTCCTACTGTTTCAAATTTTCTTCAGTTCTGTTCAGTTCAGCCACACTGTGGTTTGCTGGTGTCCACATAAGACTTCCTAACTAGCCCTTGATCATCAACTTTGCCAGAAAGGCTATGTTGGTCTAAGCTTGTCTTGTCAGAAGGGTATTTACTATTGTTTTAATACTATTGTTTTGAGGTCAGAAACAGTATTCACAAATTAAAAACATTTTCTAGAAATCTCTAAAACTTAATTCTCCTTCACTCCGTCACACGTCATCAGTTCACCTCTAATAAGGCCATCGCTAGAACATAAAAACAACAATAACTAAAACATATCAGTGTTTTCTGTTGTAGTATGATTTTGAAAAATAAAAAGTCTTTGTACTGAAATCAGTATAAAAATGTTTTATTAATTGCCATATGTTTATTGACTCTCTTTCATGTCTGTTCTTTTGTTCTTTCTTTGTAGTGGCAAAAGATCCCTGTGCACCATCGTTTGGGAGCTATATGAAATGTCAAAGGTGTCCTTTTGATGTCGACTGTGGGCCTCATGCAAGGCAGCACCTGTGTGGGGCGCCGCGTGCGTGTGTGTGTGTGTGTGTGTGCCATATTCACATCCAAACTGTCACTCTGCTCCTGTGGGAACAGGGGATTGTAGAAGGGCCGAGGTTGTGTTCCTGCCTATGTCACCTGTTTTTTTTCTCCTATTTAATAAGCGTTGGGATTGAGATAGTTTGATGAGTATTATATGTTTAAGATGTACATCTCTTTGATCCTGATATGGTACAATCTGGCAACACTACAACCCTTCCCACTATGTGCTTCAATGCCTGTTTTGTTATCTAATCATCAAAGCTCTCGCTACTATTAATGCGTGAAGGCCGTGTGTACAGTGGGAATGAATGGTATTAAATGTACAGCAAGTGTTTGTATTTATGTAGCCTGAGTGTGTGTGTGTGTGTGTGTGTGTTTTATTTGCCATAACGGTGTCGCAAATCAGAATTAAGCTCCACAGTCTGAATTTATATACACTCCATCTGCTGGTCAATTAGATTAACACACACCAAACTGCTACAGTCTCACAGATAAGCCACAGTAGAAAAATATATACACTGTAAAACGTTGCTGTAGTTTTTGCAGCAGGTTTGCCAGTAACTTACTGTAGATTTAATTACTACTTAATATACTTTCCAATTAGTACTGTTTTCAATTACTTTAATCACAATTAAAACACTTTGACTTTTGAGATTCAAAATGAGCAAGACGAGACAGGCATTAGCACAGAAACACTGCAAAAAATGACATTCTTCTTAAGCATTTTTCTCTTGTTTTCTGTAAAAATATTTAAAACTTCTTAAATTACGATACATTTACATAACAAGAAAAGTGACCCAAGATATTTAGTCTTGTTTTATAAAAGAAAAAAATATAAACTAGGTAATTTTATGCTTAAAACAAAATTGTGTATTAAATTGTACATTAAATCTACAGTAAGTTACTGCAAACCTGCTGCGAAATTACAGCAAAGTTTTACAGTGTACTCTCATTATGTAATTGTAACAGATACATGGATTGTCATAATGTCAGATTAGCAAGATTCTATGATTTTTTAAAATGGTAATAAACGGTAATATAGTCAGTAGTTATTATTAGAAATTAAAGTAAAAGCCCAAAATTATACATTAATACATTGCAATATATTAATAAGATATACTTAACAGTAAGCAAGAAAAGAACGAAAAGTTCCTTTAAATTTTTGAATGAAGCTCGCTTATTGGTATCAAACCAATGAACAAACGGGCAAAATGCAAATTGGAAACACAAAATAAAACATGCAAATACAAATCATCTTTTAATCATATAATTGTTTTACTTCCATATAAACCAGGCCAACAAACAAGTGAAAAATACCTGAAGGAATTGTATTAATGTTCTTAATGAAAACAATCCGAAAGAAAACAAACATGTTTTTAATTCTCTTGGTCTTTATGTTCTTTTATAACAGTACTTCCACAAGTACTCTTGCATTTCCACATAGTGTCTATATAGAGTTCTTAAAAACAACAAATGCAAGTGTGTGTGAAGAATGTAAAAAAAAACAGAGTGCTACAAGTCTGTGGTACTTCCTGTTTCATTAGTGAGGTGTATTGTGTGTTTGAAACTTTGCTTCGTGCCATCTACCCAAGACATGCACATTTTTTAATGGTCCGCCTGGAAACAACACAATGCTGTCTGATCGAAAGCTGTCAGGTTTACATCGATGACATTGAGTCTTCATCAAGATTGACTAAACACTGGATTCTTAAAAGTTTCTTAAAAAAGAGGAAGGTTTTCCTAAAGAAATGAATAATTTAATGGTTGCACACTGGTCTGTAATTGTGGGGACGTTTCCACGCTCCTAAACATGACATGGCACAAAATGTGATTGGTTGCTTTACCTGTCAGTCATTTGGCCTCTTGGGCGGTCCTTGGCCATTCAAAGCGACCATGGTTCCCAGAACTTCTGCCATCAGTCTGAAGGGTCTGGCTATGTGAGACACACCCTCAGGTCCAAATCCAAAAATGTTTTGTGATTAAAATGGAACTCTTCTCCTCATTCACTGAAAAATAATTAATGAACTATGAGGCAGTCAGTGACTCCAAACTAATGTTTGTGTCATTGGACAGGGACTATTTTTCTTTTTCTCACTCTCTCTTTTTTCTTAGTTAAAGCATCTTTGTCAATGGATCCCTATAGATTAGTTCCCTTTATTTAATGATAAGTCAGTAATGGAAATATGGATAATTACTTAAAATGTTTCTTCTTGTTTCAACATGTTAATTCTCTTGATGATTCTTGTATTCTTGGCCCATTTTTCCTTTTTGTACCTGAGCAAAACCACTGGTGTCTAACCAACAGCCCTCCCCTTTGTTGTTTCTTTTGATTATTTCTTGTGTTTACATGGTGTAGTCATTTGCTTTTATTAAAAGTAGTGTCAAATAAGTTTGTGGACACACGCATACACCCACAAATGCACTCAATTTCTTTGCTCCAGGCAAAACAGATTTGAATAAGTTGATGTAAAGTTGCTGTGTTTGTGTGTGTCTACTGGTTTGGTTTGGTTTGGCTTAACTTGCCATGTCATTTTGTCCTTAGAATACAATGAACAGGTTGAAAATAATAATTTCTAACACTTGACAATAAGGTCTCATTCATTAACATTAGTTAATGACATGCATTAGCTAGCATGAACTAACAATGAGGAATATATTTTACGGCATTTATAAATGTTCAATGTTACAACTAATGTAACAAATACACATTCAATTGTTCATTGCTTGTTTATGTCAGTTCGGGGTTGCATTAACTAATGTTAACAGGTAAAACTTGTACTAATATTAATTGCCACATGTTTTACTTTAAATCTAAGAATGTCAATATATTAGAGTTATATTATTTTTGGGGTAAGGTTTAGTATATTATTTTTATAAAAAACATTGCATGTATTACAGGCTGTTAATAATATTTTAATATTATTAATAATGAGTAAATTAGAATTAGTGTGTTTAAATGTCTGTTATTATATAAATACATAGAAGTGCAGTTAGTTTAGGATGGATGTCCAGAAGTGACAGGTCAAAGAGCAGGGTTGTTTGAACCTTTGTATCTAGTAGTCAGAGCAGAAGGTCAGAAAAAGGTTTGCTCTGTGAGGCATGCAACAGTAGGCTACAAGAATCAGCAGAAACGAATCCTGTATTTGGTTATTCTGACCCCACCAAGACAGGTCATGCAGGTTTATTTAAAACACTGCTTAGCTGATACGCTGCATTTTTTAAGTTGTTCTCGTTTGTACAGTATTTATGGTTATATATGGGTTTTAGTACGTTTGTGTGTGTGACCCTGTTTTGCTAAGTTAAGAGCTGTTTCTGATTATTCAGATGTTATCAAACAAAACTGAGACATTGGAAGATTTTGCAAGTGATTTGTGACTTCATAAAATATTAAACTGTACGTTTGTGTGTGGAATTGGGAAAACATGCATTTCCACCTCATTTGGAACCTGAAACTGAGAGACTGCAGCTGTGTCTTAATTCATCAGTATTTCTCTCTCTGAAATTCATTAATATTGGGGAGCATGAGTGGTTTTCTTATATTTCTTCTCTCTTTTCACATGTATTCACTTTTTCAGATCAAACGAAAAATAATCATGTATATTACCGTATTTGCTTATGAGCCTTAGGTGAAATGTCACAGCAGCATTACATTTTAATAAGGAAAACACTTTAGTACTATTTTTTATCATAATTACACAATATTTATGTTATGAATGACTTTGCATAAATACATATGTCTTAATGTAAAACCTGGCAGACATTCGTGTTGATCTGAGAGGCGTTTTTAAAAATGTATTCAAACATCATGAGAACTTTTACTTGAATACAAAACCACAGCTGTCTTGTTCTAAGAGGAGTTTTCAATAGCACCAATGTGGCAATTGACTGACAGAACCAATCTGAATAATAATCTATCACTAGCAGACGCTATTGCTTAGTGTAATTGCCATAATTTGAGTGATGACACAACAGCCAGAGTGTGTGTTGTGTTTTGCCTGGTGTTAATAGCCTGATTGTGTGGCCGGTGGGGTTAATAAGATGATGAAGGTTTTGCCAAGTTCAGGGGTCAGGAGGGAGCCAGCTGCAGGCCTGAAGGCCCCAGTGGCAGCCCTAGACATGGACTAGTGACTGAGGAACGCCCGGGGGGCCACCAAAGTCACTTCAGGACCCTGTCTGCTCCTGCTAGCGAAGTGATGGATACTCAGCCCAGAGGGCAAATGACCTCAAAACGGCCAGCTATGAAAACACTGGGACACAATATTGCACGTTTGAACTCTGTTCCAGCTTTGTTGTAGAGAATAGATAGAGTTTGGATGAATAGGGGACAGTCTGGATGGATGGCTCAGTGATATTTGTGATAAATGATTGAGCATGCAGAGATAATCTAGAGGCTGTGTTTGGTCCACTGGTGTAAGTATCTCCTCAACAAAGAAAATCATTGGGATGCCTTTAGGCCTCTCACGCTCCTCCCCACTGCTCCTTCATCTATGCTATTCACAAATTAAACTAACACTAATTAAAATAGTGTTTGAAGCATAAAACCTCAGATCTCCAATGAAAAATATCTGCAGGGTGTGTCCATTAAAGCAGAAGAAAAGCGCTGCTATGCCTTTATATATAATGACATACATTATCTAACCTGCAGTGTACTGTACCTAGACTGTCTTTAATATCAATATTTGTCTCCCTTAAAGCCTTTAACCCTGGGAGGTATGTCTGCTCATTGGAGCTTCTGGGCTGTAAACGCTTTTAACATACCCAGTAATTATGCCATCGTGTTGCAGTGAAGATTTGCATTATTACAGATGTCGCAGAAAGGGGGTGCGAGGGTGGGGGTTGAAGCGCTATTATCATTATTTAACCTCAGCGTGTTGCCCAATGCATAACTGTATCATTGTCATTAAATTTTAATCATCCATGCAAGCACCTCAAGTGCATGTTTTCACAAGCCTGCTGAGCTCTTTAATCGCCGGGCCATCTTAATCATGGACGCATTTGAATGAGACAACTCCTAAAGACTGTGTGGCATACTCGATTACATTCTCCTTTTCTAATGAAAGGGAGGCAGACTGCGGCCCAGAAGGGGAGCGGAGAGACAGTGAGAAGGCAAGAAATGTGTGAAGAAGAAACCTTGAGCGTGAGCTGTACTTGTGAGAAGAAAACTCACTTTTTTCAGACAGTTTTCGTTGAGATATTTTTGTATACACAGAAAACAAAATTTTGATCCCACGGACATAAACATCCGTCTAGTGCTGGATGTGTTTCAGAATGGTTTTACTGTGGTTTCCTTCGCTGTCGCTCTCTCTCCGTTCATGACTCCCCCACCCCATATTTTCCCAGAACACAAACAGCACCTCACTGCTGAGCAAAAGAGAGAAATAAATCTAACGCATGCTGAAGGAAGTTTAGCGTGAAGCGCGTCAGGCGAGCTTTCAAAAACGACAACGATCGAACATCAGTGGGGGATGTGGGGGGAGCAGCGACAGTCAGAAAGGCGAACCTGTGCTAGGACATTTTCCTCTACAAAGGTTTACAGATGAACAAATTATAGACTAGAGAATGACAATGCGACTACAGATGTTTGCTCTCCCTGCATCTCTTTCTGCATAATCCCAGTTAAGGAGAAGGCAGAGACTGAGTGCGATAAAAAGTCCAGGTTTTCAGAGAACAGTGGGTTGCTTATTAGAGAAGCTTTGATCGCGCAGCCTTTGATATCTCAGTGCTCATCAAGAATTCACTTTCAGCCGTAAATAAAGGTAGCTCTGAGAAGTGTTATGACACACACACTTACTCGCTCGCAGCCACTTTAAGTTATCAAAAACATTGCAAAACATGGAAGGAACTACGGGGGGGGGGGGGGGGGGAGGGGGGGGGGGGGGGGCGAAAGAAATGGAGAGTTGGGCGGCAGCTATTTTTCCTCTCTCAAAACTAATAATTTTTTTAATAACTTAGCTTTTTTATGTATTATTAATATTAATTGTTTATTCTTGAGTTTGTGCCATGTAATGTTTAAAATATAATATAAACCATTATACAATACAATATTTACAGTATGAATTTGATGCAAAATTCACATTTTTAAGTTGAATTAACAAACCATTTTTACAGTGTGACTACCACATAGTGATAAGTAGGGCTGTCATGACCTTAACACAACGCCATAACAATATTATGGTAATATACTGTATATAAAAATTGTATAAATAATACTATCTGTCCAATTCATCTTTAAATTTGTTTAATCTTTTTTTGCCCACAGATCGCTCAAAATACAAGTGTATGCAGCTGTTAATGAAAAATGTTTAAGGGGTGCAAAACCACAACCTACTTTGTTAAAGTGTCAATCAGATAGTGGCACTGAATATGATATTATATGTGTAGTATTTAGATGATATCAAAAGTCATGTTATTAAAATCACTGTTAATGTCAATACTGGCATATTGTCATTTGTAAAATGAGGAACCTTAAAATGATCTGGGAAGATCAGCTAAATATTTAAAACAAAAAGTTATATGAACCAGTTTAGGAAAATGTAAATATTGTAATATTGACAATATGGGCTTAATAAGACTTGTTTCATAAATGTTTTTGATAAGATATGTTTTGCTTGGGCATTTTCATGTGTTCTGCCCTCTAGAAAGATCAAGTGTGTTCATAGATGCTAATACTACTGCGCGTGCCTGAGGGCATGAATGTGTGTTATGGGACAGCGGGCTGTTGGTCTGTGTGTGGATGACACATTGCTACAATGACTTGTGATGTGACCCCGATCACTGTTGTGTTTATGTAAGCAGGTCATGACTTGTCATATGACCTTCACACACACACACACACACACGCACGCACGCACGCACGCACACACACACACACACACGCACGCGCACACACGCACACACACACACACACACGCACACACACGCACACACACACACACGCAAGCACGCACACACACACACAAATTACAAATGCAAGTACAGACATATTTTCTTTTTAATGCACTCACATCTACGAGTATACCCCCTCTCAGGCACGCACACTTGTACTAAGCAACATATCGTACACATCCTTGTGTTAAGTAGAATTTTGTCCTCAAGATAAAAACAACAAACAGACCTCAACACAACAAGAAAAGACAGATATTCTCAGCTCAAGTAAAATTTTCTTAATTGGCCTTGTAATCCTGTCAGTGTCAGAAACATAGCGATACAAAAAAACTCCTGTCCTCATTAAAAAGTACAAGCCTGCTTTTGAGAGCTCACACACAGAATTGATTAGAAAGGTAACTTTGGGTGTTATATTCATTTATTTCATTGTTCTGCTCCCAGCTCGATGAGACGGGATTTTTCTCCCTGCATTCCAATTACTGCATTGTAGATCAAGCAAGGTACGAGATTAACTAGAGAAACCTCACTAACACAAAGAGAATTCCTAACTTAACAAGGTGTCATTCCTCGTTGATGGAACCCTATCGGAGTCTGTGCCGGCTGTCCCAGAGTGATTATGAGAGCTGCGTTTGAATGTAAATACATGCACGTGGACCTCTGAAATCAGCATCGATGTTTTTAATATATCTTTTCCGCTTACACTGGAGTCTTCCGATTTCCCAATAAACTTTATTACATTGTGGGTGTATTATTTTTCTCAGAAATAGAACATTTCTCAGGCTTTACAGATAGCATTTAAAGTTTAAACCAAAGTTAAAATTATAGAACTCACTTTGATCAAAGGGATCAGCAAGCCTGATCAGAGGCAGAGTGGCAGGATCTCAGACTTCCTCAGCTGAATGCTTAAACAAAGCTTCCCTGGGATGAGGGAAATGCATTGCAATGTCCTCTTCTTGTCTGGGTTTACCTTCATTAGCTCTATAAAGTTAAAATGTTATTGTTTTATGTAAAAAAAATCACATTTTTAAACATACGCAAAACCATATTAATTACAGTTTTTTTCAATTGTTTACACGCAATTTTGAAAACCGGGTTATTTTTTTCACAATATAAGCACAATTATCCAAACACCACACACAATTTGCATAATTCCTAGATTGTTTGCAAAATGACACACTTCAGTCAAAACATACACACTTCAGTCAAAACATACACCCTTCAGTCAAAACATACACCCTTCAGTCAAAACATATACACATATTTGTGAAAATGCTATTAGTTTTCATTTAACCAACACAGTCCTCAATGATCAGACACTATTGCAGCCAGTTTCACACTGCTGTGATAAATAAAAAACACATTTGTACAAAACTAATTTTAGGAAATAGCATGTGCTAGATTTTTGGCCACACGTTGTTATGTAAGGGATAATTTAGATGAAAAAAGTGACAAACCCACAACATTCTTCATGATTAGTTTGAGATATAGGGAGAATGTACACAAATTGGCCTACTATAAACTTACCAAGCACTGCACAACACTGATGCTGCAGACTGAATATTTCAAGTATTTATTTCAATACTTACAGTATTTCTTACCATAATCAGTTACAGTAATCAACCAACAATGAAATCAATGAAACAAATAAAATCTGTAGACAAATAAAAATTACTGCATGAAGTACATACACTTTGACTCTGAAGAAAAACTACTGTAAAAGCAACAAGAATACTGTAACTATTCATCATCTCTCCGTCTGGCTGGATCAGGCCATAAGATTTCATCCAATCGCCTCGTGTGACGAATCCACCCCTGCACAGAAGCTGCTTCGATATGATCACAGGCCTGCTCCATGGCCTGAATGAGGGGCAAACGGTCATAGGGCAGCAGGTCGTATACCTTCCACCGCCATGCTGAAAAAAACTCTTCTATTGGATTCAGGAAGGGGGAGTATGGGGGAAGGTATAAGACTTCAAATTCTGGGTGCTCATGGAACCAATTGTGGACCAGAGCAGCCCAATGTCCCAAACGACAATGTACCGCATCTGGTCCACTTGGTTTAATGCTGTGACAATCTCGTGCAATCTGTCAAGAAATGCAAGTATTAGATTTGCATTATAGGGTCCCAGATTTGCATGGTGGTGGAGGACCCCATTTTGTGTAATAGCAGCGCAAAGGGTGATGTTACCCCCTCGCTGCCCTGGCACATTGGTGATTGCCCTGTGTCCAATTACATTTCTCCCTCTTCTTCTTCTTCTTCTTCTTCTTCTTCTAGCTCCTTCCATTTTTGTTGAAGACAGGTGAACTCACCTGCTGCCTTTTATAGCACACCTGAGTGCTGCATTTTCAAATTAGCACATGTGTGCTTCCACACCTGGTGGATGGGATTATCCAATTCGTTCATTAGTGTGGTCATTGGCAATCCGGGGCTTTGTAATGACAAGGAAGTAACCTCACAATCCTTATCTGTGTCTAAGGTGTGAAAATGTGTGTAGAGTTTTACAAATCACTGTGTGTAATGTTTTGCAAAAAGGGTGACGCAGACATTGTGTGTAATGTTGTGCAAATCTGTGGAGGTGTTTTGCTCATTGGAGTAGAATTTTGCAAATTGTGTGGAAATTTTTATTTTAGTGTGTAAACAATCGTAAAAAACTGTAACATTTTTTTATACAGCAACCAATACTTGAAAAGTCAGACGATTTTCAACATGAAAAAGATGCTGTCTAGTGAGTAGAGAGAAAGCGCAACAGACCACTGTGCATACATAGTCGATAGTTCTCTAAATTTCTGAATATCTTCATTGTTATTTATCTTCAAATCCATATCAAAGATTGCATTTCTGAATGTGAGCACAACAATCTCCACGAACCCCTCTTTACTCTTGCAGCCCTAATGCTTTTCATCTTTGCTTGATATTACATGCAATTAATTCCTAAAGCTATATTTGTGTAGGTGCATGCACACACCCAAAGCACACTGTGGGAGACGATTAATCTTTCTATTTCTGTATTCAGAAGGAGCTCATAAACTATTTAGACATTTCAGCCCTAATGGAGATTCTGGAGGCACAGTGGGGCATCTTTTATACATCAATAAGGCCAATTATCTGTTTAACTGAGAGAGGCTGTGTTGCCAGATTAGCCCTTCCCCACTGTTTACACTTATTCTTTTCTTCCTGAACAGTAGAGGGCAGCCCTGGCACACTGACCCCCCCTACCCCCACCCCATCACCATGTACCCCCACAGTCAGGTTGGTTGGGTGGGGAGTGTATAGCGATTGGGGTCGGTCTTTAAACCCTTAACACCCTGCTTAAGTGCCCTGGCAAAACTGGCATGACAGCATTACATTGAACAGCTGGCAGTATTTTAGGACTACGTCTGGGTAGTGCACGCACAGAAAGGCCTACATACAGCAACAGTTTGACTGAGGGAATGCAATGGGTGAGAGAATGAAACATTTTAGTGGCGTTATATTAATTGGAATGCTGCAGTTTGATGAAATATTTAATTGCCTTGGAAAAAAAGAGACCCTTCCAAATTTTGTTATTTATTATTTTTAGGTACCTGTTCAAGTAAAATTATATATTTTTTGTTTCATTCTTTAATCTGGTGACAGGATTTTTCCCAAATTCCAAATATAGTTTTTGCATTTATTTGCAGAAAATTTAACAAAAAATGTGCAGGTCTAGAAGAAAACAAGTTATTGATGTTTAAACAACACAATGCTACTTACTTACTACTTACGTGTGTTTTATCAGTTCAAGAATAATTATATGATGGAATATGCCAGATTTTTTCATGAGTCTTTGACTCTTTGCATTCTCTCAGTCTTTTACATTGCTGTTGGGTGACTTGGTCATTTATGAAGTTTGTTTCTCTTGAAATTCAACAGACACTGGACTAGCATTTCCACAATACACGCAGAAATGCTGAATAGAGGCAAAACTGGAGTGCTCTCTTCATTTTTTTCTACAGCTTTATATGTTTCAGTGATTTATCCTTCTCAATCACTGTAGACATGCATACATACAGTAGATGTTTGGGCTGTGGTCCCATCAATGTATACTTGTCAATGGTTGATTGTGGTATGATTATATTTGGTCAGACACCTCCCAATCGAGAACACATGTTTGCACCCTTGCTTCTTTCTTCTTTATGTACGATTCCAGAAAAAAGTACTTCAGGAAGTCGAACATTGGCTGACCTACTCATACTCTTCTCCTTTAGACAGTGGCTTGTCACAGCCCTTTTATCCACTGTAGCTATTCCAAGACCATGCTTGCATCGCCTGTCCCAGCCTCCCTTATCCCAATAGCCAAAACATAGCCATCCAGCTGAAGCTTTGCCCTGGCTCTACTTTATTCCAGAATCCAGCCTCATCACTCCACGGATGACATGCCAACCTTCACCATCTCTGGCCATGCTCAAATTCATGTGTGCTGTGTTCTAATCAGTTTCCAGAAGTAGAGACAGCTTTTTGAACACATCATGAGCTGTGTGTCTGTCCTGGCCCAAACCTTTAGCATTACATTCCCATAGTCCAAGGCATTGCTTTACAACACGGAGGATTCACTCAGCCCAGGGCTTTATATTTTTAACCAGCGTGACCACGGATGGTCCATCAGCAGGCCTCATTAGCTCTATACCCAGAGAATGTGCGGTCCACCTACCTCCAAGCCAAGCCTTTACTGCCAACAATGGACTGCCAACAGTGCCAAGCAGTTGTTCCGACAGGGGAAGATGGGAGGAGAAAGAGGTTTGCCGGATTTGGAATGTTTCTAGTTGGTGCAAGTTCAGCGTTATAAGAACTGTGGGTTTTATGGAGTGGCAGATGGATGGCAATATGGTGTTCGTATATTGTTTGACTGAACTCAACTCCAGCCACCAAAATAAAAGCCATTCAAAGGCATTTTATAATTATGAATTCAAACAGCATTTCTGGACTGGAATGCATTATAATGGAAAGACTTCAAGCAATGTGACAATTACGAAAAACGCGTAAACTACGGTGGTGGTGTATAATTACTTTGTGGAAAATGTGTGTTGATGGATTCATCCGCACTACACACCACAACAACTTGACAATGCTGATTTCCTCACATTACTCCATGTTCAGGACAGATCAAATACAGTACAGTTTTAACCATGGGCTCTCAAAAGCCATGTCGATGTGTGTAGCTTGGCACCAGACTAGGAAAAGAGTGGGAAAGTACGTTTCTCATTGCCAGGTCAAACTTAGACTAAACCGGCACAGCCATTTGGGGTTTTGGTTTGCCCTGTGATGGTTTCTCTGCGGCATTAGATGTTTCAAAAAGGAGCTTCTTACGGAAGAAATAGCGAGTTTCTTTTAAACAACATGTGGTAAAATGTAGGTAAAAGGCAAAGTCTTAAGACCTCTCCTGTCACTCAAGGCATCATGGATAACGGTCCTCTGGTTAGCAGACTGAGAAAGCCACAAGCTAGCTGAAGTAGGATGGATCAGTGGACTACACAAAGAATAACTACCGCTGACAGTCGCTGGCCCGGCTGGACAGATGATGTAATTTTATGGCCCTTTAAACATATGATCCTAAATGCTTTTTAAAGCCGGGATGATCTCAGAGGTATTGTAGATGCTTAACCTTTGAGTTTCTTCTAATGTGTTTTATTATTAAACTGGGTCTCCAAAGTTTTTTTTTGCTTGGGCCAATGAAAAGCTGTTCACAAGGGAGAACACTGAGCTGTGGTGAATTAATGATGAATTAAGCTCATGATGGGGTATATGCGGGTAAAGTCTGAAGCCCGTAAAAATACTATGATTAGACAGGCAGTCACTCAGCACCTGCTCTATAACAACGGGCAGTTATGACATTACTGTACACAGCACAGATGTCTCTGGGACACCTGTGGACCCGCTTGCCCTGTTAACACATAGATCGTATGAACAATAATCCTAATTGTTCTTCTCTCACATGCATGGGGATTTTGATACTTCGAAAGGGGGGAATCTCAAGCTGGTATTTAACCCCTAGTTTGGATTGTACCCAGCCATTGTGGCTCCTCCAAACTTTGGCCTGAGTGGCAGTCCAGGACTCTCATAGCCTGAAGCACTGTGGCTGAGATTTGAGACTGAGCGAATGAGATCAGGTTACGGCAGAGATAATCCTCCCAAAGCTGTTTTCCTCTACCACTATAGTGAAGGATATTACTGTGGTAATAAGTGATTTTAATTGGCCGTCTGGCGTGACATGCAGACAGGCGCGTGCCTTTGGGTAATTCCTCATTCTCTGTTACCCACTTTGTCTGCCTTGCTGTTTAAATTAGAATGACTGTGCAGTAATGGTTTTGTAAGGATATGCTGGTCGGTACAGTAAATTGACAGCCGTGGAGTTATGGCTGCTGATTACAGTTACACGTACAGTCATCGTCTGGCCTTTTGTTTCATTTGCCTCCTCATTGTCTGGCTTGTGGGTTATTCAGGACAACCATAGTCTGGCATTCCGCTAATTGACTGCCAGTCTCCCAAAATGTTTTTGGATCGCCAGATTAGTGCTGAAGTTGTCTTGCAGTTGATTGTTTTGGATAGTTGTAATTCCACCCCACGCCTGGACAGCTGCACAGCTTTGTGCTGCACCTTGAGCCGTGCATGGCTGTAGGACCAGAATTGTTCCTGGAAAATCACAATGGCATTCTTTTAAAAATTTTGACTACCCTGTAACACATAGTACCATAAAGTCACAACATGGGCTTATTAAAGACTGAAATACAATCGCATATATGCGAGATGGTGCATTCCATTAGATTGGCATAATAGAGGAATTTCCTGTTTTATGACAACAATAGATTAGGACGATTTCAGACAGTTTCATTAGAATCTTTTGTTTGTGCATTTTTTGCGTTCCTTCACGTCCCTGTCACTTTTTATTGTTATTTTTACAGTACTGCTGCCAGTGCCAAAAACGCAAAACAAAACAAAACCCAAAAATAAGACAATAAGTAGGGCAGCGTACTCAGTTTGGTGAGGACTGGTAAGCACAATGCAATAAAAATGCAGATTTTGTTGTTTCTCCTCCGCTCCACAAAAAGCGTCCTCAGAGCTTTCGTTTGACAGGAATTCACCTGATGCTCGAAGAGCCCGTTTAAGTGCTGGAATTCACTTGGGGGCTCATTACCAAAGTAATAATCCTTAAATTATTTTACAATGTTTGCATGGCTTGGGTGAGGAAACTAACTGTAGGTGGAAGAGAATGACGTGTGCACGGGCCTCCTTTGGGAACTTCTGGGGTTACGGAGGGAGGAGCAGCTCCAGTGTTTCTCCCTGGGGACACGCCGTCTAATATGGCTTCGCCTCCCCCTTAGTCACCTTTTGGCCCTGAGGGCCCTGTGGACCCTGGGCTAACTCTGCCACTTTTACAGCCTCATCATTACTGAGATCACAGACTGGCACAAGCACTAACAAGATGCTGTATAGCTGACACACAGCACACAGCACACAGGCGTGAGGGTGGAGTGTGGGCCTGCTCTTAAAGTGATAGTTCACCCAAAAAATGAAAATTCTGTCATGATTAATTCACGCTCTTGTTTTTTCAAACCTCTATGACTTTCTTTCTTTTCTTTCAAAACAAGATATTTTGAAGAAAGTTGGTAACCGAACAGCACTGACACCCATTCACTTCTATTGAACAGAAAACTAATGCTACTAAGTTAACGGATACCGCTTACCAACATTCTTCAAAATATCTTCTTTTGTGTTCTGCGGAAGAAAGAAAGTGATACAGGTTTGAAATGACATGAGGGTGAGTAAATGATGACAGAATTTTTATTTGCGGGGGAACTATCACTTTAAGAGCAGTTTCCTTTCACAATATAGGACAGATAAACCTTGTGTATTTGTTAATTGATGTATTTGAACTCTTCACCTATTCTTTTGTAATTTGCTATTACACTGCACGAAACAACAGTTCAGATTTGCAGAGTGAGTCACATTTAGTCAACGGCAGGAACAGAACAACGCATTTTTATAATATTAACTCAACATGTCTTGAGGGTGGAGTTTGTTGGCTGTGCCAAGTTACATGGGGAACAATTGAAGAGATGGAAGTAGTTTGGGATAAAAGTCTCATGAACAGCTGCTTGAGCAATGGAGATATAACAGCATGTGATATGCAGTCTCCTGACTTCCTCTGTGATTTCTGCAGATGCCAGTTCTCAGATTTCAAAGAGAATACCCAAATGGTGATATCACGTTAAATCAAGACAAAGCTAAGGCGTGACTTTTATATGTCGAATGCCACTTTCATCCACGTTTGAGCTATTTTGATCTTGACTAAAATCAAGAATGTAAAGAACTGGGAAATGCATGTCACTGCACAGACAATGATAGCGCGGACAGATGGCGCTCATTAGGCCTGTGCTGAAAGGAATAAATGACATTACATGAGCTCATCCTCCATCTTGAGTCTATCTTTTATCATTTTATGCTAAACTTACGATCATAAGTAAAGTGTAACTGCAGCTAGGATAAGTGACAAATATTTCAGCAAAGTTTTCTTTTTGTCTTTTTGCTGTCCTTTTACTCTAGACTTTTGAATTTTAAACGTAATTTTTATGAATTGTGAATACTAGTTGTCCAATGCACATCTTTTATCTTTTTACATCCTTTTGCATGTCATAAGTCTTCCTGTCTTGAAGTTTACATGGAAACGAAAACGGCGGCATTTTCAAAAAGTTGCACTTTGAGACCTGTTTTACGAACTTTGCGTTTTCAGTCCCCCAAAATGGCGTTAACGGCGTTAACGTCTAAACGAACGGCTATAACGCATACATTTTTTTTCCGTTTTCAGTTATAAATGGCCTCTTAGTCCTCTAAATCACAGTTCTATAGTCAGGCTGTCACAACACTTTTTTGTTGTTGTTAAAAACCAAAATATACAAGAAACAGGGCCATAATGTGTCTAAATGTAAGTACATTTTCTGTTATTTGAACTGTTTAATAATAGGATCACACTACATATAGTATTGTTGATATTGAGCACAATGGCATGCTTGCTTGTGATTATTATTGTTTACTATATTTTTGTTTGTTTTCACAGGAAAATGTTAGCAGTATTCGAAAAGTAATACTTGCAATAATAATTGCTGTACATTCCAGATTTGTACTTATTTTGCACCCTTCTTTATTATGTTTCAACTGGCAAAAGTTCCACTCTTATTAGAAATAATAACTCTGAAACATATGAGGTAGTGAATGAGAGAAAAAGAGAAAGAGAGTGGAAAAAAAGACAGCAAGCAAGACAGACACAGATATGATAGTGTGGTATCAGATAAAGGCAAGCTGGGAGAGGAAGTGTAAGAGCTTCAGTACTTTGACTTGTTTTCCTTTATCGCACGAGGATCTGAGTGGTGGAAAAGAGAGGAGGAAGAATCACTGTGCCACAGACAGAATAAATAAGAGGTTTCTCTTGAAAGCTCTCACTTGATCTCATTGCTGTGTTAGTTCACTGGCTCCTCAGCATGGCCGTCGATGTGGTGAGGAGAGAGAGGGGTCTTTGAAGGGGGGTGTGAGTGTGGGCTCCAGCATTGTTCCAGACCCTCCCAGGGATGCCTACCACCCTCACCCCCGCTGTCATTGCTCGATAAGGGGAAATGAGGGGGAAGGGAGGCCCGGTACCCGGCAATCTGTCAAACAGAGGGTTTTCATAAAGGTGAGAGTGAAGGCAGGGAGAGGAGGATGAGAGAGAGAGAGATGGAATGAAACTGTGACAGCGAGATGAAGATGAGACTTGACAGTTCTCTCTGGGTTTCTGTGATTAATTGGGATCAGGTCACCTCTCCAGTGTCTGGACAGTAATCATATGCAGTTTCATATGGCGATTTACATAGACACCCTCTGTCTCCCTCACTGGGGGAAACCTTGTGAAACACACAGTGCTCTGTAGCGCACTTGTCACCTTATTTATATTACCGCTATGAATAATACCGACGCAACCAGAAAATAATAATACCACCCAACCCAGATTCACAGTGTTTAATTTGTATTCTGTGTTGTTGTTGAATTTTTATTTAAGGGCATATTTGGATTGTAATCTTAAATAATACATCCCTTTATTTTCTTATTTATTTATTTTCCCACACTCGGCTTGGATGTGTAAGGTAGTGCAGGATATCTTTTGCAAGTGCTGCTGCTTAGAAGGTGGTTGTCATCGCTGTTCTAACTTTCCCTTTCACAAACTCTGTCTCAAAGCAAAAGGCCTTTCAGAAGCCTGGATGGGTACCTAGACAATGGAGGTGCAGGTAGTGAGAAAAGACACAGGATGGTGAATAATTTATGGGAGAGAAAATCTAAAGAAAAGCATGTGAAGCAAGAGAGTAGTGACATATCAAGCAACAATAAAGACATAGATAGAGAAGAGGAGAGAAGACACTGGCAAAAAAAAAACACATCCCACTTCAGAGTTCGTTGCATTCGAAAGGCATGGCCACTTTTTAAAGTTGTGATTCGGTAAGTTGTTTACGAGACGCTGCACAGCCCTAACAGGTAGAAGTTCTGCTGTGAATGATAGGCTTATGCTTGTACAGACACGTGTATAGCTGTGCAGAGCACGACTTGACATTGCCGTATTTTATGGGAGAAGAGACGGAGGGAAGACATTACGCATGCATCGGCTCCAGAATCTTACTTTTTTAAAACCCTCTTGTTAATACACAAAACTTTTCAAATGATGAAATATCAGATGGGTGCACATTCACGGGGAGAAGTGTTGGATTAAACTCTTGAAAAGCAATTTCTCAATATTCAAGAATTTTGTTGATCACGGAGGAACACTACAGTATTCTTTACTAATGCCAAGAGTCCCGGTCAATTTTAAAGGACACAACATAAGGTTAGACAATCAGCCATGGCATAGGTAGACTGTAGAAATAAAGGCAGTGTGTGACTTTTCATTTGAAATGATCAGGTGTCGTCCGCACCCCAGAAGCCAAAGTGTTCATGTTGGTGCTCAGATCAGTAACAGCATGTCATTACGCGGGTTGCACAGCGGGTGGAACAGGTGAACCAGACGCATGTCTGACACTCAGGCCCCAGAGATCCCGTCCCGCAGACAGCTGCCCAGACGCCCAGCGAGTCCCTGACCTGCCAGTCCAGTTCCATTGCCGGCTCTACCGGTGACGGCTGTGACACGCAAGAAAACTGTCCGTGCCGAAATCCGTCACTTCCTTGCTACTTTCATCCCCCGCGCACTTCAAAACGTGACATGTGTCAACCGTAAGAAGCTTAGAGATGCTGAATTTCCCCCCATTTGACGCTTTGATGGTGATTCCGCCCAAGGCGTTTGTCATACATAACTTAGCCTGTAACAATGAGGAACGGAGGCTGGTTGAAGGATGGGGATAGAGAAAGAGTGTAAGAATGCATATATTGTAAAATCCCTACTATCACCATGGGGCAGAAAATCAAAGTATGCAGCGAGAAAGTGGAAGTGCATATCACAGGCTTGTCATCGTTCCTCTTGTTCGCCCGTGATTCTGCAGGCTGCCTCTGGTCTTACGACGGTACGTGGCTGTCAAAGGCTCTGCAGAGAGTGTCAGGGCATCTGTGTCCCAATTTCACTGCAGCAAATCTTTCAATCCCATTGATACTCGATGTACTACATAGCAGACAACAACTGTGGCAGGACGGTCTGCTTAATACATGGATGAAATGCTTCACATTGCATTGTCTGACATATTTCCCTATGTCACCTATTTCAAGTGTATTCTGGATTATGATAAATATGCCATTTTATATTTGAGTTTAAGAGTTTGAATTAACTGTAAGAAGTTACAAATGACAGACCTATATATGGAACACCGGCCTGTGGGCAGAATACCAAATATGACTATGTGTTTGGCAAAAGATGCCTGTGTTTGTGGTTAAGCTAATGTGTCCGTTGTTGGTTTGGATGCCTTCACTTCTCCCATTTGCAGTTTGTGTGTGTGTGGAGTTGTTCTGTGACTGTTAACCTTTGGCTAAACTGTTCCCTTCTTTACCGTCTGCGTGATTGAGACGACTGAGCTCCAGATGGCAGAAGACAAAGTTGCTGCTGTCTCTCCTTATTAAGATTGCCTTGATGAATGTGTCATTTAGGGCCTCTTAAGATTGTGTGCGCAAATGTGTTCATCCAATTAACACTGGTAGCCCACATGACCTCATCGGAAAAATATTTGCTTTTCTTCACAGTTTGCTATCCAAAAATGTCTCGCCGTTTATGTCTGTTGCTGTAATGAAATCACTTTGAAACATACTGGCTTTATTGTTTGTTTATACATGTACACAATCTATGTTTATGTGACTTTTTTATAGTCATTGTAATTTGTTCATTTGGTGGGATTCAATGTTTGCACAAGACACTCGATTTGAGGTAGACTGGAAAAATACTTTATTTAATTCTGCAGCATAGTCGCCTTGATTCTGTAATATGTTAGTATAGCGTGTCAGGTAACCTTTGTAACATTTAAAAGACAAAAGTCGGTGACTAAATCAAGATGGAAGATAATGAATTAAGAAAATAGGTCTTACAGTAATATTTATACCTTCAAAACAATTTTGAGCATTTCCAAGAATGAAATCAACTCTACAGTAACTAGTGAATCTTTCCAGTCCCTCCTGAGGGATATGTTTCCTTCTTCCATCCTTCTACCAAAAGTAGTAATGCTACAGAAAAGTGTTTTCACAAGTGTTGTGAAAAATATGTTCCTTCAGAAGATATTCATAATGTATCCTTACGTAAAAATGAATAGGCCCCTTTTTTATTCTGGAGAATGACTTTTTCCTTTTCGCTCTCTCTCTTTCATTTTCATACATACTCCATTGATTAGATGTATCTCCCAATAAAAAGGCACAGATTATTTAATTATTTTATTTTATTAACCTAATTATTTTAATTTTTCGCTTCTGGGATCCTGTGACGCAAACAAATTGCTTATGACAGTTTTGTACTGCATAGTTCACATTTCTCTTACTTTTTTCTAAAGTCACCAGACGCTGTTACATCTTTAGCAACCTCACTTTCATTCTTAGTATAGCTGTCACATTTTCAACTTTCATTTGATCAACTTTCACTTTAATTCAAAGAATTCCTGGTAACCTGTCAAACAGTTCACTCATACAGATGACAAGGAATGCTAAATGAAAATAGAAACAAGGGTTTGTATTATCCGAATGTTATCCAATACAAGAATTCAAACATGTCACTTGAATGACAGCTCTCCCACTGAGTTCTCTCTCCACATTGAGCTGCTCACTCCAAACGTCACTTTCCCAAACAGCTAATCAAGTTCATAGGGAGGCCAGGAGAAGTGCTCACTTCAAACTCAGAGACCAGCACGCTGATGAAATAAACGACATCCACTGCACGCACTCTAATTTGAGTTGCAGGAATGATGACAGAACTATCAGTCAAACACATCTGTCTGCAAATAAAGACGAGAGAGAAGGAGGGAAATATAGAGAGATTGAAAGAAAGCGTGGGCATTATACATGAAACATAGGGTTTAACAAATTTCTGTGTAAATCATTTGTGAAACAACTTTTACATTTATTATTGTGTTCACTCATAACAAAGACATTATTAAAAGACTAATCTATTGCTGAAGAGTTCTTCAGATTTCTTTAAAAGGCTATCACATTTCCTCTTAGTTGCAGCTTTAAGAAAACATTGGTGAGAATTACCATCACAAACAAAGTCTGTGCAACTATTTATACTGCTGTTTGTCCACTTAAAAAAGCAATTGCGGATGCTCATATTTTCTGACCTCATTAAATGTATTACAGCTTGAATGCTATGCAGAGAGAGAGTTGTAGTTATAGTGTTGGATATATTTATGGAGTGAGTGCTCATGTGTGGTCATCATGCTCACATTTTTGGGGGATCAAGGACCTTGGTTGTAGTTAAAGCTTTTCAGAGCCAAAGTCTTTGAGACAGAACAGAGTGCGATGTGGATTTACTGACCAAGGGGGTCTAACATATCTTCATTCTGTAAGGATATATAACCATCTTGGCATTTTTATTTAGAATCACTCGTAAAAGTCATGTGACCGTTTACTTAATATTAACATTAATTTATTTTATGCATTTAAAAGTCTTCAAAAGAAAAAGAATTGGCAAAAATATATATATATACATGTCGCTTGCAAAAAAAGGAACACCTGGCCGCTTCTAAATACCTGTCAATGGGGACATTATAAATCATTGTTTTTGTAAAATTTTGGTTTTGGGAATTAACTTGTTATGTCACCTGTTATTTCCATTACTCTTACATGCCTAGGTATCTTTTCCTAGCCAACACCAACAGGATATTACAAAACCAAACAGTTTATTCTCAAAAGACATTTGCCTTGATTTTTGTGTTTGTTTGTTTTTTGGACAGAAGAAGGTTTGTGATTTTTTTCAATGTTAATAAACGACATTAAAACAATCCATCAAATGAATAAAAATATACTAAACCAAGTGTTATTAATTACCTTACTAATTTCAAAACAACAGAAAACCGTATAAACGTGAAAAGGAGCTTAACAGCATATAATAGCAGACTTATAATATAATATGGTATAACAGAAATACAGACTTTTCCCTGGCCTGTTTTCAACTGACAAACTAGAGTGGATGCATGGTGCTTGTTGCCATCATGCTAGAACAAGCCGACACTGATTGTTTCTTGTTTCTCCTCTCGTGTAGATGATGTCAGGATTCTTTTTGAAGTGAGTCTGTTGTGTCCAGTTCCTGGGCTTTTGTTCCAGATGAAAACAATTCTCTATGGTGAGGATTAGGTTGGTGTTCTCCATGGACGAACATGTTTTCATACATGACTCACTGTAGCACAGACATGTGGGCCATTCTCATTTGCTTTTGTTCCGAAATTTCAAACTTAATTTTGGAGAAGTATGTTGGGGCTAAAACAAAAAGCGCTCACCCGCAAAGGCCTTCAGATTGCAGTCGGGTGCTTCAAAAGGCATGTTGGCAAGTTCATTCTTTCTTTGTTTCTTTCCAGGAAATTGAAAATAAAAGATCGGACATGTTTGAGTGGAGAGAAGAAATTGCTGCTGACAACTGTCCTGTAGGAAAGAAGTAGTATGTATTTGGACAAATAAAAGTAAACCTAATACTCTTGTGAGATGTTCGGTCCTACTTTAAGTTTGTTTTACTAGAGATGCAAACATATGTTCTCTCAGGTTGAGTCTGCATTCTGTGGCATGGATTCTCTAAGGGTACACCAGGCCTAAGGATAGTGCGTTCCTCTGTACTGTATGTGACACTGAATTTAGAGCACACATGCTCTCACTTACAACACACACATGCTCCAGGCTGTGGCGCTGCATATTTTTTCACACTTTCTGTATCCCAGATCTTCAGATTCTGGCAAGGCTAATGCTGATACAGCAAGCACACACACGCACACACAGAGCAAGGGCCCGAGTCCTTGGATTCTCTCCCCTCAGAAGAGTTTGGATCTGTCTGTCTGCTTCTCAGAGGTGCAGTAGACAGGCAGAATGTTCAGAACTTTTCCAGCTCATTCCTCTTCCGGGAATACTTGTCCAGAATTTTTAAGAGATTCCTCCTCTTTCTTTGCTCTTCTTCCAGATGTGAGCCTAATTCAAAGTCACGCATGTCTTTATTCACATACCGGGCACGGAATAGTTCGAGGGAAACATGCAGCAAGTCTTCTGTGGTTCTCTAGGAAGTTATCAGACAAGTTTGGCGTAGCGTAGTGTGATTTTCTGTCAGCACTCTAATTTTTAGAGCGTTGTTTGCTAATGAAGTATTAAGGCATCGGGAGGTGTTGCGCTGGGCTTTATCAAAAGCACACTTCTTACAGAATCAGATAAAGCTGTGATAATGAGCGGGGAGAACGAACAGGACCAGCTTTACCCCTGAGATTGATTGGCGCATATGAAGCAGTAATAGCATCCTAATATCCAGCCACTTAATTTTTCAGTGGACCTGATGAAGTGAATTTTTGACTGATGTTTCCTGAAAGTGGCAACACATGTCCCCTATTTACACCCCCAGCACCCGATGCCGCTCGGATTCGGGCAGATGTGTCACTTGATGTTTCTGTCAAATGGCATCGAAGCACTTAATAAAATATCACTCCCCCTGCACCAGCCTGCTTTAATTGAGCCCCTTGTCAGTTTTATTCAAACTGTGCGTTATCGTCATTTCAGATGGTTCTCTTTTTTCCTCTTCCTCTGTTTCTTCTTTCTCTTTATCGTCCTCCGCTCCGTCTCTCTCTTACGGAATAGACTAGCAGACGGATCCTTAGTAACTTTGTTTAACGGAGCGTGTGGAGTGATCCTCAAAGGCAGGCTTGTCATTGGATCCATAATTCAGACCCGTGATTTTCATTTCCCTCTGTTCTTTCAAAGCAAAGTTGGGTTTTGGAGGCAGGCTGATCATTAGCAAGCGAACAGCATGGTGGATTAGCAGAGGTGTAGCGTTAGGACGTTAAGCTACACAAGCAACGTGGAGATGTGCCAGAATGAAAGTGACAACATCAGCATGAGGGAAGGCAGCTCGCGCTCTCAAACGGTAGGCAAGGAAACAGATGCGTGCGCGCGTCTGAATGTTGTTTACAAATGGAAAAAGTAGGTATGTGCTTTCACGAGCCGCAAAACAGACTTAGAATGTGATGCTACATAATGGGGTGCGAGGAAGAAAACTTTTTCTGTTCACATTCTCTCTCCTGCGCGATCACACCCATTCATGCTCTTTATGAATAACTTATGTGTCATCGGAAGAGAGAAACATAAAGCAGCAAGGTCAGATCAGACCATTCCTTCTCCTTAAATATCCATGCACTGAGCCTGACGTTCCCCCACCCAACCTCTGGTTGTACTGGTTGTACTGGTGTGACCGAAAGTGTAAGGCAACTTCAAACGCATCGTGTCGCCATGGGTCTCTCTCTGATTGGCTGTGCAGACGAGAGCTCCTCTGCCTGTGCCACTGTCCCCACGGAGAACCTCAAGTCCCGCCTTTTCCTTTGAAGTCACAGGAAACTCCACTCACAGCAGTGGGATGTTTTGATGTTAGTCATATTTCTTCTTTTCTTTTCTTTTCTTTTCTTTTCTTTTCTTTTTTTCTTTTTCTTTTTTATCCCTCTCGCTCTCTGTAAAGCTGAGGGTCTAGTGGTTACAGGATTCTGCCGCACCACTGTACATTTCAACATTGCATTTGATCTTTAATTTATCACAGTTCCAGCAGTTTGTTTGACAGGTGCAAGAGCTTTCATCTTGAAGCTGCGCGGCTAGTGCATACTCTCTATCTCTTTTTGTTTGTCTCTTTGCGACCTCTCTGGGATCTATCGATTCTTTTTTTTTTGTCTCATCCATTACAATAGCGAACATTAAATCATATGAACTAACATAGTGCATGTTTGGTCCCCACTGTGTTATTTTATTGATGTTAGTTTGACAGATGCACATTAGCATGTCTACTGACTGCTGTGGGGTTTGGGGTTGTTGTCATCGTTGGGGTTTTTCTTACTATTTAGTATTTCATACTTCATACATTCAAACCAATCAGAATGTTTTTAAGTATGGGAATCCTTAATATACAATCAAATAGTAACTCTAATGATGCATCAACATAAAGATTCAATACAAATAAAAATTGTGTGCACAAATGCTTTCCAGTCAACCAAAGAAAACCAAGAGCAAATTACACGCAGTACTAGTGTACTTTTTCAGTACAAATCTACAAAATTTAGCTTATTCTATTATTAGACTATGAACTCAAAAACACCATAAAACACCTACACATCTCTCCTTTCTTCCTTGTGTTTGTTTATACTTTCAAATCCATTGGAAAACATCTTTATACAGAATCCTTTGACTAAGAAGGCCCTCATGTGAAATTTTCAGTAGAGCTCATTTTCTGCCCCCTCTCTCTCTCTCTCTCTCTCTCTCTCTCTCTCTCTCTCTCTCACTATATTTCTCTTTCTCTCCAAGGGATCAAGGCTCACCAAGGCTCCTCTTAAGACAGGAACTTCCAGGACTATTTTGGCATGAAAGCTTGGCACGAGGGGCTAACCTTCTGAAGCAAACTTGTGAAGAAAGAAGTCGGAGGAGGAGAGAAGACCTGTGTGTGTGCTTTAAGTCTATAGGGGAGCATTTGAGAGTGAGAGAGGCCGGTCTGAAGAGAAAGAGCCTCTCTCTGGGCTCTTGGAATCAAATCCTCCCCTGATGCTCTGGCCAGGATGGAAATAAGCAGCCTCTAATGCTTTGCTCCAGTTAACAAAGATATAGTACCTACATTTTCTTATGCTTAAAGCAAAGATTGTGGCATGATGTGTTTGACTTACTTGTTTATTAGATTTAGATTCAGATTAAGGGCTCAGTGGAGTGTTGGAACATATGAACATAATGGATTTGTATACAAGAGCACGGAGCTTTAACCCTGAGATGAAATGGCCCTTGAACTGAAGAGTAACTGGGATTCTCCTCTTCTATGAGTCAAATCAACATTTCACTTTGTGAGAGTAAATACTTCATTTCATTATGTTCTAAGGAGTTGGGACTTTTGGTATTGGGGACTACTGACACTTGAAATTTTAGTTAGATTTTGTATATTTTAAAAATACCAAAGAATAGTCTTCATTAAATAAAGTGATTAACTGGTTTAATTAAAAAAAAAAGTATGTTATATTGTAGTCCTATTGTGTTTACAATATAGATTGCATAACTGAGTGGCTGTTAGATATCCCAAATCTCTGTAGATGATTTATATAGATTAAGATCTAAAAGAAACTCAACAGCAACAAAATCAGTTGTCAATGAAAACAAATGTATCAGTCTGCTTAAAGAACGTTAAAATGATCTCTCTGTGTGTGTGCGTGTAGTCATAACAATACTAATTTCTCAACATGACTGATGTTGATTAAAGGTTGACATTTCAACACTTGGCAACCACGATGAAACAGAACCTTAGATCAAACATGTATGATAATTGCCCATTGGCTACTGTTCGCAAACACCCCAAAAGCTCAGGAACGATTAACTGTGCAGGAGAGTGATGTAGCTCACCACAAAATGTCGGCAACACAAAAATGCAGCTGTTCATTTTATCTGCTGCCAACTTCTTTAAGTTATTCATCTGGAAAAAAAATATGCATTCATCGTTATATTTTTAATCACAGAGACGAGATGGAGAAAAGGAATGCCTTAGGGATGGGGGGTGGGGGGGGTGGGTGCTAGTCCCAGAACTGATTCGGCATTGTTGCCCCGCATCGCCAAACATTCCACAAATTGACTTTGAATGAATTTATTTTGAATGTGATGTTGATGGTGCTGCTGTAGGAAGTGCATGGAGTGAGAGAATGTGTGTGTTTGTGAGGAAGAAAAATACAATAGAGGGAATAGTTTGGTATTTGTGTTTACACATCGTGTTTTTAGTGTGTGAAGTATCCTCACAAACATTGCATGTGTGTGTATACAGCATATTACTGGACTTTGGAGTATGTTTTTAATATGCTACACCACAACCACTCCCCTCCTCTGTGTTTTCACGTGTTTCTGTAACCCTCTCTCTCTCTCTTGTTTTCAACTGTCTCTTTGTTCATTTTCTTTCTGTCATAGTCAATATGGACCATACAAACCAGCTCTCATCACAACATCCTGCTCCAATTGTAATTACTAATAAATTAATTATCAGCCCTTCACTGTTCCAGACTAATTGAGTCCCATTGCAGGTCTTAAGTAGGACACACTCCTATCAGACAAATAGAATGAAATCTAGGGTTAGTTCCTTAGGGTACAAGTCTTGGCTTCATCCTGTAGAACACAAACTGCTTTGTTTTAGCAGTGCAACTGCCATGCCATGTATATACAGTAGTGAGAAAAGTGAGGCATAAACAAAACTCAAAATGATCTCAAGCTCCACAGAACGGTCTACCCTTTGCCAGTCCCGTGGCATGGCCAAAAATTTGTTTTTTATGGGTTGTCATCTTAAAATGAGGGTGGCAATAAAATGTGTGTACTATATATATAGAAGCAGTCTGAAATCTGAAAATGAGGGGTATGGCCCCCCCAGACCCCCTCATGATTATGTTACTGTGCCATACATTACCATTAGGTTTACCTCACACGACTGAAATGTTTCTCATGATCTTAAAAATGTATTAATCTGAAGGTGTAGGGTTCAAATTGATTTTTTTTATATAGACAGAAATTGTGCCAACCTATTACTTTTAAACTAATTTTTTACTTAAAAAAATGTTCTTAAAATGGATGACCTTAGATTGAATGCTAAAAAAAACAACTAAACTAACCAAACAAAACAAATAGTAGGATTTACTTCTTTTTTTTTTTGAGGGTGTAAAGTTTTTGTTGTTTTTTTAAGTAAAATTTTTCAGTGTAATTGTAGGAGGGGGATCCACAACAAATTTTAGAGGAAACAAAATGTATTTTTGTGGTGATATTGTACAAACCACTCTCCCAAACCAGTAATACTAATGTTCTTAGGTGTCACGTTCTGAGGAGAAGCTTTTAAATATGTTGTAAAGGGTAGTAATAGCTCCCCTGGATTGAATTTGGCAGCTGCTTTATGAGGTTCGTATCTATATAATAACCATACCTTCATGATGCTCTGGGGAAAAAGTTGGTTTGTTGGAAGAGGCCTGTTGGCACATGTCAAAACTCTGAAAGAACCTCCGGATGATCACAGTCTCGAGAAGAACAGGTTTTTCCATGAAACAGAACAAAGATCTGATGTAACTTTTGTGTTTCATTAGTTTTCTACTTGCATGTTTCACTATGGTGAGAAAAACTGGACACAAAAACTGTCTGTGACATAGAGGAGGTTTATTTTCACATTAATGAATGGTGGTGAATAAGTGAATTTGCTGGCTTAGATCATTGAGGGGGATTCAGTCCAATGTGTGGAGAAGAGTTATGAGAAAGAATACAATTAAACAGGGAATAACATGGGCCAGTTAATTTGTCTCTTCATGCAAGCAGCTGTGGTTGATCAGGGATAGGTGGAGGAGGGCAGGCTATAACTTAATGCAATCACATTAAATTTTAAATAATGTTATGCAGATAGGAAATGACATGAGATTATCTCTTTGGGATGCTGAAAGAAATTTCATCAGTTGTAGTTCCAATACCATGGAAAATTGCTCTTCTACATTTGTGTGTAAACTTGGCATGGCTGAACGAACCGACAAAAAGGAAAATGGGCGTGTTTGGAGGAGACAAATAAGAGAGTCCTTTTCCATTAGAATCAACCAGCAGCGGCTTCCCAAATGCCACGATTGAGCATCTGAGATGCATGGTTTAGAGGATATGATTATCCTCTCTGGCATAAGTAATAATGTTATTATGAATATGCACTCTATCATAAGTAAGCCCTCGCCAACCTTTCTGAACATACAGAGTGAGTTTAATTTTGTGTCCATTTCGGTATAATATTTGATTTTCCTTTGTGGCGAAGTGTTAATGAAACGAGAAAACTCCTATACATTTATGAGATTTTCAATTAATACTCTTCTTTCTTCCATAGCCTAAGTGAGAGTATGTGCTGAACAGGCTTCCTTCAATTTCACCGTGGGCAAGACTCAGGCATTGAGTGCAAAGGTGCCAACTTTCATATTTAGTTAGCGAAGAGGCCATCCATTATTGAGCAAACAGAGAGCTGTCTGTCTCGCTGCTTTGGGCCAGCAATTAAATATATCAGGCACTGTGTGGTGCTGGGGTGTGGGTGTGGGGGGAGAGTCTCTGAAGAACAAGGCAGATGCAATATGTATGTCTTTAATTGAGGTTTTAAGTTGTGCGTGGTCAATATTTCTGAGAAGAGGAGAGGCTTTGTTGAAAAGGGTGTGTAAATTGCATGTTCTACATTGCTAAATGTGTGTAAGGCAGAGGTGTAAAGAGTACCCGAAAACCATACTTAAGTAAAAGTACAGATACCTTGCAGCGAAAATTACTCCATTACAAGTTACAAGTCACCAATTCCAAAACAACTTCAGTAAAAGTCTTAATAACAGAAAAAAATAGAGTATCTGATTTTAACAGTACTTGAGTATTTTACTCATACCGGATGTAGGCTCAAAGCACTAGTCCTCAACACGAAAAACAAGAAACAGTCGATTCGTGAGGAGAGCAATCGCATTTATTTTCTTAAATCATAATGAGACTGAACACCTCAAAATTGCAATAAATCATGGCCGACACCATAACCTACATCTATTACAAACACCCAAGTCTCATTTAAGCTCAAGTGCTCATAAGTAAACCAAACTCCTTCAAAAAGCCTTTTTGCACTGGACATGCTGGTTTTGGCCTAATCGCCAGCTGCAGGCATGTCCTAATTTCACATATAAACCGCCAGCGATTGACAACTACCTGATAATGCACTCGTATTCACATAAAAATGCCTTGTTGACAAGTTTTAGTAAATTAGGGCAAAATCCACAAGATTATAGTACCTTCAATGCCCTGTAAATGGCAATATTAATTCTTCTGTAGCGAAAATAAACTGCTGCAAAAAAGATAGGTGCCATGCAAAATGTAATGTGTAATTGCATTAGTCATTACGAATGTGTAGTGGAGTAAAGAGTACATATACTTGTTCAAAAATGTAGTCAAGTAGAGAGTAAAAGTTGCTAATATCTTTAATACTCAGTACAACTACAAAGTAACCAAAAAGATACTTAAGTAAAGTAACTAATTACATTTATTCAAATACTTTACACCACTGGTGTAAGAGCTTGGTTTGGATGGATTTAGTGAGAAGCATAGCATAGCACAAAGAAAGATCAGTCAGTGATACAGAGGAATATATTGAATACATTATTGAAAACCCTAGGCCTGGGCGCAGTCTATCATGCATTTCAGGTCTCTCCGCTATTCGCATAGAAGAGAAGAGAATTCATAAGATTCGTAACGTAAAGTCATGGCACTGCCTCATGCTCTTCTGTGCTATAATTGTACTTTTCACTTGTCATTCTGCTCTGGTAATTTTGTTATGTTTGCTTAGCATGTTTTCTTTATACAACGGTATGACAGTGGTGAGCGGTGACTTTTTTTAAACGGGTATGCTGGGTGGTAAGACCAGTAGCGGCCTTTGCTATGTTCATGTGCATCGATTTTGGTAGGGAATATCCAGGGAACACAAAATTGTGCCTACCAATAATTTTTACCAAACAATTAATATACATTTATATATAACCTCTGATGTCCGTCTGTGTCTTATTTTTCACTTATTACTTATTTTATTTAACATTAATTTATCCAGGAATCATTGAGTTGAACTTAAACATCTTTGACAACCGCATTCTGTGAAAATAGTGCAATTTGTTGTACACAAATGGTTAAGTCTCATTCTCTGCAATGAGTCCCACCTCCGTAGCTCACGTTGCTAATAGGATTGGGTTTGCTTTTTCTGAGTCCCGCCTCTCTAACCCACTTCACTTTGTGATTGGCTTTGCCTTCTCTCAATACATTTACATTTATGCATTTGGCAGACGCTTTTATCCAAAGCGACTTACATTGCATTATACTATAAATTTGTTTCTGAGTATGTGCAATCCCTGGAATTGAACCCATGACCTGGCGTTGCTAATTCCATGCTCTAACCACTGAGCTACAGGAAAGCTCCTGTTCTAGGAGCACTAACAAAGCGCCAAAGCAAAGCTCGGTCAAGAAGACCGATGAGCGTGATTATGCAGGCTGCCGGTAAGAAAGCATCCTTGCCAACAGTTTATTGACAAAAATAAGTTGTGTCACATATTGATTCAGGGACAGTGTTTTTCTACAGTACAGTATCTACAGTATAGTTTATCAGTGTGTGTTTAAAATGAGAGCTTTAAATTGATCAGATGCCATGCACCACCAATTGTGTCATTTTATCAGGTTGCAGAAGCAGCCTTGCCAAATTGTAGCCCAGGAGAGACAGAGGCAGGGTCAAAGGCGATTAGGCGTATAAAACATTATGTTATTTGTTGTTCATTATATTAAGGTTATATTAAGGTTTCAGTGTTATAGAGGTATATTAAGCACTCAGTCATCATACATACAGTAGCAATGTAGGCATACAGTGAGGGAAATAATTATTTGATCCCCTACTGATTTTGTAAGTTTGCCTGCTTACAAAGAAATGAAGGGTCTATAATTTTTATGGTAGGTTTATTTTAACTGATAGAGACAGAATATAAAAAAATCAGGGGACAAAATGTTATATAAAGGTTATACATTGATTTGCATTTCAGTCAGTGAAATAAGTATTTGATCCCCTACCAACTAGCAAGAATTCTGGCTCCACAGATTGGTTATGTGCCTATATGGACCACAGATTAGTCCTGTCACTTTAAGAAAGTACTCCTAAATCAGCTTGTTATGTATATAAAAGATGCCTGCCAACATAATCTGTATCTTCCATTTCAACCTCTCCACAACCATGGTCCAGACCAAATAGGTTTCAAAGGATGTCAGGGACAAGATTGTACACCTGCACTAACCTTGAATAGGTTACAGACAGAAGCTTGGTGAGAAGGAGACAACTGTTGGTGCGATTATTTGGAAATAGAAGAAATACAAAATAACTATCAATTGCCCTTGGTCTGGAGCTCCCTGCAAGATTTCCCCAATGGAGTAAAGATGATCATGAGAAAGGTTAAAGATCAGCCCAGAACTACATGGAAGAAACTTGTTAATGATTTCAAGACAGTTGGGACCACAGTTAGGAAGCAAACCATTGGTAACACGCTATGCCACAATAGATTGAAATCCTGAAGCACCTGCAAGGTCCTCCAGCCCAAGAAGGCCCGCCTGGCTCTTCTGAAGTTTGACAATGAACATCAAGATGATTCAGAAAAGGCTTTGGAGAAAGTGCTGCGAGACCAAAATTGACTCTTGTTTTTGGAGGGAGAGAACAGCATCCCTACAGAGAAGCACAGTGTTGGAAACATTATGCTTTATGGCTTTTTCTCTGCTACGGGTACAGGATGACTTCACCGCATTGAGTGGCTGAGGGACGGGCCAGTGTACCGTAAAATCTTGGACGCGAACCTCCTCCCCTTAACCAGATCACTAAAGATGGGTCGTGGATGTGCCTTTAACATGACAAAGACCCAACACATATTACCAAGACAACCAATGAGTGGCTTACGGAGAAGCACATTAAATGTCCTATAGCCAGTCATCATACATACAGTAGCAATGTAGGCATACAGTGAGGGAAATAATTATTTGATCCCCTACTGATTTTGTAAGTTTGCCTGCTTACAAAGAAATGAAGGGTCTATAATTTTTATGGTAGGTTTATTTTAACTGATAGAGACAGAATATAAAAAAATCAGGGGACAAAATGTTATATAAAGGTTATACATTGATTTGCATTTCAGTCAGTGAAATAAGTATTTGATCCCCTACCAACTAGCAAGAATTCTGGCTCCACAGATTGGTTATGTGCCTATATGGACCACAGATTAGTCCTGTCACTTTAAGAAAGTACTCCTAAATCAGCTTGTTATGTATATAAAAGATGCCTGCCAACAGAATCTGTATCTTCCAGTTCAACCTCTCCAACACCATGGTCCAGACCAAATAGGTTTTAAAGGATGTCAGCGACAAGATTGGAGACCTGCACAAACCTTGAATAGGCTACAGACAGAAGCTTGGTGAGAAGGAGACAACTGTTGGTGCGATTATTTGGAAATAGAAGAAATACAAAATAACTATCAATTGCCCTTGGTCTGGAGCTCCCTGCAAGATTTCCCCAATGGAGTAAAGATGATCATGAGAAAGGTTAAAGATCAGCCCAGAACTACATGGAAGAAACTTGTTAATGATTTCAAGACAGTTGGGACCACAGTTAGGAAGCAAACCATTGGTAACACGCTATGCCACAATAGATTGAAATCCTGAAGCACCTGCAAGGTCCTCCAGCCCAAGAAGGCCCGCCTGGCTCATCTGAAGTTTGACAATGAACATCAAGATGATTCAGAAAAGGCTTTGGAGAAAGTGCTGCGAGACCAAAATTGACTCATGTTTTTGGAGGGAGAGAACAGCATCCCTACAGAGAAGCACAGTGTTGGAAACATTATGCTTTATGGCTTTTTCTCTGCTACGGGTACAGGATGACTTCACCGCATTGAGTGGCTGAGGGACGGGCCAGTGTACCGTAAAATCTTGGACGCGAACCTCCTCCCCTTAACCAGATCACTAAAGATGGGTCGTGGATGTGCCTTTAACATGACAAAGACCCAACACATATTACCAAGACAACCAATGAGTGGCTTACGGAGAAGCACATTAAATGTCCTATAGCCAGTCTCTAGACCCTAGTCCTATAGAAAATCTGGCAAGGAGGCTAAACCCCCAATTTGCTGAGCGACAGCCAAGAAACCTTAAAGATTGACAGAGGAATGGACTAAAATGTATTCTGACACATGTGCAAACCTGGTGACCAACTATCAGAAATGTCTTACCTCTGTGCTTGCCAACAAGGGTTTCTCCACCAAGTAAAAAGTTATTTTTTCTCGGGGATCAAATACTTATTTCACTGACTGAAATGCAAATCAAATTGTAACCTTTATATAACATTTTTCCCTTGATTTTTTTAAATATTCTGTCTCTATCAGTTAAAATAAACCCACCATAGAAATTATGGTGGGTTTAGACCCTTCATTTGTTTGTAAGCAGGCAAACTTACAAAATCAGCAGGGGATCAAATAATTATTTCCCTCACTGTATATGTATTTATATAAAAAGTAGTTTTTACCCAGACTGTAGATGCAGTTGAAGATACAGTAATTAATACTGAGTGGCTAATTGTATATTGTGGTGTATTTCTAATCCTGCTGTAGTCAGCAATCGACAGTGCTGCAATGAGAGTGACAACTATGAAGAACAGTGTAGTGTATTTTAAATTAAACTATTTTAAGTATTGTTTAACTATTATATTGTTTAAATAAGTCTAGGAAACGGCAGTACACTTAAGGGACAGTGCGGCTCTGCAGACCAATTTTATGTCCCCACCAATGTCAAAATCAAACTTACGCCCTTGGCTATGAAAAGATCCCCACCCCTCCCATCATGTTGCGCACACACCAGTTTGAAGAAACTTGAGGCAAAAGTTTGATAAAAATTATATAAGAAGACCCTCAAATTAAATTTATTTTAACAAGTATTAAAGTCTGCGTGTTACCTTGTCGTTCCCTTTCTGTCGGTCTCTCGACGTTGTGTCGAGCCGACAGATGGGTTCGCTTTTGAGAGCCTATCAACTTCTGACTAGTTTAGAAAACGCCAATGAAATTACCGAATGAAATTTGCATGTCGGACTCCGCCCCCGGATATCCGGGTATAAAAGGGAGACGGCGTGCTGCATTCATTCACCTTTTGTTCTTCGGAGCCTTCACACTGATCGACTTCGAGACTTCAAACTCTACGCCGAATTACTACTGGAATCTTACGACGTGGTGCAGCGGACGGTACCTTCCTGCAGCGACTTCCCCTGGGCGTCTCGGCAGTGCCAGAAGTGTTCGAGTTTTTTTCTCTAAAAGAGCAAATTTCTCCAGCGTGGCATGTCCCACTGTTCTCATGGGTGCAACACACTCATCGAGGAGGGGGACGGACAAGATGTCTGTTTCCAGTACACTGGGGCAGACGTTGTGGATACGTCCTGCCCGCACTGCGGGCGGTTGATGATTCAGACGTTGTGTCACAGGTGGCTGTGTTCCCACGGGACTCAGCCACCACCTCATCTGCTCCCCGTTCCGTGATGGCAGGACTACGGCCCTGCAGTCCGCTACGGCAAGCAGCAAGGTGGCTCACTGGCTCACGGACCGTTCACACCTCGTCTCGCTTGTCTGACCGTTCCCCAGGAGACGGTTCCACCATCTTGTTCCTCAACCACGTATTCGGACACGATGCGTGATGATGAGATGTCTCTTGCAGCATCGGGGGTTACGTACTGCCATCCGACTCCGACAATTCCTCGGGCTCCCTCCCTCGGGGGGTCAAGCCCAGGAAGAAGCAGACGTCGAAATGTCAGCCATGCTTTCCCGGACCACAGTGAGCATTGGGTTGCAGTGCCCGCACTGCCTCTCCCAGCGCTCGCGGCTGGCTACATGGTGCCTCGGGTTTGAGCGCGGCTCCAAGCCGCGCCCGCCCCCAGTGCCGTGTTTTCCGGAAGTGCATGAGGAACTTAGTAAGACCTGGAACGCCCCCTTTCCGGCACGTTTCACGTCAAACAAAGTTCTGTCACCATCTCTTCACCCGAGGGTGAGACAGCTAGAGGATACGTCGATGCTAGAGGCTCGACCTAGACTCCAGTCCAAAGCATGTGGGGTCTCGGCATCTCTGGTGTCGAGAGCTTACATTGCGGTGGACCAAGCTGCCTCCTCTCTCCACGCTATGGCTCCTGCCAGGCCAAGGCGTTGAGAGAGCTCCACGAGGGTAAGACCCACCCAGCGCTTATGTAGGAACTCCACGCTGCCACCGACCTCGCTCTACGGGTGACCAAGGTGACCGCGCGGGCCCTGGGTCGAGCGATGTCCACACTTGTGGTCCATGAGAGACACCTCTGGCCGAACCTTGCACAGATGAGTAACGCCGAGAAGGTCCGCTTTCTCGACGCACCCATCTCGCAAGGGGGGGCTGTTTGCTGATACTGTCGAGCCGCAGTTCTTGACAGTAAAGAAGCAGACAGAGGATATCAAGCATATCCTCCCCCGCCGCGACTCGGCCGCCCTCGGCCGTCGAGTCCCATGCACCGTCTGCTTCCCAGCAGCCCTGGTCCTCTTCGACGCCCTCCGGCTCTGGCTCCCCCCACTCAGGCGCCCCCCCCCGGAAGAGACATCGAAGAGGAGACCATCGCCCCGTCAGCAGCCGCGGCAAAAGCAGAAGCGGCCCTCATGGGAAGACCCCAGGGAGATCGAGAATACCATCGGGCCCGACCCCAGCCATTCCATCGCTGGGTGGTCGATCCGGGATGGTTCCTGCCCCGTCCCAATAGCCCACTCTCTTAAGAGTTTCCTCTCTCTCTGGGTGTTTATCACAGCAGCTCTCACCCTCTACACAACGGTGTTCGGCAACTCGACATTGCATCACGGCGAGACCCAATGTCGAGGATAATCAGCAGCCCTCAGGACTCTCAGACGACAGTGCGTTGTGCTGCATTATCGCCAGGCAGGTAAGTCAGCAGATCCAAACTCCTCCCCGGGGAAGACTTCCCCACGGCAAGGAATCCACACTGCCAGCCATCAAACCACCCCCTGGGAGGTCGATGAAGCAGATCGTACCCCTAGCCCCGGTCTCGGTCCCTGGGAGCCTGACTAGAGCCCCCAAACCGTCACGGTGGCTATGGGATACGATCCGTCTCGGCTATGCGATCTAACTCGTCAGACGCTCTCTCAAGCTCGGGGAATCCTCCCAACCTCAGTCAGAGGCTAGGATGCTCCCGAGCTTCGGGCCAGGGTCACCACCCCTCTGGCAAGCCATCGTGCTTGTCCCTCTAGCCGAGATGTTCAATGGGTTTTGCAGCCCGTACTTCATCGTCCCCCCAAAAAGGGGGGAATTGATAGATCTGCGTACCCTGAACAGGCACCTACTCAAGCTGTCGTTCAGGATGCTCACGCAGAAGCGCATCCTGGCGTCTACCAGATGTCAAGATTGGTTCATGGCAATCGACCTGAAGGACGCTTACTTTTATGTCTCGTTTTCGAGGGCGAGCATATCAGTACAGAGTCCTCCCTTTCGGTCTGTCCCTGTCCCCACGAGTCTTCACGAAGATCGTGGAAGCCGCCCTCACTCCCCTCGGGGAGAGAGGTGTGCGGGTACTAACTATCTCGACGACTGGCTCATCTGGGCACACTCGCGAGATCTGTTGCATACACACAGGGACCTAGTGCTCCGGCACCTAGATCAGTTGGGACCACAGGTCAACCGAGAAAAGAGCAAGCTCTCCCCTGTGCAGAGTATCCTCTTTCTCGGTATGGAACTTGACTCCATGACAGTGTGACTGACTCAGAGCACACTCAGTCAGTGTTGAACTGCCTGAAACAGTTCAGGCAGTCAGCGGTCCCGCTGAAACTTCAGAGGCACCTGGGCACATGGCATCCTCGGTGGGGGTGGTCCCCCTCGGGTCGATGCACATGCGACCGCTCCAACACTGGCTACAGAGTCGGGTTCCCTGGAGAGCGTGGCACACCGGCAGCAGGCGTATGGCCATCACGCCTTTCTGCAGATGCACCCTGACCCCCTGGTCTTCAATGACCTTCTTGCGGACAGGGTCCCCTTAGGGCAGGTGTCAAGGCACGTCGTGGTGACGACGGATGCCTCCCTGCAGGGTTGGGGTGCTGTGTGCAATGGGCACGCAGTGTCGGGGCGGTGGACGGGCCCCCGCCTGCGCTGGCATATCAACTGCCTAGAGTTGTTGGCTGTGCTACTTGCACTGAAGAGGTTGCAACCTCTCGTGCAGGGCAAGCACGTGCTTGTCCGGTCAGGACAGCACAGCTGCTGTGGTGTAGATCAATCGTCAGGGTGGCATTCACTCACGGCAGCTAACACGACTCGCCCGACGCCTCCTCCTCTGCAGTCAGTAGGTGATCAGCTCCCTGCGAGCCACACACATCCCAGGCGACCTGAACCAGACAGCGAATGGTCTCTCTCGTCAGTCGACGCCTCGCGGAGAGAGGCGACTCCATCCCCGCGCAGTCCAGCTCATATGGGAGCAGTTCGGCCAGGCGCAGGTGGGCCTGTTTGCCTCCCCGGACTCCTCCCATTGCCCGCTTTGGTACTCCCTGACCGAAGGACCCCTCGGCATGGATACCCTAGCACACAGCTGGCCGCGGGGTAAGTGGAAGTACGCCTTCCCCCCAGTGAGCCTCATTGCACAGGTCTTGTGCAAGGCCAGGGAAGAGGAGCATCAAGTGGTACTAGTTGGGCCCTATTGGCCCAACCGGACTTGGTTCTCGGAGCTAAGGCTCTTGACAGATCTCGCGAGTGTGCCCAGATGAGCCAGTTGTCGAGATAGTTAGCTATCTGCGCTCCGTACTCTCTTGCGACCTAGGTGGCGGGCCTTAAGAGGCCCCCCCTTCGAGCCCCTCAGAGCTGCCGCTCTTTCTCACCTCACGATAAAGACAGCTCTCCTGATGGCGCTCACCTCCAAGAGGGTAGGGGACCTACAAGCACCCTCCGTGTCCACAGATTGCCTAGAACTCAGGCCCGGTGATTCTCACGCTATCCTGAGACCCTGGCCCAGCTACGTGCCCAAAGTCCCCACCACTCCCCCTAGAGACTAGGTGGTGAACTTGCAGGTGCTCCCCACCGGGGAGGAAGACCCAACCCCATCCGCGTTGTGTCCAGTACGCGCACTGCGCCTCTACTTGGACCGCAAGCAGAGCTTTAGAAGCTCTGAGCAGCTCTTTGTCTGTTTTGGAGATCAGCAGAAGGGGAGGGCTGTCTCCAAACAGAGGCTGGCGCACTGGATCGTGGATGCCGTCGCTACGGCATACCGATCTCAAGATCGCCCCTGCCCGTTAGGAATGAGGCACACTCCTCATGGGCACTGGCTCAGGGCGCCTCTCTGGCAGACATCTACAACACCTTCGCGAGGTTCTAATACCTACACGTGGAACCGGTGTCAGCCCGCGTCCTGCAGGGCAACATGTAGGACCGGCAGCCGGTAAGGCGTACGCCTGCGAAAGCCCTTCCCCCTTCCTCTAGGGGGATCAGCGGCTATTTACGCCTCCCTTCTTTCCCCAATGGGTAAAGAACAGGCATTCCATCCATCACTAAGCACCTTCCTGGGGGCAGCCCTGCCCCCTTAGGCCGGGGAACAGTTGAGTTATCTACCACATGGCTCTAACCGGACCTAGTGCTCCAGACGTGGTATCCCAACCCCACCCCCATGGGGGCGGTTCCGTCTGATGTATCCTCATGAATGGTTCCCACCTTGGCAACCCATGACCTCCCTAGGTGGACCTCCACCTTGCGGTTAACTGCTTCAGTCCGCACGTTTTCCCATGAGTTCTCCCCTGAAGGTGAGACCATCTGGCGTCTCCACTAATTCCTCCCTATGGTAGGTAGTGGTCTCTGTAGCGTTTTCCCCCAGGGGGGAATAATGCTTACCCAGTGGCCCTTACGGTGCTGGGCGGCTTCTCGCTGTTAGAGAATCAAGGCCTCTGCCCATGACGGCCGGTGTAAGGGGCTTCCCACCTTTTCCTAAAAAGCTCTGGGACCCCCTACCTCTCCACTGGACGGTTACAATTTCACGCTAGCGCTCACGTCTGACTCGCCCAGGCCAGTCTGCGTCGCTCCACTAGAGATTGTGACGCGGCACAGCGCTGTGGCATTTTCCATAGGAACCCCATTTGTCAGCTCCACACAACGTCGAGAGACCGACAGAAAGGGAACATCTTGGTTACGGATGTAACCTCGGTTCCCTGATGGAGGGAACGAGACGTTGTGTCCTTCTTGCCACAACGCTGGCCGCCCGCCGCAGCGGTCGAGGGATGCTCAGGCTCTTCAGACCAAAAGGTGAATGAATGCAGCACGCCGTCTCCCTTTTATACCCGGATATACGGGGGCGGAGTCCGGCATGCAAATTTAATTAGCCAATTTCATTGGCCTTTTCGAAGAAGTCGGAAGCGATTGGTTCTCAGGGACGAACCCTATCTGTCGGCTCAACACAACGTCTCGTTCCATCCATCAGGGAACTGAGGTTACATCCGTAACCAAGACGTTTTTTTGCCAAAAAATATTTCCACACCATGCCAGCAGCTGAACGGTTTCAGGTCTTTGAGCAACAGACAGCGGTGTTTCCGATTGAAACAAGTGAGTCAAATGCAGTTTGAATTTTTAAATTTAAATTTAAATTTAGCGACACCTACTGTTGTATCATTTCTCTTCACCATCTCAACCTTTCTTCTGTTTTTTTCTTTACTCTGATCTTACCTATCCTTTTTCTCCCTCTCTCTCCTTTCTATTACTGTCATAGTGTTCACATAAGGCCATTCTAATTTTATTAAAAGAAAAACAAGTCCTCTGCCTTTAAAACCAGCCAGACCAGCACGTAGGTGTTTTCTCGTTCATACTGTGTGTTTACACAAAATGATACATCAAAGTTTGACTGAGAGAATCCAAACTTAGGCTACACTAAGCAATTTCTGTTCACACATACATAGACACGTTACTTCAGTATATGTGTCAAGCTCTATATAGCACTTTCGGTAGACCTGATACCCTGTTCCAACGGCCAAATTTGCTGGTCACCAGCATATGTTGCACCAGCCTTCTTAAAGGGACAGCTCACCAAAACATTCTGTCATCATTTACTCACCCTCTTGTCATTTCAAATCTGTATGACTTTTTCATCTGCTGAAAACAAAAGAAAATATTTTGAGGAATGTTGATAACTGAACAATGGCAGTACCCATTCACTGCTATTGTATGGACACAAAACCACAGAGGGAAATGACAGAGGGTGAGTAAATGATGACAGAATTTTCATTTTTGGGTGCTATCACTTTAATTAGTTTACATAGCACATACTTACACAGTATGATCCTCACCAGTGACGTCTTACTGGCAACATGTTGCTTTGTTGTTTTACCAGCTACGGCAGAAATCAAAATCTCAGAGAGAAAAGGTTTTGCTTGTCGTCTTTAGTTTTATTCATAACCACATGAGTACATTTGTTTAAATACTCTGTAAACCTCTAGTTCTTTTCCTCTTACAGACCTATTACACCTCTTTAATAATTCCATCTGAATTTTTTCCTGGCTTTGCCTTCTGTCTTTTCACTCACGAACAAGTTAACCACAGGTTGTGTGTATACATATCCCACAAATCTCTTGCTGCACCGGCTCTGATCTGTGGATTACGCTCAGAATACTCCTTACTGAGTGGATGGCACATGTAGAGATGACATACACATTCTTGCACATCCACACACATTCTCTTTATCGCACTTACACACACACACACACACACACACACACACACACACACACACACACACACACACACACACACACAGGCACACACACACACACACACACACACACACACACACACACACACACACGCACACACGCACAGACAATCATTCCCACAAAAATACAGAAGCACTTTAACACAGAGCTTGTGTGTCCTCCCATCCCTGTAGCTTTAAGAAGACAAGTGTCTAATGCAGACATTACTAAACCCCTGGCATCGTACCCAGAGAATGACACTACGGGATGCTCAGCGCTAAGGCCTACAAAGCACTTAAATATCTTAACATATTTAATGCATAATGGAGGAAATTTCTGCACTTTGAGTCAAATATTCCCAGGCAGTTTGTAGGCAGTATCTTTCTGATGGGCTCTGTAACAATGCAATGTTTGTCAGGGGGTAGTGAAACTGGTAGAAATCTTTATGATATAAAATGTGTTTCAAGATAATCACACACACACAAACACACAGTGTTTCTCCGCTTGCTTTAAATGCTTGCTTTTAGTAAAAAACAGTGAGTTGAAGAATGCCTCTAGTGGTGACCATAATGCACTTCCACTATTTTTTGAACTGCAACATTATTGGTCAATATTTCATTATATTCATTAAAAAAATTCATTGTATTTATTAGTTTTTTTTTAAATATTTTTTATGAAGGGAAAGCACAATAAAACAAGGTTCATGATAAATGTGGCAAAGAATCAATCTTTGCTCAGTGTGAGCGCTGGCTCTTGGCTTTACCCTGCAACTCCACCGGCAAAGAGGCACACCCAACCTCAGGATCCATCACATGTAATCCATCTGATTGAGATGTTCAAGTCTCTTTGGAGTTGTATTTATTGTTATCCTCTGTGTTACAGGGCTGGACTGAGGCAGTGGAGAGGATCAGGGGAAGAGCACCTGACAGGGAGGAGAGTCTTTGCTCCACAGGACACACTTGTCAGTTTCACAGCTCTTTTCATATATTGAGAAAAACAGAGGAGCATTAGAGAATTTTGGAAACTATGGCAAACTGTATGCTTTGTTGCATCATTATTCAATCTTGCTTGTAATCAGTTTGAAGTCATTTTAGAAAAGTAACTTCGCAAAGCTTTGATGGCATCATCTCATGGCATTATTTGCTAATTTTCTCCATACACATATACGCATCTCCACGAGACTACGAATAAAATATGTTGCCATTGTTTATTTAAAGCTTGTGTTTATGGGCCGTGAAGGCCTCTGTTATACTGTTGCTCACAGGAAGTAATATTTTCCCTGGGAGCGTAGCCGATGAAAAGGCCATGACGCCTGCTTATCGGTCCCTCTTTAATTTCTCCTGATGTTTAAGCGTTCTTTAAAGGGGCCTGTGAGGGAGGTGATGAGCTGGCTCTAAATTGATTACCTGTTTCAGTAAATGCGTCGTTGCCTGCAGATTCTATCAGCTCTGCTGTCAGGACCCTCGCTATTTCAATTTGATTGGATTTAATGAGAGGGGATGGGAGGTGTGTGTGTCTATGTGTGTTTACGTTGTGCACACACGTGCGCGAGTATTGCTGCCTCGACACAATCGCATTTGTCAGCATGATCCTTTTTAAGTGCATTTCAATTAGAGTGCGATTCACTTGATTCTATTACTTGCAACTCTCGTCGCCCTAATGTGCACCACTGCTGGAACAAGCCACGTCTAATGTACACTATTTAATTTCCTTAATTGAGCTAACGTGCTTTTCATATCCTAATTCCTCGAATAATCTTTGATTTTTGTACCACACACGCTGGGATTTAATGAAAGGGGGCAGCAGAAAACATCTGTTAGAGCTGTGATTGAATCAGCACAGTAACATCTGCAGTTATGAGGCTGTTAGCAGCTAGGCCCTTTTATCTATTTATGCCAATTATCCTCAATGCCGGCTAAGAGAACAGATATTAATATGGATGTATTGGACGATCCGGTTTTCTAAGCCGCCATTAAGCCTGGTGTAACAAGTTGGATGTTCTTTTTTTGACTGAGTTCTTTTCTAAGTATTAATAAGGAATAGCTAATTGACTACCAATGCAGTGGAAAATTCACACCTGCAGCACACACACTCACAAATACTCTAATGCTTGTTCTGGACAGGTTCTTGTTTGAATTCACAAGGCCTAAAGATGTTCTTGTGGGTATCTTCCCTTCTCTCTTAGGGGGTCATGTAGTGGCCCCAAAGTTGCTGGCCTCAGTCCAGATCTCTTTGCTGATGGCCAAGCTTACCCACTAACCCAACAAACAAACATGCAAACTAACATTATAGATTTTTCAAGGTAGACTTTTAATCTAGACGCAACCATGGCGATGCCATTTTGTTTATTTCAGAGAGTCTCCTCTGTGTATCACACTTTACCTGCAGTGACGTCTACAGGAAGCATGTGAGCCATGACCTCTCTGTAAGGTCTCACCTCAAATGTCATCCACCGGCATCAGCTGCTGTCATCACTGCCCTCGTGCCCAGATCAGGTAGCACTGTCTGGATGCTCTCAGACATGAAACCTCTGTGTACTGCTGTATGCATTGCTTCTGTATACTCTATTTGTCTATTTCTTTATTTCTGTTTGTATTAAATGGAATGACATAAAAATCCCTTGCGTAACCGTGACCCAAATGCTACTGGCAAAGTACACTGAGCTCTAAGAAAAGTCACCACCAAGTAAAAAAAGTCCTCCTCCTTTTGTGGCATGGCGGTTCTGTTTGTCTTCAAGTTCACAAGTTCACTTTGGAAATAGAAACGGTGGAACTGAGGACTCACAACCACTGTTTATTTTATTGTAGCTCACAAATGTCATTCATTATACTGGTGTGGGAGCAGCCCTGCTCCTCTCCATGCACCCCAGCTTTGGCTAATCACTTCTCTGTTCCCATCATCTGTAAATCCACACTTGCGGGTACGCTGCTAAGGAGCCGGAGAATAAAACTCATATGTGTCTACGCTGGCAGAGTGCTTCATGTGGCAAATGTAAGATTTGTTTCTGTTTAAGAGACATAATTGTGTTTTCGTCTTTGTGTCTTACTGCTCCTGTGTGTCTGTCGCTTTCATGAAGGGTTTGGGTTTGGTTTTCTGCAGAGCGAGGGTTTGAGACTGGGCTAAAATGTTTGCTAGACTGCAGTACTGTAACTGAAGCATGGTAGAAGTGCTCTGCTGGTACCCTCTTAAGGTTAATCTAAATTTGTTTGGAGAAAAGGTTTGTATTTCATTCATTCATATTTTTGTTCTGCTAATGTGTTTGTTTTGGGAAACATTGTGAATGCTCTTGAATAAAGCAAAATCAAGGAGAATACACTTTGTGTGGGGAATAAACAAGACACCACTAACAGGGCCTTTTTTCTATCACATTCACATTCTATCACATGTTATATTCTATTCTATATTTATATCGGGCCTGTATCATTGTGCCATTGTTGTTTATTCCAGTGCTCCCATTGATAAGACTCCTTTAATAATCAATCTAATTTATAATATTGAAAAAAAAACCTGAAAGTGAAAACAAAACCTTTTAAATTAGACAGATTTTATCTTTTATAAAACAATTGTTTTAGATATTTACATTTTTAGAAATTTCCCTTATTGATTGGATGACCTTAATTTAGTAACTTTTTGAAATATCCAAATCTTTCCAAGTAACCCTGCCTGCAGCCCATTTAAAGGGATAGTTCACCCAAAAACACAAATTCTGTCATAATTTATGTCATTATGTCTTTCTAAATCTGTATATTACTCCTTCCTCTGTGGTACACTTAAGAAAGTGGCTTTCCACACAGTGGAAGTAAAAGGGGCTAATGTTGTTTGGTTACCAACATTCTTCAAAATATCTATTTTTGTTTTACGCAGAAGAAAAAAGTCTTCTAAGTAAACTATCCATTAAGTTCTCTTTATGGTTCACATAACCCTGTTAGTGAATCTCTTTTCAATTTAATAATAATACAAATTTAATTAAAAAAAAATCAGAGCAAATACAATAGGTATTTTGCGCTTCGCGCTCGAACCCCTAATACATAAATAAAGGTGTCTGCGTTGCATTTACAGTTCATACAGCAGAAACACATACAGCAGTACAGGGATGAGACATACTAGAGCATCCAGGCTGTGTGTTACCTGATCTTGGCAGAAGGGCAGCACATACAGCGGGTTAGGCCAGTGGACGATATTTGAGTCGGAACTTGAACGGGAAGTCATGCCTCAGACTCTTAATAGAGATGTTACTGATTGGCTAAAGCACGCAGAAAATCATCACCATCAAACAGTTTTTTCCTGGACTGGCTGACACGTATAAATAAGTTGAATTTAGCTCCCCCTTCTGTTTCTTTCCCCACCAAACGTCTTTGATCCGCTCAAATAGGGAATTCTTCTTTCTTCATCTCTGTGCACATTCCTTCCAGAGAAAAAGAGAGACTTAATTCATTTACTGGGTCTCGAGAGAGGCCCTGTGAGCGCTGGTGTCTAGACAGGCCGTTACTTTAATGTGTAAAATGGTCTTTCTTTGTGACACCTGTGTAAAGTTTCCGCCCAATGCCTCAATCCTTGTCTTCCTCTAAACACAGCTCTTTCTTCATTCAGAGGAAGGGAGTGTGAGGTAAATCCTTGACCCTGCATTGAGCTGTCCTCTCTGGGCAATCTGGGCATTGCTCTCCCCTGCCTGACATGCCCGAGTCATTTCTGTTGTGCTATTATCAGCTGAGTGTTATTACCCCTCTTTGCACAGGAAAATCTGCCCTGGTTTTCATTGACCCGTCCCGAATCAATGCTTTTAAAAATCTTAGACACCTTTTACTTAAGAGCAAAAGCATGCATTTTATGTTTTGACATGGTAGTATTGATCTGGTAGGCGGCAGGGGAAATAGGGTGGGGGTTGGGGTAGTATGACAGTGGTCTCCTGTCCTCTATCTTACGTCTCCACTTGCTTCCTTTCTGGCTTCTGTGTTTGTCTTTCCTGCACTCTTTTTTTTACACACGCACACACCGTGTCTCGTAACACTGCCATCCTTAATGGCTTTCTCATGCTGGCTCTTGCTGCTGTCCCCAGTGCTCCTCTAGACTTCTTAACTCTGATCAATACCCCCCACATTTGCCCTCTGATAAATTATGGATGCACCTCTCACATCACATATAAAATTTCTATTGTGTTTGTCAATGGCTGATCGATATTTCACCTCCACTCATCCTCAAAGCCCCTTCTTCCCCTCCATCTTTCATCTGTGCTGCCATCTAGGTTTGTTAGCTTGTGTATGTTTGTTTATGATTTTTATTCTTTTTTTTAGCATGAGGCCTCCTGGGCTAAAGGCTGAGCAGCAATATGGAGCAAACAACAAACATTGCAATGTTCAAATGAGAGTATCCACCTTCTCGCTCCCTCTGTGCATTCCGTCAGCCTCCCTCCTTTCTTCCAGCCTTTATTCTCTGTGAATCGTCGTTAACATGTGTAGACATCAGTTTCAGACAAAATACTGAGGTTTGAGATGTGTGCAGCTTTACTCTAGGCGCGTGGATGAGGGGTCCCATCTGACATGAACCGCAGCTCTCTCTCATCCCTGCAGGCAGCGCTCCGGCTCAGCCTACCGCCAGGAGAGACTGCTGCCCCAAATAAACAGCTACAGGAGAGATGAAACAAAAGAGCGAATTACAGCGAAGGGAAAACAGGTAAACTTGCTCAGAGCTGTCGTTTGTGGGAGAGGCAACAGTTTGAGTCTCTTAGATCTAACATCTTGTGGTTGTTAAAGAGAGAGAGAGAGAGAGAATGGCAAATGATGGTATAGTTATCGATATGATTTAGGTTATATCCACACTCCTTCAGTGCATGGTACATCTGTGTAAGGAAGCATACACCTAAGTCTGTGTAAAAGTGTGTGTGCCTTTTGGAACTATAGTCGTGTTTAATAACCTATTGTGTTCCATTTTGATTACAAAGTATTTCTACAATAGTTTGTAAATCTATAAGCCTAATATCATCAAAGCATCTCTAAACTTGTTTAACAAAACATGTATCCCTGGATCACAAAACCAGTCTTAAGTAGCACAGGGGAAACAAAACATTTGCAAGGGTCAAAATTATAGATTTTTCTTTTATGGCAAAAATCATTAGGATATTAAGTAAAGATCATGTTCCATTAAGATATTTTGTAAATTTCCTACCATAAATATATACAAACTTTATTTTTGTGAGTAATATGCTATGCAAGGATTTTTGCACCTTCAGATTCCAGAGTTTTAAATAGTAAATAGTTCTTGTCAAAAATATATCAATGGAATTGCTTTCAGATTATGTAAAAATCTCAATTTAGAAAAATTTACACATAAGACATGGTTTTGTTGTCCAGGGTCACACATGGGCACAATAATTTTAAATAATTCATAAATGTTTGTACATTTCAGTAGCCTGTTTTCAGCATCACAGTCATATTGTGTTATTCAGAAGAGTTGCTGTTGAAATTACATTATAATGGATAATTCTGAAATTCAGTTGTCAACTTTTTGTCTTTTTCGATCAGTCTGCAGCATCTTACAGGAAAAAGGTTATGAACCTTTTCTGAGGCACAAGTCTAGGAATGTGTGTAATGATTTTGTGATGCTGGTTCAGAGTGTTCTGTACAAAGCAATGTGATAAACTAAAGAGACTGGCTGGCACTCAAAGAGGATTTTCACTGTGCTCATCGAGTGTCAGAGAGGTTAAAGGTCATCCTGACACTGATTTGAAGTACAGAGAAGACAGACAAAGAGCATACACACACCCCACCTTCCCTTTGCTCTTCTGCTTTGTGATTCAATGGCAGTCCTTTGTAATGTCAATTTTAAGAGAGTTTTGTTTTCATTTAAAGTTTTATTGAATCATGAAAATTCTATGAAGTCCACTGTGAGCATCTGTGTGTCAGTCTCAGTGTGTGTCCGACAGTCTGTGACATGTTGTGTGTTTGAGAGCCTAATTTCAGAGGGAAGCATAAATGCAGTTAAATCCTTAGCGCTGCTCTGCCGTCCTGCCTCGTAGCCATAATGAATAATTCAGGGAGAGATCCTCTCCAGTGGAGGAGAGGGACAGTTACACACATTCCTGCTGGCAGAAAATCCATACGCTCTGACATCTTGCTTCAAACTGCAATTAATACAAGCTGAAGCCGGATCTGTTTTAGCCGGTAATTGTTTTTAAGGTGAAGTGTTAAATGTGTAATTGTGGTTGAAGGTTAATTTCTGACAAAGTACAATGAAAAACAGAATGCAGGGAAATGGATGAATGTGAGGTGATATGAAAAAGTCAAGGTGAGCTTTTTCGACAAAGATCTAATTTTTTCATCCATTAGCCACCAAGCACACATTTGGAGTGAGGTAGAAACTGATAATGGATTGCATTCACACATACCTGCTGTGATATTTGGGATTTCAGTAAAGTGGAGTGCTTGTGTGCCATTTGCTGTATACTCCACTCATCATTTATGAGATAAATTATAAGGAAGTTTTAAAAAAAAAACGTTTTTCTGTGATCCTGTTTTAAAGAGATTTTGAAGTGAGAAGGAAAAACAAGCCCTATGTTATTGATTGCATTATTGGTGTTTTACCCTTGTCTCCGTGGTGATGGCCTGTGCCCCCCAGAGATCATATGTGTTGCACCTTACTGTCATGCCAACACATTAGCAAGCTCAGCATCAAATTATCTCTCTTACATGCACACACACACCACTGCCTAAAACCCAACACTGTCCTACTCTCTCATCCATACCTCTGTGTGTCATAATCACATCATAATAACCATGTACGCGAATGCTTTTTGCCATTAAGAGGGCAGGGTAGTGAGGATCTTTACTGACAATGTAAGTGTTTCTTAAACTATGAGCTCAGTGGTGATTTTTAAAAGATTAAAACACAATTTCTACACTCATTTGTTAATTTAACTTGTCAATATATGTATATATACATGTATGACAGGAAACATCTGTTATTTTGTAAACCACATGTTACTTCCATGTTCCATCAGATAACATTCTGATAAAAATGCCACAATCTTTTGTCTTGCGAATGCTAATTTCACAGCTCGAATTTTATTAATTCTAAATACACAATAAATAATAGTTTCACACTTTTTCATTGAAACACAATTAAAAGTGTGACGTTTTTCGTTAGATTTTTTAAAATATTTTCACACATTTCTCCTTTGTTCTTTTTTTTCTGTGTAGCCATGTACATTAACTAACCTTTGTAAATAAAAAGATCCTGAATCGAGATCCACATGCATGGAGACTTTGAATATATTTAGAATGATAATATATATATAGAATTTCACGTGTCTCCTCTAGAGTTTCAGAGAAGCTCTCTCTTAGTGTTGTCAAATGGTGTGGGGTGACAAGACTAGTGCTGAAGGATGAGAGTGTCATGTAAACCCTGCTAAGCTGTGTAACTCTAAATTTGTTTGAGTCTGGAAGTCTTGGGCTTAATGAGGTGTCTGGAAGTCTTGGGTTATACACACAAACACATACACTTATGGATATTTACAGGTGTGTATTTACAAACACACCATAAAACTCACACTCAATACTTTTTTACTCACACGCACTGACATTGAACCCCTTTACTGAACACATATTCACAAATATAATTAGTTCATGTCCTTTTCAGACCTTATATGCGAGTGTCCAGTTGTCTCCGGATGGCTTGCATTGAGAGAATTAGCTGTGAGATTAGTTTTCTCTTTCACATTGCTTACTTACACACTTCACAATGCGCGCGAGGTTGCCCTCATTTCTTGCTATGGGACGATCAGTTTACTTTCTGAATGGTTTATGTCAGCTTGAGCACTTGATGTATAATGAATCTTCACTTGTGTTTTCTTTTTAAAATATTTTATGCCTCTTTAATATTGAGCATTTAGAGTTCGTCTTTGTGACAGAATGAAAGTGGTACAGCAATGATCAAACACTCGTTCTTGTTCCAGGTCAGAGTAGAGATTACTCTGTGGTGGGTGACTCCTGAGAGAGATGGAAAGAAAGAAATAGAGAGATAGAGATGAAGAGAGAAAACAGACAAGCTGGGGGACTTGCATAAACAGTCTTTTCTGTTTTTGTCACTAATTGTTCACATGTAAAAAATGTTATGCTTTTTAAATGCAGAATGACTTGCTTTTGAAGTGTCTCTAAAAGAGGAAGACTAAATGTTCTTACTGTTAGTGACTCCTTGATCATTTTGCAATAGCATTGCACAATACTGTAACAATCAGATGTCTCACAAATACTTGCCTTGAATAGTAACTTCACATACGAAACTCATCATATTAATCCTATTGCAAAATGTACAACTGTTCTAGAAACAACTTTGTGCATTATTCATGCAGGGGCTTTATTTGGGGTGGAAATATGACAGACCACGCTCTATATTCGGTGCCCTCTCCGAAGTGTCAAAACAGGAGAAACTTTACTACTTTTCTCTATGTGTGACCAACTCAATTTTCTGGCCAGGAAGTGCTGCTCGCTCTTCCTGTTGGATTTCCATGGAGCTTTGGTCTGCATGTGAGCTTCTGTTCTGATGTTCCAGATCCGGGCGTGATGTATAGACCTGTCGATCTACAGCTCAGGCTAAGACAGGCCCACTCCAGGGTTCCTATTTCTGTGTGTTTCCCTGAGCTGCACGACTTGATTCTTTCCTCACACCCCCATTGAGAAGCTCAGAGTGCACGGCTACTGGAGTGACAACACAGGTACAACAGCTGTCTGCTCACACCTGTAATAGGTGAGATCAAGAGTAACGTATTAATGTCAACACTGTCGCCCACCGGATTTTCACATGCACACAGACACTGAATTTTTACACTTCATTGGACTTTCTGAGAGGCTTGTGGGTAAGGCATGTCACCTGTACTGTATGTGGGTGATTGTCATCATTTGATGAGTTTAATCTCTGAAACTTCTTTACTGAAGTGTCACATTAAAAGTACATTTGCACTTTGAGACTCGTTTTCAAAAGTTTGTATTTTCAGTCCCTCAAAACACCGTTGTCGTATGAACAGCCAAAACGCATAAAAAGTTTTCCGTTTTTAGTTGAAAATGGTCTTGTGTAAACAGCATTTTACATTGTGGCACATGGTGGGCTTAGCAGATACACTAAAATTACATTGCATGCACAGAGGTTAAAAAATAAACTACAAAAGCAGTACAAGATTTGTTGATGTAAAGCAAATATCTTACCCTAAAGCTGAATTAAAAATGAAAGCACATTTTGTTGTCTAACAAGAGGCATGTAATAAAAAAACTCATAGTGAATCATAGTATTTAGGTGATTTTTTTATTTTTGAATATTATTGGGATTTTCCATATTATGTTGAGTTCAGTTAATAATGAGACTGCTTTATTAATGGTGAATACAGCTTTTGTCCTTTTTGCCTGCAAAAATCTCAGGTTGATTGCGTGTTTATGTCATCTGCAAAAAGCAGACAAAATATAAAAAATATTTTAAAACTACAAACGTTGTAAAGTCTATATGGCTTACATTTACTAGGTTGTCTTTAAATAAATATAAAGATGTTGATGCCAATTCACAGGTAATTGTCCCTTCTGGGTCTGGATGCTGAGAGTCTTGGAGGAGCCTATAAGCTCAAGATCATGGCAAGCGCTAATCTTCTTATACTTAAGGTATCAGGTTCCCCTTTGATGTTTCAAAACATGTTGACTCCTATTTCACCCAAGAAGTCAATCCAGAAAATGCCTTGAGGAAGATGGTTTCTTTATGTTTTTACTTTACCTTTATCTGAGGTTTATCATGCAGCTCAAAATACCAAAACAACATAAAAAGCACAGATGTCGCGCATTTGGTCAAACTGTGTCATCAGCATCGGTTTATCTAGCTACTGTATGTAATCACATTTGTAGTTTATATTTGTGACCCTGGATCACAAAACCAGTCTTAAGTAGCACGGGAACATTTTTAGTAAAAGACAAAAATACATTGTGTGGGTCAAAATTATCGATTTTTCTTTTATGTCAAAAATCATTAGGATATTAAGCAAAGATCATGTTCCATGAAGATATTTTGTAAATTTCCTACCTTAAATATATAAAAACTTTATTTTTGTGAGTGGATGGTCTGCCACAGTGCCCCTGATTAACAACTTCAAAGGCAATTTTCTCAATATTTAGATTTTTTTGCACCCTCAGATTCCTGAGTTTTAAACGGTTGTATCTGAGCCAGATATTGTCCTATTCTAACAACTCATACATCAATAGAAAGCTTATTTATTCTTCTTTCAGATTATGTAAAAATCTCAATTTTGAAAAATTGACCCGTAAGACTGGTTTTGTTGTCCAGGGTCACATTTATGTTGAAACATTTCTTGTCTAAAAGCTGTTGTTCTCTATTTGTCTTTTTCCAAATGACTGCACATAATGGTGACACCACGTGGGCCCTACCATGTGGCCATGCAGGGCTAGACAAAATTCAGAACTGGCTCAGTTTCAATGCATTAGTTGGAATTGCAACTAATTGTATTTGGATTAATATTAAGAGCCCCCAAAATTAAATGAAATAAACCTGTACAAATTTAGCCTATGCATTACCAACCAACCATTGACCAAAAACATATTAGTTGATATTAAATTGTGCATTTTTTTTTACAAATGTTTGGATAATGAATACTAAATAACTGATGCAACTTACCCTTATATGTGGCCAATTTAACCACACATTGCGTAAGATCGCCATAAATAAACAAATTCAGTTTTACATGATATTTCCGACCTGCTTTCCAAACACACGTTATTTTCCAGTTAAATTTATTTCCTTAAAGATCCACTCGAAACCCTCTTCCTAACCCATGATCAAAAATAATCACGTTTAAGGAAAGGAGCCTTTGTCGTATTTTTTTTGTCATCATGATGGGTACTGTAGTTCTAGAATTTTGAGCAGGGGGTGCTGTGTTTTTTTTTTTGCCAGGGCAAGAGTTATGACTGTTGTAGTAAACTTTACTACATTCAGATTTAAACTGTTTGAGGTGGCCAAGTATGAACCAGATTCCGGTCAGACAATCAAAAGTGAAGGAAGGAAGTCTTTGTGGCGTTTATTAATAATCCAATTCATGCATGTCTCCAATATGAATATAAATGTGTTTTGTAAATGTAATATATGAACACATTACGGAAGACATAGCAGCAGCATGAACAAAGGCAGACAGCCGTTTTACCGATAGTTATTACACGGCTCATTTGAATACTTGATTCTGATTGGCCAGTCGCGACATTCCAAGGGTTGTTATTTTCAAATAACAAAAGCTCAAAACTAATAACACCCTGTAACCCGGATGCTGCAAATCATTTTGAGGGGGCAGTTTAATATTACACAAAAATGTATTAATTATAAATAGGTCTTTTAATAACATATATGACATTATATATTTACAAATGATTAAGACAATTTGCCTGTTCGTGATGTCTGAACGTCGTTTCTTACTTTAAAACTGAAACTAAACGGCTTTTCCCCGCGGAAGGTCTGCATTCGGTAAAAATGAGCTAACAAAATATTTCAAATTCACATTTTATGTCCAGTTTTTTCTCATGTGACAAGTAGCCGTGTAATAAACGGGATAAAGTACAAGCAGCCTGCCAGATTATGCACCTCCTTCAATAACACGCTGTCCGATTGGCTAATTCTAACCCCTCCCCACACCTAATCCTAATCCTAACCCCTCCCCTAACACCTAATCCTCACCCTAACCATTGTTGGGGGGGTGCATAATCTGGCAGGGGTGCATTTCTCGGCACAACACCGGCTGTTATCGCGAAATAACCCGACGCTTATTTCTGCGATAACAACCGGCTGCTTGTACATTATCCCTTACGTAACACTAATACTGGTCCGTCTAGGAAACACTTAATAACACTTTAGTTCCTAGTTCCTAAGGCAGGCTTTCTGACAACTGTGCCATGGGCGAGCCGCTTAAGTTTAATGTTAATAAATAACGGAGGCAAAAATTAGTTGCTGCCGAGAATAAAGAAGGATTCCAGTGTGATTATAGGATACAGAATAAAAACAAACACATAAACGCATGTTATATGTATGCCTATAGCCAAAGCACAATCTGTTGTACAAAACTAGTTGCGCGGCGGCATCTTAACCACCCAAACAAAAACCATGGGCAAAGCAGTCTCGCGATTTATCACAACTTCATGCTGCATGGCGACAGCACAGAAATTAACCCGTAACGTTACACATTCTGCCTGTAGGCCTAGCCACAATAATCTCACATCAAGAAATAATTGTCTCTTACATTACTGCTGGCCTGCATGCAAAACTCCGAAAGTGGCATTCTTTCTGGGTTGATGCTGCTGAAGTCCTGCATGAGGACATTAATGTTCAGTAAAAAAAAAGTCTGAAATTAGTTTTTGCGCCATTTGGACAAGACCGTGACACTTGACCTTCACTAACACCGTGACGTCATAAGACACTTGTGTTGTCATTGTAACAGTAACGTTATTAAAACAAAAACAGTAACGTTATTAATGTTGTCAATGGATATAGTGAATAGACACATTAATAAAATGTATTATATTTATTTTTGATAAAACATTTTAATTTACGGAGTGTCTATTTACACAGAGTACAAATAGTCCTCCAAAGGCCACTTTTTACTCTAACCGAAAATAGCTGTATTTTCTTTGGATTAAGTATAAATAGTAATTAGATGCTATTGATACTTATAAATAGTGGCAGATAACGTTACTATTTGCACCTCAGTATTGTTGTGCATTAAACATTATGCAATAATAACAGAGCGTAAATCATTATATTTATAAAAAATATTAAAATGATGCCAACTTATTGAGATATTAAAGCCCTACACCTCTAACCTTACCATAAACTTTATGAATAAAAATGAATTTTAAGTCTTAAATCAATTTTATTGAAAACAAATGCGAGAGTTGTATTTAAAACCCGGCCTCCTGTCACACTATACGGACTTTACGCCTTACGCCACTGGAATCACTGTTAACAAAGTTATTGTTCTTTCCCTTTCTCTATTCCAATCACATATTGGTGGACCTAGTGCAAATAGTTCAATTCAATTCAAGTTTGTTTACATGTATGTAGCGCTTTTCACAATGCGTATTGTTCCAAAGCAGCTTTATAGGAGAAAAACAGAAAACCACAGAAAATGTAAAACACCTATGTATAGTTTGCATGTATGTATTCACATTAGGGGGACAATGGAACAATGTACAGAATTTCAGGACATTGGAACTTTAATTCACCAAAGTGGCATTCACCATATTACAATGTATAGCAAGGTTATTTATAAAAATAACATGAAACGTTATTATTAATATTTTAACTGTTAGAGAGACGCGCAAAACAGACGGGTTTCAATTGCACATACAGCAAACACTGTATGTGTCTATTCTTTTTACAGACTCCCAAACGATCACAAAAGTACTGTGATAAAAGTGTACTCCACTAAAAAGTACACATAGGCCTATGAATTGATTGCTATAGTGATGAGACCGTTCTTCACTTTCACTTTAAAACGCAGGTTTGGACCTTAAATAGTGCCCTTACCTCCACGTACTATTAGCATACATTATCGGCACTATACCATCTTATTTCTGATGCATGCCATGTATATATGCCTTTATCCTGTTAGTAAACATTGTGATGCATTTTTGTGGGTGGAGCTTATCTGGAGGCAGAAAGATCCCTCTGACCACATTACTAATGCTTGGGAGCACGTTTTGTTTGCTTGCTTTTTGAGAATGACTCGATAAAAAATCTGATTAAACTTCAACATGTAATGTCACTCACTGTCTAGAACCGCAATTGTTTTTTTTTTAAAAGTTGACATTAACGCAAGGAAGAATCTGGCTGACCTGTACACACTCACTCCATGGATCCAGAGCATAGACTGTATAAAAATCCAGAGACGAACTGACAGGATTACCTCCAGTTAACTCAACTCTCAACTCAACTTTATTTATATAGCGCTTTTACAATTTTCATTGTTACAAAGCAGCTGTACATGAGACACATTGACTACAAGCAAAACAATCAAAGTTGTACCTGCAAAAACAAGAAAAGGTTGAAAACACATAAGACAGACACACCCACACACAAAACACTCCACACACACAACATGCACACGCACCAACACACACAGACACAGAGACACACACACACACACACACACGTACGTACACAGACAAGTACGCACACACACACACGCTCAGTGAGAGCACACATTTAGGATAAAGGAGAGAGAAGCACAGGTCAAATATAACAGATATTAAATTCCTATATGCAATATTAATTAAGTAAAACTTTAAAATTCTAAAGCAGCCCCCCGGTCAGGCAGATAGTGCCAAAAACAGTATGCAAACGGTGGCGAGGAACCCAAAACTCTAATCGAGAAAAAAAACCTCAGGAGAACCCAGGCCCAACCAGGGGATTCCAGTTCCCCTCTGGCAAAAGCTGCTGCCTCTGCACAAGCTCCAGAGAACTTGCACAACAAGGCTAAATAAAATAAATAAACTTAATAATAAAATAAATTATAGTTTAAGATTATCATTAATAATCTAATAGCATTTGAAGTTTTGTGGTGAAGACATGTCAAGAGACCGCGTCCTTCTTTATCCAGCTCTATCATCTCAGCTCTTGTCAGGTCCCCACTTCCCATTCTCCGCTCTACCATCAGGTCAGGCCATGAACTGCATCCTGCTCGCTGTGGTAACCTTGGAACAATGAGACAAGACTGGCTGAGAGTAGAGTACTGTTCTGTACTCTTTGATGCAACAAGTACATCAGTTGTGTTTTTGGTTCCGGTTGATCTAACTAATGCAGCCTAAACCCTCTGAAGATTTATATTATGGAAGAGTAGTGTATGCAAGATTAAAAAGATGCGTCTTTAGTCTAGATTTAAACTGACAGAGTGTGTCTGCCTCCCGGACAGTGCAGGGAAGACTATTCCAAAGTTTAGGCGCTAGATAGGAAAAGGATCTACCACCTGCACTTGATTTTGAAATTCTAGGTATTACCAACTGACAGGACGCCTGAGAGCGTAATGCACGTGAAGGACTGTAATACAAAAGGAGTTCATTCAAGTACTGAGGAGCTAAACCATGTAAGGCTTTATAGGTAATAAGCAAGATTTTAAAGTTAACGCGATGCTTTATAGGTAACCAGTGCAAGGTTGACAGAACCGGGCTAATATGTTCATACTTTTTTGTACGTGTAAGAACTCGAGCTGCCGCGTTTTGGACCAATTGGAGTTTTTGTAATAAGCCTGCAGGGCAACCACCTAACAGTGCATTACAGTAATCTAGTCTTGATGTCATGAATGCATGAATTAACTTCTCTGCATCTGAGATTGACAGCATATGACGTAGTTTAGATATATTCTTAAGATGGAAAAACGCAATTTTACAGGTGTTGGCGACGTGGCTCTCAAATGACAGATTACTATCGAATAGAACGCCAAGATTCTTTGCTGACGACGAGGGTTTTATGGAACATCCGTCAATAGTTAAACAGTATTCTTGGTTGTTACTTATAGCAGTTTTCGGTCCAATAAGTAACACTTCCGTTTTGTCCGAGTTCAGTAATAAAAAGTTGTTACTCATCCAGTTTTTTATATCGACTATGCATTCCATTATTCGATGGAACTGCTGTGTTTCATGAGGCTTCGAGGAAATATAAAGTTGAGTATCATCAGCATAACAGTGAAAGCTAACTCCGTGTCGCTTTATTATATCTCCTAGAGGTAGCATGTATAATGCGAAGAGCAGAGGCCCTAAGACTGAGCCCTGTGGTACACCGTACTGGACTTGCGATTTGCGTGACACCTCATTGTTTATTGCTACAAATTGAAAACGGTCGGATAAATAAGATTTAAACCATTTCAAAGCTATTCCCTTAATGCCGACATAATTTTCGAGTCTATGTAGGAGTGTGCTGTGGTCAATGGTATCGAATGCAGCACTAAGGTCTAGCAGCACCAATAACGAGATACAACCTCGGTCAGACGCCAATAGCAGATCATTTGTAACTCTGATCAAAGCAGTCTCTGTACTGTGACATGCTCTAAATCCAGACTGGAATTCTTCATTGATGTCATTCCTTTGGAGGAAGGAGCATAATTGAGTTGAAACTACTTTTTCCAGAACTTTAGATATGAAAGGTAGATTCGATATAGGCCTGTAGTTCCTTAGTTCTCTAGGGTCGAGTTGGGGTTTTTTGACAAGGGGCCTTATAACAGCCACCTTATATGCTTTAGGCACATGTCCTAATGTCAGAGATGAGTTAATAATACCAAGAAGAGGATCTATAATTTCTGGGAGCATCTCTTTCAGTAGATTTGTAGGTATAGGGTCTAGTATGCATGTTGTTGATTTAGATGATCTAATAATTTTAGACAGCTCATCTTGATCTACGGTATAAAATAATTGCATTTTCTCCTTAAGGGCGCTGTAGTTAGTTTGTTCAGCGGGTTTCACTTCTGATTGCATTGTTATAATTTTTTCTCTAATATCTTGGATTTTATATGTGAAGTAGTTCATAAATTCATCACTGCTATGCTGATATACAGGATCAGAAGTCACTGACGATTTATTTTTTGTTAATTTAGCCACCGTGTTAAATAAAAACCTAGGGTTGTGCTGGTTTTCTTCTATTAGTGATGAAAAGTAGGCGGATCTAGAAGTTATTAGGGCTTTCCTGTATTTTCGAATACTATCCTTCCATGCTGTACGAAATACCTCTAATTTAGTTTTCTTAAAGTTGCGCTCCATTTTTCGGGCCGCTTTCTTTAGAGCCTGAGTGTGTTCATTATACCACGGTGTGGGGCTGCCATTTTTAATCTTCTTTAAACGTAGTGGAGCAACTTTGTCTAGCGTTACCGAGAAGGTGGAATTAAAATTTTCAGTGGTAATGTCAAGATCTTCAACGTTATTTCTCATGATTTGAGACAATTCGGGCAGATTATCGAGAAACGCATCTTTGGTAGTTGAAGTTATTGTTCTACCATATTTGTAACAATGAGTTTTATTTGCAGCCGTAGGCCAGTGAAGCAAACATAATACCAGATAATGATCCGAAATGTCTTCACTCTGCTGAAGGATTTTAACGTCGTCCACATTTATACCGTAAGACAGTATTAAATCTAAAGTATGATTACGAAGGTGAGTGGGTCCTGACACATGTTGACTAATGCCCATGGAGTTAAGAGTGTCTTTGAAAGCCATTCCTAAGGCATCTGTAACGTTATCTACGTGGATGTTAAAGTCACCAACGACAAGGAGTCTATCTGCGGCCAGTACTAGTTCTGATAAGAACCCACCAAATTCTTTAATAAAATCTGTGTGGTGCCCTGGAGGCCTATATACAATAGCTAGAATCAATTTAAAAAGTGTTTTATCTTTAGTATTAGGTGTTGAAACATGAAGAACCATGACTTCAAAAGAATTATATTTAGAGTTCGACTTCTGGGAAATGCTAAGAGAGTTATTGTAAAGTGCTGCGACACCTCCCCCTCTGCCTTTTAGACGAGGCTCGTGTTTATAATAATAATCTTGGGGGACAGATTCATTTAAAGCAATATAATCATCTGGTTTTAGCCATGTTTCTGTCAAACAGAGCATGTCTATTTTATGATCTGTTATCATATCGTTAACAAAAAGTGCTTTATTAGAGAGAGATCTAATATTTAGCAATCCGAGTCGTAACAGTTGATTATCTGTATTTTGTTCATGTTTAGTTTGTTTAACGTTTATTAAATTACTTTCAAGAGGTTTACGCATTATTTTATGTTTGCTAATCCGGGGGACAGACACAGTCTCTATTTTGTGATGTTTGGGAGAACGGATTACTACATGTTGTACATTTTGTGTATTCTGCGACGTGAGACGGCAAGCAGACAGTTGGTTAAGCCATACTGTCTGCTCCCTGACCTGGGCCCCAGCGAGTCAAGTTTTAGCATTAGCATTAAGACTTTTTGCCATATTTCTAGACAGGATGGAAGTCCCAGCCCAGGAGGGATGGAGACCATCTCGTTTCAACAGGTCAGGTCTGCCCTCAAAACTCTTCCAGTTATTTATAAAAACTATATCATTCTGCAGGCACCACTCAGACAACCAGCCATTTAGTGATGATAATCTGCTATAAATCTCATCACCACGATAAGCATTGAGGGGGCCAGAGAATATTACAGTGTCTGACATCATGCTTGCGAGCTCACACACCTCTTTAATGTTATCTTTTGTGATCTCCGATTGACGGAGTCGAACATCATTTGTGCCGACGTGAATGACAATCTTACTGAATTTACGATTAGCCTTAGCCAGCACATTTAAATTTGACTTGATGTCAGGCGCTCTGGCTCCCGGTAAACATTGGACTATGGTGGCTGGTGCCTCTATGTTAACGTTCCGAACAATAGAATCACCGATAACTAGGGCACTTTCAGCAGGTTTCTCAGTCGGTGCGTCACTGAGCGGGGCAAACCTGTTCGAGACTGTAATCGGAACGGTCGAGTGATGTTTTGTCCTGCGACTACGCCGTCTCACAGTCACGAAGTTTCCCAGCTGCGGGGGATTTTCAACCGGAACCGAGCTGTGTGCGCTAATGTTGCTCGCATCCAAAGTGTTTTCTATCGTCGTTAAACTCTTACTATCCTCAGATAAAGATTGGATGCGAGACTCTAATTCTAAGATCTTCTCTGTCAGCCTAACTATTTCCCTGCATTTATCGCATATAAAGCCCTCGCAGCTGACAGAGAAGGCTAAGCTAAACATATGACATGAGGTGCAAGTAACAATAATAGGAATAGAAGCCATAACTCACCGGATTTGAAGTGCAATTCCAACTTACCAAGGTTGCTCGATGGATCGTAGTATACTCGCTTAAAAAGAGAAACAGTTAGCACACAAGACAAACCAGAGGCAAGATGATATTCCACAGTGTGAACAGAAAGCAAGCTAACACGCTATTGCTATGCTAACGGCGTTAAGTTAACTATCACTTTTGGTTTAGACTCTTCCAAGTAAATAACAGGAACAGGGTTATTGAGATATCAGGATAAGTTAGCAACGACAATAATAATTAACGAAAATAAAATACACTAATATTAGAGCGAAGTGGTAAGAGCACTGATACAAATAAGCTGCTGGCAGCGATGCAGGAAACAGGAAGCAGCCTGACATTCAAGTCCTGCACGCACCAGTTCAAGTTAAGTTAAGTGGCCTGACATCTACACCTACCAGACAGAGAAACCAGGTGTTTATAGTAAAGATCGAACTGAGAGCGTATACATCTATAGATGCCTGCGTGTACTAACAGTGGCAAACGTTAGCAAATGCATTTACTTGAACACATGACATGAGCCTTCTCACTTTTCCCTCTCCCTTTATACTAATGCACTTGTGACAGCTAAAAAGAGATAACAAACAGTTTATTTTCATGTTTCTGTTCAGTCCGCTCATTTTATTGTGTTTAACTACAGCTGTCGTCAGTGTTTTTTTTTGACAATGGCAGGGGAATGTGTTAAAATATCAAATTGGAGACTGTATTCTGTCGATTGTGGCACTAAACAACACAACAAGATGATATTTTAAACTCCTTATGTATCCGAATTCTATGCTGGTTTGTATTGGCCGCCTCCAGTTTTCCCTTTGTTTTGCCTCCAGCTAGTGCCGTGAAGTAAGCGTGACGCCGGCGAGAAAGGGGTCTATTAATCAGTGCCTGCATTTTTAGTTGCCATTACAAAAATGCGCTCTGCACCGTTCCCCCTTCCGTCTGTTTGAAGCTTAAAGTGTGCCTCATTACACTCACTTGTGATTGGCTGAATGTTAGTTCACTCAAATCTTTGTAACTAACCAGTTCCCTTTCTGTCGGTCTCTCGACGTTGTGTCGAGCCGACACATGGGCTTCGCACTTGAGAACCTATCAACTTCTGACTAGTTTAGAAAAGGCCAATGAAATTGACGAATGAAATTTGCATGCCGGACTCCGCCCCCGGATATCCGGGTATAAAAGGGAGACGGCGTGCTGCATTCATTCACCTTTTGTTCTTCGGAGCCTTCACACTGATCGACTTCGAGACTTCAATCTCTATGCTGAATTACTGCTGGAATCTTATGACGTGGTGCAGCGGATGGTCCCTTCCTGCAGTGACTTTCCCTGGGCGTCTCGGTGGTTCCAGAAGTGTTCGAGTTTTTTTTCCTCTAAAAGAGCAAATTTCTCCAGCGTGGCATGTCCCGCTGTTCTCATGGGTGCAACACACTCATCGAGGAGGGGGACGGACACGATGTCTGCTTCCAGTACACTGGGGCAGACGTTGTGGATACGTCCTGCCTCACTGCGGGCGGTTGACGATTCAGACGTTGCATTACGGGTGGCTGTGTTCCCACAGGACTCAGCCACCACCTCGTCTGCTCCCCGTTCCGTGACGGCAGGACTACGGCCCTGCCGCCCGCTACGGCAAGCAGCGAGGGTGATATGAGGATTACTGTGAGCGTTTATCCGCCAGCCACTGGCTCACGGACCGTTCGCACCTCGTCTCGCTCGTCTGACCATTCCCCAGGAGACGGTCCCACTGTCTTGTTCCTCAAACATGTATTCGGACACGATGATTGATGATGAGATGTCTCTTGCAGCATTGGGGGGTGACGTACTGCCATCCGACTCCCTCCCTCGGGGGGTTGAGCCCAGGAAAAAGCGGATGTCGAGATGTCGGCCATGCTTTCCCGGGCCGCCGTGAGCGTTGGGTTGCAGTGCCCGCACTGCCTCTCCCAGCGCTCGCGGCTGGCTACATGGCGCCTCGGGATTGAGCGCGGCTCCAAGCCGTGCCTGCCCCCAGTGCCGTGTTTACCGGAAGTGCATGAGGAACTTAGTAAGACCTGGAACGCCCCCTTTCCGGCACATTCACGTCAAACAAAGTTCTGTCACCCTCTCTTCCCTCGAGGGTGAGGCTGGTAGAGGATAACCGCGTCAACCGCACACTGCGGGCGGTTGATGATTCAGATGTTGCGTCACGGGTGGCTGTGTTCCCACGGGACTCAGCCACCACCTCGTCTGCTTCCCGTTCCGTCACGTCAGCCACCGGCTCGCGTACCGTTCACACATCGTCTCGCTCGTCTGTCCGTTCCCCATGAGACGGTCCCACAGTCTTGTTCCTCAACCACGTATTCGGAAACGGTGCGTGATGATGAGATGTCCGTTGCAGCATCGGAGGGCGACTTACTGGCATCGGACTCCGATGATTCCTCGGAGCTCTCTCCCTCGGAGGGTCGAGTCCAGTAAGAAGCGGACGTCGAAATGTCAGCCATGCTTCCCCGGATTGCCGGCATTGGGTTGCAGTGCACTGCCTCTCCAAACACTCACGGCTGGATACATGGTACCTCGGGTTTGAGAGCGGCTCCAAGCCGTACTCGCCCCCGGTGCCGTGTTTCCCCGGAAGTGCATGAGGAACTTAGTACGACCTGGAAGCCCCCTTCGGCGCGTGCATGTCAACTAGTTCCATCGCCCTTTCTTCCCTCGATGGTGGGGCAGCTAGAGGATACGTCGATGTCCCCCAGGGGCTCGACCTAGACTCCCGTCCAAAGCATGTAGGATTTTCGGCATCCAAGATGTCGAGAGCTTACTCTGCTGCGGGCCAAGCAGTCCCCTCTCTCCACGCTATGGCCATCCTGCAGGTCAGGCCAAGGCGTTGAAAGAGCTCCACGAGGGTAAGACCAACCCAGCGCTTATGCAGGAACTCCGTGCCATCACCGACCTCGCTCTACGGGTGACCAAGGTGACCACGCAAGCCCTGGTTCGGGCGATGTCCACACTTGTGGTCCAGGAGAGACACCTCTGGCTGAACCTTGCACAGATGAGTAACGCCGAGAAAGTCCGCTTTCTCGACGCACCCATCTTTCAAGGGTGACTGTTTGGTGATACTGTCGAGCTGCAGTTCTCGACAGTAAAGACGCAGACAGAGGATATCAAGATATCCTCCCCCACCATGACTCGGCCGCCCTCTGGTGTCCAGATCCCGTGCACAGTCTGCTTCCCAGTAGCCCTGGTCCTCTTCGACGCCTTCCGGTTTCGGCGCCCCCCCCCCACTCAGGCAGCCCCCCCGGAAGAAGACATCGAAGAGGAGACCACCACCCCGTCAGTAGCCGCGGCGGAAGCCGAAGCGGCCCTCATGGGAAGACCCCAGGGAGATAGAGAATACCTTCGGGCCCGACCCCAGCCATTCCTTCTCTGGTTGGTCGATCCGGGACGGTTCCTGCCACGTCCCAACAGCCCACTTCTAAGAGTTTTCTCTCTCTCTCTGGGTGTTTATCACAGCCGCTCTTACCCTCTACACGATGGTGTTCGGCAACTCAGCGTTGAGGCAAGACCCAATGTTGAGGATAATCATCAGCCTATGCACTCTCAATCGATGGTGCGTTGTGCTACATCATCGCCAGGCAGGTAAAACAGCAGAGACGATCTCCTCTCCGGGCCCCCCCCCCCCCCATGGCGAGGGATCCACACTGCCAGCCATCGAACCACCCCACGGGAGGTCGATGAAGCAGAACGTACCCCTAGCCTCCCTTTCTCGGTCCCTGGGAGCCTGACAAGAGCTTCCCAAACCGTCACGGTGACTACTGGATACGATCCGTCTCGGCTACGCGGTCCAACTCCCCAGACGCCCGCCCAAGTTTCGGGCAACCTCCAAACCTCAGTCAGCGGCAAGGATGCTCCTGTGCTTCGGGCCGAGGTCGCCACCCCTCTGGTGAGGAAGCGTCTCTCTAGCCGAGATGATCAACGGGTTTTACAGCCCGTACTTCATCGTCCCCAAAAAGGGGGTTGCTAGATCTGCGTACCCTGAACAGGCACCTACTCAAGCTGCCGTTCAGGATGCTCAGGCAGAAGTGCATCCTGGCATCTATCAGATGTCAAGATTGGTTCATGGCAATCGACCTGAAGGACGCTTACTTTCATGTCTCGATCTCCCTCGTCATCGCCCGTTCCTACGGTTCGCTTTCGAGGGTCAGGCATATTAGTACAGAGTCCTCCCTTTCGGTCTGTCCCTGTCCCCACGAGTCTTCACGAAGATCATGGAAGCCGCCCTCACTCCCCTCAGGGAGAGAGGTGTATTGTGACATGGCACAGTGTTGTGGCGTTTTCCATAGGAACCCCGTACTAAACTATCTCAACGACTGGCTCATTTGACACACTCACGAGATCTGTTATGTACACACAGGGACCTAGTGCTTCGGCACCTAGATCGATTGGGACCACAGGTCAACCGAGAAAAGAGCAAGCTCTCCCCTGTGCAGAGCATCCTCTTTCTCGGTATGGAACTCAACTCTGTCTCCATTACAGCGCGACTGACTACAGAAAGCGCTCAGTCAGTGTTGAACTGCCTGGAATATTTCAAGCAGTCAGCGGTCCCCCTGAAATTCAGAGGCTCCTGGGCACATGGCATCCTCGGCGGTGGTGATACCCCTCGGGTTGATGCACACGAGACCGCTCCAACACTGGCTACAGAGTCGAGTTCCCTGGAGAGCGTGGCACACCAGCAGCAGGCGGATGGTGATTACGCCTCTCTGCCGATGCACCCTAACCCCTTGGTCTTCAATGAACTTTCTACGGACGGGGGTCCCTCTCGGGCAGGTCACGAGGCGCATTGTGGTGACAACAGACGCCTCCCTGCAGGGTTGGGGTGCCGTGTGCAACGGGCACACAGTGTCGGGGCGATGGACGGGCCCCCGCCTGCACAGGCATATCAACTGCCTAGAGTTGTTGGATGTGCTACTTGCACTGAAGGGGCTACAACCTCTCCTGCAGGACAAGCACGTGCTGGTCTGGTCGGACAGCACAACTGCCATAGCGTATATCAACCGCCAGGGTGGCGTTCGCTCACGGCAGCTAACACGACTCGCCCGGCGCCTCCTCCTGTGGAGTCCGCAGGTGAGCAGATCCCTGTGAGCCACACATATCCCAGGCGACCTGAACCAGACAGCCGATGCGCTCTCTCGTCAGTTGACGCCTCGCGGAGAGTGGCGACTCCACCCCCGCGCAGTCCAGCTCATTGGGTACAGTTCGGGCGGGCTCAGGTAGACCTGTTCGCCTCCCTGGACGCCACCCATTGCCTGCTAGGGCACTCCCATCCGAGGCCCCCTTTGGCACGGATGCTCCAGCGCACAGCTGGCCATGGGACAAGTGGAAGTACGCCTTCCCCCAGTGAGCCTCATTGCACAGACCCTGTGCAAGGTCAGGGAAGAGGAGCATCAAGTGTACTAGTTGCGCCATACTGGCCCAGTTCTTGGTTCTAGAGAAACAAGGCCGCCGCCTGTGAGGCCGAAGGTAGGGGCCTTCCCACCTTTCAAGTAAAGCTCTGGGACCCTCTACCTACCCACTGGTAGGTTACAATTTTGCGGTAGTGCTCACGGCTGACACGCCCAGGCCAGTCACTGTCGCTTTGCTAGAGATTGTGACAGGGCACAGTGTTGTTGGCATTTTCCATAGGAACCCCATCTGTCGGCTCGACACAACGTCGAGAGACCGACAGAAAGGGAACGTCTTGGTTACGGATGTAACCTCAGTTCCCTTATGGAGGGAACGAGACGTTGTGTCCTTCTCGCCACAACACGTGCTGCCCTTCTTGCCACAACACGTGCTGCCCACTGCAGCAGTCGTGAGAGGTCTCAGGCTCCTCAGTACAAAGGTGAATGAATGAGGCACGCCGTCTCCCTTTTATACCCGGATATCCAGGGGCGGAGTCCGGCATGCAAATTTCATTCGCCAATTTCATTGGCCTTTTCTAAGAAGTCGGAAGCGATTGGTTCTGAGGGACGAACCCCATGTGTCGGCTCGACACAACATCTCGTTCCCTCCATCAGGGAACTGAGGTTACATCCGTAACCAAGACGTTTCTGTCAGGTTCACTACTGTCAAATTGATTGACAATTAGCATACAGTTTTGATTGGTGGTATTGTTCTGTTCTGGGATTTAAAAAAATCGTGATATGCACACCGATAATCGCAATTTGAATGGGAGGTGTGATTTATCGTGCAGTCCTATAATTGATCCAAGAGCTTCTGGTTTGTGCGCATTCATGTGTTTTGGAGGAGGCGTAGATTTGGACGGCGATTCGCATGGAGGGTGGGATCATGATTTCAGTGCTAGCAGGCTAAATTTAGCACCTTACCAAATCATCCATTCCGCCTTTAAGCAAAATCCGTTAACGGAAGTCGTACCACTCAGCGTCCATGTTTAAAATGCCTCTGGGCAGCTATTTACGTAATAGCAAGTCCACAATCCTATCTACTGTAGCCAGTGGCTTAATCCGAAATCGCATACTCAATTTCAGTAAGTACCTACTTAACCAGGGCTAAATGGGTACGTACTGTTTTGCCTGAATGGGTGTAGTATGAATGCGATCGGCTGCCGTACGCCATATTGACGTGATCATGTGACGTAATTCTTCTTCTGTTCCTTTTCAATGGCGGGTGGCTGGCAATTTACGTTTGAGGTGCATATCCGCCACCTACTGTACTGGAGTGTGGGCCATAGATTTGCCATGTGATGTAATGACAAGTGCAGCAGAGCTTTTTATTTTCATGTATTTTCATTTTTACCTTGTAGGGCTATATGCTTTTGAATACAACAGCTTTGTGATTTTGCGATGCGTTTTCTCAGTTTAATTTCGGCAATAACAGGCCGATCCACACTTCCCATTGTGAAGAATAATTATGCCATTGGAATGTTCTTTTTGTAACAGAAACATGCTTGACTGTAAACTGCTGTAAATTATTATTTTGTCTGTATTCTGCCTATTGGTTGATGTCTCTCACGTAGAAACATTGCTCCGATATGCATTCTATTGTAGTATTAAGAACAACCTGAGTAAATCTCTTCTGTGGTGTTTTTATGTGCTAAGTATGTTTTAACATGGACATTAGACAAATGTTATCCCACCACGCTCTCGTTTAACTTTCACTTTCTCCTCATCTGTTGTTTTCATTCCTTGTCCATAAAACTACACCATTTTTACACGTCTCTTGATTTTTCGTTTGGATAAATAAAGTAATTTGATTTGAGTAATTAATTGGTTAAGGGCTTATTTGTGTTTTGTAATTATTCGTCTATCAAAGGTGATTGGAAAGTTGAATTGCGCCAAAGCGTATCCGTTGAAACCAGCTGATTAAAATGATCATGTGAATAATTATCATGTATTTTGTTATATATGTGAGTTAAAAAAACATTTAAGCAATATATAATATTGTAAAGGGCAAATATACATATAAAACACAAACGTAAATAAACTGCTGAAACTAAGCTCAATATTAATGCTTCATATTTAAATTCTATGAATTAAAACTATGCAAAATATAAAACAAAGCAAGGTCAATGTTAATGTTACATTAGCTTCACTATAATTAACAACATGTTTAATTGTACATGAAAGTCGGCTGAGACTGTTTTGCGGGCTGTGCGTGGTATTCTGTCCTGTGGGCTCATGCGATCAGGGGCGGTTCTGGGGGGGGGCAGAGGGGTGAAAAAATCCAGAAACGATTCCAGATTTAGGGGGGCCAGTGGGGTGCCAAGTGTGCTGACACAGGGGCACTGGCCCCCCTAAATCTGGAATCTTTTCTGGAATTTTTTACCACAATCGAACAATTTCGGGTGCAATGCACAGTTTGTCCTGCGAGTGGCAGTAACGATGCTTGTGTGCCAAAAGGAAGATTGCGCAAGCAAGACGCAAACAATGTCGAGTCTGTGCGCCATCAGCAAGATTACGTCTACATCATACAGGTAATGGAAATATTTTGTAAAAATATAACGAAAATGCATATCATTACACATCATATTCAAATACTGACCTATATTTTCCGGTGTTGCGCATGTTAAATCTACATATAAAGCAGTCGTGACTCGTGCGCACACAAAGAATCAGCTGCTGCCAGAGAACGTGTAACACACTAAAGAAATTGTATTTGTTAATGAAATGAGATCAAATGCAACTTACATTTATTGGGGTGAATGTTTGATAAAATGTACTTTTGCCTTATAATTAAAATAAATGGTCTGTCATTCCCAAGGAATTAGCAAGAAGAGTTCAAGTAATCGATACAGTTTATTCTATACTGTCCTGTATATTACTCGTGGTGTATTTGAGAGTCGAGCTTTAGGTTTAATTTACACATTTTCATAATTTTCCATTTGCAGTTAGAATGAAGAGAAAAATTCTAAGGACATAATGTCCTTTTTTAATAAGAAAACTAAAGATAATAGTCAGTCAAGGCTGGAGAAAGAAGATGCTTCTGAAAAAGAGTCAGAAATGCACAAAAGCTTAGAGAATGAAGAAAGTCCAGATGAACAGAGGACCCATCAGCAAGGTGATTTAGTTGTGCAGAGAGACAACTTTTGTAACCCTGAAATTCCATTTGAAAAACATGAGTTTTTACATGAGTAGTTATGGCATTCAACTCAACTCAACTCAACTTTATTTATATAGCGCTTTTACAATTTTCATTGTTACAAAGCAGCTGTACATGAGACATATTGACTATAAGCAAAATAATTAAAGTTGTACCTGCAAAAACAAGAAAAGGTTGAAAACACAGAAGACAGACATACCCACATACAAAACACTCCACACACACAATATGCACACGTACTAACACACATAGACATAGAGACACACACACACACACGGATGCGCACGCACACACACACACACACACGTACTACACAGACAAGTACGCACACACACACACACACACACGCTCAGTGAGAGCACACATTTAGGATAAAGGAGAGAGAAGCACAGGTCAAATATAACAGACTATAAATTCCTATATGCAATATTAATTAAGTAAAACTTTAAAATTCTAAAGCAGCCCCCCCGGCAGGCAGATAGTGCAAAAACAGTATGCAAACGGTGGCGAGGAACCCAAAACTCTAATCGAGAAAAAAAACCTCAGGAGAACCCAGGCCCAACCAGGGGATTCCAGTTCCCCTCTGGCAAAAGCTGCTGCCTCTGCACAAGCTCCAGAGAGCTTGCACAACAAGGCTAAATAAAATAAATAAACTTAATAATAAAATAAATTATAGTTTAAGATTATCATTAATAATCTAATAGCATTTGAAATTTTGTGGTGAAGACATGTCAAGAGACCGCGTCCTTCTTTATCCAGCTCTATCATCTCAGCTCTTGTCAGGTCCCCACTTCCCATTCTCCGCTCTACCATCAGGTCAGGCCATGAACTGCATCCTGCTCGCTGTGGTAACCTTGGAACAATGAGACAAGACTGGCTGAGAGTAGAGTACTGTTCTGTACTCTTTGATGCAACAAGTACATCAGTTGTGTTTTTGGTTCCGGTTGATCTAACTAATGCAGCCTAAACCCTCTGAAGATTTATATTATGGAAGAGTAGTGTATGCAAGATTAAAAAGATGCGTCTTTAGTCTAGATTTAAACTGACAGAGTGTGTCTGCCTCCCGGACAGTGCAGGGAAGACTATTCCAAAGTTTAGGCGCTAGATAGGAAAAGGATCTACCACCTGCACTTGATTTTGAAATTCTAGGTATTACCAACTGACAGGACGCCTGAGAGCGTAATGCACGTGAAGGACTGTAATACAAAAGGAGTTCATTCAAGTACTGAGGAGCTAAACCATGTAAGGCTTTATAGGTAATAAGCAAGATTTTAAAGTTAACGCGATGCTTTATAGGTAACCAGTGCAAGGTTGACAGAACCGGGCTAATATGTTCATACTTTTTTGTACGTGTAAGAACTCGAGCTGCCGCGTTTTGGACCAATTGGAGTTTTTGTAATAAGCCTGCAGGGCAACCACCTAACAGTGCATTACAGTAGTCTAGTCTTGATGTCATGAATGCATGAATTAACTTCTCTGCATCTGACATTGACAGCATATGACGTAGTTTAGATATATTCTTAAAATGGAAAAACGCAATTTTACAGGTGTTGGCGACGTGGCTCTCAAATGACAGATTACTATCGAATAGAACGCCAAGATTCTTTGCTGACGACGAGGGTTTTATGGAACATCCGTCAATAGTTAAACAGTATTCTTGGTTGTTACTTATAGCAGTTTTCGGTCCAATAAGTAACACTTCCGTTTTGTCCGAGTTCAGTAATAAAAAGTTGTTACTCATCCAGTTTTTTATATCGACTATGCATTCCATTATTCGATGGAACTGCTGTGTTTCATGAGGCTTCGAGGAAATATAAAGTTGAGTATCATCAGCATAACAGTGAAAGCTAACTCCGTGTCGCTTTATTATATCTCCTAGAGGTAGCATGTATAATGCGAAGAGCAGAGGCCCTAAGACTGAGCCCTGTGGTACACCGTACTGGACTTGCGATTTGCGTGACACCTCATTGTTTATTGCTACAAATTGAAAACGGTCGGATAAATAAGATTTAAACCATTTCAAAGCTATTCCCTTAATGCCGACATAATTTTCGAGTCTATGTAGGAGTGTGCTGTGGTCAATGGTATCGAATGCAGCACTAAGGTCTAGCAGCACCAATAACGAGATACAACCTCGGTCAGACGCCAATAGCAGATCATTTGTAACTCTGATCAAAGCAGTCTCTGTACTGTGACATGCTCTAAATCCAGACTGGAATTCTTCATTGATGTCATTCCTTTGGAGGAAGGAGCATAATTGAGTTGAAACTACTTTTTCCAGAACTTTAGATATGAAAGGTAGATTCGATATAGGCCTGTAGTTCCTTAGTTCTCTAGGGTCGAGTTGGGGTTTTTTGACAAGGGGCCTTATAACAGCCACCTTATATGCTTTAGGCACATGTCCTAATGTCAGAGATGAGTTAATAATACCAAGAAGAGGATCTATAATTTCTGGGAGCATCTCTTTCAGTAGATTTGTAGGTATAGGGTCTAGTATGCATGTTGTTGATTTAGATGATCTAATAATTTTAGACAGCTCATCTTGATCTACGGTATAAAATAATTGCATTTTCTCCTTAAGGGCGCTGTAGTTAGTTTGTTCAGCGGGTTTCACTTCTGATTGCATTGTTATAATTTTTTCTCTAATATCTTGGATTTTATATGTGAAGTAGAAGTGTCCAGACGTAAGACGTGAAAGTGTGCCAAAACCACATATATCACATGGGAAAATTTTGAAATTCATGTTTTTTTTCTTTGTGTAAAGGAAATACCTGATAATGTGACTCATGTTTAGATGACTGCTTAAGTTGATTTTTGGATATCTTGTTTGTGGGTAGTTTTTCATTTATTTATGTACATTTAAGATGCAGAAAAGTGCCTAAATGTTATTATTGTTGTCATTGTTATTTTGACTATATACAATGTGTTGTGAAATAAATGACCATGGAACATTAATTTGGACTGAACTTGTTTTATTAGCTTATTAGTTTACTTAGAGAAAACAGTAATACATGACAGTGAAAAATGACTGAAAATTAATCATGACACATGTTAGTGTGCCCCCTAAAAGCATAAGTGGCCCCTGCCTGGCCCCCCAGTTACAGTAGTCTAGAACCGCCACGCATGGATATAGAGCCTCACAAGTATCCGTCCGCTGAGTACTTCTAAATCTGGGCTAACCAGTAAGCCATCCCGAATTTCTGCTTACTCTTTTATGATACTGACGATTCGGACATCCTGTTCAAGTACTGTTTTCTTCTAATACATATAGGTAAGTAGGCGTATTCGGACGCCACAATAGTATACGCACTCAAAATCTCGTGACACTCAGTTTTCTGAGTCCCCGGAAAACTTCCGTTGTATGGCAAGCCGAATTAGCTTTTAATCATTCTCAGGATATGAATTTTTGATATCAACAATTCAATTTTTCTAGTAAAAATTATAATTCTTGATATCAACAATTCAATTTTTACTAGTAACAATTGCTGTTTTTGATATCAGTAATTACATTTTCACTAGTAAAAATGTAATTCTTGATATCAACAATGACGTCATCACTCGCAGAAATGTGCATTCTGATATCAAAAATTGAATTTCAACTAGTAAAAACGTCATTCTTGATATCTGTAATGCATTTTTACTAGTTAAATATCACAATAGGCTGCCATTCAAATTCAATTTCAGATATCAATAATTCATTTCTTACATGTTAAAAATCTTATTTCAGATATCAGAAATGCAATTCTTACTAGTAAAAAACATAATTTTTGATATCAACAATTGTGTGGTTACTAGTGGTAATGTCTATTCTTGATATCAACAATTGAATTACTACATGTAAAAATGCCAATTTCTGATATCAATAATTACATTTTACTAGTGACAATGTTAATTCTTGATATTAACAATGTGATTGTTACTAGTAAGAAAGCCATTTTAGATATCTACAATTACTCTCAGATTTATTGATATCTGAAATATATTTCCTGATATCAGAAATACCAAATGCAACATGTTAAAATTCATTTACAGATATCAAGAATGAGCATTTCAACTAGTAAAAATTGAATTCTTGATATCAAAATTGGCATTTTTACTAGAACAGTACATTTTGATATCAAAAATTATGTTTTTTACTAGTAAGAATTGCATTTCTGATATCTGAAATAAGATTTTTAACGTGTAAGAAATGAATTATTGATATCTGAAATTGAATTGAATGGCAGCCTATTGTGATATTTAACTAGTAAAAATGCAATTACAGATATCAAGAATTACGTTTGTTACTAGTTGAAATTCAATTTATTTCTGCGAGTGATGACGTCATTGTAATTCACATTTTTACTAATGAAAATGTAATTACTGATATCAAAAATAGCAATCGTTACTAGTAGAAATTCTATTCTTGATATCAAGAATTATAATTTTTACTAGTAAAAATTGAATTGTTGATATCAAAAATTCATATCCTGAGAATGATTAAAAGCTAATTCGGCTTGCCATACCGTTGTCGTTTGTGGTACTTGCAGCGCGTTTCTGTATTTGTTTGTGTTGCGAGAATTTGCAGCGCGTTTCTGTATTTGTTTGTGTTGCGAGTTAAATTGCAGTTATTTAGGTCTTGTGATCCGCAGAGATGGGCACAAATACATCAAAAAGTATTTAGCGACAAATTACAAATACTTACTCATAAAATTAGTACAAAATACTGCCATGAAAAATGTATTTAATTAAAATACAAGTAATTTGTAATTTGAAAATACAAAAATACAATATTTGTTTACAAGAAATCATTTAAAGTGCGAGAGTAACAGTGGAGTTAGATACACAGAAGAAAGAAAAGTTTTCTAAACAGCAGAACAGCAGATTTTAGCAACACACTTACATAAATATGTAAGCCTTCGCATCATTTTAATATTATTATCATTATTGATTTATGTCATTCTCCCGCGACCAAAGTTCGTTTACGGAAGTAGTGCCACTTGGCGGCCATGTTTGCAACGCCTCTGGGCAGTTAATAGCAAGTCCACTGTCCTATGTACTTTAAAGGGGGAAGGTAGATATTTTTTAAATTGCTGCCAAAAATCACAATTAAACAGCATATGTCCTATCAATAATTAAACCTGACATGAACTGTAACATAACCTGGGTTTGCTAACCTTAAATCGCATTAAAAACCATCTTTTTCAAGATCGCTTCATCTACTGTGCATGCCTCACGAGAGCCCCGCCCCAGAGAATCGTCAGTCAATACTGATTGACGATTGGCTCGTATCACTGGAGGGCGGAGTTCCTTCGCTAGAGCGGCCATATTGAGTGTTTTATTCCCCCCCATTAATTGTTATGGCAGTGGCGAATCTTGTTAATATTAATTAACTCACCCGCAATTAATCAGAATGTTATTTTTTGTTACTTGAACCACCTGCCCGCAGAAATTACTGCCATCCGGCATCACTAGACAACGCTCGACCTGATTTTGCCAAGTGGTAGATGTCCTCAGAGTCAGGACAACATATTTTGTTGACCTAAGGACAACATTTTTATAAATAAAACCTAAACCCACACCAAATCCCAACCCAAACCATAACTTACCCCTAAAATCAGAGGGAAATGATAAGTGAAAAACAATGGTCTAGAAGCATCTAATCCTGGTTGGAAGATTAAACTTAAAATAAACTGTATACGTATTTCTGAAATCTGTTTGATTTAAATGTTGTCCCAGGGTCAACATGATGTTGTTCCGAAGGATATCAACCACTTGGCAAAAACAGGAGAGCCACTAGACAACACAAGTCACTCTTTAGCTTGCAGATAAATTCTAGCTATTTGCGCTAACCTTTTGTCCTATGACTTTCAGTGAATGATATCTGATAGATTTTACTAGATACTTTACCTTAAAGCACTTTGAGCACAAAAGCGGTTTCTTTACTTTCTTTGCTTAAATCAAAGTACCGCGAGAGTGATTGGAAAAGGTTGCTTTTGAAACATTCTTGCAACACATTAATGTCATATGCCGATCGGTCTGCGTGCACAGCCTCGGAGTAAGTCAAATGCATTTAATAACAGACAGGTCTGCCTTGATTGAAAAAACAATCAAAACGTATAATTCAGCTGGTGGGTGGGTTACCCGCGCTTTGACACTCATCCAGATGCGCTATGATCATCCGTTCATTTTTGCTAGCATTTACAGGAACAACATTAATGTTTTGTCCTTAAATGAACACAAAATGTCTTGTTTTTAATACAACTGTTTTTAGGGTGTATAGCGTTAACAGCAAACTACACGGTATGTTTTATAGACAAATGACAGGTGTACAACTACATCTTTTCTCAGACAAAAAGATGATTAAACTGATTTCCCTGGAAACAGTCAGGTATGCATGTAGAATCACTTTAAATCTAGCAATGAATGTCTATCTGTTTTTCTACAGCACATCAATAACTTTGACATTTTTAAATGTATACTTAAATATGCCTTAAAATATTACCATCTTAAATATTTTCAGCAATTTAAAGGGATACTTCACCCAATAATGAAAATTCTGTCATCATTTACTCACCCTCAGATTGATCCAAACTTGTATACATTTCTAGAGATTATAAAGATTTCTAAATATATTTGGAAGAATGTCAGATCTCATTCCCATTGACTCTCATAGTATTTATTTTCCCTACTATGGCAGTAAAGGGAAATGAGATGTGAAGTATCCTTTAATGGAATGAAATATCACCAAAGTCTAGAACAGGGTTCTTTACTGTTTAATAAATTAATTTAATTGTTTTTATATTTGTGTTCTGCTTGCATTTGCTGTGCCACAAGCTGTTTAGCTAAAATTATTATTGATAGCTCAAATTTTATTACATATTTCAGTATCAAAATTTGCCCCACCACTTTCGGAACAGTGCTGCCACCACTGCCTGGTGAAGTTATTGTAGGCAAGAATAAAATGACATAATTTAAAAAGTATTTAAGTATTTTAAAATACAAAATACAGTCTCTCAAAGCAAGTGTATGCCGGATTGATTCATATTCCTGTGTATCGTACTGTTTTATAACTGACTTTGTATTTAACTGCTGTTTTTGTTTATTTTCTTTGTGCCGCAGTGTACTATGTCTTTAGGTCCGATTATGCTGTCATTGTATGACTGTGTATACTCGATTGATTCATATTCCTGATTAGCTCCTGTCTGGTTACTTTGACAATTGTTCATGTTTGAGGTTGTTCAAATTTGGATTGTCTGTTCTCAGCTGTGTACGGCTGGGGTCAGCCTTACTTTGCTGGGGGGATCTGTAACGGCCACCTATGTCTAATGTGTATGTACCTTTTAAGATGACTTCTGTTGTGTATGCACGTGGCGAGTTGGACGCTGAGAGGTGAACAGGTGTGATGGTCGCTCTAGCGCTGACAATGTGTGTACCTTTTTCTTTGTGATGGAACCGGAGGGTTTCCTTCCCCCGTTTCTACACCACTATAAAAGTGTGCGGGATGTTTAACCGATGGACTTGTCACTTGTGTCTTTCTTCCTCGGCTATGGCCATCTGTTCCATTCCGGGTAACATTGGCTTAAACTCTATGGCCCGCCACAGTATGTGGTTTAACCGATCAAGTTTGCTCCCGAGCAACGCGATAAGCTACTATTAGCTGTATGAATTTTAAAACGTAAGCTGTGATTACATCATATTTCTAGAGGTAGAGGAGGATCAGCTGATGCAAGCTTGACTCACGTGACCCGCTAGAACTAACGCTATACGGCTTGATTGACTTGTCAATGTAATTCAGAAGATTTATTTGAAATTTGTGTTGCATCCGTATTCAATGTCAAAGGTCATATCTTCTTAATCACATGGTATCAACGCCACATTTAAACCTATGGACAGTGATTTGTATTAGCAATAAAACTGATCAATACACCATCAGAGACATTGGGCCATAGTAATCTTGCAATAATGGAATTGATGCCAAGGTACAACTAAAGGTACAGCCCTCAAGCGCTTTTTACAATTAATAAAGGTTTTAGAGTAGTTGAAATTTTATGTACTGCTGTCAAGAAAATGCTTTGAAAAATAACTTTAAGTATTTTCTATGAATAAATTTCACTAACTTTATAAAAGTATAAATATTTCTCCTTTGCCCTGCCAAGTCAGTATTATAGTACTCTTATCCCTGTGTTCACACCCAGGAAAATTGCATTGCAATAGCAGCTTTGACCACATATGTCTTACAATGAGTAAAGTAGTCTTCTTGACAAACTTTAGACAGAAAGAAATGTCTACATGTGACAGTATAGTTCAGTTTTGTATGTTATGCATCAGACTGTCAGTAAATGGACAGTGGAAAGCTGTCGTCTGAGGGTGAGAATAGGGGCCTACCATCTCTACTCTGTCTTCCCTGGGGTCACAGCACGACTGGCAGAGTACATCTTAAAACCAGAAGCTTTGAGCACATTAGCATAGCATCAGCTTGGTAATGACAGAATTACTGAGCTGAGTCACCATGTAGCTACATGACGCTGCTTCCGTGGAGAGCTGAAGCACTAGATTATCCTGAGAGAAAACAAATAGCTCTCCTCCCTCAAGAGGAGCTGTCATTACGGAGAGAGGGAAAAGTTGGGTACAAGAACAGGATAGGAAAGTAATGCCCTGCAGAACAAACTGAAATAGTATAATGTAAACCAACAGAAAAGCCCAGTAATGGATTGAGACAGGACTGAGTGCTCCAGGTTTGATGCTATCTAAAAGTTTGCGAGAAGCAGTGGGGGAAAATCATGATGTATAAAAGAGCGCTCTGTGTGTGAGGTTTTACAGTCTAACTGCGGTCGGTGTGCTATTGCATTATGTTTCTGTATTTATGTTGCTATCTACAGTACATATGTGCGTTTTAGAGCAAATCTGAGTGCACTGTGCTTTTTAGTGTGTGTTTTCGCATGTGTGTTTTGAGTGATCTTGCTGAGAGCCCTGTGCTGTTGTGGTGTGTGTGTAAACTCTGTGGTCTGGTCTGTTTTCTTACTCCGGTTTCAGAGCGCAGCCTGAAAATGTTCATATTTTTAATGGCAGCTAAGAGAGAACCATAAATTCACAGCGTGCGTTGGTATTTTTATCCACTTTACATAATGAATGTTCCAGAGTGTGTATGTGTGTAAAGTAGAAATAGATGGAGAGAAGGGTGGAGCATGAGCTAAGAGCTTAAGGATAGTGTGAAAGGGTGGATGTCACAAGTAAAACAACTCTTGTAGCTTTTAAACCCTCTATGGCATATCGTTGCCCTTAGGCAACAAACTACCTTTTTGGATTTTACACCACCCATTTAAATTATGTAATACTTTTGTTTTTTTATAACATCACCTGACATGTCTGCTCAATGAATTGAGGGACTGAATTGGGTGTGGCCTTTTGTTTGGAGGTGGAGCAGCCCTTTCAGGAACTAAAGCCACATATGGCACCAATTAGTAGGATAAATATCACTTTTTAACACGTTTAAATTGAAATAGCTTAACCTAAAAAAAGATGTGCATCAGAATGTAAAGAAGTATGTTTGATTGTTTAAAGACTTATTTTTTTCTATCTATATATTAAATCTGTGCTATAAGGGTGTAAAAACACCAAGGATTCCTATACAAGTAGAAAACATTATGTGATGTGATGTGAGGCCAAGTATTGTGTTCCATACTCGGAATTTGTGCTCTGCATTTAACCCACCCAATTGCACACACACGGCAGTGAGTAACACACACCGTGAATACACACCCAGAGCAGAGAGCAGCCATTGCTGCGGAGCCCGGGGAGCAGTTGGGGGATCGGTGCCTTGCTCAAGGGTCTCACGTCAGCCGTGGTTTTGAGGGTGGAGGAGAGCGCTGATCATTCACTCCCCCCACCTACAATCCCTGCTGGTACTGAGGCTCGAACCGGCAACGTTTGGGTTACAAGTCCGGTCTCTAACCATTAGGCCACGACTGCCATTTTCACTCAGATATAAGTGACGATACGAAAAAGTCATTTGCAACTTCCGTTTCATGGTGACTTTAACAAAAATCTTTTCTAATGTATGTATTGTGTTAATTATATATATATATGCTGTATATATTCTACTTGTAACAATACTGAGCTGATGGACGATGCCACACGGAGAACTGAAGTGACTGGGTTTATTGCAGGACTAACAGAAGACAGGTGCAACAATCCGGGTAACAGGTAAACATCTACAGGTGAGGAAACATCTGACAGGTAACATCCACAGGTGAGTAATCCAAATAACATGTTATGGAGTCAAAGTAGGGTCACATATATTTTCAACAAAAAAAGATTTGCAAACAAAATATTAGTTTTGCAAAATAAAAATAAAAATTGAGCAAAAAAATACAACTGCAAACCAAAATAATGAATTGCGAAATAAATCTTAGGTATTGAGAGACAAAAAATACGTTTTGCAAACTAATAATAAGTTCTTTAACTTGAGCAAACATGTTAATATACATTTTAGTTAACAAACAGAAACAAAACACAGGTTTAATTGTAAAAACAATCACCTAGACATACTTGAAATCTGCCTCCTCTGCTCTGCCATGACGATCGATCCGTTGCACTGTTGTCTATTGTGACTCACACTGATGACGTAACGAGGAAGGCATGCCCAGACCCGTTATACACACCCCAATCCGTTGACTCCGCCCCCACGTCAAACCAGTGCCACAAAGCCAAACGCAGAGTAAAGTGAAGCGCAAAGGAAAAACCGAGTCGCAAAAGCACTGGTGGCTGAAACGCAGAATTAAAGGGGCGGTGCAAATGAATTAGTAGGTACTTCAAAGGAAAAGATGTGTTGCAAAATCATTGCTGCTAAAGGTTTTCTTTGGAAATAAAATATTTTATGTCTCAGTACTTATTTTTTTGCAAAACTTTCTTTTTGTTCTTTAAGTTTTATTTCGCGATTCATTATTTTGGTTTGCAATTGTATTTTTTTGCTCAATTTTTATTTTTATTTTGCAAAACTTATTTTTTGTTTGCAAACCTTTTTTTGTTGCAAATATATGTGACCCTACTTTGACTCCATAACATGTAACATCCACAGGTACATACAGTCCAAATAAGTAACAGCCACGGGTAATCAAGAAAGGTCCAAGTAGAACACGGAACATAATACAACTAGACTAGACCACTAACACAACAAGAGACAGATTTGGGCCTTGTCCCAAATGGCGCACTTCATGTGGACTTGCGGTCTCATGGACTTAAATTGCGCGTTCTTGCCAAGTCTACGAGTCCGTAGGGTGTCCCATTTGTCTTTCTAGCGCTCATAAGTCTGCTCGCGAGCGCCTCCTTTGTGCCCTCGACACAGTCTTCGGCGACGCCCGCATTGACGCAGCCTCCTCTGAAGTCCCCTACCCAGGAATCCTTGCGAACGCCCAATCACAGAACGGATGGGAGGAGTGTCGTGGATGTCAGACATATACGTAAACATATCTCTTTGTTGATTTTTAAGACATTTTATACGTTTATTAATATAACTGACAAAATGGTCTTGTTTTTGGATTGTGATACTGGTTCTTTGGAAATAGATAATATTCTTAAAATTCTTATTCTACTTGGAAAATACCATATACATAAAGCATAATTTTTGTCAATTGTACCAAGTGTAGATTGTTTTCCACAGATATAAAGAATTTGTTGATTCTTTAATATTATTACGCAACAATAGCAAAGCTGTTAAGACATTTCGGCTACTGGATAAAATTCTTAATGTTTTAGATGTATAACTGATGTGTTTTTTTATTTTGGTTATTTGCATTGTGCAATTTTGTACTATTACATATTGTAATTTAGATTTTTTTTTTTTTTTTTTAGATTTAGATTCAATTTATTGTCATTGCACATGTACGAAGGTACAAGGCAACGAAATGTGACCTCTGCATTTAACCCATCCAGAGAGTAGTGAACACACGTACCCCCGGAGCAGTGGGCAGCTATCACTGCAGCGCCCGGGGAGCAAGTAGGGGTAAGGTGCCTTGCTCAAGGGCACCTCAGTTGTTACCCGCCGGCCCTGGGCATCGAACCGGCAACATACACTCACCTAAAGGATTATTAGGAACACCTGTTCAATTTCTCATTAATGCAATTATCTAATCAACCAATCACATGGCAGTTGCTTCAATGCATTTAGGGGTGTGGTCCTGGTCAAGACAATCTCCTGAACTCCAAACTGAATGTCAGAATGGGAAAGAAAGGTGATTTAAGCAATTTTGAGCGTGGCATGGTTGTTGGTGCCAGACGGGCCGGTCTGAGTATTTCACAATCTGCTCAGTTACTGGGATTTTCACGCACAACCATTTCTAGGGTTTACAAAGAATGGTGTGAAAAGGGAAAAACATCCAGTATGCGGCAGTCCTGTGGGCGAAAATGCCTTGTTGATGCTAGAGGTCAGAGGAGAATGGGCCGACTGATTCAAGCTGATAGAAGAGCAACTTTGACTGAAATAACCACTCGTTACAACCGAGGTATGCAGCAAAGCATTTGTGAAGCCACAACACGCACAACCTTGAGGCAGATGGGCTACAACAGCAGAAGACCCCACCGGGTACCACTCATCTCCACTACAAATAGGAAAAAGAGGCTACAATTTGCACGAGCTCACCAAAATTGGACAGTTGAAGACTGGAAAAATGTTGCCTGGTCTGATGAGTCTCGATTTCTGTTGAGACATTCAAATGGTAGAGTCAGAATTTGGCGTAAACAGAATGAGAACATGGATCCATCATGCCTTGTTACCACTGTGCAGGCTGGTGGTGGTGGTGTAATGGTGTGGGGGATGTTTTCTTGGCACACTTTAGGCCCCTTAGTGCCAATTGGGCATCGTTTAAATGCCACGGCCTACCTGAGCATTGTTTCTGACCATGTCCATCCCTTTATGACCACCATGTACCCATCCTCTAATGGCTACTTCCAGCAGGATAATGCACCATGTCACAAAGCTCGAATCATTTCAAATTGGTTTCTTGAACATGACAATGAGTTCACTGTACTAGAATGGCCCCCACAGTCACCAGATCTCAACCCGATAGAACATCTTTGGGATGTGGTGGAACGGGAGCTTCGTGCCCTGGATGTGCATCCCACAAATCTCCATCAACTGCAAGATGCTATCCTATCAATATGGGCCAACATTTCTAAAGAATGCTTTCAGCACCTTGTTGAATCAATGCCACGTAGAATTAAGGCAGTTCTGAAGGCGAAAGGGGGTCAAACACCGTATTAGTATGGTGTTCCTAATAATCCTTTAGGTGAGTGTATATATATACTCAACATGACGGATACATTTTTAAATGTATGTTTTGATAAAATTCATTTTTTTAATTAGTTACTATTCGTATTATTGCTTATTTATTTTCTATTAAGCCAGCTATTCAAGAATAAAAACTTTTAATGCAGTGATTTTCTACTTAAGGTAATAAGCCATGTTTTGTTGTAGATTTATATCTAGTTGTCTCTGGACTCTGTAAAGCTGAACAACACAGATTCTGTATTATAGAGAAATATTAAATAACAACATATATGCATATTAAGAACTCATTATGCACATTAAGTATAGTGTATACAAATAAATAAATATACATAAGCAGTTGCATTTACGTCACGACAAATGAATGCATTACAAACATAAGTATCTATTGTATAATGCTCGGGTGGCATATCAACATGTGAAATACAGAACAACAAAAACCGGCAGCTCCTGTCCGAGTTCTCCCAAATAACAACAATGGGACAACAAGTGGCCGACTTCACGCGGCGTGGCGCAGACTGATCAGCGAATGACAACAAAGTACCGTAAGAGAGATTAGAAAGCACCGCTTGCTCTTTCCGGCGTGATGTCCTCAAGTCTGTCCCAAAATGCACTCCCATGTACCCTTGTGGACTCGTGCCTAGTGCCCTATAGGTCTGCACTACCTGACGTCACCAAGTGTGGACTCAGAGGAGGTCCACAAGACTGGAGTGTGTCATTTTGGACAGGGCCATAGTGTCCTGGGGATGAGGTACAGCAGGTGTGAGTGTAATCAGGGGATGATTGGTTGCAAAGGATATTGGGAAGTGCAGTCCGTAAAGTTATGAGTCTGGAGAATGGGAACGGGTGAAGCTGGGTGAAGGCGTGGCTGGCAGCAGTGGAGTTGTTACCCTACTTATATAGAAAACCTTGCGTTTTTGTACCTGAATAGCACGGTGTTGCCCTGAGGCAACAAACTTATCAGGGACCCCAAAGCTCCTAAAAATAGGAAAAAATATTTTAAAAAAATGAAAGTGCATACCAGAGGGTTAAAGGCTGTTAAAAAAGTGGCACTTGAAAGCAGAGCTTAAAGGGACACTTCACTCAAAACGAAAAATTATCCTTTACTCACTCTTGAGTTGTTACAAATCTGTAATTTCTTTGTTCTGATGATGAGCACAAAGATATTTGGATGAATGCTTGTCACCAAACAGTTCTTGGCCACTATTGACTATCATAGTAGGAAAAAATACAATTGTAGTCAAAAGTGCCCCAGAACTGTTTGCTTTCCTACATTCTTCAAAATATCTTCTTTTGTGTTCAACAGAACAAAGATTTGTATACAGATTTGGAACAACTTGAGGGTGAGTAAATGATGACAGAATTTTCATTTTTGGGTGAACTGTTCTATTAATACAGGCAATGTTGGGTTCACTTTCACATGAAGGTTGGGGTCTGAATTCCCTCCACCAAAAAATTGAGACTCCAACCCCACCACACGAAACAAACTCCTTGTGACAGCTCTTATTTTGTAGTGCTCCTCGAAGAAGGCATAGATAAACCATCTCGACACAAATCGCTGGAGCCAGTCAGTCCAGACACCGCAATAGTGCCACCTGTTGCCACACTGCTCTGTAACACACACCTGTTCTCCAGGTAACACACCTGAAGCAGATACCTGAGAGGCAGGGCAGCAGACTCATATGACCACAGGGAGGTGGGCAAGTTCACGGCTCCTATCTTTGTCTCGCACAGACTTGAGTGCTGTGAGTTTCTTAGCCATTGTGCATACAGTAGAGGAGAGGTTTAAGGGGGATTACTGTGTTGCCTCTAGGCCTGCAAGGCTAAACTTTGACGGCTAGGGTAACTGATACTAACTGATTCACCTTTTATCTTTCTGAGCCGCGGATAGCCCATCGATTCCAGTTATATAACAACCATCTTTTGTGTGCAAATGAAGGCCTTGTTATCTCAACAGGTCATAGATTGAGAAAAAATTACAACCATATTGTGTCACAACTGATTTGACATATTTATTGTACTGTAAACAGTTTCAGAGTAATGTTTGTACCCGTGTATGTATTTTTTTTTGTGCTACTAGTGGCAGCATATAGAATTGCAAAAATATGTAGGAGAAAAAGAGAAAAAACATCAAGGATCACACACTCTCTCGCCTACTATTGGTCGTTCAAAATTGGTTGAGCCAATGCTCGTATGACCCGCCTCTCTAACAAACAGGTTGCAGCTCTGTTCGGTGCCACTAGTGGTGCAGAATTATTGCTTTAAATACAGATTTAAATGTATTTAAATGCATTTGCATTGTCTGTGTTTTCAAGAAATCTGTGCATGTGCAAAGTGGAACCAAGCCTTTTAAAACATGAAAACATTCCCTTTCAAACCACCATGACTTAAGCGATTAGGCTGCATCCATTGCGAAACACTCCTATTTCCCGAAGATATTAGGGGCGTTTAATTCTTAAACAATATTGCTTGGTGTGCAGTGTCGCTTTCATTTTTTGCGAGGGCTTTTTATGGCTGTTCTCAGAGTCGTTTGAGTAAAGCAAATGAGTGGTGTAGTGAGGTCCCCAACTGAATAGATTTACAACAGTCTCTATTTAATTTTTCCACAGCTATTTCTTTTGAGTCAACACACATTAAAGGCAGGAAATGGAGGGAAAGGGAGCAGGAACATGGATGTTACTCCGCTCGAGTGTGGCACGCATGTGCAACGGTGGCAGACGGTGACATAGGATTGTATGCATATTACATTCACCACATGCATTTTTTACTTGATGGATTCTATGAGTGCTGTGGCTTTGTACTGTGTCTGTCACCATACCTTTGTGAACGAACGCTGTCGTGTACTATTTCACATGCTAGGAAAGTGTTTGTATTTTGTTTCCCTTTGTGTAGGGTGGCCTTGGGAAATGGTAATAATGAGGTTGCCAATTGAAAAATCGTCCTTTGGTTTCTTTTCAGTTTATAATGAAAACACGGAAAACCACCATTTGACGAGTTGTCAATATGTTGAAAATTGATATTTTTTGTGGCTGTCTGTTAGGCCAGTGGTAGAGTAATGGTACTGCATAAATGTTTATATTGTTGATGGATTGGTACCATGCACACAAATTCTGATACAGACCAAACGGCTTTAAAAGATTATATTGATGTGAAATTCAGCTAGGGTTAGGCCTCTCCAGGTTGCCTCCTCATGGCTTCACCACACTCTAACTTCTTCTGATTCCTGGTAGCAATTTTCTGCTGTGGTGTTGCCAGACTTCTGTTGTCTGACTGCGGTTAGATGTCTAATTATACAATTCCCCAACCTTTTAAATATATGTTTTTCTCGGCAACATTAACTAGCAACAATCAAATATGCAAACGATAAGCATGCAGATAGTGTTTGGGGTAATGTGGGGTCTCACAGAAGAGAGGCAGTTAGAGATACATGGTTTTCAGCACAAACCGGGAATGCTGTAATGATTGGCAGGGCCCTTAAGTTTAGAATCTGGGGGGGGCAATGGGCACCGTCAGGGTATCCGGTGTAATGTCGTACAATTGCCCACACTAAAAAGGGCACACTCCCGAATTCCCCCTCTCCCTTTTTCTCAATGGCAGAGCTCCTTACCGCAGACGGGTCTTTCGAGCAGCCCAGACTTTATCAGTCAATTGCCTGGTTTGTGTTGGAGCTGGTAATGACGGAGTGCTTCTGTGGTGTGAGGTGTCTCTGCCTTGTTACTTTGAAAAGTTTACAAGTAAACACTCCGACAGTGGAATTCACTCAAACTTTGACCCACCCCGCAGACAGAAATCAGTCTGCTTAATGGGTGGAACCTGAGACTGTTGACAAGTCGAAACACAGGTGAGTGTGTGTGCACGAGAGAAAGAACGGGAATTGCCAGGTAGTATTAAAAACCTGTCAGTGTGCATCATGTGTTTTACGACTTGTACAATGTGTCATTTAATATAGCGATATAATGTAGTTTGTTTGTTGCTCAGCAAGACCATGTAAGCTCTTCTTCTGCTCACAACAGAATATTCAGTTGTGCTTGAAATTTCCAACACATTTATTAAGCCTCAGTTCTACAAATAGTGATGCAGCGGTTTGCTTGTATAGTCTAGGTGTGGAGTTCATTTTTTTATTTAAAAGGGTTGCAAACTCTCATCCATGCATCCTATGAGTAATGTGAATAACCAGCAGGCCATGACCTGAGTGTGAGTTCATTATTGAAGCTAGTTAGCTGTAACTAATCTCTCTCTCTCACCCTCTTTCTCTGATGTGTTCTTTATTGATCACACTGCATTGCCTGCTAATAGGTCCCCCAGCAGCCATGTCTGACATAGGTACTTTGATAAACCTGCCAATGAGAGAACAAGTGTGAGAGAGAGAGATCTTGCATCTCTGATAGTGCTAAATTAATTTGTTATAATTCTCCATGACCGTTTAACTATGATGGCAAACTGAAGTATCTTCTTATTCCCCCTGCAACTTCTGTAAATGTAACGAATTAGCACTGAAGAAAGTTTTGAGTGTTGTATCATCTGTAAACACATCTCACATGTCACAACTGCGTATTTCCAAAACAGTTGGAGTAGTGTGCACCACATTTCCTCTGAGCGCTCTCTCTTCTTATCCTGTTCTTCACCTGTGTAAGAGTCTAGTCATATTGGGAGGGAACCTTGAGAAGTCATTTTTATTATGGCTTGTTAAAATCTCACTCAATGAAACAAAACATGCAGATGTCTGAGTGTGTGTGCAATGTAAAGGAATTTTCCAGAGGGCTTCCCTGTTCAGGCCTATCTTCTCCCAAACTACTTAGATGTGGATATCCATACTGCCTTTGTTTAGAAATAACAATTATGACATCCAAACTTATTAGTCATCCTCAAAGCAGCATAGCCTTATTTATTAAGCCACACAAAAGACTTACCAGCTGGTTTGTGATGTGCTTCATCTCTTCAATAACGATTCAAGATTGATTATTTAAAACAAACATAAGCAGTGTTAGCATGAGAGATTGCATGTTGGAAAAACCCTTGATTGTGCATCTCTGCACATGTTGTATCTTGAAGGATGCCCTTGGGGAGTCTGACAGAATTGAACATTGACTGCATAAAATCAAACGGCCTAACATTCTGTGAGACATAGAAAAAGTATTTGGTAACAAGGTAACGCCATTGTATGAATGCCACTGCACAAAATAAAAAATAAATAAATGTCTGGTCAATTTTTTTAAAGAAATGCAGTACTTAGAACAGTTGTTGTAGATAGATCAAAGGCATAGTTCACCCAAAAAATAAGATTTATTTACTAACCTCATGTCATTTCAAACCTGTATGACTTTCTTTTCTCTGCAGAACACAATACTACACAGTATTTTGAGGAACAGTGTTAACCAAACAACATCGGCCCCCATTGTACGGTCACAAAACCATAAAGGCATTTTTCAAAGTATCATCTTTTGTGTTCAATAACATACACAGGTTTTTAGAATGTGATGGTGAATAAACAAAGTCAGAATTTTTATTTTCGAATGAACTCTTCCTTTAGGGATATTCTTTGTATAATCAAAATCTTAGCCTGGGAATGAATTTAAGTAAGAAAAAAATGGTTTACATGCAATGCTAAAATCATACTTTGTAGTGGATAACCCTCCTGGCTCTCACTGTGTGTCCTTTTCTAATGTAGGTGATGGTTCAAAAGCTCCTTCAGAGAAGGTCAGTGACTCCTGTATCCGATCGATGACCAACGACATACAAATCATATGTATTGATCATTGTAATCATTGTTGAGAATATAGGGCAGACACTAAAATCATATGCACTTAGTCTTAATAGCCCACATCAAAGCAATTATGCACCCAAACTAAGATCGACTCACCGTATGCATATTACACAGCTTTATACATCTGTTCAGTGATTTACCCCTGCAATCCAGCTCATAAATCAGCTAAAACCTGTGTGGTATTGAGCTGTTCAAGTGATAAGGTTTGTGCATATGCATTAAGATCTTCACGGGCACCGGGCCCTCTGAATGTATGACATCAAGTGTCGGTGGGTTTTATATGTGTGTGTCAATACTTGTGATTAATAAACTAGTATTAGAGAGGAGAAGAAATGCTAATGAATGAGGCACACTTGAGAAGAATGAGTTAACAGGTCAAGGACAAGGAGGAGAAGATGTCATTGCGCGCGTGTGTATTTGCAACAGTGCAGAGATACAAAACATTGTTTAACATGTAACATTTATGGCTGCAGGTATTTCTATTCTGGTGTGACTGTATCTAATATATTAGATACATTTTAAATACCACTTATCCTTTAGATGCAAATCATAGTAAGGGACTAATAAAAAATTGTTTAGTTAGAATTAGTCCATTGGTTCAAGATTTGAAACACTGGTTTATGAAGATCACTTTAATGCCGTATATCAGTAATATATAGGGGTGGGAATCGTTTGCTCCCTCACGATTCGATTCAGAATCGATTATTGATGTGCTAATTAGCATATTTAAGATGTCATCGCGTCACGTTTGTGCTCAGAGTCAGACTAGTGTTGGTATTGGTACTATCACATGGTATTTTAATACAACTGAGTGCCCAGTAAAGCCATTCTCATTGACGTATTCTGCTGTCAGACATTAAAACAAGTACACAATAGTAATTAAACGCGACTCATTAGTGCTGTATGTTAAACGACAGTCACTTCCACGAATTGCCACATCGTATGGCAAAATCATCATACACACATACATTAAAAGAGCAGTTATTTTAACAATATTAGTGTATTAGTCCCGTGCAGAGCACCCAGCGCGTCCGTCTGTGCATATTTACAGAAGTATGTTCATGTTCTTCAGTCTAAACAGTGACAGGTTTTGGGAAATGCTATTTGCACTTACTGACAAGTCAGCTGCGGTATAGTAAATTGAATGCGCTGTTTCTCTCTGCCACTTGCTCACTGCACAGAGAAGATGCAGAGAAAGACCATCCTAAAAATTTATATCTTTTATCTCGCAGTTTAGTACTACACGGCTGAATGTATTTGGTTTTCTCTCTTTCTCTACTGCTCGTGTATTCTCCACTGTGTTTGCGTGTGAGGTGTGCACTCTGTAGAAGGTCTGGGTGCTGCACCATTCTTGCAATTGACTTTTGCCTTATTTGTTCCAAAGACACCTTATTATATTTAGTAACGTTTAAAAATATATATTTTTGAAATTTGTGAATCAATTTGAATCGCTATGTTAATCGATTTTTCCTCCCACACCTATATATATTTGAGCAAATTCATATTTGAAAACAATAAGTGCTAACGTTTAAAGTTGTGATCGTTTTTACTTCCGTATTTTTACACAATTCCGAGTTAAATGGAATGTCGAATGAGTAAAACAGTGGGCTTGGCTTGTGTTTTTTTCACGGGGATTTGATTGCATATATAAAAACAGCTGTTGCATTTTTAAATGGAACTGGTAGCAGACTGACAGTTGAAGGGGAGGAGTTAACGGAAGTGCATTTTCAGATTTTAACTGAACATATAATTTTAAAAAGAGAATGACCCACATTATAAGCTATTTACAATAAATGCTGCCATATTTCATGAAAAAATGGGAATTAATGTTTAATTTCACTGGGACTTTAACACTGAATGCCAGTCTAGGTATTCTGAATTTCATACCTGGTACCATTTCCAGTACCATTGCATAGTATAAACAACATGTTTGGATGTCATTTTGAAAGGCATAGCACACGTTTATAACTTTATTTTAAAAAGTATTTTTTGTCACTGAACTAATTCATAATCTTGTTACACCATTCAGGGTGGACTGTTTGTGCTGTCTTGAGGTCCTATGTCATATTTATTTTTTTCTCTCACCAGGATTTTTGTTAGAAATATGTGTTCAGTGTTGCATCAGCTGAACAATCAACAACAAATTCTAACGCAATAAACAGACTGTACATGTATACCTTACAGCCTCAATTTCATTCACCAGAAATTAGATTTTTTTCATTTATTTGTTTACTGAATGCATTGACATACGTCAGACATTAATCTGATCATTTTTGAGTGCTAGCAGAGGAGTGCAACACAATGACAGAAGGGACAGCTGAATATAGATGATGTGTTATGATGCATTCGTCAGTTGCCATCATGACAGGAATAAAACCATATGGATTTAAAGGTGCACCTTGAAAAGGTTTTACATATGAAAAAATTATGACACTTTATGAACAAGAACTTGTGAACTCTAAAGAAAAGACACACAAAGAAGTAAAAAAGAAGATTTAAGCAATGAGTACAACAGTATAAAACTGGCTCAGATTTGTGAGCGAGGCAATGGAGGGGGAAAGGATGGGCGAAGGGATTATTTAGCAGATATGCAGAACTGCTTTTGACCCCTTGGCGACCGCTTACAATACAACCCCCAATAGGTCATTAATCATTGTTGGGATTTAGAATGGCAACTGGAATGAATGACCTAATGGAATATTTCTTGATCGGCCCCTCTCATTTCACAACATGATGTTTGTGTCTTTAGTGCTCATGTTGATTTCTAATCAGTGTAATGATGCTTTTGTGCCAGCTCTTTTCTCAATTCTTTTTTAAAGGAAGATGGATGGCATAAAGAGAGAGAGAGAGTGATGGTGAAGAGACGAGAGAGGGAGAATAAAGCAAGAGGTGGATATCTGATTACTTCTGTCTTTTCTCACGCACTGATCAGAGACTGAAAGTCGAGAGCAAGCGTCCCTCAAAGCAGTTCACTCCTGTTTCCAGTTTAACCTTCTATTAAACTGTCCTTTGTCTTGCTTCTCCACCAGCGCAGGCTCGCTTCCACGCATGCTGACACGGGGTCAGGTGGGTTAAGGGGGTAAAATGTCATCCCATTGCCCATCTGAGATGACGACAGATCTGTATAATGTGTCACCAGACAAGAAGTATATACTACCACCGTTTGATGATCAGCGAAGCAATACATTCATTTATCATCATTTTATGCCTCATCGAACCAGTTGCCATCCCCACCATGGGAGTTGGAGAAATTAGCTTGTGAAAAAAGTGTTAATTTTAGTTGGGGATAGGTAAGTGCTTTTTGATTGCCTTCTCCAACAATGCTTCCCTTGACAAGCTAATAAATCAGATCCATACAAAATCTGAAATGTTGCTCTTGAGGGTAAGAAACAGCATTGAATTCAGCTTGCACACACACAGAAACAAAGAGTGAGGTTGTGAGGACTTTTATTCAAATAATTGCTTCTTGCAAACATGTGATGCTGTTTCTTTTGCTTCATTGTACAATGGCAAGTGAAAAGTAAGTTTCATATGTCAGCATTATATGTGAATCCCTGTTCGGGCGCTTCAGGGGCCATGAGGACAATGGTTAAACAGTAAATGTGCTTTTAAGAGGACTGGTTTTATCAGTGACAGTCATTGCCAAGGCTCACCTGAATGGTAATCAGACGGAAATGAGCTTGTGTTGAAATCTCTCCTGTGTTCTGTAGCACAGTGTTTCACTGTGGCCCCTTTGCTCTGTGTTTGGCAGGCAGGTGAAATTATGGCATGCTACACCTATCTTGCCCAGATGGCTCTGATATTCTCAGCCAGAGAATTGCTTCTCAGACTGGAAATGGCGCCTTAAGTGAAAATGAGGTCAATCGATTATTTGAGCCTGGACTGAGGCTTGCCCCTGTAACAGGTATTTATGTGTTTGCCAGGGTGCTGTCTGGGGGGGGTTGAGGTGGTGTGCGGAGAGTCGCCACCGCACTGTGGGTTGAAGAGGGGCCACAGTTGGCATTTTATCAGTTAAAACGCCTCACTTGATAAGATGACCTATTATGGCTGTAAAGCACAATGCCATTCAGAGAGCTAGTTGGTGCTCTCTGGGCTGGCACATAGCCAGAATGCTTATTTTGGAAAAAGAGAAGATATAATATGTAAAAATGATTTTTTTGGATTTTGTTACTCATTTCTTGAGCTCTGTTGTGAATGTAAATTTGAAATACCTGTGTGTGGGCTTGCCAGAGGAATTTATGTTGAGTCCTTGTTTTCTTGCATTAATTGCTGGTTGTACATCATCAGCAAGAGCCTTCTCTTAATTGGCGTGTGTGGGACTTGAACACCCTGTGAAGCCTGAAAGAAAACAGTCACAGTGCACTATTTCCTCGTTTAGTGTGTGGTTTGTAGGTCCAGCCACACAGTGTTGTGACTGAGTAAAGTGCGTCTCAATTCCTTCTCATTAACATTCCCTAAACACACACAAAAGTGTGCGCGCACATAGAGAAACACTGCTGTCCTCACACAGCTCAAAATAACCCCAGCAAAGCATCAGCCGTATATCTGTATCTGGGGAACTGATCCAATTTCACAACTCACATTTGCATCCATCAGCCTGAGAAGGGTAAAAATCTCAGAAAACTGGTCAGATTTCTCTAAATAAAATAATAATAATGGTAAGAGGCAGAAAAAAATTTGACAATTCCCCCCATTCTCCTGCATAACTTCCATTATCAAGCTTGGCTTTTCCCCCAGGTGGGCTGAAGATAATGGCCGCTTGCTCCTGCTATCTCACAAAGCAGCGCATCAGAGCAGCCATTAGGCTAAATATCAGTGTCATAATGTGGAACAGATGTCTCGAAGAAAGGGATCATTTAAAAAGGCCAAATGTAAATAAACAGGCAGCGTGTAGACCTCCCTTCATCCCTTCTTTCCTCCATCCCCCTCTCCTTGCCCCCCTTTCTCGTGGACCTTGTGAAGTGCCCAAAAGAAAACAGTTCATCAATCTTAATCTGAACCATTAAGAATGTAATAATACTAGCTGCTTATCTAGGCAAAGTGGTGCGGTGGGACTCTTAGGACTTGAGCCTAATGTGTTGAAAACTCTCTGTTTTCGTTACTTGCAATGAAAAAGCATTTACATCGGCATTGAAGTGAAACGTTTCCATGCGTGTGCAGATTCCCTTTTTTAAAGTGTTGATATTTCATAGGCCTATACAGTGAACTGAAGTGACAGTTAGTACAGAACAGGAATAAAATAATTATATTTGCAAAGCAGAATTCGCACAAAGCTGATAGTAATGAATAGAAGCTGGAGAGGGGTGGGAAAGGGCCCAGTTTCTGACAAATTAAAGAATTGAATAATAATCAATAATAAAAATAATTAAAAAAATAGCTGCATGCTTATGTGAAAAAGTAAATGAGTAGTAGGATAATTTCATTTGTCAATAAATATCATTAGATTTATTTAAATTATCATTTTCTTTTGTAAATGTATTTAATTTAAATATTGCAAGTTGTGAATGCAGTTATCTGATAACAGATGAAATGTGGATTTATACTAATATAGCCTTACTGACTCTAAATAAACAAATAAACAATTGCTATTTTTATTCTTTCCATTATGTGGAGAGGACAATGTAGCTTAGTTCAAAAGCGTCTGTCTTCTTTCGTTCTAGTCATAATTCTGCGTTAACGTTTTCTTTCTTTAGTACAAATATTTGGTATGTAAGGTTTCACTTCAACCATCAGAAGGCTGAAAATGACACGTGTAATCTCTCCCTAGAGAGTCACAGGGAAACAGTGGGTGAAGTCCAGACTAAAGTGGGAGTAAATAGCAGTAAATCACACCCTGTCAACTCATCTGGGTCGACTTACGATGTGCGTCTGTCTAGCTAAAATGTTCCTTTAACGCGAACGATTTACACGCGTCGAATGGGCCGTGACTTTACAGAAAGGCCGCGCTTTATCTTGGCTCCCCCTCATCGGAGTCCGTGAAAGGATGTACGTCAGAGCAGCCATGACAACAGCTCGATTTTTGTGGGAGAAAATGTGGGCTAATTTGTGAAAATTACGCCCCGTGGTGTCGCGTCACACTCCTCGCCCGGCAGCAGCGCGGAGTGAAGAGAGAGGAAGAGAGAAACAGCTGGTGTGAATTTTTAGCACCCATAATTAATTAAGAGGTTCCTCAGTGGGATTGGATGATTAAATAAAAGGGAGGAGGTATTCCCAGCATGTAGGGAAGAGGCCACTCTGCCTGAATTTCTTTATGGAGAGTTTGGGTTGGAGATTATGTTTGGAGAACAATTTCTCACTTTCAAACACATTTTTACGAGTTTTTTTATTTTTATCTGCTCTCACAACGCTGCTTTCTCATTTCTTTCTCAGACTTCCTGTCAAGCAGGTATATTTTTTACTAGCGGGGTAAATCCACCGGCTTATTGTTCACTTAAAGGAAACACACACACACACCTTTCTGAATTTGGCCACACTTGCTCTGCTGCCTATAGCACATGTCCCAACGCATATTATAAGCAGGTCAAATAAAAGGGTGTCCTTTTACACATTCGAGCTGAATTTGATTCTGCTCAGCTGGAGTCGTGTCAGTGTGGAGGGATCAAATAGTCATTGGTTGTTATCAGGTGGACTGTTGGTATTACATCGAAATCCGTTTTTGAACACTTGGTCTCGTGCATTTAAACGGTGATTTAACGCTCATTTTTATCAACAGGTTCGGATTACGCCATAGACGTTACCTGTGTTTTTGGAGAGGCCCATTGCTCCTCGATTACTTGGCAGGTGTAATTTAAACTCGTGAACGATTAAGATCAGAAAAAATATCGAAATTGTTAGACGTATCTGTTTTAACTCCTATGTCTATCGGCGCAGAACCACGGCTCAGGAAAAAAGTTAATTTGGTATTTGGTTTTAGCTAGTTAGCTCCTGTAGACGATTCTTGAATATATGCAATCACATGGAAATATTTAATACCATATTTATTACCACAAGGGATTTATCAGGCAATTTATAGAAAACCGAAATGCTAGATCGCTTAGGTTGTTACTTGTATATGCTTTTAAATAAAACTATTTTTCAAGGGCACATTTTGTTTTCCTTAAAAATGTCCTCCTGCGTAAATATATCATTGTCGCGTTTTTAAGCGAATTTTTTGTAATCGAGCAGCCTGTAGAGACTGACAAGCTTTTCAACAGGCTTTTTGTATATTTTTTCAACTGTACGAGAATGTCTTAAAGGCTTTTAATTTAATAATTTCGTTAAATTTGACTATAACGCACAGTCTATACTAATTTGACAAACGAAAATTTCAATTAAGTGATTTCTGTTCACTTAGGTCGTTTGCTAAATATATTCTCGTTATAGCTTTTTTCCTGCCGATCTGCTAGATTGGTCTTTTACACGTGGGAACTGTCTTGCACTCACTTGACATGCACACACACTGTGAGTGTGGATCTCTTCCAACAATGAGCCTGAAATCCATTCAACTGGAAGAGAGACGCGGGAAAGAAAGTTGAACAAAGTCGTGTGGGATGATTGCGGAGTTCGCGCTCACTGCGGTATTCATTCTCACAAAAGCACCGACCGACCTGACTCCGACAGCCTTCTCGATTAATAGATCGCTTGTTGGTTTCACTTCAAAATAATCTGTACGCGTGTTAAAATATAGCCTTTATTTTCTATTCAAATATAATTCTTCTAATGCTAATCGAACGAACAAAAAATTCCCAATTATTTTTTGTTTTCCCAATTAAACGAGCTATCTCTTTCTTGGCGTTAAATGTGTGGTTATTTTTGCTTTTATGCCACTAAAAGCAAAATTTAGTGAGATGGATTTCACACCACTTTTACAAAAATAAATTAGACATCTTAAGTGTGTTCAAAAGTCTGTCTCTATTGTGCCTATAGGCGTTGTAATCAGCTTTGACATATTCCCCGTCTATCCTTTTAAATATCCAATTGATTTCTACCATGCGCAAAATGAGATTATTATCGATATTTTAATATTAAAGCCTATGTCAGCATAAGCGAGGATATTTTCAGAAAATGTGACAATTTATGCGAATGAATGTTTATTATATCTATTCACTAAAAGAAAAAATAGCCATCGTCCCTCAAGAAAATAAATTCCTGCATTTTAAAACTTCTAAAAGGGTTTATGCACAAATGGGGCATTGCATTGAATGCTTCAACTCCTAGAGGGATCAGCAAATAAAAACATAATTATGCTATTTAGCCGGGTGATGTGGTGCAGCGGCAGCTCCGTAACCTCCGAGAGATTAAATATAGCCGCCCCCCTCACCCGCTCTGCTGCCGGGGAAGGACATTAGAGCCGGGGGAATTAAATGAAACCCAGGGGACTTTTCAACTGGAGTGCGCAAAGTAAACTATAGAGATTAATGACACGACCTCAGACTGAATCAAGCCTCTTGCTTTTCTCCATTCTCTTAAGAATAATAATAATAGTAATAACAACAACAACGTAATTTTATGTAATTATAAAAACCGATCATAATAATATACATTACCACGTTCGATAAATACAATAATATAATAACAATAAAAAATGTTTAGTAGCAATAATTAAGGAAAATGCTGAATATAATCTACAAAAAACCTACCAAAAAAGTGCACTATTTTAAATTAAATTGTTTGTATACATCCCATGCTACGACAGTGGTAAAATTTCATGAGACCAAGATAAATAAAGTAATTTCAGGAAATACATTTTCTTTTTTAAAAGGTGTTCAAAATAATTTGAAAATAAATGTTTAAATAAATAGTTATAGCAGTTTGTCGTGATGGTTATATAGGATTTGTTTTGTCTTGTACTACCACATTTTCTTACTAAATTGTGTATTTTTTCAGATTATAAATAGCCTACAATTGCATGATGATATTTTTTGCATGGCACTTGAAGTCTTTAAACATTTTTCTAGCTTGTGATGGTAACTGTTTTACTCGGATCCCTGCGCTTGAAGAAGTTTCAGGCATTGAAATTAAGAGCAAGTGTGACACCTACCTGCGAGTGAGGGTAAAGGTGCAGGACAGTACTGAGGGACAGGCCATGCAATGCCAGAGGGATATTTTTGAAACATACACTTTTGAAAACCATCAGCGACTATAATCCAAACGCTATTAAGCCTATCCTACCATTTAATGATTTAACAGAACAGTATGCTCCCAGGCCCACTCCGCATCGCCGCGCGCCTCTAACCACTTTGCCACGCCTAGGACATAGTAATGAGGTCTAAATTTGGCATAAAATCGAACTCATTACTAGAGTTCGCCACCTGATTGCTTTGCATATAACACGACGCGGTTGCAATGTAATTGGGTTAAATGACTGCTCGACACTTTTGCCGCTGTTGTCATATCAATATTCACCCATTGAACCATCTCTTAGTTTGCAAATGTCAGATGAGTATTGTTCATAACCAATGCTATCTGGAGAATGTAAAAATCGACCGAGGAGCGTTTGCAAACTCTCGTCCCCGTATGGCTTTTTCCCACACCGCCTGAGTTTTCAATCTCTGCATCTGCTTTTTCTGTGTCAGAAAAGCACATTAACACACGGTTTACCTACTGATTCAAAGTATTTTCACACCGATCTAACTTTTGCTAGAGACATTGCATTGCGCTTGGCAATAATATACTTTTACGGCCATGATGTCTTCCGTCACATCCTTGTGTTATTTCTGTCGTTTGTGCAGCTATCAATTAACATTCACAGCCATGCATATTTTCAAATCAGGCGCTGCACACATTTTCTTTACCATAATTTACTTCAAAGATAGTGTATTGTCCATTTTAAATACAAAATGCTACATTAAATATACATATTAGTCTTTAATACAAATAGACTCGGGCGGCTGCATCGTTTAAGACAATTCTTAGAAGTTACATCCTCTTGATTACCTTTCAGAAACTAAGATTTCAGGATAAGCATTTACTCAGAAAATAATTGTCCTCGATTTTTTTTAATCAAAATGATCTTTTGCTTCTTCTTTTGCTTCTTCTTTTAAGCAACCACAAATAATAAATAAATGTCCGTGTGATTGGCGTTGAATCCGGTATTAAATGTTTGACATACCTTTCTTTAGCTCATAAGGTGAGTCTTTACAAAGATCTACGTGCGTTTGGCTTCTTACTTTGCTCTCTCTGACAAGAGCCTCGGCTCTGTTTAAAACAGTCTGGCTTAATCCATTAAAATGCGCCGTAGAGCCAGTGTTGGTGCCGTGGCTGCTGTGGATATGTCCGAAAGTGCTATAGTTCGTGTAGCCTGGGTAAAAAGGAGATGTGTAGTAAATAGGCCGAGAGAGCACAGTGTTGCTGGGGAGAGGGCACTGAGGGGACGACCGGGTCGGCGAGGCAGCTCTGGCTATGACTGTGCTTTGACCCAGGTCTGCGGCCTGCGGAGCCTCACTGCTCCCCTTGCACCTGTCCGAAGACGTGGCGATCTCGGCCAGTGACCAGAGTTTGGGTTTGGGCGCCGACGGGGGGGAATGAATAACAGACGTTACATTGCTGCTCCCCGTACTCGTGGCGTGGCCCGGTTCTGATTGCTTCTCTTGCGTAATGAGATCATTCCCTCTTTGTAGAATGGAAGGCGAAGAGGTGGTGGGTTTTGCCTGCTCAGCGAGCAAGTCCGTCCTCTCCTCTGAGTCTTTTAATTCCGAGTCTGTCAAAAGTGGATCAAGATCTTTAGAATGTGTCTCATCTCTAAACCTGTCGCATGGCATCTCCCCTGGGTTGATAAGTTTATGATCTGAAAAAAAAAGTAAACAGAATGGTCAACGCGTTAGCTTTAATTAATTTATTTTGTGTTATTTTTAATGAGAAAATACTGCAAATATTTTAAAATAGGCTAAGTGTTGTAGCGTTTTTTTAGTTACTCATTTAATAAACATAACATTTTATGCTACGAAAAAAAAACATATTTTTTTAATAATAACAATAACAACAACAACAATAATAATATCAATAATATGGCTATTTAAAGCTGTAAATGAGATTCCGTGCGCCAGCTGTGTCCTTATTATGCAGCCTGAGATAAATCAAGTGCAAAACACTGTACGTCACCAGGAAACCTCAGTCCATAAGAAGTCAAATTAGAGGAGTTCAAGGTGATTATTATTTAAAGCAATTCTCCCATTATAAATAATATACCACCATTAACCAGCAATCAATTTTGCGCCCGGAGTGGAAACGACTGCAATGAAAAATTGATGATTTTTCCACAGACCTGCCTCTGTGTCTGTGGAGTCTCCCTTGTCTGTGGGCTTGTTTGGCTCGTCGTCGTCGTTTTTTTCTAGATCAATGTTTTCGTCTTCCTCCTCGTCTTCGCTCCGGTTCCGTGGGGTCCAGGTCATCTTGTTCTCCTTCTTTAACCTTCTCCTAGCGTTGGCGAACCAGGTGGACACTTGAGTGAGGGTCATTTTAGTGATGATGGCCAGCATGATCTTCTCGCCTTTGGTGGGGTACGGGTTTTTCCGGTGCTCGTTAAGCCAAGCTTTCAGAGTGGCTGTGGCGTCCCGGGTTGCATTCTTCCGATAAGCTGGGTCCCCATACGGGTACGAGCCCAAGGGAGCAGCATATGGGTGATACCCTATAGATCCGGCCATGCCTGTCGTGTGGTCATACGGGGAGCTCTGCATGGAGCCAAAGCAATTGTTTTATTAACCAGATTTCACCATTTCGACACGATATAAAATTAGTAACAGATCACTAACACAAACACAAACACACAAAACACACAATAAACAAACACTCTCATACGCACACACATGCAAAGACAAACAAGCACATGTATGCCACATGTACGCTTCAAATCGAATTATTTAATACAGCGCGAGGCCGCTGGGTCAAGTTGGCAGCGTATCGTTTTTAATTTTGTCATTTTCCTAATTTCACAGCAATACCGGTTATGTATTGCAATTGCTATAACTTTAGCTTCAAAATCACATTTTTGTTTACGCTCATACAATGAGCTGTGACACTGTTTATTTATATGATAGAGCTAATTAGAAGTTCCAGCCTTATAGTCCATTGGGTCATCTGACAGTGTGTTGTACACGCATTGACCAGGGCTGGCCTGCTGATATATTTCACATTTAAATAGCCGGTAGAACATGTTTCCTTTTAAGTTGCTTTAAGTTGCTTATTTGCACAGAAGCACAGATGAGGACAAATTGGGCCCTAGTGACAATTTAATGTCGTTGATAGGCTATTAGAATTGTTCTCATCATTCAATTGTAATTTCCTCGCAAGAACGAGTAGCCGCAAAAGACAAAAAAATACACTTATTAAATATTTTTTTTTCGAGTTATTATGCGCGTTTGTGGGCATGTTTCTTTCTGTAGTCTTTCTGGAATTTGTTTGTAAGAAATGTTTGCGTAATTTACTAATGTCATTTTATTAGTAATGTCTGTTTGGGCATAATTTTTACTTTCGTCTTAATTTTGTTATGATTAGTATTTTAAGAATTATTAAACCCAACAAATTACGGCAATGCAAATTTGATTACTAAAACAGCAAATGTTGCGCTGCAATAGCCTAACTGATGCGTAATGTTTGCGTCATACTCGGAACTCATAATATACTTCGCAAGTATACTGGTCAACTTTTCGTATGAATGAATATATAAGAAAACAAAACGCACTTACCACATAAGAAGTGAAAGTGGCAGCGGCGGCGGCTGCATCAGCACTGTATTGGAGATGGGAATTGTAGCCTGGCGAGGCGCTGGTGAAAGCTGTAGATCCGGCATAGGGAGCGAAAGCAGAGCCAGAGGAAGATCTCCCCAGTTCCTCAGTCCGGGGTCCCGATATCACACTCGTATTGTAGGCAGGACACGAATAGAGTGCTAAAGAGGCGGATGGCTGATACAAGTAGCCCTGAGGGTACGCCATGGTGAAGATCCAAGTATAAACTTTTCACTTGAATTCTATGCCCTCAAACTCTCACGCGCTCTCCGCGCTCGCTCATAGAGTTCCAGACCTCCGTCCCGTCCTCCTCAGTGTGATAGAGGTGATGTAAATTAAACAGATCGACGAATGCATAGACTTCACACTGGTTAATAAGTCGTTGTCAGGCTTCAGCCAGGTTGTTTTCACTCACACGCGGATTTTAGAGCCACTCTCTCACCCTCTGAGCGCGCTGTGTCTCTCATGCCGAACGCGCGGAACAAGTTTTTGCTCTCTGATAAGGCTTTGCATCGGAGAGTGTCCTGCCAGGATGCTAAGTTGGAAATTGACGATTCTGACGCCTACTAAGAGCCTCTCGCTCCTCCTCTCGGGGTGTAGTCATCGAAGGAAAGCAAACTGGAGCTGGGTTACGAGACTCTCTCTCTCTCTCTCTCTCTCTCTCTCTCTACATTCGTACCATGGCGCTCACTAACAATCTCCCCCGCTACCCCTATTTTTGTCTCTAACAAGCGTCGTTGCCTTAGACTGAGCAGCTACAGCCCCTGGATGGCGGTCTCATGCGAGCCAGTACATCAACTTCAACTTTGCTCATTTTCTAAATACATGAAGCCTTCATTTTTACACATGGTTAATAACAAACGGACTCTTATCTTCCTGGGACGGCTTGCAAAATACGAGGAGACGCTACAAGTACTACTATTTGCAGTTCTTCGTCCTTCTGGTTTTTGGTTGTTGTCTGCGCTTAGTTTGAGCGTGTAGAAATAATTTTGCGACATTCGTTGATTGTACCATGTGACCAATGACTATGAGCGACCTGTTTTGACGTAGGCTATCTTGAAAATGTTAAGTTTGAAAAAATGTTGTGGAGAATATGTTTAGACCATTTTTTATTGCCTCGGTTATTAATTGGAAACAGAATTATTTCCAGTAGTTGTCGAACCATTTTAGCAAACGAGACTGTATGTGTGCTTCGATCAATTCTCAGCGGTAAGAGAGTGAAGAAGTAACTTTGACAGGTGTTAACTGATTTGTCCACCGGACAGTTTTCTCCTTAGATCCCGGAACAAGCTATCTTCTTCTCCTTTACACCAAAGCCCAAGCGCCGACAGATTAAGACCATATGAACCACGGCAAATCCGCCACGACCAGGGGCTCTAAATCCCTTTGATTCAAACAGATACATTTCTCTGCGGCCGATGCGCATGTATGAATCTTTAAAAACGTGTGTATCATCGCATATGGATGTATTTGAAAAAGAATAAATAATGGATATAAAAAAACACAACTTCAACAGATCATTTACTGAATTGCCTTGATACAAATATTTGAATCTAATCCAAATTGTAATAGTATTTTTTTGTTAAATTGTACCGTGCAGAAGCACGCAAATAATTTAAAACAGAAGTGGGGCAGATATTTATGAACTGCACGGATTACTTGATTTATCTAATACCTAATATTTTATACCAATATATCAGGTTAGGTAAAAATAAATATCATGTTGCTGATTGGAATAAGAATAAAACGAACAAAAATGAAAAATGGTGTCCAAATAACTTCATGCAGTATTTGGTGAACTGATTGTGTCTCTCTGAACCGAAAGGGATCGCTGTAGGCGCTGCTACAGAAAATGTGCATGGGGTCACGTGTTTCTGCACTCTGAAAACCTCTCAAGAGTGAAGAATGATGACGCTCAAACTTAGTGGACCAATGCTAAGTTAAAAGCACAACAAACAGTAAACAGAAGAAGATATTATGTCGACTGTGATATAAGCCATTTTGAATGCATCTGCGCTTTACAGCTGCACCACCACCTGCGAAACTCCGTTTGGGACAAAATAATAATATTCAGTATTGATAGCACGCTATTTGATGTAGATAAAAATAAAACATGCATATTATGATGTTTTAAATATTTAAATAATTGTCTAGATTAAATTTGACTTATTGATTTAGGAGTCAGCCGTGATTTTATTAATTCCAACCCCATGCAGTCTACTAGCCTAACTATTTTTGTTTACAGTTTTTGCTAAAGCACAGTGGAAGTGGGCAATGCTCAGTCACCTTTAAATAGCACATCTATTTGTATGGATAGCTGGGCTAGCATTTAAATGACGTCAGTATTCATTGATAGACTACTATCGGCAGTAATGAGTTCCTCTTCACCAATAGGATTTGATAAGCAGCCTGTTTAGCGACATTGGAGGGGTGACTGAAGGAAGGCATGGAAAGAGAAATGCAGCAAGGAGTAGTCGCACACGCTGGCAGAAAGGTAGGTGCTCATTTAACCTAAATGACATTCTTTATAATTCATATAGTCACCGTCGTGTAGGTGAACGAAGAAGCTTAGAACAGCACTTTTGAGCGTGATGTTGTAGCAAAATGTGACGATTTAAAAATGGTTGTGTTGTATTGTACCGTTTCGTTTTGTTTTGAAAAGCGAGCTCCCGTGAACTCCAAGATTGGACGGTAAGGGGAGGTGTAGGCTTATGTTAGGATACGCACTCCTACTGATTATACAAGCCATTCACCTAAACTGAGTAACGAATCGCGTAAAGACTTAAAAGTGGTACTGTTTTTTTTATAATTAATTTAACCGTTTTGTTTACAGTCATACAACGTTTAATGCGAATTGCGTTCTATACAGACAACAGTGTAGGCTATGTCGTCACAGAATAATGTCAAACGAAGTACAACTGGGCCGACAAAAAAGAGACAGAGGGCTAGGGGGTGTTGTTTCAAGTAGTGTTTCTTTTTTCAGCAAAATGCCTCAGGGAAACGACGTCATTTAATTTGGATTTAGAAACTATTATTAGAAAGCATTATCTATTGTAGCAGACTAATTGCTTCTCGCGTTCACGCGCGAAATGGTCTGGTTAAACAAAAGTTAGTTAACGTGAAGTGCGTGACAGGTTTCCTCGAGGCTCGAGGTTAGGAGTGTCTCCGCCGACGGCAGTGGACAGCCGGTAACGTGTAGCCTGCCTCTCTCTGTGTCCCCTCAAACGGATTTTAGCCACTTCAAATCTGCCCTAAACCGATTAGTTGACGCCAAATATTCTTTGATGTATTAGCTAAGGGGTTTTGCCACTTGGAAGCCAATTGAAATTCTAAACAGTCCCCCGCTAATGCTTTGGGGAATCCGTAGCGAATAATGGATGTGATTTATTTTTGACCTTGCCGTTTTTATGAAATGATTAAACACATGTGCACAAGAAGGCCCTATCCTCTAGGCAATAAAGAATATAAACAATAATAATAATAATAGGTAACATTATCTAGTATTTTTAGATAAGATAGATAAATAATTTAAAATAAATGTATATTCTTTTTTATATTACTATCAAATAAGCACTTTACAAAAAAACCTTTAAAAAGAAAAAAAAACTTTTCTTTTTATTCATGAGTCATGTGTCCCTCTTTAAAACCATTATTAAATCACTATTACCAATAGTGCAGAGTGTTGTGTCCTAATTTACAGACACTTTGAGAGCATGTGAAACTCATTTTAGTTTATCTATTGTCCAGGAGTTGTTAGTAATGTTATTTAAAATGTCAATTCCATGTCATCCTTTTTTTGAGTTTTATTCTGTTTATTTCGTCAACGAATAAAATTCATAAATAATCATATAGTTCAATATTTATGTGAACTGTTGTTTATATTTTGTGATGTGCTGCATGTTTTCAGTCATAAGAATACTGCTTGTACAAGAACTGTAATAGCCATGATCCAAATATGTTTGTAAGTAGGGCATAAGATCAAAAGGGACAATGCTGATCCCTTTAAAGGGCAATCTATATCCATCAGTGCTCTGGTTTGTAGAGGTTCTTTTATTGAAACTACCTAGATTGTTGATGCAGGGGTTCATTTATTTTAAACATGATTACTCTGGTATTCTTTTCTGACCCCTGGAACAGATGCAAAAACCGCATGTGGGAGTTCCAGCAGATTTAATCGACTTGCTGATTCTCATCATGATAGCCTTTCCCAACCCAGTCAATTTTAAAGTGTTCATGTACTAGGCAGAGATAGACCGGGTCCCCAGGACCCCCAGCTGAGGCTCCATATTCCCGGTAGTGTTCTTCAGAGGCCCCTGGTGACTGACAGGCTGTTAGCCAGGCTAAACGATGTGATGATGAGCTTTTTATGAGAATGGATTTCGAATCGAGAGATTTCAGACAAAGATTGTGTGCATTTTTCTTTCTCTTTTTCTCTCGCTGTCTCTCCCTCCCCCTGTCTTCCTCCTCTGTCAGCTGGCTAGATTATGATTGATTTGGTTGAAATGGATTGTAGGAAGCAGACATTGATTTTTCAATGACTTCTCAACCAAAAATATTTAAAGTTGTATCCACTGGGTGGAAATTCTAGCGTCCGACATTCTTTTTCTTCTGCCTTTGTCTTTCTTTGCTCTCAGAGGCAGAAAGCACCATAATGCAGTCTAGTCAACGATGAGACAAATGACCTGTAATGTTATTTTGAAATGAGTCAGTAGGCCGAGGGACTGAAGGAGTATTGATTGAACCTAATGAGGATTGAGTGTTAGGAAAATAAGCTTTTTCAGGGTTTTGCTGAAGCATCTTTTATCAGCACATGCAAGCATAACTACCCGTGTTCTCCCGACCACAGCACTGCTGCTGATAACTCTCTTCCATGGCTCATTTGCTGACTGCTAATATTATGGGCACAGATCAGTAACAGACTGTTGAAGAATGACTGCTGATGAAATAGTTTAAGGACACATTTGTTAAGAAAAAAAAATACTGAAAAGGGGAGATTTCTAGCTGGCATATAACATTTTTCAGTTTGATAAAGTTGCACAGATTGTATTAGAACAAATATGGACAAGCTAATTTGTAGTTTGGGGACACATTTGGGGACTGAATAGCAATTTCAGCATAAAATCACAATCCACAACCATTATTTCAGTGGTGTCATTATGTCTTTTTCTCAAAAGAATTTTATCAGCTTTGCTTTTAATGTCTGAATGAACCTTGCTATAGTTCTTAGCATTTTATAAATTCGATGCGAAGAGAAGCAACCTCATTTGATCCCGATACGAGTTCATGCAAGTGATGCATAATTTAAACTCTTATTTTACATTGACACCAGTAAGAGTAGATTATTTATTTAACTATGGATTCATTTGAATGATAATACGATCATTTACTACGGGATCTAACCTTTCTGACCACAAAACAACACCTATAAAGTCAATATTAATAAAGATGTTTTGCATGGAATAATTAATAATTGTTTCTAAGCAAGTTATATATTTTTATTGCATTGTTCACAATTCTATTGTTTTGTTAGTTCTGAATAAGTTGTGATGCTTAAGAAAATAGATTTTGCCTACAAGTTTGACAGTTTATCTGTTGTTGATTTGTTTCTTTTGTTATGCATAATGTGATGAATCAAAACAAACAAACATAGTGGTCTCTTGCAATCTCTCCAGCAAGGGCCTCAATGAATCTTTGCAGTCCCTGACCTGTCAAAATGACTATAATTGGTGTGAGAAAACAAGCACCCACAGTTGTTTTATTTCTGACTGGAGTTGTCAGTGCACAAAACATGATAAAAAGACCTTCTGGGGATTAGAGTAAATGTGATTAAAATGCTGATTTTTACAAGAATTGATGGAAAACGTGACTTTAGTTGCATGTCATGTCAACACCCAACCAAAAAGACCATAGTGTTTAAATTAACAGCTGTTGGAAGTGTGAAAGTCTGAGAAATATATGTATGTTTACCTATTTATATATTATCTTTTTGTATATACTATGTCACTGCATTGGTATCAGTGTTATTTTGCCATCTTTGCACCATACGGTACACTCTTTCATCCACGGATCATTTTACTTTTTAAGCAAACCCCTCCTTCTGTTGGTCAGCATTGTGCCACGCCCACTCTACATGCACGCATGGTACTGAGGTTTGAGCAAGTAGTTCCGGCCCCCTGTTACAGGTAATCAGCTGAAGATATGGCATAATTCTTAGGAGAAGTTGTGTTCTCTTCCACGAGCAGCAGCGTGTTGTTGTTGTGTTTCCTCTGAGCACCTCTTTGATGCCATATCTTCTTACATTCACTCAATCCCAGCAGCCATGTTTCATAAACATCCAACAGAAAACATCCTCTGCATTTGAAATGTAGATGGCTTTTTTTGCCTGCCTCTCCGCATACCGCGCTTGCCCTCTCGCATTCTCCTGCCGTCACTCTCTTGCAGCAGAGGTGTAGGGTTTCTCTCCACTGCCTTTGATGCATTCGAACAGCTACCCGATCAAGCCTCAACGTTTTGGGTGTCAGGTGTAATCTGTGGCAACAACAACGCGAGCGAGGCCTCATTCCCCATTTGCTCCTCGTTAGGATGATATCACTGAGGTGCTGGATCCAAATTAGCTGTTTTGTTATGCTGCGATAGCACATGATACAGCCTCTCATAGTACATTAGGGATGCATGTGAGAACAGCATGGCAAAATGCAGACCATTTGGAATTCTATAAATAACTATGCTTTTGTACGTAGCTGTTTTAAAGGTTTATATTTAATTGTGGACATTTTTAACACTAGAACCGCCAGTTCGCTGTATACGTAAAACTGCCAGCGGGTAAAATATCTCCATACACATGAATATTGTTTTGATAAAGCAAAAAAGCTTATCATGTCACTGTTTTATATGACTGTCATGACAATGTAATGTCTAGAGACATGAAATTATTATTTTTAGTGATCAGCTATGATTTTGTGCTGTTGTTTTATGTTCAAAGCTAAAGTGAGAAAATCACTTTTCCTAACGGTATATATAATAATTGATGCAATGATAAGTCGGACAAGAGAACAAAACATGGGGTAAAATCATAAAAAATAAAGGCATGAGGTAAATTTGACCCAACGGTGCTTAAAGGTATAAAGTACCTTTTATAGGTAAAATTTCGTGAATTCATTATTTACAATAATTTATATTAAGTTCGTTTATGGGCTAGTTGTCATGTCTCTTTAAATTTTAAATGCCCCGCCCCACATCTAAAGACCGTTAAGAGCAGGACATCGTTGACATGACTGCTTGATTGGCATCGCTCCGGTGAAGCTAACTTCAGCAAAAAAATGGAGAATAATAAACCTCCACTCGCAGTCAGGAAGAGGAAGCTTCTACTTTTTTGAGGGGTAATTTTCTCTCTCTCTATATCGTTCCACTATATTTATCAACTCCATGTCGGGGCTTTTGTATTCCTTGCGTAAATTATTATTAGGCCTAGTTTCTTGCAGTTAAACGAGTCTTTTGCAACAAAAAGTATAATCACAAAGTGTCAATCATCCAGTTCTTTTTAGGGAAAATAGTAAATACTACATTGGTAAATAATGCTAGAATTATTCTGTTGGACGTACACTACTGTTCAAAAGTAATTTCTGTTCACCAAGCCTGCATTGATTTGATCCAAAATACAGTAAAAGATGCCTGTTCTTTTATGTAAGCCTGTTTTTAATAAATAGTATATAGTTATGCATATTATGAACAAATATATTGTGTATTTTGTATAAATTGTATATTGCAAGACTAACCCCCACCAAAAAAAGGCTTATTAAGGCTTGATTCAATTCGAGCACTGCTTCAAAGCTCTTTTTCTCATAATAGGGTTATTGGTGGAACCATCTATAGTCTTGGTTGTTCTTCCAGGAATTTTCTAAGATTCTTGAATAACCCCATATCCAGTTATGAAGTTTTGGAGTCACCTTTTCACTACACTGGGACCTCAAAGTGCTTTTTGGTTATTGAAGGAACTGAAATTCTAAAAAATGGTTATTGTAAGATCCGTAAACATGTAAGTGGTTCCTGGAGAATCTCTCTTGTATAAGACTGTCATGGCTAGCGTGGCGGAAGAACCCAATTGCAGGCAGGAGGGGTAGAAGGGGTTAACAAAGACTTTATTAATTCAAAACACAAAACAAAAACCCACGAGGGGGTGTAAAACAGGAACAGAACTAAGATACAAAACATGAAACAAAAACTTACCACAATGGGGGCAGAACAAGAACTAAAAATAATCAACAAAACTCGACCAAACGTCTCACACAGAACCACGGCAGGGTAAACACAAAACTCAATCCACGGACAAGGTGAAGAACAGGAACACTGAACGCAAGTACATACAATCCACGAGCACAGGACAATGAAACATGAGGGCATTTATAGGGGAACAAACAAAGGAAGATAACGAGGGGCAGGTGAGAAACATAAGACAAGGCAGGGAAGCAATACTGAAAATGAGAGGGGCGGGGCCAATGACAAGACAGACAAACACATGGAGTGTCAAAAGATAAACACCCCATGGTTTTCTCATACAAAACCAAAGGCAATTCTCAGCAAGCTTTAGATTTCACAATTAATTATTTTATATTAAGATTATAATAATTGGAGACAAAACATTTTTTTCTACACGTAGATCTGAACGTAGATCACTGAAATCTGTTGAAAAATATAAACGTTGTTGTACTTTCCATCCAAACAAAGTGCAGCTTTCCTATTCACTGTGTTTATAGCGCAATCTTGCGCTCCACAGTACTGTGGCGTTGTTGTTGGCCCATTGTCGCAGCATCATTGCATGTGTTTAACGTTTACAGCTCTGCACAGACTGGTCACACCGTATGACAAAATAAATCATACAGCATTAGAAAAGCATTTCTAAAGCATACGGAGCAGTCAGTTCACAAATAGCTCTCACTGTACTTTGATGTCATACGCCGATGGGTTTTGAGATTAAACATCTGTCTGTGGTACGAGGCGGCTGCAGTAGCCTATGAGTGCTCTCCTACGTTGCGCGACAGGTGGGAATGGGTTCAAAATAATGGATCTTTCCTCAACGCAACAACCTCGTATGACTGTCCCATTATAGGTGAGTGAAGTAAAAAATAAAAATAAATATAGTAACTATATACTATGTTTATACATGTATACTAATACATACATGTACGTCTAATTGTATGGCTGTTTTTTGCTGTTTAACCGTTTATTTAGTACATAGTGTAGACAGCGCTTGTTTTAGCCCAGATGCTAACAAATATAATGAAGCTTGTGGGGCTAAATGGTAGCTTTAAATAACAAACAATGACTTTGTCACTTTTAGCTATTATGTTTACTTTTAGTGAATGTAGCGCTTTATTTTTTATTAACAAATTGTTGTTTGTGTTAAATGGTTTACCCACCCACCCATGTTACATAAATTGTCTGTAATTTACTTACTATTTTTATCATAATCAGTTCTGTTTTTGTCTTTTTTCCTCAGAACTTTCAATATTTTCCAGTTGAGCAGCAAAAATGTAAGTATTATATTTATTAAGATATTGCACATTATGAGTTTTTATTATTATCTTATTTGTTATATTTGCACATGTAAAAATACTAATTGACAATGAAAAAATCTGAATAAAGTTTAAAATTAGATTATTACAGTTATTGATATAAATACTCCTTAACCACAGACCAAAGCAGTGAATAAAATACCAGGCATTGTAATATTTAGTTTATTTTTGCCATTGTAAACCAATGCGTGATGTGCTAAATGAATCAAATGTTTTGTTAGATGTTTTCTAAATCCCTCTTTTTTTGTCTCCATGTCTTATTCCCAGCGACACCCAAGGCCAACAGACCCAGCTCCAGCCCACCTGATGCTCATCTTTGCACTGCCTGGGACACCTAAGGCTAACAGGCGCAGCTCCCGTTCTCTTTTTGTCGTGAATACATATCTACTTTATATATAGACGTGCTCAAATTTGTTAGTACCCCTGCACAAAAAATGAAGAATGCACAATTATTTTCTCTGAAATAACTTGAAACTGACAAAAGTAATTGGTATCCACCATTGTTTATTCCATATAGAAATCAGACTTTGCTTTTGATTTTTTATTCAGCATAATATTGTAAATAATAAAACAAATGAAAATGTCATGGACAAAAATGATGGGACTCCTAACCTAATATTTTGTTGCTCAGCCTTTAGAGGCAATCACTGCAAGCAAACGTTTTCTGTAGCTCTCAATGAGACTTCTGCACCTGTTAACGGGTAGTTTGGCCCACTCTTCCTGAGAAAACTGCTCCAGCTGTCTCAGGTTTGATGGGTGCCTTCTCCAGACTGCAAGTTTCAGCTCTTTCCATAGATGTTCAATGGGATTCAAATCAGAAGGCCACTTCAGAATAGTCCAATGTTTTGTTCTCATCCATTCTTGGGTGATTTTGACTGTGTGTATTGGGTCATTATCCTGTTGGAGGACCCATGACCTGCAACTGAGAAAGAGCTTTCTGACACTGGACAGTACGTTTCGCTCCAGAATGCCTTGATAGTCTTGAGATTTCATTGTGCACTGCACAGATTCAAGGCACCCTGAGCCAGATGCAGCAAAGCAGCCCCAAAACATAACCGAGCCTACTCCATGTTTCACTGTAGGTATGGTGTTCACTTCTTTGAAAGCTTGACTTTTTCATCTGTAAATATAGAGCTGATGTGACTTACCAAAAAGCTCCAGTTTTGACTCATCTTTCCAGAGGACATTCTCCCAGACTTATTGTGGCTTGTCAATATGAATTTTAGGAAATTCCAGTCTGGCTTTTTATGTTTTTCTTCCTCCTGGGTCTTCTTCCATGGAGCCCACTTTTGCTCAAAAAACGAAGGATGGTGCGATCAGAAACTGACGTACCTTCACCTTGGGAGTTCAGCTTGTATCTCTTTGGCAGTTTTCCTTGGTTCTTTTTCTACCATTCGCACTATCCTTCTGTTCAATCTGGGGTCAATTTTCCTCTTGCAGCCGCGCCCAGGGAGGTTGGCTACAATTCCATGGACCTTAAACTTCTTAATAATATTTGCAACTGTTGTCACAGGAACATCGAGCTGCTTGGAGATGGTCTTGTAGCCTTTACCATGCTTGTCTATTATTTTCTTTCTGAGCTCCTCAGACAACTCTATCCTTTGCTTTCTCTGGTCCATGTTCAGTGTGGTGCACACAATGATACCAAACAGCACAGTGATTACTTTTCTCCTTTTAAATAGGCTGAATGACTGATTACAAGATTGGATACATGTGTGCTACTAATTAAAGAAACTAATTAGCTTGAAATATCACTATAATCCAATTATGTATTATATTTTCTAAGGGGTACCAACAATTGTGTCCAGGCCATTTTAGAATATCTTTGTAGAATAAGCAATAATTAATCTCTTTCCACAGCTTCTTTGCTTTATTCTATGACATACCAAAGGCATGCAAGTATACTGTAACATTTTCCCCGCCTTCGTCAGCCACTTCCCCATCACGCACGATCACAATCACCTGATTTATAACCCATGTACTCCAGTTCCCATCAGTCACTGCACCCGTCGGCCATCTTGATTCACCCCGCACCTGACTCTCGTTTACCGGACACTTTATATGTTGGTCTGGTCTAGTTGTAAGATACCCATGTATGTACCTAGCTCCGTATCCTTTTGGAATTTATCCTGTTTTTGCCTGTTTCCGTGGATGTTATACCATTTTGCCTGTTTCTGTGGATGTTATCCTGGTTTTGCTACTTTTGTGGAAGTTACCTTGTTTTGCTGTATCAAAGGAGATTAGCCTGTTTTTTACCACTTCGTGGTTATCCCCAGAGATTATTAAACTCTGTTCAACTCCATCGGCGTGGCATCGTTCCTCTTCCCGTGTGAACTGTTACATATACATGATACAGATACAGATATAGATATATCTCAAGGTTGGACTACTGCAATGCTCTCCTTGCTGGTCTTCCTGCAAAGGCTATCAAACTACTCCAGCTGGTTCAGAACACAGCAGCACGCCTCATCTTCCAACAGCCCAAAAGGGCTCATGTGACATCCCTTTTCATCTCTCTCCACTGGCTACCGGTTGAAGCCCGTATTAGATTCAAGTCACTAATGCTTGCCTATAGGACTATCACTGGATCTGCACCGACATACTTTCACACCCTCCTACACTCCTAAACCCCATCAAGAACCCTGCATTCAGCAAACCAGTGGTGCCTTGTATTGCCTTCTCAAAAGGGCAGTAAATCGCTTTCCCGCTCATTCTGCTTCACAACTTCTTCCTGGTGGAACATTCTTCCTAACTCAGTCCGGTCAACCACATCTCTCACAACATTCAAAAAACTATTTAAAACCCATATCTTCTGTGAATACTTGACAGACAAATGAGAAGAAAAAAAAACTAACCCTCTCTCCTTCTCTCAACAGGTATTGGTCTGGCCTTTGCTGAAACTAGTAACTTTGTATTAGCACCTATTGTATTATTGCTGCTGTATGACATAGCACTTATTGCTCCCTGAACTCTCTGTAAGTCGCTTTGGATAAAAGCGTCTGCTAAATGACTAAATGTAAATGTAAATATATATATATATATATAAGAGTTTGGTTCCAAAATGAGATAACTCCGTTTTTAACATTTTTCAAAAATCATGTTTTTTATGATGTTATCATGTTTTCATTGTGTTTTATTGTGTTAGTTAGCTGTATTTTTGAAGTTTTTACGGCTTAAATCAAAATCAACTGCAGTTTGATTGATATTAATTGGAATGCACAATAAAAAAAACATGATTTTTGAATTTTATTTAAAACGGAGTTCTCATTTTGGATCCAAGCTCTTCTTATATGTGTGTGTGTGCGTGTGAAGCGGCTTTGCAACAGTGCAAATTTGTCTAATGTGCTATAGAAATAATTTTGACTAATCCTCACACCACCTGGTGATAGCAGGAAACCCATTGTGTGCATTATGCTTTGTGTTTTTCTTGCTAGGAAGGATTTGCTTGCTGGCATATTACAACATTACCATGGGTGTAGGTCTTGCTATGAGAGACTACTTTTTTCTGGACTTTCAGAAGCAGAGCATCAAGTTATCTTCAGCTGTTTTGAGTCTTATCAATTATGTCAAATGTCCCATGTAAATATTATCAATGTCCAGTGAAAATGTTACTGATTGCATTGTATATTGTGGTATATGAATTGTACTTTTCTTTACAATTGGACATTTTCAAAGTACCTGAACATTTTCTATATTTATTTTTAAAGTTAAGTCAAATTATTTGTTACAGTTTTGTTAAGATAAAAAATACAAAAAAATAGGATAAACTGTAAAATGGTGCCTTGAAGCACCCAAGCTGGTTCCAGACCATTTTAATAAAAGGGTTCCCCAAGAAGCCTTGAGGGTTCCTCAGAGAGCCGCCCTTTGTAAAATGGTGCCTTGAGTTTCCCCAGAGGATTCAGCCAGTGTGGCAATGTGAAGAACCCCAAATGGTTCCTCAAAGAACCTTTCATTCTTACAGTGTACATTTGAAAAACATCCATGGGTAAATTTAACCCCGTAGCAGTTCTAGTGTTAAATGTATTACTGAAGTCATAGTATCAATTTATGTCATCAAATTAACTCCATGTTATGAAAAATTCAGTTTTGACACCATTTAAATAAGGCACACTTTTCACTTCAGCACGTTTGAAGTGTCATCTGATTGGTTGAATTTCACAGGATTTCAGGGAGACGTGAGTGTCGCATTCTTTAACAGTCCGCCTGGAAACATCACAAAGCCATCTGATCTAAGAAGTAAGCTGTCGTGTTTACAATGGTTGCTATAAGAATACATCACGATCAACTAAACGCTTAATTCTTAAAAGAATGTGAGGTTCACGGCATAAACTTACAATCATTTTGTTGCTGTTAACTTTTAACACATTTGTGAATGTGCACTGGTCTGTTACTGCAGGGACATTTCCACGCCACTAAACATGGTGTGGCACAAAACGAAACGTGATTGGTTGCTTTACCTGTCAGTCATATGGCCTCTTGGGCGGGCCTTGGACAAAGAAAGTGGCGATAAGTTCCACACAAAGCGAGACTAACGCTGGTCTAACTGTTTCTGCCAAGTCTGCTTCCAGCTGTTTCCTCACACCTGGCCAGGCTTTAAAGGGACTACCGCTTTAGGTACCTGTCAAGCCCTCTGTTCTTCAATGCCTCTAGGGTACTTTTCCTGTATGCGTTTGTTTATATGTAAGAATATGTCCCAATTGTAGCATTTAAGCATTTGACTTGTGTTGCTTTGGGGCCCAGGCATTATTTACTGATGCGGTGTTTGCATAACCTTCTTCCTCACCTCTGTTCTCCCTCAGGGAGGATGTATTTTAGTGTGAAAAGGCAGGTGTGCTGTTCATTTCCCAAATTCATCTGTAACCCACAGAATTGTAGTTCTGCCATTAGCCACTCACCTGTGCTTACTGAGACTCTTATGGATCTTGTAATGGCAAAACAACATCACTAGGGCTGTGTTGTTACTTGTCTTAGAATAATTAAATCCGTTCAACATACAGTATATGCCAAAACAAGACACTATTTTTTAAATGATTAATTTAACACAGTAACCCAATTGATGTATCAATAATAATAATAACTTTGCTGCATTATTGCAGTTTGTCTTAGACATGTTTGTCGCTTTTTGGCCTCTTAAAGGGGTCATATGACACGGCTAAAACGAAAATAATCATTTGTTTTAGATGTAATGCAATGTGTATACACGATTTAAGGTTAAAAAACGTCTCCAGTTACGTCTGTAACCCTTGTTCCCTGAGAAGGGAACGAGACACTGCGTCGCCTCGGCAATGTTTTGGGGAACGCCTCAGCGTGACCAGCTCTGAGCACGTGTGTCAACATTGTCCAGTAGTAATACGTCATGGGCGGATGATGTATGGACCAGGAAGTATAAAAGGGCATCCGAAACCGTCAATTTCAGCTCGAAAACTTCGAAGCAAGAGGCTAACAGGGATGCAGGGAGTATGGCAGGGAGACGCAGTGTCTCGTTCCCTTCTCAGGGAACAAGGGTTACAGACATAACCCGAGATGTTCCCTTTCGAGGGAACTCGCACTGCGTCGCCACGGCAACGCTTTGGGGAAAGGAACTCCCAAATCACCATGCACCCAAATGCCTGTCTGTGTGTACATGAAGTCACATCTGAGAATCAAGCACTTGGGCTCCTGGAGTGAGGTTCATGTCCAAGCTATAAAATCTCACAAATGTGAGTGGCGAGGACCATCCTGCCGCATCACACACATCTCACATAGACGCTCGTGACCTTAAGGCCACGGAGGCCGCCATACCACTTGTAGAATGAGCTCTGACACCCAAGGGCGATGGCATGCCAGAGGCTTCATAAATCAGAGAAATAGCGTCAACTATCCATCTGCTAATGGAGTGTTTGGTTGCCGAAAAACCTTTCTTCGGTGATCCAAAGCATACAAAGAGCTGCTCCGCTTTCCTCCAAACCGCAGTTCTGTGTACATATGAGTCCAGACAAGTTTAGCTTTTCCTGGTCCTGGCTCCCGAAGGGTGGACAAAAGGCCTTCAGTTGTAATGGGTCTCGGCACGTTCTCCATAACCTTAGGCACATACCCCGCCCGGGGGAAAAGGAACGCCTTAACTAACCCCGGAGCAAATGCAAGGCACAAAGGGGAAACCGACAAGGCATGAAGGTCTCCCACTCTTTTGAAAGAAGTAATAGCCAACAGGAAGACAGTCTTAAGAGTGAGAAACTTAGGAGCGACTGATTCCAGAGGTTCAAAGAGCGGACCCGAAAGACCCTCCAGAACTAGAGCCAGATCCCAGGTTGGTACCCTAGCGTAGCTCACAGGCCTCAGCCTGCGAGCACCATGTATAAAGTGTAGGACTAAAGGGTCTCTACCTACAGGTATGGCCCCTAACAAAATGTGAAAGGCAGAGATGGCCGCCACATAAAACTTTAACGTAGAAGGGGATAAGCCCGCAGCAAAGCGATCTTGCAAGAACTCAAGCACTGTTGATACTGGACAGTTGACAGGGTCCCTAAGGTGAGCTGAACACCAAGCAGTGAAAACTCCACACTTTAAGGCATAAAGCTTCCTTGTGGAGGGAGCTCTGGAATTAAGTATGGTCTCCACAGCCTCAGCTGAGAGACCAGTGTTTAAGAGACCAGCCCTCTCAGAGGCTAGACCCACAGTTTCCATAACTCTGGGCGTGGGTGATATATCTGACCCCCCGCCTGAGAAAGGAGGTCCCTCCTTAAAGGAATCTCCCATGGAGGGCTCTCCAACAGGTCTATCATGTCCGAGAACCACACTCAGGCCGGCCAGAACGGGGCTACCAGCAGCAGATGAACTCCGTCTCTGCGCACCCTTTCCAGAACTCCCGGAGTAGAGCAATCGGGGGAAAAGCATACAGGTGAAGCCTCTGCCACACCTGTGCCATGGCATCCAGCCCTAATGGGGCTGGATGTGTGAGGGAAATCCAGAGCGGACAGTGTGTGGTTTCCTGAGTCGCAAACAGATCCACCTGTGCCCGGCCAAACCTCAAATCTGCTCCATCACCTCTGGGTGGAGTCTCCATTCCCCCGGCCTCAGCCCCTGCCTCGACAGGACGTCTGCTCCTCGGTTCAAATGACCGGGGATATAAACTGCCCTCAAGGAGAGCAGCTTTCCCTGAGACCACAGGAGAATCTGCCGTGCCAACTTGTACAGTGGCCACGACCCCCCTGGTGATTTATATACGAGACCACGGCTGTGTTATCTGTTCTGACCAGCACATGTTGGCCTCTGAGCTGTGGGAGAAAGTGTGTCAACGCCAGAAACACCGCCATCATCTCCAGGCAATTAATGTGCCAAGACCGAACATGGCTCACCCATCGATTTTGGCCCCATTGGCCTTCCATAACAGCTCCCCAACCTGTGAGTGAAGCATCGGTTGTAAGTGCAATGCGCCGACAACTGCTCCCCAACACTGGGCCCTGGGAGAAGAACCATGGTTTCTTCCACATTTTCAGTGTGTGCAGGCATCTGCGTGTCACTCTGATCATGCGCAACGGGTTGCCCCTCGGGGAAAACCCTTTGGTTCTGAGCCACCACTGCAGAGGTCTCATATACAGCAGGCCGACAGGCATTATGTTGGACGCAGCTGCCATGAGCCCCAATAATCTCTGAAAAAACCTTACAGTAAGTGACTGGCCTAGCTTTATTCTGGACACGGCTGACAGGATTGTAGCAATACGAGCAGGCGCGAGCTGCGCCTGCATTGTGGTGGAATCCCATATTACCCCTAGAAAAGTGGTTCTCTGTGCTGGAGAAAGCACACTCTTCTTGGTATTCAGCCTCAGCCCTAATTCTCTCATATGTGTGAGAACAACATCTCGATGTTGAACTGCCAGTTGTTCCGACTCTGCTAGAATAAGCCAATCATCTATGTAATTTAACACGCGGATGCCTTTCATGCACAGCAGAGCTAGAGCTGCATCCACGCACTTCGTGAATGTGCGCGAAGACAGCGCCAGGCCGAACGGAAGAACCCGGTATTGATAAGAAAAAATGGAGATGTGGAAATACGCGTCCTGTAGATCAATCGTGACAAACCAGTCCTCGGATCTGACTTGTCGTACAATCTGTCTCAAAGTCAGCATCTTGAACTTGAGTCGCTTCACTGCCCGATTTAGATAGCGCAAATCTAAAATCGGACGTAATCCCCCGTCTTTTTTGGGAACAATAAAATACCGACTGTAAAAGCCAGAGTTTATTTCGTGAGAAGGTACGATCTCTATTGCATCCTTGCACAATAGCGTTTTTACTTCTTGTTCCATCACCAGAGCCTGCTCGGCGCACATCTCGGTGTACAAAACCCTGTTGAAGCGGGGCGGGCGGACTTGAAATTGGATCCGGTAACCCCGCTCTACCTTGCGCAGGACCCATCGTGACACATTTGGCAGACTTTTCCATGCTGCTAAATGGTCCACTAAAGGGACTAGTCTCTCGGGACCAGCCTCTGGTGATATTACCCTGGGGACCGCTGCCGCTCAGCACGCCTCGACTGGCTGAGCCGGCATAACCCCTCGAAGGCACTGAGGAGGAACGGGCACCGTATAAATGAGGTGCGAGCCGATGCTCCCCGGGGGGACATGCCCTCAGAGGTCCAGACATGCTGTCAGGACTTTTTCTCGTACTCCGCCTTCCTCGCCTGAATGACTGCCCTCAGGTCAGTCTTAGGTTTGTCTGCCTGCGGATGGGAATATCTTCCCGAACCCCACGCCTTCTGGGGTGGAGCTCGAGAAGCAACACTCTGCCTCTGGCACTCACGATGGCTAGTAGACGCCTGTGGCTGTTCCTGCCCAGCCGCCCCGGGAGTCTGTCCGCGGCGGGGGAGAAATGTAACGCCTCTTACCATATTTAGAACATCAGCCATTTAGAACAATTCCAAAGCAATTGTACTGACAGGTACGCCACCTTACTTGCGTGTACATTTGGGCGGTCTTAGTCAAATCATACCACGAACTGAAATAGATTTGTGGGGGTGTGGTTACATGAGGAATTTCAGGCAGGTCTGGGTGAGCATTCACTTTTAGATAGAATGCATCTTTTGTTCCGACACTTTAATTTTTGCAATTTTACATGTCTAATACATGCATGGGCAACTTATAACACACCAAAGACAGAAAAACACGTATTCGCGCCATATGACCCCTTTAATGAAGGCAAAAGATTAGTGTGTGTGTAGGGAGTGCATTTCTCTGCAGATGTGTGACTTTGACTTTTGACTTTCAACCTCAGTAGTGCGTGCAGCAGCACTCTGTGTAAAGTAGTAAAAGAGGCTTCCTACTCATAACTTAAAGGGACAGTTCACATTTTCAAAAATGAAAATTCTGTATTCATTTACTCATTTACTTTACCGTGTACTTCAAGATTGTGCATGTCATTTCTAATCAAATCATGACAAACTATATATCATTGGAAAGGTCTAAGAGTCTAGAATACAGATTTCATTGGTGTTTTTTAAAATAATTTATGGGGAGAGTAATAGTTTCTTTTTTATAAAGAGTGTGCATGACCTTTTACATGCCACAGACCCGCCGGTGGGTTTAAGTTATTTTGGTTGAAAATTCTGATCTAATCATGACAAACTATATATTGTTGGAAAGGTCTTAGACTCTAAAATACACATTTGATCAGTGTTTAGAAGAATAATTAATGTAGGAGGAGAAATTGATACATAAATGATAATTTATTCATAAATTAGTGTGCATCAAAAGTATAGTTTCATACAAATTTTTGTTTTTATATTGTTTCTGTGCTTTTTTATTTTCTTTATTGTGTCTGTTAATTGGAAAAGTTAAAAAAGCATCTCAATGTCAAATTTCAGACAAGTGTTAAAACCAATGGAAACCTATGGGCCCCCTAGTGGATTTTGGTAATATAGCGGCTAAAAAAAGTCACAGACACCTCAACATTTGGTGTATCAGGACCAAACTTCATACAACACTTGGTGACCCATGGGACTTTGACTTATGAAATTTTGGAGCCAATGCATGATTTTTTTTAGCAATAATCTGCCAATTGTCTTCTTTCAAACGAGAGTAACCGTAAGTCTGTATTCCAAAGAATTCATGAGTTACAGCTAATTTAGTGCCAACAGTGCGTTTTCATGTGTAGGCACAAAAAGGGCTCAGACAGTTAAGGTTAACTACTTTCATTTAACTTTTTATTTTTGGGTGAACTGTCCCTTTAACATTGCATTCTCACCACGTACCTCCATGTGCCCGTGCTGGGAGGACCTATTAAGGTTCAGAGTTGGAGAGTGAATATTTTGAACGAGGGGCCGTCCGTGTCGTAGACAGTAGAGGTACACAGAGGTGAGAGAGAGAGAGAGAGAGAAGCCTAAAAATCAGCGCGTCAGGAGGTTTTGGTCTGGCAGTGAATGCACTGAAAGAGAAAGCTAGACGAGCGTTTTACTCCATCAAAGGCAGATTCACCCACACAGATATTCCAGTTCCAGTCTGGTGTCAAATCTTTGATAGTGTGATTATGCCTATAGCTCTATATGGCTGCGAGGTTTGGGGTCCACAATGTCTGACAGATTACTCCAAATGGGATAAACACCCCATAGAATCCCTGCATGCTGAATTCTGTAGAAACATTTTAAGAGTTCAGAGAAGAACACCAAATAATGCATGCAGGGCTGAATTAGGCAGATACCCCCTGATAATACACATCCAAAAACGTTCTCTCAAATTCTGGACACACCTTAACTCAAATCCTCCTAACACACTTCAATACGAAGCACATAAAACCAAAGAGCTGAGACCTAAAGCCAGTCCCTTCTGCCAGCTGGCTCTGAAACTTCAGACCGGCACAACCGAACAGAACCAAATCAGAATAAACCAAATAATCAAAGAAAGTAAAAAGTAATATTTAGATCATTGGGAAAAGGAAAGTAAAAACCAAAGTAAACTAGAATGCTATCGGACCCTAAACAGAAAATACAATCTGGCAGATTATCTCTACACTGTTGGAGATGTGAAACAGAGACGGATCCTGAGCAAATACAGACTCAGTGATCACAGTCTGGCCATAGAGAGAGGCAGACACAGACAAACATGGAGTCTGTGCACACTGTGACACTGGTGAGGTGGAGACTGAGACACACTTTCTCCTTCATTGTGATCAATTTAAAGATGTGAGAGAGAAACACTTTCACAAAATGTCAAAGCTCATGCCAGAGTTTGATAGGTGTTCAGAAACAGAGCGAATGCAGATGTTACTGGGGGAGAAGAGACACACATCAGCTGCACAAACTACTGCCTTCATCTGTTACAATCAATGCACATCTACACTCTTTACTTTATTACATTCTCATGTTTCTGCTTGAAATATACTTTTGATATTGATATTTTATTTCCATATTTCATTTGTTTACTTACATAGACTCTATTTTATATTTCATTCTATATTTATGCCTTACTCGGCACCTTAGTTTAATTTTTTTTTTAATCTCATGTTTGTACTTAATGTATGTCTTAATGTATGTCTTTTGTTATATGTTCAATGCTTTGGCAATATTGTAAGAACACGCAATCATGCCAATAAAGTATCTTGAAATTGAAAATTGAGAGAGATTGAGGTGGTTGGCAGGGATGCCTTTCCACATGAAACATCTAGTGTTTTCACAGGCTATATTTCCAGTTGTAAATATTCACTGAATGCTCATTTTCCTTACCTTTCCCTCACTGTGTTTCTTTTGTGTCTGTCCTCTTGATCTCACACAGGTCCTGATGCAGAGACAGGGAGGGAAAAAGAAATAGAGAAAGGATGAGGGAAAGCCCATAATGCTGTAATGCCCATTAGCGAGATTTCACGCACTCTCTCTGATCTGACTCACTGACAGCAGCCTCTAAGAGACTGTAATGAGAATGTTTGGCAGGGTTGTGTGTGTGTGTCTTGTGACAGTGTCTAGGCGAGTGTAGTTTCTATGTGCACCACTCATCAGCTGTGACAGAAAATATTTGAGATGATGTATTCACACCCACACATATTCCCAACACGCATTATTATTCTTTTACAATTAAGAGCTGCTCTCTAAACAGGTCTTGTAATAGCAGAACTTTAGATTTGTGTACAGTATCTCAACGTTTTGTCTCAGTGAAACATAAAATTGGGTAATTTACTTGCATGTGCTTTTGACAACTAAAGGGATCAAATTGCTTGCGGTTAGACCTAGACCAACCTAATATACTGCTTAAAACTTTTAACATTCTGAAATGCTGTTTCATATTGTCGTGAAAGTGGCGTGTCTGTCCTCATTATGAAATTTAACTGCTTAGCTCTTTTAATTCTTTAAGTGGCAAAAATAACCAAAATCAACCGCTGCTTCCTCTCTCTCTCCCTCCCTCGCTCTCTTTCACAGACTCCCATTCTATTTTACACAAATTAGCATTGGTCCTGGAGGGCAAAATGACAAGAGGTTACTGTGAGACTATGTGTTTAATTAATTGAAAAATGCTCAAATTGCTTTTACAGTTGTTATTGGAGGTGAAAAAATGGAATCCATGTTGCCAGTACTCAGGCATAATTAGCTCCTGAGGGACTTGGATATTTAGCATTAGCAATGTTGCTGCACTTAGGACACAAATTTCTATTTTGATAATGAAGGGCTTGGGCTGTCATTGAGGACAGCTGTAGTTTGGAGGGGTTTAGGGTTTGGTCCTGTGCAGAGGAGAGAGACATCGTGTCTGCTCTCTGTGTGAGTGTCTGTAAAGGATATGGCAGCAAGGGCTCCCAGGGGCCATTCATTACCCAAAGTATTTAAGTTTCCAATTAAACCAAGAACTAGCACCCACTGCAGCAAGCTTGGAAACAACCAAAACGATTCCACACGCAGCTTCAGAAATAGACGGCCCGTAGAAGAGGAATAAAGAAGGGAGGCAAATGGATTGAGGGAAAAACACAGGAGAAAATCCTTTGTTTATTCAAACTTTATCTAAGTTTTAGTACTGAAATGATTGGGAAGAATGAAAAGCAGGATGGAGTGTGAGAAAGAAAGAGAAAGGGAAGGTAAAATACAAGACTTTAATGATCTGCTGTGGAGAATCAGTGTGGAATCCTTGGAGACTGCTGGGCTTGTTTGAATCTGCATGGTCTCATTTGGTTTGGACTGAGTGTGGCAGTCCAACGGAGCACTTACACCATCTAAATGCCTGCCTGCTACCACCTCTAATGGTCTGTGTATGTGGACATATGCCATGTGGAGTGGATACAGAACATGTGTGAAAGAGTACGTCTGCTGTGTTAAGTTCCCATATTAAACCATAAATTCCACCTTAGTCACTATTTGCTAAATAATACTTATGTCATAATTCGTTTGGTAGTACAGAAGATCCTCACCCCATGCTATTTTAAACATTTTTGTCATTTTTCATTCAAGTAAATATAAATGCCGGCAGCACCAAAACGAAAAGTATGTAAATATGTTATGAAAAACCACTACAGTGGATGTGCCCTGCGTCAGCTGTGAAATGTACAACAAGAACATGTATAACCTTATTGTAATATTGTTTTAAAGTTAAAACATCTTAGTGCTGTTCTGATGCTACACTCTTAAAAATAACGGTGCTTAAAAGAACCTTTTGTAAAACAGAAAGGTTCTTCAGATTTTAAAGGTTCTTTATGGAACCAAAAGGTTCTTCATGGAACCACAAGGTTCTTCTATGCCATGGAATCGAAGAACCTTTTGAAGCACCTTTTTTAAGAGTGTATATTACTAATAGTATATAGCATAACGGTGAGGACCTGAACAAACTGTTATAAAACATATCGTCTAACTTAAGATATTTTTGCACCAGCACATTTACTGAATGGCTCTGCACAGCATGTGTTACCCCATCTACTTTATTTACAGAGGCAAGGAAATCAGCGTGTGATCAGAGTATACTTATTATCACCAAGAATTAAGGTTTGTCATCAATGGGGGATTGGGATGTTACGCTGCATGCAAGTTAAATTGTCAGACCCAGAACACTGGTGCTGGTGTCAATACTATGAAAGCCGCAGCTGTGTCTGATAAAAGTTTATGTTGGGACAGTGCATGGAGAAAAGGAAGAGACGCATGCACTCTTTAAAAAAAGGTGCTTCAAAAGATTCTTCGATGCCATAGAAGAACCTTTTGGTTCCATAAAAAACCTTTAACGTCTGAAGAACCTTTCTGTTTCACAAAAGGTTCTTTGTGACGAAAACAGTTATTCAGATTATAAAAAGTAAGGATGAGATGGTTCTTTAAAGAACCTTTGACTGAATGTTTCTTTGTGGATGGAACCAAAAATGGTTCCCTTTCTGTCGGTCTCTCGACGTTGTGTCGAACCGACAGAATGGGTTTGTCTTGAGAACCTATCATCTTCTGAGTATTTAGAAAAGGCCAATGAAAATTGGCGAATGAAATTTGCATGCCGGGCTCCTCCCCGGATGTCCGGGTATAAGAGGGAAGCCGGCGTGCTCATTCATTCACCTTTTGTTCTTCAGAGCCTACGCATCTGATGAGCTTCTCTACGATCTGGGTGATCATTCTTTCTGCTGGAATCTACGACGTGGACAGCGGACGGTCCCTTCCTGCAGTGACTCTCCCCTGGGCGTCTCGGCAGTTCCGGAGGTGTTCGAGCAAATTTCCTTTTCTAAAAGAGCAAATTTCTCCAGCGTGGCTTGTCCCGCTGTTCTCATGGGTGCAACACACTCATCGAGGAGGGGGACGGACACAATGCCTGCTTCCAGTACGCTGGGGCAGACGTTGTGGATACGTCCTGCCCGCACTGCGGGCGGTGACGATTCAGACGTTGCGTCACAGGTGGCTGTGTTCCCACGGGACTCAGCCACCACCTCGTTTGCTCCCCGTTCCGTGGCGGCAGGACTACGGCCCTGCCGTCCGCTATGGCAAGCAGCGAGGGTGATATGAGGATTACTGTGAGCGATAATCCGCCAGCCACGGCTCACGGACCGTTCACACCTCGTTTCGCTCGTCTGACCGTTCCCCAAAAAGACGGTCCGCCGTCTTATTCCTCAATCACGTATTCGGACACGATGCGTGATGATGAGATTTCTCTTGCAGCATCGGGGGGTGACGTACTGCCATCCGACTCCGACGATTCCTCGGGCTCCCTCCCTCGGGGGGTCGAGCCCAGGAAAAAGCGGATGTCGAGATGTCGGCCATGCTTTCCCGGGCCGCCGTGAGTGTTGGGTTGCAGTGCCCGCACTGCCTCTCCCGGCGTTCGCGGCTGGCTACATGGCGCCTCGGGTTTGAGCGCGGCTCCAAGCCGCGCCCGCCCCCAGTGCCGTGTTTACCGGAAGTGCATGAGGAACTTAGTAAGACCTGGAACGCCCCTTTCCGGCACGTTTCACGTCAAACAAAGTTCCGTCACCCTCTCTTCCCTCGAGGTTGAGACAGCTGGAGGATACGTCGTTGTCCCCCAGGTGGAGTATGCCGCCGCGGTGCTCGTGCCCGTAGGAGGCGGCCACCTGGGGGGGGCTCGACCTAGACTCCCGTCCAAAGCATGTGGGGTCTCGGCATCTCGGCGTTGAGAGAGCTCCACGAGGGTAAGACCGACCCAGCGCGTATGCAGGAACTCCGCGCCGCCACCGACCTCGCTCTACGGGCGACCAAGGTGACCACGCGGGCCCTGGGTCGGACGATGTCCACACTTGTGGTCCATGAGAAACTCCTCTGGCCGATACTTGCGCAGATGAGTAGCGCTGAGAAGGTCCGCTTTCTCGACGCACCCGTCTCGCAAGGGGGGGCTGGTTGGTGTTACTGTCGAGTCGCAGCGGCCCCTCTCACCCCCCGCCCGTCGGGGGCGCGAGACCCGCACGCTGCCTCCCCCGGAGGGTTCTCGACAGTAAAGAAGCAGTCCTCCGTGCCGCGACTCGGCCGCCTCAGCCGTCGAGTCCCGTGCACTGCCTGCTTCCCAGCAGCCCTGGTCCTCTTCGACGCCCTCCAGCTCTGGCGCCCCCCACTCAGGCGGCCCCCCCTGGAGGAGACAGCGAAGAGGAGACCATCGCCCCATCAGCAGCCGCGGCGAAGCGGCCCTCATGGGAAGACCTCAGGGGGATCGAGGCTACCATTGGGCCCGACCCCAGCCACATCGCTGGGAAGTCGGATAGGGACGGATCCTGCCCCGTCTCTCCATCTGCTGGCCCCCTCCGGGGGGCTAGCGCCCACTTACTCTCAAAAAAGAGAGTTTCCTCTCTCTCTGGGTTATCACAGCCGCTCCCACCCTCTGCACGACGGTGAACGGCAAACTCGACGTTGCGTCATGGCGAAGCGCAATGTCGAGTATAAACACCAGCCCTCAGCACTCTCAGTCAGACAGTGCGTTGAGCTGCGCAGTCGCCAGGCAGGAAAAACAGCAGAGCCGATCTCCTCCCCGGGGGACCTCCCCCGGCAAGGAATCCGTACTGCTAGCCATCGAACCACCCCCCGGGGGGACGATGAAAAAGATCGTACCTTAGTCCCCGTCTCATTCTGGGAGCCTGTCTGGCTTCCCAGGCTGTCAGACTGGCTAGGGAAGACGATCCGTCTCGGCTACGCGATCCAGTCGCCTCACGCCCGCCAAGTTTAAGGGCATCCGATATACCTCAGTCAGAGGCTAGGATGTTCCCGTACTTCGGGCCGAGGTCGCCACCCTTCTGGTGAAGGGAGTGATCGAGCCCGTCTCACCAGCCGAGATGTTCAACGGGTTTTACAGCCTGTACTTCATTGTCCCCAAGAAAGGCGGGGGGTTGCGCCCTATCTTGGGTCTGTGTGTTCTGAACAGGCACCTACACAATAGCTGCCTTTCAGGTTGATCACGCAGAAGCGCATCCTGACGTCCGTCAGGTGTCAGGACTGGTTCATGGCAATCGACCTGAAGGACGCGTACTTCATGTCTCGATCCTCCCTCGACATCGGCCGTTCCGACGGTTCGTGTTCGAGGGACGGGCATATCAGTACAGGGTCCTCCCCTTCGGTCTGTCCCTGTCTCCACGAGTCTTTACGAAGGTCGTGGAAGCCGCCCTCCTTCCCCTTAGGGAAGGAGGTGTGCGGGTACTAAACTATCTCGACGACTGGCTCAGTTTGGCGCACTCTCGAGATCTGTTGTGTACACACAGGGACCTGGTGCTCCGGCACCTAGATCGGTGGGGCTACAGGTCAACTGAGAAGAGCAAGCTCTCCCCGGTGCAGAGCGTCCTCTTTCTCGGTAGGGAACTCGACTCTGTCCTCATGAGCGGCCCTGCTCACCCCCCGCGGGGGGCGCGAGACCCGCGACGAGGAAGCCCGCACCCACGCGGCCTCCCAGAGGCAGTGCGACTGACTACAGAGCGCACCCGATCAGTGTTGAACTGCCTGAAGCTTTCAGACAGTCAGCGGTCCCCCTGAAACAATTTCAGAGGCTCCTGGGATACATGGCATCCTCGGCGGGGGTGGTCCCCCTCGGGTCGATGCACATACGACCGCTCCAACACTGGCTACAGAGTCAAGTTCCTTGGAGAGCGTGGCACACCGGCAGCAGGCGTATGGTCACACGCTTTCCGCCGACACACCCTAACCCCCTGGTCTCCATGACCTTCTTGGGGTTGGGGTGCCGTGTGCAAACGGGCAAGCAGTGTCGGGGCGGTGGACGGGCCCCCGCCTGCGTTGGCATTTCAACTGCCTAGAGTTGTTGGTTGTGCTACTTGCATTGAGGAGGCTACTACCTCTCGTGCAGGGCAGGCACGTGCTGGTCCGGTCGGACAGCACAGCTGCTGTGGCGTATATCATTGGATTCGCTCACGGCAGCTAAACATGACTCGCCCGGCGCCTCCTCCTCTGGAGTCAGCAGGTGATCAGTTCCCTGCGAGCCACACACATCCCAGGCGTCCTGAACCAGACAGCCGATGCGCTCTCTCGTCAGTCGACGCCTCGCGGAGAGTGGCGACTCCATCCCCGCGCAGCCGGCTCATTTGGGAGCAGTTCGGCCAGGCACAGGTGGTCCTGTTGCCTCCCCGGACTCCACCCATTGTCCGCTTTGGTACTCCCTGTCCGAGGCAACCCTTGGCACGGATGCCCTTGCGCACAGCTGGCCGCGGGACAAGCGGAAGTACGCTTCCCCCCAGTGAGCCTCATTGCACAGGTCCTGTGCAAGGCCAGGGAAGAGGAGCATCAAGTGGTACTAGTTACGCCCCTTTGGCCTAACCAGGACTTGGTTCTCGGAGCTGAGGCTCTGACAACAACTCCCCCCTGGCCGCTCCCCCTGGCGGACAGCTTCCCCAGGGGAAGGGGCACGTTACGGCATCCCAGGCAAAACCTGGTCTCCATGTCTGGACGGGACGAGGAGATCCTGAGTGACCCACCCCCGGTCCGGTTGGGACGTCACTCAGGCTAGGGCTTCGGCCACTGGGCGGCTATACGCCCATAGGTGGCGCCTCTTCTCGTCCTGGTGCTCTTCTCGGCGAGAAGACCCGCGGAGTTGCTCGGTCGGGTACGAGCTGTCCCGTCCTCAAGAGAGACGGGGGAGTAACCTCTCCCCCTCCACACTGGGAATGTATGTAGCCGCTACGGCCGCTCATCATGACCCAAGTGCTGGGTAGCCTCTGGGACAGCACGACCTGGTCATTAGGTTCCTAAGGGGCGCGAGAGGGTGACCACCTTACCCGCGCTCCGTACCCTCTTGCGACCTAGGTGGCGGGCCTCAAGAGGCCCCGCCCCCTTCGAGCCTCTCGGGGTTGCCGCTCTTTCTCAGTCTTGATAAAGACGGCTTTCCGCATGGCGCTCACCTCCAAGAGGGTAGGGGATCTACAAGCACCCTCCGTGTCCACAGATTGCCTAGAACTCGGGGCCGGGATTCTCACGTTATCTTGAGACCCCGCCCCGGCTACGTGCCCAAGGTTCCCACCACTCTCCCGAGAGACCAGGTGGTGAACCTGCAGGCGCTCCCCACCGGGGAGGAAGACCCAACCTATCCGTGTTGTGTCCAGTACGCGCACGGCGCCTCTACTTGGACCGCACGCAGAGCCCAGAAGCTCTGAGCAGCTCTTTGTCTGTTTCGGAGGTCAGCAGGAGGGCTGTCTCCAAACAGAGGCTGGCGCACTGGATCGTGGATGCCCTCGTTAGGGCATACCGATCTCTTTTCCTGCCCGTTGGGGGTGAGGCACACCCCTCGTGGCTGGCTCAGGGCGCCTCTCTGGCAGACATCTGCGGAGCTGCGGGTTGGGCTATGCCTAACAACTCCGTGAGGTTCTAATACCTACGCGCGGAACCGGTGTCAGCCCGCATCCTGGCAAGGTGTGGGACCGGCAGCCGGTAGGGCATACGCCTGCGGAAGCCCTTCCCCCTCCGGGGGGAGCAGTGGCGATCCCGCCTCACTTCTTTCCCCTCGGGTAAAGAACAGGCATTCCATCCATCACTAAGCACCCTTCCAGGGGACAGGCTGGGCAGAGCAGCCCTGCCCCCTTAGGCCGGGGAACAGTTGAGTTATCTCCCACATAGCTCTAACCGGACCTAGTGCTCCAGACGTGGTAACCCCCCCTCCGTGGGCTGTTCCGTCTGATGTATCCTCATGAATGGTTCCCACCTTGGCAACCCATGACCTCCCCAGGTGGACTCCCACCTTGCGGTTAACTCCTGCAGTCCGCACATTCCTCCCATGAGTTCTCCCCTGATGGTGAGACCATGTGGTGTCTCCACTAATTCCTCCCTACGGTAGGTAGTGGCCTCTGCAGCGTTTTTCCCCCAGGGGGAATAATGCTTACCCAGTGGCCCGTACGGTGCCGGGCGGCTTCTCGCCATTTAGAGAATTAGGCCTCCGCCCGTGACGGCCGGCGTTAGGGGGCTTCCCAACTTTTTGTGGAAAGCTCTGGGTCCCCCTTCCTCTCCACTGGAAGGTCATAATTTCGCGTTAGCGTGTTCGTCTGACTCGCCCAGGCCAGTCAACGTCGCTCCGCAGAGATTGTGACGCGGCTCAGTGCTGTGGCGTTTTCCATAGGAACCCCATTCTGTCGGTTCGACACAACGTCGAGAGACCGACAGAAAGGGAACGTCTTGGTTACGGATGTAACCTCGGTTCCCTGATGGAGGGAACGAGACGTTGTGTCCCTCATGCCACAACACTGGCCGCCCACCCCAGCGGTCGGGGGAGGATGCTTTAGGCTCCTCAGACCAAAGGTGAATGAATGAGCACGCCGGCTTCCCTCTTATACCCGGACATCCGGGGAGGAGCCCGGCATGCAAATTTCATTCGCCAATTTTCATTGGCCTTTTCTAAATACTCAGAAGATGATAGGTTCTCAAGACAAACCCCATTCTGTCGGTTCGACACAACGTCTCGTTCCCTCCATCAGGGAACCGAGGTTACATCCGTAACCAAGACGTTCTCAAGACAAACCCATTCTGTCGGTTCGACACAACGTCTCGTTCCCTCCATCAGGGAACCGAGGTTACATCCGTAACCAAGACGTTCTTCTATGGCATCACTGTGCAGCACCTTTTAAGCACATTAATTTTTAAGAATGTAGCTTACGGTTCATGAAGTAGTTGCAGCGCTCCTTGGCTGGTTTCTTACTACAGCGGACCTATGTAAGACAAGACTCCAATCTGACTAGTACAGAGGGTTTTGAATTCAGAGCAAGACCCAGTGCTCAGACAGGGAGTATCTTGATGTCAGCAGCCAACTTTGACAGTGAGAGTCCAAGAGTGTGCTTTTCAACATCTCCACTATAATCATCATGGATTCAGCTCTGCCATCCTCAGCAGGCACCTCAACTTCCAATACAGATCAGAGTCCTGCACGTGTCCTGTTTGATAAACCCGCACCCGCAGTAATTAAAAGAACACCCGACCCAACATCCGACAGCAGCACTAATTTAATTGCGTACCCGACCCTACCCATTTGACAAAAATGCCGCGACCCGAACCGCACCCGCATTACATCTAGGCACGATGTAGACAAAAGCATTTAATTTCTCACGCAACAACATATTAGGAATTCCTAGTTAATGCAGTTTTAAACATGTAGTAACTTAATATAGCAGAGTTTTGGGACAACCAAAGGTGAATCCACTAAAATATTGTTAGCTATTAGTAGCTATTCTGTTTTTGATTGGTGATTTATGAAATGAATTTATGCAAAACTTGTTAAAATAGCCTATATTGTTCATGTGATATTAACAATAGTTTCCCTTACCTTTTTATGTAAAATTATACCAAAGCTGCCATAAAGGCTAAATAAAGCTTGAATGCAGAAAAGGGACCAATAACATGATGAGTTAAAACGTTTATTTAAATTGTGGTAAGAGTATGGCGTCCTCACTATAGCGTCCATCAGTTGCACGCGACTGGCTACAATGCTCAACTCTGCAATTAGAAACCAGCTCTTCAGACGGAGCTTGAACACAAATAAGCACAGGCCCATGTAAAAGCAGCTTCATGTCAGCTGAGATGAGTCGAAATAGTCTTGGCTTCTGGATCTGCGTTCCACCCGCACGTATTAATTCCCGACCCGCACCCAAACTGAAAATGACACATGAATAATTATTCCACCTGTTACATCGAATATTAGCGGTTCACTCGACCGTGTGCAGTACTCTGCATCAGATCACCTCATCACAGCCTACATTCCAGATGAACAGAGCCCAAGATTCCTGCACTCTAGGAAGAGGTAAGAAGAGATTTGGGTGAAGGTCTGGACTGGCCTTGAAAGTGTCAGGTCATTTTATTTCTCACTAGAAATACATTGTGTTGCAGTGTTGTATGTCATTAAAATATACTAAGCATACAGAAACTTTACACACAATATATATTATAAAAATATTATACTAAAGGTAATATTAGTAACCTAAATAAGCAATATACTTTTGTATACAAATATGTATAATATCTTTTGGTTTGAGTATTCTTTGTTTGTATGCGCCCAGGCCAAATAAGTTATTTTACAACTATCGGGCTTGCTGTCTTGTAAAGCGAGTTGACACAGTTAAATGACTGTCCTTTTACATCCCAGACACCATCGCCCATTGTACAAAAAATATGCTAATTGGGGCAATGGGAGAAACTGAGACATGCATGGGGTTATTTAATTTCCCATGGTGCACTGGGCTTAGCAGAGATGACAGGGAGGCTGAGGCAGAGTGTAACGGGAGCTTCTCAGCAGCAGCCCTGCTCTGGACTTCCAACCGACAGAGGAGCACCGTGAGAAAGAGAGAAGCGAGAGGGAGAGAGAAAGAGAAGGAGAGGTAAAGTAGACCTCTGAGCTGTGACTTGTTCTGTAAAGCACACATCATTAAATGATATAATGTTACTGTTAGTTTGTCATGTAATAGTGTCAACTGAAAAAAAAACTGGTTCCAAAAATTAAGAGAGACAAACAGGACCATGCCAACATAGAGCCTCACATCATTGTCTCACTACACGTCCTCTCTTCACAGAACTGCACGTTTTGTCAGAATTCCTCCTGACATTTGTTGTGGGAACATTACTCACTGGCCCGTAGCCTAGCGTAGGACAACAGCGATGGTTTTAAAGACTGCACTATCCCAGCCTCGACGCCTCACTTGCAAACTGTGCCCCCTGTCAACCCCCTTGGGCATCTATTGTGGCAAATCAGTGACCGTACCATTCCTTCTTTCTGCTGTTCACCAACAAATGATAAGCTTAGTGGAAAAAGAGAATGGAAGGAGGAAGAAAAGAAGACTCCGAGCATGTTGCCTTTTGGCTGAAGTAGTTGAGGACAATGCAAGTGCTAGACCATCATTTTCAAACAGTGCGTAAAGCAGAGTACTGACAGGTTTTATTCAAGAAAACATTTGATTATTCTAGTTCTTACAACGCATTGGTTTAATGAAAATGAAAGTTTTGAAAGAAAAGTTGAAAAGCAACAACAGAACAGTTTATGGAGTTTACAGCTCCAATAAACGATTGTTTTGTTATATTTTTGGAGCATTTTTAGCTTGTATTAGTGAAAGAATGTGATGGGTTGGAGAAAGTGAAACAGGTTTGGCCAAAGGTCCCATATTTTGCAATATATCAAACTCTTCCAAGACTGTGATGACGCATTCAACGGTCATCAGCAGCGCAAATATTCCAAAGTTTTTTATATTTTCATTTAAAAAAATGTATGTACGTTTATAACACTATTACCTTTGCATCAAATTACAAAAAATAGTTAACGCTAATGCGAGGGTGTTTCTTATACAGCGTCCACACGGTAAAAAATATTTTTTGGGGTTTACTTAAAATTTTAAGGCTGCCAGGTTACTCTTTTTTTTTTAGTTCATTCAACATAAAAAAATTGTTAACTAATGAATTTCATGATTCAATTTCATTAATTCAAAATTTTAAGGCAGTCAGGTTACTTATTTTTTAAGTTGAACCAACATTTCATTATTTACAGTAAGTACAAATTTGACATCATTCTTTTGACTGCTGTTATCAGACTCTCTCTATTTTGTATAATTTTGTTGAAAGTAGTGAAAACACGTTTTTCTTTTGCTATTTGAGCAAACGAGAATGCAAAAAATGTAATTGTGGTAGTCTCCCATTCACCGCTATAGAAGTTTAACGACGACTTCCATGGCTGAGAGACCCGGAAACGTGAAAAAGGTCCATTGCTCTAACAAATAATCTATTTTAAATAGCAAATTAATGAAAAGGTTTCTTACTTTTTAGGATTTTAACAGTTTGTTGTTTAGTGCTTTGTTAGAATAGAGAAAGCAGCAGTCAGCAGAGTTTACTTTTCCTCATCTGGTCTAAATCTGTTCTAAACCCATGGTTGTCTTGGGTGGTCTTGGTCGTTTACAGTAAAGTGAGGTTAGTTTGTGCGTGTGTGTGTTTGCTGAACAAATGACCTGCCACAGCTGTTTTAGCACTTAGCTAATTTTATTCGGGGCTGAGCGGTGTGTGTTTGCATGTATTGTATATGCATGCGGTTGCGTTTGTTAACTCTGGACCTGCTCACACCGATCGAACAGTTGGATGTAAATGTTGCCTCCATCACATATGCTGATTAAAGCAGGAGTCGGACCTTAATTACAAAGGTCATTAACATTGAACAGAAATGCAGGAAACAAACGAAATCCATTGCTGCATCAAAACATAAAATAATAAGAAACATTATCCGCTTTGTATTGGAGGTGCTTGTTGCTGTCATTATCTTGCAACAAATAAGAAAATAAATTCTTTGATGTAGTGTGAAGACTTGTCATCTTTTGGCAAGGGCACTACCTGGCAGCCAATGACAGCAGGGAAAGTGGGTGTGTATGTGCTGCCTGTGGGTTTAAAAGGAAGAGATTGTGTATGTATCTGTGCAAGACAGACTGAGTAAAGTATAAAAAAGCATATTTGTGTTGGGAAGTTACTTCAGTTTAAAGCGAAACACATCATGGAAAGAAATTGTGATCACATACACACACATACAAGGCGAGTGACAGACAATAGCTGCTGTAAAATTCTCTCACATCTCAGCTGATCTGTATTCATGGCTCTCATCTGTTTTTGACCCTCTTCCTTTTCCCCCTCTCTCTTTCACATTCCCTCAACACTCTCAATCTCTTTCAACCTCTTCAACGCTTCCCTTTCTTCCTTGAATATTTGCTGTTACATTTTTTTTTTGATCAGGTAGAGCCTCACTTGACAACACAATTCTTTCTCCTCTTTTACACTTCTTCCTCAGATGTCATTCACCCAGTCAGAGGGCTCTGTCTTAGTCAATTCTGTTCAGTCTCGCTTTTTTAACATTAGTAATGAACGTCTTTGGAAAACCGATCTCTTTTGTGTAATCCCTTTATACATCAGTGTATGGAAACAAGCATATCAGTGCTTCATTTTTATCACAGTTTAATAAAAGAAAGGAAGAGCTTATCCGCAACTCTTGTTTCCATATGTAAAGCGATACGCGCACCAAAAGCGATGCGTGAAAGCTGCATGCAGGTGTTTGTCAGTGTTGGTTTGGTTCTGGCAGATTTAGTCTCTTATCTTTCAGAATCTGTGTCATCTAATTTCTGTGGGAATTGTTTTGACAAAACAGGTTAGCATAAGGTAGGAGATGTCAGACATAACAAAGCCTCCTTCGATTTGTGTGTGCGTATGTGTGTGTCTGTCTCTCCATGGGAAACACGTGTCAGTCATCAGCGAGGTTTTACACTGGATATGACATCATGGCCCTCTAGGGCTTGTGCTAGTAAGACGAGTTGTTTGATTCTGTGTAAAAGAACAGAGTCTGGAGCTAACTGTGAAGATCTGCTTCTATCTCAGCTGTTGTAAATGTCTTGCTAACACAAACACAGCTCACAGGTGCATGTCAAAACAAATGTACAACCTTTTTGTTCCTGTTTACACTCGGTTGAGGTCTTGAATAAATGCACATGCGCTCCAGTTTTGTTAGATTGTGGATAATTAAGTTTAATGAAACATACTATTTGCCAAATCACCAGGGTTTGGTGACAATTCAAATTTGGAGATCAGTCAACAAATCTATTGTCACTTTTGAACTGTTGATTCAACCAATTGGAGATATGAAATTGATATTTTGTTCCTGACCCTTTTCCGATTGGCTAGTGAAAAGTGTTCTTGTTGAAATAGGTCATGTGATTGGCTGGGCAGCGTCCTGTGGGCCGGTGAGATGATCATGCAGTGTAGACAGGCAGATTGATGTGGGGTGGCTAAAGGCTAAAGGAACAAGACTGCAGGCCTTTGAAGTCCTGCAGGACGGGAGTAAATTGATATATCAATTTAAGCCGCAGTGCCTATTAGAGGAGCTCCAGTCAGGTTAATGTGATAGCCCTAGCATTACCCTTCCAACCCCTTTCAGTCCCGTCCCAGTGCTCTACTCGCAACACACACCATCAGTACCTGCCAACCGGTGGCAGTAACAGGGGGTAAATAAAGCTGGGTAACGGTTGACCATCTTTCTTTCTTTCTTTCTTTCTGTCTCACTATGGGTGATTTAAATTCACGAACCAAGTAGATATAAAGAAGTTCAGGGGACCCTGAGCCTTGTGATTGACCAAAGGCATTCCTTACATGTGAACTTCTGAGATCCTCATATTAAATTGTGGCAGGTTGAACACACTAAGTTCACACAAGCACTATCGCTCACACATTCACCCTGAGGTGAGATGGAGATCATTCATATTTAACAGCATGCAGACGCACATTTACATTAAAAATGCAGAGTGGTGTCTTTTAATCCAGACACTGCTACATTTATTATTAAACCTTTGTCTTCGGGGTCAGATCACAAGATTTTGGTTGTCCGTCAACATTACTACTCGCTCAATCAGTCTGGCCGACACAACATCAGATTGCTTTAGATCAACATCAATTCACCTCTGCCGTCTAAATTCATACAAATATCTAGACTTGGAATTCTTTGATGGTCAGTATGGTTGTGTATGGTTATAATTTCACTGTTTAAATAGTGTTTATCTGATGTAAACCAAAAGCTTGAAATATTTAATGTTTTGGATCGTGTTTAATAAATTGGGGTTTATGTAAATGCATTAATTTGTACCTCCACAACAAGTCTTTAAAAACTCTTGACCTGACCCTTGAAGCCATCTAGAAACCTTATTTGTGCATATGGGACTCGGGAGTGGCGCATATCATCTGCTTCTTTTTATCATGCGTGTACAGACCTGGAATGGACGGCTGTGTAAGGACATGGGTTTGATTTAAAAAGTTCATGTGCACACTATGTTTCTTTGCCTCTGGTCAAAACATGGACTTCCTGTCTTTTTGATTTCATTTATAAAAGGCCCCCAAATGTAGCCCTTTTACAACATGTGATATAAATCTTAGGAGTCCACAGAATGTGTCTATGAAGTTTCAGCTCAAAATACACCACAGATCTTGTATTATACTGTACCCTACATGTCCATTTTTGCCTGTGAGGAAAAACCATAGACTGTATAAAATATGGACGTAGTGTCCTTGACGTCACCCGTAGATTTGTGAAGAGTAAAAATGAAGCCTAAAGTAGGCGGAGGCACTCATCGCCAGCTTGTCATCGCGCGTCACTCCCGGATAATCGAAAATGGGCAAAAAGGCGGGACGTGGTTAGAGCTGAGGCGCCTGGTTTGCTGAAACCACTTGTCACTCTAGTGGCCACGCACCTACACAGCAAAATTGCCCGTGTGAAATGTGACACTATGGGTGTTCATTTAAGACCGGAAAAGTGTCTATGTGTCCACACTATGCCGTGTAAATGTTACACTTTTGATAGTGTTAACTTGTTTACACCCAATTAGTGTAACACCAAGTGTTGTTAAATGTAAAACCACCTCAACACTATTCAATGTTATTTTTGCACTACACTGGTGTTTGCATACAAATACAGTGTTAAAAATGAACACTCCTCTTTTTACATCAACACCAGTGTAATGTAAATTCAACAATGGTGAGTGTTCAAAATACTAATTATTGGCAGTACTTTCGTTGCTTTAAATAGTATTTCTGTTAATACTCAAGTGATTGCAAAAAGGACAAATGTTAGCAAGTACTGCAAAACCTCTTTTTATTGAAGTAAACCAGATTTAACATTCACAATCAAATACATAATTTACTGCATATTAAAAAAAATACAATATCACAATAATGTAAACACTGTCCATCAGGTCTATAATCATACGCTCAAAAAAGAAAATGGAAAAAAATAGTAACCACCTCAATACATACTTAAATACACTGCAGTTAAGATACTGAATAAAAATGCTTGCTTGTTCTTTACAAGAAAACCGATCATCTTACAGAAATCAGACATTTCATTTTCAACCTCAAAGCAAACATTATTCAGGTATTCAGTTCCATAGTTTTCAACCCAAGATATAGTAGAACAAGATGACACACACAAAGTTTTAGTTAAAACTTAATTACCTTCCAGACTGCAATCTGAGATTTCATTAACAGGTCCAAACTAAAATCTTTTAAAATAAAAACTCAAACAATAATCTATACCCTGTTAATACAGTAAAGAATACAATGTTCAGTGAGTATTAGACAAGGCCTAAATAGCATTAAGGCCAAGAAGAATTAAGAACAGGGTCATTGCATGATCATGAGGATGACAAGTTCTTCCATTGCACTAAATGTTCTGAAATAAGGTTGAACCTCAGTTTTGCATTCTCACTTTAGTTTTCTTGACCCCTTGGACTTCAATTCCATGCACGGTTGTTTGAATAAATGTGTAGAAATTTAACAAGGCCTCACCATAAGACAAAGAGTGCCTTAAAGAGTTTGTCCAAGGCTGCAGCAGGGGACTGGATCATGCAGGGGACTCTTTCTGGTCCAGGATGATGTAGAACTTCCGGATGCTACATTTCCCCAACGTAGAGAAGGAAGGTCTGGGTCAATCCAACTCGCTCAATGAGCATATTAATCCTCATCCCCACCTGTGTGTACATAGCAAAACATTTTAAAGAGCGTTTTTATTCAGATATTCTAGGTGTCATTTAACACAAAAGTTTCCCTTCCTTAAACATAGGTGGGGCACATGTACAAGTCTTAAAGATTGGTAACGTTTTACAATGAGCTTCAATATATATTTGAAAACAATTACGTTTTTACAACATGTGTTAATCTTAAAACAAGTTTCTAAAATTGCAAAGGGCGTTCTTCCTTCATTGTTAATTAACCAATGTTCATTTACACAATATTAGAATATATTACTATATTTCTGTTAAAATCAACGTATCAAAATATTTATCAACCTGTACATAATGAAGAGAGAGACAATGCAAGAACATACAAACTAACTGTGGACTAAAACAAATCTAAAAACAAGTACCTTCATAAACTTCACAGCATGATCTGGGCAGTTTCACAGTTTACAGTTTGAGGCAAGAGATGAAGGAGCAAGAGAGCTGCCACATCACTGTTCCATCCTAGCAGAATAAACACACACACAACCCATGGGTATACAGTTAAACTTCAAACCATTGAAAAATCTATGAATACTTACCATAATCAGACTGCTGCTGACCAGATAAAAGGTTGTTAACATGTGCAACATGTCATAGGTTTTGATGGTCAGCAATTATTTTGGATGTTCCTGTAAAACATTTCCATTTTTCAAATAATTCTGTCTGAGATGAGATGTCGTCTCCAAAGAGAGCCTTATATATTACCAAAGATCGTCAATCTATTAAAGATAAAATTATGTTAACGTTAAATATACACACACTTAGAATATTAAAAACATTGTATTCAAATATTTTATATTCTCAATATTTTAAAAGTTCTTACAGAGAAAGTGCATTGATGTACTGCATACTTGTATATCCAGACATGGTGGGATCCTCCTAACACAGCATAACAAAAGGAAACGTTACAGATAGAACTGAACTGTGATCAAATAACAGTGATGTGCTAGATGCTCTGTATATTTACATAAATAAAATGAACATGAGTATTCTGTCACCTATAACTCACCCTCAGATTGTTCCAAACCTGTATAATTTAATTTGTTTGGCTAAACACAAAGGAAGATCTTCGGAAGAATGTCAGTAACTAAACCGATCTCATCCCCCATTTACTGCCATAGTAGGGAAAATAAATACTATGGGAGTCAATGGGGGATGAGACCTGTTTGGTTACTGACATTCTTCCGAAGATCTTCCTTTGTGTTTAGCAGAACAAAGAAATGTATACAGGTTTGGAACAATCTGAGGGTGAGTAAACGATGACAAAAACCTAAAACTAAAATATTCCAGCTTTCAATATTAAAGCTTACATCTTTTGACACATTACTGGTGATTATTCTAAAAGCAGTCTTTTGCAAGCATTTGAAGAGTGTACAATTACTGTGAGGTCTGAACTTTGATTCTACCGATGAAAATTATGACTCCGGGCATCCATCAGGATCCAGAGAACTCTACCTCAGCTTGGAGGACATCATCTTTAAATCAAAAACAGGTGGACTCTCAATAAGATAGCATAACCATTCAACAATATTCAAAATAATAAAAACTCCTATCCATGCTAATTTTAAGATGCTATTATCAAGTATTCAGCAATAAGACTTAGGGATGATTGGCAGCAAGTCATGTGAGTTTCCATACAAAATATGGAAAAATATCCTAAATGTTCTCACAAACTCACCAAAAATATCAGCATCCACATTAACTGCTGCACAATCTTTTATGAGCACATTGGTTTCAGGTGGCAAGTGGAGCTTGTATGAATCTTAGAAATTAAAGAAACAGAGTTCAATGTCATGTCAACAAATTGAAATGATACATTTTTGTTTACCATTTTCAAATGCTAGTGATACTGTCAAATTTTATTAAAACACACTAAAAAGAATAATGGCTTAACCATTCAGATAATATAACGTAAGAGTGAACTTAAATGGTAGTTAAATACAAAGTAAGAGATGCAAGTAAAAGTTTAATTTTAACATTACCACATAACACATACTGTACAGGTAACATACTTTAACATGAAACATGAATAGTACACATAGGCTCATATAATTTCACAATCAAGTAATTATACCTGTTATAGTACAACGAAAGTAGTTCATGTAATCTTACATTGAAGAATGAATTTATAGAATTTACACAGTCGTTTTTCGTAGAGATTCGGATCCATTTCGGGTGTCCTCTGCACTCCGCCTGAACCAGCATTTATTCAGAATAAAACACTCGTTGTTAGGATTTGAATGTAGTAGTTATGTTCATTTAATCTACTTGTAACTAAACTAGCATATGATACCGCCGAAATGCAGAAAACCATGCGTTTGTCATGCACGTGTTAGCTGTAGCCTATTTGCAATGCTCGTTAGCTAATGACGACAGGAATAGCTAAAATAATACATGGATTATACAGGTTATCAATTGACCAAGCCATCAAGTTTTGCTTACAAATATATATGATACTTATAAAGCGTTAGCTTGTTATTATTTCTCCTGTCTGCGTCGCAGGTGCTGTAAATCAGCAGTTAGAAAGCCACTAACTTTACCTGCTGCCTCTGCATCCATCCAGCGCGGTTGATCCACCAATTATGATTAACAAAACGACAACGTTTTTTTGTCAAACAAACACAATAAACTGGATGGAGAAGAGTAGATTGTGGCATTTAACGCGTATTTTACGATGCATGTAGCACATTAGCCTACGTTACCTCGAACCAACAACATGATGTCTGAATGTGTTTTTCCATACTTTCATACAAACTGAACAGCTATCAGCTTGTTGTTGTGCATATATAAACGGGCTCATTACCTATTATGTGACAAACATAAAACGAACAAATATAATAAATATGTCATTCATTTTACCGCCAATTTTGGGCCTATTTTTTAATCGTTCTTATCTCGTGTACATAACTTATAATTATGGCTTAAAACAGTTTTATACTAACAAACTAGTTCGTGCTCTCCTTTAAGTCGTGGCCATGTTAACGATGGTTTAAAATACGGCAATTAACAGTTTAGCACAACGTGGCGATTTAACATTAACCAGACTGGAAAACAGTTGCAAAAGAAATTAAAGTGGTCACCACATCAAATTTTTCTGCATTTCGTGCATTCATTTGGTTTAATAATAATTATCATGCAATAACATCTGATTTACCTGCTGTCTTCTCATCCTCATGCAAAATAAAATGGCAGCCTTCAGACAGGTGGCAGTCATTCAGTGGAGGCGTGGCCTGATTTGAGAATACACTCTAGTTTCACACTCTTGTTTTCTTGCAGAAAACAATGGTAGTGTAGTTTTATTACTATATAGTGTTAAAATAATGTCAACACTGGGAATTCAACACCGTCCCTGAACATTTGACACCAGCGATTTTGCTGTGTAATTTGCAGAATTTTAAGGCTTAAATGGGTGAGTTATAAAAAAATTCACCCTCTTCACAGTTGTCATGAAGAGTAAAATTAGCTTTCTAGACCAAAATAATTTTTTTGTACCAGGCTGTAAACATGTTTTTTTTATGCCGTAAAGTTGCCCATTTTAACATGGGGATCAATGCGATTCTGCTCTCTGTTGGAGCCAGTCTCTAGCGGCAAGTCGATAAGTTGCAATTAAAGTCACCTCCGTGTTGGCTGTACGAGAGACTGGAAGGTTGCCCCTCGGGAAAAACAGGATGTTTGGGTGTGTGTCTCTTTAAATGCAAATGAGCTACTGGTTTCCGCCCCCTTTCCAGCAGAAAGGCAGGGCTGTGCGAGCCGGTGCCTCCAACAACAAAACTGAAGAGAATTGTCATTAAGCGAATTAGAAACACTCTCATCTTTAAAAACCAAACACGTTGTTTTGTATAAGTGAGAGTACATAAGACAAACGTGTTATTTGTTTAAATACATGCACATAGTTAATTACATGCACATAGTTTTTACACGTGACAATACACGGGACAAACACATAATTTCTATAAAAACCTAAAACTCTATGAGTGAATGCACTTTGCGTTATCTTTACAACATGCACATTGTTTTTATACGTGACAATACACGGGAGAAACGCGTCATATGTTTAAAAACCGAAAACATGACCCATTATGAATCGAGCATTTTACTAACATTCATTTGTGAAGCATCCCTGTGTAAAGTGATTTCATCTGATGTCTTCTGCACATTCTGTTGAGAAATAAAACTAACCCACAGCGGCTTCAGAGGCTCGATGTCGGGAGTAAATGAAGACTTATGTTCAGTCTTGCATCCCACAACAAAACACCTTGTTTGTTTACAAAACATTCTTGTAGCTCACTGCAAGTAGTCCCGCGTGAAAACAATGGTGGACAGTGTACAACTAGATGAGGGCGGAGACAGCAGAGTCCATCAGGAGTCATAGGGAGGGCTCAATCAATGTGATGTCAAGTTACTGAGAGAATGCCAACAGCTCGTTCAAGAGGACAGTTGAGGTTTATTGGGGATTAAAAAAAAATGAATGGGTGGATTTGTATCATTCTAGGGTGGTTCTGTACACACACTCCTGACATACAGATATGTTAAAACAACATTTAAAAGTGCATTTTCTGAATTAGGGGGGGCTTTTATAAAGTAATCTTTTAAGTGTAATGTATTGATTATGATTTTTTTTAGTGAAGCCACAGTCGTATGTTAAAATAAATCATTGTTCTGGGAAAAGGGATCTGTTTGGATTGTTCTTGCATTCTGTAATGCACAACAGATACAGGTTTGTGGTATTATGGGAATTGCAGCCCTCACATCCATAAACTTCCAGTTTCAAACAAAGTCTCAATGCACACCTCTTTAAGACTCATGTACTCTGAGACCAACACACACCTTACATGAATAATGTATTCATTTTATTTCCTTTTTTTACCTTTCAGGTGTCACTTTATATTTAAGTAAATATTATCTGTACTCTTATTAGGGAGGCTCAGAGATGACATATTTTTGTATGCAAAACCTGGAAGCGAGTTAGCATTTTAGGACTTCCGCTTCCATCTCTCCAAAGTCTATGGGTTTTTTGAATGGGTTTTTGTTAAATCACCTGAAAAGGTCTCTGGTAAACAACACCTCTAAATATTTTCACATTTCATTCTATGACATAAAACACACCAATTATAACCCGCTTGTGATTTTTTAAAACCTTATTGTGTCTTAAAAACGGCGGTTGCTAACAAGTTGATAAAAGCGACTACTTCCTCTGGCGGGGACGTTAGACGTCATTGCGCATATAAAACTCACAAATAATGCAACATGGGCACAAATCTCTTAAAAAGTAGATGCGGATTCATTCACGGATTAGTTACTTACCTGGGAACACATTTTTTATAAAGTTTGAAAGAGTTGTCTGGGGCTTGGTGGTGGTGACGTTGATATCGAGCGTCCTTAAAGTCCCAGTGTAATTAAAAATAACAATTCTTATTTCTTCATGAAATATTGCAGCGTTTATAGTATATAGCTTATCAATGTGGGTCATTTTCTTTCTAAAATTTTGTACCCTCATAATCTTCAGTTAAAATCTGAAAATGCACTTCCACCCTGAAATGACTATCCATCTCAAATTATGTAAATTAGACGGCTTGGCTGGAGCATCCGTTAACTCCTCCCCTTCAACTGTCAGTCTGCTGCCAGCTTCATTTCAAAATCAATACAACTGCTGTTTTTAGACATCCAATCAATTCGCAGTGAAAAATGACAGCCACACCCACTAATTTTCTCCTTTGAAATTCCTTTTCACTCAGAAATGTGTCGGAATACGGAAGTAAAAACGATCGCAACTTCCGGTTCACGGGGACTTTAAGTGTATTCTGTTTATAGCATTGTGTTAACTTTTTACATCTGCCGATTGTATTTCGGCTTCAAAAGTAACAAATGTGGTGTTAATTTATAAAGATTCTCCTGATAGACAAAACGTGTAAACATCATACCTTTGTTAATCACAGAGCTTATTTTTATTTTTTGCGATCTTCCAAAAGTCTATGGGAAAAATGCATAGGCTTTCGTTCGAGGGAACCAGCGCGGCGCTTACTTCCGGGTTAGCCTACAAAAAGACGTCATCTCTGAGGTACTGGATAGCAGATTACATAAATGTATTTCACCTGAGTGGATGTGGGTTTAAGAATTTAGCAGACACAAAGATGCTTTTTGAACAGAGTTCTTGGAGTGTTAGTGGTGGTGAGGGGCTCTTTGATAGGTCCGCCTCAGTGTTCACTGGAGCCTTTCGCATATATATGGAATTTTTGAATATCTAAACCATTATTTAGCATCTAAATCAGTTCTGCCTGTCTGACTGATGGACAATTTGAGCGTGACCCACGTCTCTCTGCATGTGACCTATACTGTCCACATTCTTGCGTATGGCTTTGGATGTTTGGGTTCTTTCCCAGACACACTCACACCATTTAAACATGTTTTTATTTTATTTTTGTGTTCATGAAATATGTATGTGTGGACAATGGCTTTTGCATATCTTTTGTGCACAGTTACTCAAGTGACCCTGCAATGCCTAGCTTTGTCACCAAGCTACTTAGTTCAGCTTTTAATTCAGCGTTTGGATAATCAGTTTGTTTGTTAATAATTATTAACACATTAAATAATGTGAGTTGACTAAAACTGCTATTTTGCTGTTCTAACAATACTAAAAATAGCATCAAATTATTAGTTCACTGGACATTGAATTTGACTACATGTAATCAGTGGTCGAATTGTAAAAAAAAATTTTAGGGGGATGGTGCTGTCAAATTTATTTGGTTTTGGGGAAGTGTATGTCCCGTTGATAACCTTAAACAACAATTACAAATTAATTTCATAAACATTAAGATTGATTAGAACTATACGATTTATTCAACAAAATATGAGCTATCCAAATGTAATAAATGCAATGTTATGTAATAGTTTTATATTTTAATAATGTAATTCCCTTGATGACTTTTCAGCATCATTGCTCCACAGTATGCCATGTCACATAAACTTTGACCAGTAAATGTGGGACATATTTGTCCATCCTTACAACAATCACATCGGAGTCAGTAAATAAATGCTTCAAATCATTATGAAATGCTTTATGTGTGCATCAGTGATATTAAAAGACCAAGTTGTAAAAGTCTTATGAAGCATGCTAGTACATTACATAACGCTTAATGTCCCCGTGCAAGGCCATTACGTTCTAATCAACTTACAATGTTTATTGTAGGGGCTCATCTTTCTCTGTCATTTGGTCAAAATCTCATGTTTTAAAGCCAATCTCATATTAATCTTGAGAACCTATACAGTAGTATTGCATACGTCGTATCTTCAAAGAGTATTTAGTTTGATCAAATTTATAAAAGAGAGATACAGCTGTAAGATTATTTCCGGAAAAAACACGAGCTGCTGGAGGCAGGCAGTGGGACGGAACTACAGCACGAACACACAGCACATCATCGCATTAATCCCTTCGTGTTTTTTACATTATAAGCCGATAGCCAGCAAAACGTAGACATATGACTTAGTTTGACTTACCGAGTGCAGTTCATGTCCTGCTTCTTTTAGCACTGGGACCGCGCCACCTATCAGTTTCAAACGATCTCCAAATCCAGCGTTATATCCACCGTTTATATAACATCCATCACTGAAATGCCGTGAACAGACAAACACACTTCAAACTTCTCTCTCTATCACAAGAGTAACGAGCTGCAGCTGCAGGCCCACAGCGCAGCCAATCTTCATGCAGAACAACCAATCGTGATAAGCGGGTCTTCCTATACTCGTCGGTTGGCGGGCTATTTCTTTAGCCTTGCCGCGCTTTTCCGGGAGAATTGCCCAATAAAAGGAATGCACTCAATGCACAATGCCCGCTTCCGCGTTTACACTCTGGGGGCGAAAACACATCCGCTTCCCCACTGGAAGCCATTCATCTCTACAGAGGAGAAGATGAATATTTGTACTCGTTGCTTACACAAAGTTCGCCGGATTACAATAAATGATGTTCGTCAGCATTGTGATACTGTCAGCTGCTACCCTGTCAAGTAAAGAAGTAGGCTAAACTATCCGTTTAAAAATACATGGACAGCTTGGACGCTATTGCTATTTGCACGTAACGTTAAGGCTGGATAACACTGAATGACATCATCTTTACACCGAGTTTATCAACGATTTTCAGCCCTTAAATATCTTTACCTTTAAACAACAAATTTGTATGAGTCTGACCAGATATCAATAACACAGTTCCCGGTAAGACACATCTGTCATATGGCTCTAATATGCAGGTTTGCTGTAAAGAAACAGACATCGCTTGGCTTTTAAAGGGTATAAATATTGTTTAAATACTGAATCGGTTTTTAATTTGTTACACAATTCACCTTAAATAAAAAAAATAAATTTTTTTATAAATAATAACGTTCTCACTTACCTCCCATTGTTATGTTAAGAATATCATTAATCAAATCATTAATACTAGGCTATATGTATTTTCTCAGCTCCCAGTCAGAATCAGATGACAGGAAATCAGGGAGAGGACGACATGTTTCAGAATTATGATGAAGTCAGAAAAGACACAAGTTTGGGAGCAGGACCCACTAAAGGATAACTGTGACCTAAAGCTTCAATTTATTGTTTAAATTTTGTGAAGTTTTCCAAGGATCACAGACAAAGTCGTACTGTTAACCACAAGAAATATGAGAAATGGTTAAGAGCCGGGATAACATGAGAAGAACAGGGACATCTTTTGAAATAGTAGTGAGCAATTTTACTGTGTATTGTAAGAATTTCATATAGTCCATTCATTTTAATCATTTTAAATATTTTACTTTACAATATTCCAATATGAAACCTTATTTAAATCAAAAGCATTTTTTTGACGTTTTTAATAGTTTTTGTATTTGCATTTTACCTGACAATTTCTGTGTATCAGTTATTATATACAAGCTTACATTAATGGATCACATTTTGAAAATAGAATATCTTTATTGTCATGTCACAGCTGCATACAAAGACATATTAGTTACACACAAAAAAGTACACACTAAGAACTAAGATATGGATGACTGCACAAGCACATATAATGCATATTACGTACAGTACAGAAATGTCATAAGTAGCCTATATATTTATGTTATTTTTATTTACATTACAATTTGTACAAATAAAACCAAATTAATGTATCCAGTGTTACGTTTATTCTTTAGCATTAGCTAACGCTAGCTCCAATAGACCATATGATCTTCAGTAGCTGACGTGCTGTGGCTCAATCACATCTGCACTCTTAACGTGATGACAACAAACTGTAGTACCAGTTAAGGTTTAAATCCTTATGTGTAATAAAGTAAATCCATGCTCGGAACATTATTAAATCTCTGTGAATCTTCATAAAACGGGACACAGCCATGCCTTAAATGCTGTATTTAAATGTGTATTTAAATGCTGCAGGTCATGACTAAACTGAAGTTTTGTATTATAGCACCATTACATGTTTAATATAATAGTATTTTAATAATACGATATATTTCACTAATCTATATTACACGTTAATTCCCCCCAAAACGAGCGCTGTTAAAGCACATTTGCTAAGGGTGAATACAACCCGGAAGCTTTCCCGCCCCCTGAGATTTTACCGGAAATACGTAGGCAGCACTCCATGCATTGAGTGTATTGGATCCCTGTTACGAAACAGGGATCCAGACTTATTAAAACTTTCCGAAACAAGTTGGAGTGCTGGGGAGTGTATCAAGCACAGAAATACAACGTCATATGTCCAACTCGTTTTTTAACAAGTTGACCATGTTAAGCATGAGAAGCCAGCACGTTTAACAGTGTAAAGAAGTCAGAATGCATGACGTAGCATGTTACCCAATCTTTAAAAGATAAAGCGCTATGCAGTGGCTATTTACGACAGTACATTTGCTACGACTCAACGACGAATGCTAGATAGACACTCTTATCCTCCTTTTCATTGGCTTAACATTTGCAAAACCCACAGACAGACGTAAAGTCTGAATAATAGTTATGCAAAAAATATGGAGTATGTTTTCACCTGACACAAACGATTGGCATTATAAAACTTATATTATAATAATTATAATTTGGATGGTAAGGGGGTATGGTGGTTTTACAAAGGGGATGCTTTTAGTCATTTTCTTCAACAAGGGATGCCATCCCCTCTCATCCCTCTTCAATTCGAGCCCTGCATGTAATATTCAAAAGGCAAAAAAGGCATTGCACTTTAATAAAAAAATAAATGAAGAGTGACCAGTCTGTTATACAATCAAGTTGAGCCTGAAATAATAATGTAATTTAAAAATGTCCATGGACACATTATATGTTGTCACATACATAGGCCTACCTATTAATACTCTGTTGCTGCTGTGGTTGTGGGCAGACAGTATGTGATTGTCATTAATATGCACCCTAGAGTCGGGTGGCCAGCAGGATTATACACAGACACTTCTCTTTCCTCTGGAGCTCTGCATGTAAACACACAATGATTTTTTATTAGATATATGAATTTTTATTACTGTGTAAATGGATTCATTTTCTCCCCCTTTCTCTCTCTTTTCCTCACTTCCTTGTCTGTGGAGAGCACACTGAGTCCCAGAGCTGTTTAAGAAAGAGAGTCAGGATTTAAGCTTGTGGCAGTCCACTTGGGAGTCCTAGATGAGTATTTAATTCTCAAGCTGTGTGTGTGAGCCTGGAGGAGAGTGAGTTTGATAGACTCCATTACCCAGTAACAGTCTGCATGTTTGTGTGTGCATGCATGAAGTTGTTTGTGTGTGTGTGTGTGTGTGTGCGTGTGTGTGTGTGTGTGTGTGTGTGTGTGTGTGCGTGCGTGCGTGTGTATGTGTGTGTGTGTGTGTGTGCGTGCGTGCGTGCGTGCGTGCGTGCGTGTGCGTGTGTGCGTGCATGCGTGCGCGATATAGACTCCATTACTGAGTGAATCTGCATGTTTACTCAACTGTATTGCACTTTTCCTTCAGTTTCCATTACCTGCTCCACCTGCACAATAGTTCTGTGCAAACACGCACACACACCCATACATGTATATGCAAAAAATTGCAGTTCACTGATTGGCCACATGGATGGAATGAGATATGATGCTGATGATGATCTTAGTGTATTTATGTAACATGGTGCTAAATATGAAATATGGTAAATATAAGTATATGTACAGTATTGTTGTTGTTTTGTGGTGGTGTGAGTGCATGTTGTTGTTTTTTTAGTATTTTCTTTTAGTATAAGTGCATGCAAATTTTGCCCGCTAAAAAAAGTAAGAAATATTCAACATCTTTGATAAAAGATATATAGGTTGCTTTTTCTTTAGTGCCCCATTTGTGTTTTGTAAGGGATAATGTACAGGCAGCCGATTGTTATCGTAGAAATAATCCCCGACAGTTGTATAACACTGAAGGGGTTTATTTCGCGATAACAGCCGGCTGCTTGTGCATTATCCCACTAAAAACTGGACATGAAATGTGAATTTGAAATATTTTATTAGCTAATTTTTACCGAATGCAGACCTTCCGCGAGGAAATGCCGTTTAGTTTCGATTTTCAAGTAAGAAACGACGTTCAAACGTCACGAACAGGCAAATTGGATTAATCATTTGTAAATATAATGTCATATATGTTATTAAAAGACATATTTATAATTAATACATTTTTGTGTAATATTAAACTTCCCCTCTCAAAATAATTTGCAGCATCCGGGTTACAGGGTGTTATTAGTTTTGAGCGGTTGTTATTTGAAAAGTTGCAACATTCTAAGGGTTGTTATTTATTTGAAAATAACAACCCTTGGAATGTTGCAACTGGCCAATCATAATCAAGCATTCAAATGAGCCGTGTAATAAGTGTCCATAACCTCTGTTTGACTGCTGATACCCATAAATATCACCTGACGTCTGAGAGCAGTTTTTCTTGTCAAAATGAAAAAATAACAAGTTGGGCTCTGTTTCATACTCTGTGACTCATTATCCCAGTTAGAGAGACTGGGTGTCAGTATATCACCCTGAGAGCTCCATCACCTGACCTCAAACTAGAACCCCCACATACCTCTGTTGTGTGTGTGCTTGAGTGTGAGATGGAGAATGTGGTTTATGACCTCTGAGAGGGATCTAAAGACCTCTGAGAGTGTATGTGAGTTATGGTTGGACCCAGTTGTTCCTGGTGTGTATGTGTTTGTGAGAGAGTGTGTGTAAGTGCAGATGACTTATGGCAGAGTCCAGTGGCTGCTCTGATGAAGGGGCGTCCGAATTTATGGCTGTGCCAAGTTCACTTGGATACAGAGCAGACCCTTAACTAGAGAGAGAGAGACTGACACAACCCTCCATTTACATTCTACCGTTTGACTTTCTGTTTGCGTGTTTTGTGTGTCATGTGTATGTGTATGTCATGACATCACAGAATGGTAAAAAAATGAGATGTCAAGGCAAAACATTATTGTTTATTGTTATTGTTTACATATTAAAACTGCATGAGAAAATTAGAATGTATAATTTAAAAAAAATAATTATACTGTTTGTGTACCACTGCATTTAGCATTCTTTTACCTCATCACTATTATTGAAACTTATATAATATATTAATGATATATAGTTATTTTTATGGGAATTGTCATGTTGCTCTTGTGTTTCAGCATTGCTGTGAAGGCTTGTAATGATGTTTTCTATTTCTGTTTCAGAGCCAATCTCACATAGACATGGACCACTAATGGGCATATCTATATCGGGATGTTTTGTATTGGACAAGAGTATGTATACATGTGTGTGTGTGTGCATGTGTGTGTGTGTGCTATTTGTTTGAGCGCTCTTGGGAATAGAGAGTGAGGGAAAGAGAGAATAAATAGCACACACAGCTAGCCTCCCTCCTGTGTCTCATTGCTCAGATCTGATTGCAACATAAACATGGCGTCTCAATCCAGACTGCCCTTTCTAAACTATTTTTTACACAGCCAAACAAAGGGCTAGTGAAAGCGTAATGACCTACACATCAAAACACTTGCATGCACAAACAGACACAAGCTGAGCCGTCTCAAAGCAGACCTCCTTGAGTGAGCGCTGACATATTTTTACACTTATGTTAAGACTACATGCTCATGAATATACAAGTCTCTATCAATTAATAATGAATTAAACATGCTTTGTTAGGAGGGTAGTCTGGACCCACACTGAGTTTATTATAAGTCATTTTGGTAAGAATACATTCTTGTATATATATAAATATAAGTGAAGAAAGACATATTAGGCTCCAGATGAGAGGAAAATGTTAGCATGATTTTGTGTGTGTGCATGTGTCTATATAATGATTAAGGGTATATGTATCTGTGCGTGTTGTTTATAAGAAGGTATACTAAACACACTTCACCTAATCTGACCCCTCTACTGGTTGATTTTATTCCCGTTCGCCTGTTGATAAACGGTACGTCATTGTGCCGGACTTCTTCAGCGTGCATCCTTTATCGCTATGGAGACATCTGGCTCGATGGTTTTTCAGACAGAGTACTGGCTGCTCTACATTAGAAGCTAAAAATACACCCAGTCTTCTGAAGTTGTGCCACAGGAAGACAGTAAACCCTTTCATTCTTTCCACCCCCTTTATTTTAAACAGTCAATGAATCCGTCATATCTGGAGAACAGGTGGCACTTCCTCTGTGTCCCACAGTGCCGAAACTCAACTTAACATTTCTTAACATCACAGAGATGCTGCTAATGCTCCATGTACCCCGTGCTGTATTTTTAGTAAGGATAGCTGTGCTTTTCTTGGAAAACTGACTTACTGACATATCCATACACTAGAAAAAACAGACAAGATGAAGAGATGAACCGTTTAAACAATGACAGTAGTACTGAGAATTACATTAAAATTCTATTCAAATTGATTTCTGTAGCAGTTTTTTACAGCTTTGCATTGTTACATGTTACACTAAATGCATATTAACACAGATATTAATACATTTTAATTCATATTAACACAAAGGTGCATGTCAAAAAATATTTTTTTAAATATATAGAATACACTACCGGTCAAGTTTTGGGACACTTACTCACTTATGTGTTCATATTTCCCCACATTTAAAGGCGGGGTAACCAATTTCCGAATTACGCTTTAGACAACTGAGTCGGGCCGAGTACCAAAACAACCTTGTAGCCAATCAGCAGTAAGGTGCACAATGCACAGGACAGAAATTAGCCGAGCCGAGCGCTGACGAAAGTGAAAGATGGGGGTAGGGGTGTGTCTGTTTTGGTGATTTGAACATCAACAACAGCTAAGAGAAATCGGACACCCCGCCTTTAAAGCGGCAACGAGTAACTTTTTGACCTTAAAATAATGTCTCTAAAATTATTTTAGTGGTAGGTCTACTTTTAACTGGACGAATTTTACTGCCGTTACTACCTAAGCAGCCTCCTATCGGCTGAAATTGCACTTGTAACTTTGGTGTTCGGGCCGGTACAAGCCCCGCCTATCCCCTGCTTTACGGCATACGTCATGTTTTACTCGTAGCCTGGGAGAAGTTGGCCAACAGCAGAGCTAACAGTAAGACGAAACTATCCAAAACATCACCATGGCAGAGCCAGCCAAAAAACCAATGAGGGTTTTGTCGGAGGAAGCAAAGAAAAGAAAGAGAAAGATTGATCGGACAAGAGGTCGGTCACGAATCAATATCGGACGGGCTTTCACTCGGTGGTGCGAGCAGCAAGAGGCAATGGGTTGCAAAACGGATGCAGACCTAGCGGTCCGGCTCCTGGATTTGTAAGTTTTATTTATAAATTTTTGGTTACTGTCCTGTAGTTTTGAACGTATTTGTTATTAGTCTGTGTCATTGGCGCAACACCGTGCTTGTAAATGTGCTTGTAAATAAAGACTAAACAACCACACTAAACGTGTTGTGGTAAAAAGTAGCAGATTATTTTGTTCAGACCAGTAAACCACGTGAATGTTGAACAGTTCAGTCGTTGATTAGGCTAATGTTGTCGTTATATATATGTACATGCTATGCGCTGTTTTCATACCGAGGTGACTGTAGTTATTACATATATTACACAAAACACAACGCCTGGTCGCGATTGTGTTTAGTGACTTAATAACAAAAGAAAAGTACTATAGGTTACAAAACACATTCAAGTCCATGCGTTGTGTTTCGGGTAAATACAAATGTTCCATGTAGCTAGCACGCTCTGTGCTAACTTCTAACAATCAGCTGCTACCCCCGAGTCTACTTTGAGGTTGTAGTAGGCTATAGAAGAACATATGGTAACACGGACTACTGTACCTGATCGGTGGACATAATTTGAACGACGTATCTGGGTCCGTCGGCTTAGTAAACAAACTCACGTGTATTGAGCTGCCAGCGGGAAATCTTTGCGACAGTTTTTACGACACTGCATACAGACAATTCCGCTAAACAACCATGTGGGGCAACAGTAATCAAAAGTTACTCGTTGCCGCTTTAAGAATAATAATGAAATCATTAAAATGATGAAATAAATCGAAGGGAACAATGGGAATTATGTTGTAACTAAAAAAAAAACACAAACAAAAAACTTAAAACACGACAACGATCTTCCGTGTAGTCACCTTTTGACTGGAATTTGCAGAAATGTTTTTGTCTTTTTATCAAGCAGCTTCTTGAGGTATCACCCTGAGATGCTTTTTATTCTGTGCTCTTATTGGCTGTTCTTTCATCATTTAGTCAAAGTAATCCATTTTTAAAATATTTTTTATTATAAAATGTTAGTTTTGACTTGAAAAAACATTACATTTTTGTCTACAAAACTAATTTCAGACATTTAAGCACACACCTTCAGATCAAAAGGTTTTTTTTTATAATGAGAAACATTTCAGTCAAGTGTCCCAAATTGTTTGACCGGTAGTGTACATTGAATTTATGCCATTATTGCAAAATTTTCAATAAGATGTATATTGATGAACTACAGTAACTGGAAAATCCATCTTTTCACTTAAAAAGATTGACAGGTCAATATTTTAAATGAGAAATGCTCACAATAATACTTTGATAATGATTTTATTGTGGATGCCAAATATGAGTGGGATACCAATATTGCCACTTTTATTTTGGATTTTTCCATATTTTTTCATATCTGTTCTAATTAGACCTGAATAATTATACACGTGTTTTCTTCTCTTGTAGTTTTTAAAATATGAAAATAAATATGAAAACCACATATTTCTCATATGAAATATTTACCTGTCAATTAGTGCATTAATGTTTTAGCGAAAAGCTGGGATTTCTCTAACTGGTATTCAGGAGGGAATGAATTTAAAGGGTATGCTTTAATGAACTTTAGCTGTTTTCGAAGGTTCAGTAATGTGTGTGGGGTGTGTGGATGTGTGTTTAATGTGTAAGCATGGTGTCCCTCTCTCTTGTGATTGCAGTAAAAATACCAATTAACCCAAACCAATTAGACAGGCGCTCTTTAGTACAGAATGTTACCCCCTCCCGCACTTCCAATCTGTCCAATCTTCTTTCTGTTTGCATGTGGATCTGTGCCTGGGTGCATGCAGTGATTTGGTCTGTGTGTCTGTTTACAGTGTGTAAGAGTGTAAGCTTAATTACCAGTGCAGGATAGAACCGCGGGAGCCCCCTGAAATCCAGTCGATGTGGGAGCGCACACACATAAGACATACTCTTGCCCTCTTCAGCCATTAGCTTCATGTATGTTTGGCTTTCTTCCCCCCTGGTGGTTAATGCATGCATGCCGTCAAGCGGCTTCGTCTCATGTTTAAAGGTGTGATTAGGCCTGATCTCAGATCAGACGTTTGTGGGAGGAAATGTCCTGCTGCTGTAGGGACCGGGCTGTGTTGTCTTTGGCTTTACTTTACCCTCCCTCCGGCCCAAACCATCACCTCTCTACCTTTCTGCCGACCCATCTGAAGTACAGTATGATAATACTGCTGATAATATTACTGAAAAAAAACTGTCAATGAATTCTAGGTTGCTGTAGCTGAGAATGAACAGATGGTAAAGTGGGTCGAAAATCTGACTTTTGAGATGAAAGTGGACCTGTATGGTTCCTGTCAGATCTTCTAGAAGTGTTAATTCTTTGCTATATATTTTTGTTTTTTGATATAACAATATAAACTTAATTTTAATGGCTACGAAATATCTAGATTTTATAGATTTAGAATTTACAATTTTGTTATACATTTAGATCAGCTACACACATCATAAACAATGATATCATTTTATGTCTATCTCTTATTTCATGTCTGCTGTATTTTAGTGGCTCCTGGTGTTCTTTTAAAAAACTATTTAGAACAGCTGCTTTTATTTCATATTTCATACATATAGTGTATTAGTTTAATTCTTCCCCTCAAAAAAAAAAAAACATTCCAACAAAGGTTTTTGTGAGGTAAACTGGGATTTGGGTGCATGTGCCCTGTTGTTTCTGTATTTGTGTCATGTCACGAATGTTAAAAAAAGACCAACACAGAGCGAGGAAAGAAAGAGAAAGAGTAACATGCTCAAATTGCCTGTGATTGATGCCCTGACTGTCTCGCTCACTTTGTGTCTTGATGACAAAATCAAAACATTTTGCTTTGGGAGCTCAGTAGCAGGCAGTATCAAGCAGCGAGGTAAATTAGCATCTTTACTTTTGATTGCTAGCTGGGTAAGTTCACCTCACAGCCAGGAGGCTTCAAAACAAAGTACAATTTCAGGCAGTCGTCTGACGTCAAACACAACTGCTCGCTTGTTTGGCAGAGTGACACACAAGTAAACCGTAATGATTGCCTTGTTTTAGCGTTTCTCTCACTCGCTCGCTCACTGACTGAGAGGCAGCTTAAACCAGCACTGCGCTTTCAGAACTTAAGGAGTTTTGAAAGTTAAAAGAGATCTTTTTCTCAGGAGCCAGTGTGATGTTTCCTTCACAGCTTTGGTGTCGAGACTCCCAGACGTTGCTATTATGCGAGCGATGATAGTCTGAATCTGACAGCCTTCTGTACTAGCACTGGCAGTTTGTGTGTGTGCGAGGGAAAGAAAGAGCGAGCGCATCATGCTTCTCTTAAGAAATACACTTTTCCCTCGCACTGTCTTTAAAGAACCCTGTTAAACACCAAAAGTGTGGCAGCGAGTCTCATGCAAAAGAGGAAAAAAGAAGTAAAAACGAAACTTTCAAAAAACGGTTCTAATCGTGCTTGGCAGGTTGGAGAATGTCAGGGTGAATTTGAAGATGTATTTGCGATGGTGTCGTTTAAGTGTTTAAAGCCTGACCTTGAGACTTTTTTCAGTCTGAATTGTGTTAGCGTTCCTGCCTTCTATCTCGTGATGTGCCGTATAGAATCACAATATTGTTTATTCACTTTGATTTGTCAAAGATGCATGCAGGAGTATTGACAAAATATATCCAACCCCCAAACCTAGATGTGCTCTTGCGAGACATTGCCAGTGCTGCCTGCGTGTTTCATATCTTAGCGCCTTATCAAAGAGCCTCGCTGATGTTTCGGTGCTGCCCTGCTTCTACTCAGTAAAACATTGATTAACTGTGTGTTTGAAGGCCGCTGGCACCTTTCTGAAAAGTAAACCTCGTTTCATTCATGTCACACTCTTTTATTGTCTCTTCTCCAATAATACTTTGCACATCACACACGTTGCATACTTCTTGACGTTTATGTGTGTATGTAAAACAGATCCCATGCACACAGACACACGTATAAGACATAAAGGTGCTAACTCACCAAATGCACATAAATGTACATACACGTGTGTGCATATATAATGGATATACAAACAGCACACGCACATTCTTTTCCTCTGTCTGTGTGATGTAAACGTGCGCACATATGTATGTGATGTGCATATGCATTACGGATCCATATGCTTAGGTGCAGAGGTCTAGCAGCACTTGATATAAAAGGTACTGTGACATTTCTAATTTTCCGTGCACCAGCCCTGTTCATTTTCGTCCCTGCTGCCTCTTGCATGCAACAGTAAGCCTTTAGGATTGACAATAATTACACCAGCACGCAAAATGAAGAGCGTAATGTGAACACAGCTTTGCCATAATTGCCTTTTCATTATTTGCTAACAGTGAGCTATTCAGTCAGAAGAAAGAGATTGCACAGTAATTGGCTAACAATAGGAAACAGGGACACTGTTCAGCAGCGCTGGTAATATTTGTGTTGCCGCGATGCCGTTTTTTCCAAATAAAAATCTGAAGCGTTAAACTGTAATTTAAAACTACAATTTCCAGCCTGAATGAAAATGCTGGTATTACCATGAGCTCCTATTTAGAGTGGAACATCCTATTAGTTGTATTAGCTGCGGAGTTGGTTCGCTTCCATATTCGCAGCCTCCAAACCAAATGGGATTTAGGCGGCTTTGTTTTTGCCTCGGTCTCATTGAGATGCTCGCAGACGGGAATGCCACAGAAAAACACGTCTGTGATGACTTTTGATGGAATGCATGACTGTATTACATTTCAAAATACTGAATGGCAGGAGGCAGTATAAAGAGTGTGAGGAGATGGGTTTGCAATAGATAGGTTAGATACAAATGTATTTATTATTTTATTAATGTATAGCTTACATTACAGAATTGAAATGCTCAGCTTGTTAAACTGACCAACAAGGGTTTTCCAATGTTGTTTTGTATACTCTGACTCCTTTTCAATATTCACTCCTCTTTCTTTTCCATTTAAACTCACAGCATTTCAATGTTAGTCAATCACAGCAGTGAATCAGCTATATTCAGGTAAATTAATTAAAGTAAACCACTCTAATATTCAAAGTGTATCTGTAATCAGTTTTAGGATACAAATATGAAGAATTATTCATATTATTTTATCTCTTGTATATGTCTAAAAATAATAGTGCATTTTAAATTGCCCTATTATTTCTGACCCATTCAAAGCCAATGGGCAAAAAATATTGAAGCTTTAACCCTTTGTGTATCACTTGTGTGTTTTATATAAAAAAAGTAAAATCTTAAAGGTAATATTTAGGTGATGTTGGGGTTTCACAGACACCAAACAGACCATGAAAGTAAAAACCTGTAATGTTTTTTTTTTTTAAAGTACTTTATTTGTAAATCCTTTTCCTTTTATAAAAACGTAACACTCCATAACATACTGTATATAGAAATATAACCGGAATGGTTAACCCATACCACCCACTCCCCTCCCCCCAAACATGCACCAAATATTCATGAAGGTAATCACACATCACAATCAGAAGAACCTCAGCCGGACCAAGGAAATGACAAAGGTAAAAGAAAAAAAACAAAAACAGAGGAAAAACAAAATCATATGACACGTAGCACATTAGCAGCGTAGCAAGGACATATTTAAAGCATAGACCTGATGAAGGGGCACCAAATTTTTTCAAACATCTTTAATCTGCCCACTCTAGAAAAACGTAGCTTTGCAAGTTTGAGGGCTGAAATCATTTCAGCTAACCATTTAAAAAAAAAACTTGGAGGCGACGTAGATTTCCTCTCCATCAAAATCACTATTTTGGCCAGGTCCAAGCCAAACATGAGGGAGAGTTGTTCAGATTGCGGCCAAGTTAAAGCCTGGTCTGAACATCCAAATATCACTAAATCGACATCAATATTAATCTCATTTTCAAAAGCGCGAGATAAAGCCTGAAAATACTTGTCCAAAATTCAGATACCTCCGGACAGGAACAGAACATGTGACCATATGTAAAACCCGTAATGGTTTTAAAAAGGTCTTGAAGGACCATTGTGTAATTCTAGCAGCATTAATCGGTGAGGTTGCGAATTGCAGCCAGCGTCTTACTACGGAGAAACACTACGGAGGCTGAGAGAGGAATTACACCGTGTCTACACCAGATGCGACAAGAGCAGAGGCAATAGAACGAATTAGAACACATTATAATTTTTAAATGTGTCCAATCCCATTAGAACAAGCCACGTGTCGCGTCGCGCAGCATCCGGCGTAAACACGGTGTAAGATGTCGTCATGTTTTCGTTTCTTTTCAAACCGCCTCCAGGGCAGTTTGTCCCCCCTCTCTCTCGCTCTCTCTCTCTACCCCCCCCTCTCCCCCTCTCTCCCCCCCTCTTCCCCTCTCCCCCTCTTCTCCCCTCTCTCTCCTCTCTCTCTCCCTTCTCTCTCTCTCTCCCCTCTCTCTTCTCTCTCTCTCCTCTTCTCTCTCTCCCCTCTTCTCTCTCTCTCTTCGTCTCTCTCTCTCTCTCTCTCCCCCTTCTCTCTCTCTCTCTCACTCACTCACTCGCTCTATTTGAGGTATGTGTATGTGTCATAATTTTCTAATATGGTGCTCTACTGCTCTCTTATTTAGTAATTAGCTACATCAAACTGATTGGTTTGGCTTCCTGAATTCATCCCTTTTAATGTTTAAAGACTGCCTTTGTGCTTGAAGGATTTGTTTGTATATATCCTGCGTGCTATGAGAGCTTTTCAAGTAATTGGCTCCTAAGGGACAGCACTTTCTAATAGTTATAGCATAATTACAGCCTGTATGAAATGTTAAACTGCCCTCGCTGTCTCTCACACCGGCTTAATTGCGTGCAACAAGTAAGACAGTCTTTTCATTTTGTACCATCATACGGATAGACTGAACTTTCATGGAAACACATTTGTCAGGGAGTAAATAGTCTCTCATATGGTAATTTTATAGGACACCAAGGCAAAAATTCTCTGAACTTATTCAAACCAAAACTCATGTCTGCCCCTCCTTTCAGGTTGATGGGAGGGCGAGCCGAGTGTGTGTCTTTGTGTCTGCTTGTGTTATGCAGTAATAGGCTTCAGCTATTAGAGTCTGCTAAAGATTTTGAACGATAAAGGTATTGACCAAATATGGACTGCTGTCTCTGATTAGCTGTTTATGTAACTGAATGCCTTTGTCTTACTACTTAAACTGAGCTGTTGTTTATATCATTGTTATTAATTCATTGTGATTAGACGTCCATGCATAGCTCAAAGCTGTCATGGCGGTGCGTGGAAGAACCCAAATGCAGGCAGGCAGTGAAGGGGTTAACAAGGAAGACTTTAATTATAAATAATAATCAGAACACAAAACAAAAACCCACGATGGGGCAAACCAAACAACACTAGATACTAAAACTGACAAGACAAATATTACTAAGACAATGTAAAAGAACAACACTATACAAACGCTAACTAACAAACTTACAAAGACTCAACTTGACTAGGGATTTAAACAGCAACAGGACACTGGCAAAAACCAGGAACGAGCACATACACAAAGCAATCCACGAACACAAGACAAAGAAACAAGAGGGTATTTAAAGGGAAGACAAACAGGGATAACGAGCGAGGGCAGGTGTGGAACATAAGACACAAGAGGAAAGCAATACAAGAAACGAGAGGGGCGGGGCCAATGACGAGACACTGGAGAGAACGTATATTATTGTCAAAAGGACAATCTCCCTCCACACATAACCATGGCTCTGCTACAGGACCAAGAAAAACATGACAAAATGAAGCAGAGCCATGACAAAAGCGTTTAGAGTCTATCTCTTTGAACTGACAATACTTTGTTCTCTATCCACAGCTCCCTGATTGGAGATTTAAATATTATATGCAAGAACAATTGAGAAATTTAATGTAATCCTTAAAAAATATGTTGAATTAATAGGCCGAATTATAATTCTCTTGGCTATTCCATTAGACATTCATTATTCAAAGGAGAAAAAAGGCAAGTGAACTTAATAGGAAAATATCATTTCCTTCTTATTTATTCATAACTGAAGGAGAGTGAAATTCAGTGAGCTCTTTAGATCGTTTAAATGTTAATATGCAATATTATTTTATTTTTTGGTATCACTGTTTTTTTTTTCTTTAAAAAAGGGGATGCTCCAATGTCATTTTCACAGGCCCAGTGCGAGTACCGATATTTTTATTCTGCTACTTGCTGATACCGATGCCTGTACCTGTATTTTTTTGTGAGGTAGCAATTTTCCAAGCACAACACACTGAAACTAATAAAAATAGAATAGCTTATTTATTATGAACAACTCCACCTCAAACACATTATGAAAAAATACCTAATTTTATGTGCTTTTCACAAACTTTCAAAGCACAAATTTCAGTCAGTTCTGTGAGGTATGTCACATGAGGTATAGGTCTTTGGGATCGGTGTCTCTTTTTTCAATTCAATTTTATTTATATAGCGCTTTTCACAATGTGAATTGTTCCAAAGCAGCTTTACAGGAGAAAAACAGAAAAACACAGAAAATGTAAAACACAGCACAGTGCATGGCGTTTATAGAACAAGCAAGATCATTCTAGTAAATAATATCTAATAAATGCAGTTTCCCGGTGAGCAAGCCAGCCAACAATGCCCTGTGGCGAGGAACCCAAACTCCATGGATAAATAAATAGAGAAAAAAAACCTTGGGAGAAACCAGTCTCAGCCGGGAGGGCCAGATCTCCTCTGACGTGTCACAGCTGCACTCAGTTGCTTTTTTACGAGTACGAGTACGAGTACATGAGCTTGGTATCGGGCCCGATACTGATACTGGTATCGGTGCATCCCTACTTAAAAAAAAATATGCATTGAAGTTCTATCTATTTCAAATTCTGTTTGTATGAAACATTTTTATGTTTTTTTACGAGTACGAGTACGAGTACATGAGCTTGGTATCGGGCACGATACTGATACTGGTATCGGTGCATCCCTACTTAAAAAAAATATGCATTGAAGTTCTATCTATTTCAAAATCTGTTTGTATGAAACATTTTTATGTTTTTCATGTAAGATATTGAAGAAATTTCCAAACCATTGTGTGTGTTCAGGTTTGGATTTAGTTATGAGTGGACAAATCTTTGAATGCAAGATTTTCTCAACATAGTGAAACAAAACTATTTAAACAATTGTTTGATGTCATAATTTAAAGACACAATAGTATATATGTCTTCCATGGACATCTTGGTTAAAAACCTGTAACTAGTTGCAGGAAATAACTTAGGTTAAGATCGCTTATGTTGATGTAGAATATATCAATATTTTGCAAAAACAACTGGGTTTTTTTCCAAGTTATTAGGAGAGATTGGGATGGATTAATTAGAGAGGTTGTGCCTTAGTTCTGCTTTCTGCACTTTGTGTAAAGATCTCCTCCTTCCCAACCAGATCTGCACTGCTTAGTGCAGGTTCAGTGATGCTGTACCTTTTCCAGCTTAACCTCAGATGTTTATCAGGGATAGAGAGAGACAGAAAAAAGAATGCAAAGAAGACTAGGCCTTTGTTTGGCTGCTTCATTCAATCACTGTGATATATGATCTTGCAGTAAACTAACATTAAGTCTGAGTGGCTGGGAAATTTTACATACATTGGGAGACATACAGTAACGTTATGTCAAGTCAAGTCAACTTTATTTATATAGCTCTTTTTACAATTTTCATTGTTACAAAGTAGCTGTACATAAACCATATTGACTATAAGCAAAACATTTAAAGCACACATTTAAGATAAGGGAGAGAGAAACACAGTTCAAATATTAAACAGACTATAAATTCCTATATGTTATATTAATTAAGTACAACTTTAAAATAAATGTTAAGGTATTAAGTGTAAAACAATGCAGTGACTGAAAAAATGTTTAAACTATGTAAATTAAGGGAAAGGGAAAACAGACCTAAATAAACATCTGTTTGTTCAGATTGTTAATTTCTTCCTCCGTTCCTTCCTGTGTTTGTGTCATCAGTGTTATTTCATGAGGTTAACAAGCTCATGAGATAAGCTGATCTATACTTACATTCAACAAGGGAGTTTTCTATGAGTTAATATATAGCATATTTACTATTTATAGTTTGTGTTTAGATAAAATTATGGTTTTTGTTTCATTCTATGAACTACTGACAATTTTTTTGCAGAAAATTGAAAATGGACAAACTGGTAAAAATAAAAAAATATGCCATGTTTTTTTAGATCTTGAATACTGCAAAGATTCATCTATACATTAAAAAAAACCTTTCTTGTAAAGGTTAGGTATAGGATTGAAAATGAAAGCCTATGTCAGATAAGACAGTTGGATTCAGATCTTTTTATGCAGTCCAATTGCAATTATTTCCTTTGTCCTTTTCCCAGGGCATTATGGGAAATCTGGATTCAATTTAAATGAGTGCTGCAGAAATCTTCCATCATATCTTATGATAAAGCTGTTGATGTATTCACTGTTTTGTGTTTATCTGTGTATGTGTGCGTGCGCTTGCGTGTGTGTGTGTTATATTCACAGTGGTTTAAAACATCACGCTCTCAGGCTAAACCGGAGCGGTTTGGGTCACACTGCAGCTACATATCGTACCTAAAAGACTTAACTACTGGGGTCTGGAAATGGCTGCATTCCCCTAGACAAAATCACACACACACGCACGCACACAGACTCACACTGAAATCCCATCTGCTTTGAATGATGGGAGAGGGCAGCTTTTTAAAGGTGCTTCATTGCCCCCCAGTCTGGCCCTAAAGGTGACACCTCAACACCTTTGTCTCCTAATCATCCATGGCCCTGTGACCTCATCTCAGGCAGCATGAGAGTAAGTGAAGGTGAAGCATGTTTGTTAGCAATGAGGCCTTTTGTGGGCCTTAGGAGAAATGCTAAATACAAGAAAAAGATAAAATAAAGGAAAAAGACTGATTTGGCATGCATAAGCATTTAATAGCCAGTAACTGGCTTTGTTGCCAAGTGCGCTCAAAATAAATTTGTTTTGTGATGCAAGCTTGGTTGTTAAATTAGATTAAAATTAGATGCAAAATGTTAGACAATATAAACAATAAAACATAAGTTTTATTGTTTATAAAAGCAGACAAGCATTTCAAGATATATATATATACCATACCATACACTGTAAAAACAAATCCTGTAAAAACGGATAAAGTACTGGCAGAAAATTACCAGTACATTTTACTTTATTTTACGGACATTTCCGTTAACGCTGAAATGCAATTTAATGCAGTGTAAAATGTAAAAGACAGGTAAAACAACTGTAAAAATGAATATGTAAAATTCCTTCATAATAATACAATATATTGTGCACTATTTTTACGGAGTTTTAAAAAAATATTTTAAAGGTGATCATTTTTAAAGAAGTCATTACATTTTTAATTATTTGTAATATTACATCTGTAAAAATTCTCTTCTTTTTATTAATTATAATATTTGTTGTATTTTAGTGTATATTTGTTTATTTTCATTATATAACAAGGCTAGCATGAAATAAGAGCATATAACTTTTGCAAAATGAGCATTTCGCTGTCAGGCTTGGCTACACACTGATGACATCCATACGTAATATAAACAATGCAAATTATATAGTTTGGTCACCTGGACGGAAAAACTGTATGTGGGGTGAAGCTCCTCAGTGCAACAAGCTGTTATAGCGGCACTGACTAGTATTAGACCTGATGATAAAGTCCTGTTAGACCATGGTGCTATCACATTTCTGAACATGAGAAAAATAACATTTTAGCAAGGGGGTCAGGTGGAGAAATGGCACCTTTAAATGAGGGTTAAGGCCCTATCATTGTCTGTTCTAACGCTGCCTCTCCCTCCTCAAATAATAGCAGTGACCTTCGACGGGCTGTGGGCCTGTTAGGGCTCCTGGCGCTGGAGAGAATCCATTCACAGGGGCCGATCCGAGCAGCTCCGCTCCAAATGGCTTTTTCTTCCTGCACACAATCAGCTGAAACAGCCGCTGAATGAAAACACTGATTACATAAGAAAGGTCCTCTACTGGAGATAAGACATCCACCTGAAGACGGAGGACATCATCCTCTCTGTCTTCATCTCTGTGTTTCTGTCTTTTTCTCTCGCTCGCTCTTTCCTTTTCAGCCCTTATCTTTTACCTTTATTCATTCACCTTTTTTAAACTCTGCGACTGAGAACTTGATTTGAAATATGTCAGGCCTGAGACTAGATTAATATGTAAATGTCTGTACAATTTTTAATTATGTAAGATTAACAGAAATTCTGTATAATCCAGCAGGGAGCAGTTTAGCGTTTCACGTGAAACACTTATTTCACTGATTTAGTCTTTTTCTCTTTTCCCGTAATGCTCGCATGCACACTGCTTTTTCCCTCTCTTCATTTCTTACATGTTCTTTTGTTTTTCTTTATTTGTTTCTTTTTTCTCTTATTGGAGTGAGTATCTCTCCATTGTGCATGTTTGGAATTGAACAAAGTTCTAAATAAAGAATGACATTCATAATACACTTGAGAATGATAAACAGAGCCTTATTTCCCTTGTGTGTGTGAAGCATATATGACAGTAAAGAGGAGTTCTATTGATCCACGGTTTCATTAGGTGAAAGCAGCTCCCAAACCTCTATCAGCATTACAGAGGGGAGACATCTGAAAAATATATATGCCATTTAAGTAATTATTTAAACATGCCACGCATAATACAAATGAAATGGCAGCTGCAAGCATTTCATTTTAATGACTTCAGATCACATCCTATTGCTTGATTGAGCCTGTATTTCTGAACCGTAAGAACACCCCAGCAGACATACAGATGTACTAACAGTGTTTACAGTGAGAGAGACTAAAGGGAGACATTAATATAATGGGCCACACGGCACAGTGCCGCTTTGTGGTGTGGAGGAAAAATGCTGTGGCACTCCTGAGACACAGAAGCCTGTTGTGATCCACTAAACAGACTTAGTTGCTGTACAGAAACACCTCTGTTGTATTAAAAAAAATGTAACATAGTTATTGATTTAAAGAGTTCAAAGATACATTATTATTATCACTGTAGTAGCAGCATTTGTCCTGTAGACATTTAGTGTAAAATTGTACATTTATTTTACTATTTGAAAATCATTTTAAGAAATGAGGCCGATTTCTAGCCCATAGCCCACAGAGAATAAGTGAGACAGGCTGAATAAGCTTTCCTAGTTAGGCACTATGAAAGGGGGACATATTAGGGCCTTCTCCTAATATGAATTGCCAAAATAATTTTGCTTGTTTGCACACAGACTATTATTGGCAAAACGGGGAGTTGTTGAAGTTTCGGCGAGCCGTGATTAAGCGGATGTATTACCGTCACAATCTTGCAAGACTTATTCAAGCACCCTGTTCCTGCCACAAAGTGTCTCGCAGATAAGAGCAGGATTCCAGGTCTCGTCAATGGAAGCACTTATCTGAAGAGGAAGAGGGAGTGAGATTGAGCTTCAATCCACACAACAATTGTGTATTATCTTCAACGCTTTGAGGTATTTTCTATAACAGCAACTCAACTACTTTGGAATGCTTTTTATGTTTTGCCCGGGAGCTTCTTGGGGTTTTGGGGGAAAACAAACATGTGCGTAGATTTAAAAATTAAATGATTTTTACCGGTGACCTGATTTTCTAATCTACAAACAATGTTCTCTGCAGTTTTTTTTCTTAAATTCATGTGACACAAGTATCTGATTTGGTACTAAAAATACAATAGCTAAAGCGAGCCGTCTCATAGAGAAGTGTATGATTATTCCAACAATATGCTCTTTTCACACCAGCTTAACTTTTGCCCTTTTTTCACTTGTTGTAAAATGATCTGGAGGTGTAATCGTAAGCAGTCCTGCAGATTAGGAAGCGAGCGAGTTAGAGAAACTCTTTGGAAAATTATTTGGGCCGTTTTGTTTATCTCGGAAGTGAAACAAAATTTCCCCGCTAAGTTTTCCCTGTCGGAACCCAGCTTAATTCATTGTAAAAGCACAAAGGGATGAGGAGTGTTTTTTTAATGCCAGGACAAACCGACTTCGTGGTGCATATCACACGCTACCTGAGCCACAGAGATTACACCATTGTACAGAGGGAATGTTATCACAGGCATGCCAAGCACATACCCCCCTGTGTAAAGGCAGCAGGCGAACAGGACTCTTTAAAACGCTTAAAGAATACAGTTTGTGTGCAGGATTTATCTATTTTGTGTCCTCTCAGACTGAAATCAAAAGGTGACCCCATATTGCAGATATATTGTATCTCATGTATCTCTGTGTGTTTTTCTAGACTCGCGCCTACCACAGGGACGTATCACATCATTCGACACTTTTGCACAAGACCAACAGTTGCCTCTGTATGGAACAAGATAAATAGTGAGCAGAATGAAATATATGCAAAATGTAATGCCAACATGTGATCCAATATGTGAAATCACAGGATCCATTGAATCCAAGCTGTGATGTCAACACGGAGCCAGTGCGGCCAGGGTTAGACCACCGCTCAACAGTCCTTGCTCAAACAGCCACATGAACTTTAGCAATCCTCAAAACCAGAGAACACAGGGTGTGGGAAACCACTATTGCATATAGCATCATAAACGCAGGAAAGATGTCACTCTAATAATATCAGATCTCAAGAACTAACAGGGTATAGCAGGAGTCACATACTTTCAATAAGAAATCATTTTAGTAAATCTAATATTTTATTTGTATTCTGTATTATAGTGTTTATGACATCATTATCATCGTTGACATTTCAGTCTGGATGTCTGAAGAACAGTGGAATGCTGTTTCCTGGCTAAGCTGCTGTGTCTGCACTCCGACTGTGTCCTGCTATTACATAATTAAATTTGGACTTGGATGGTGCTTTTTAAAAGATTATGGCAGCATATGTTGCTTGAAAACGTGCCAGCCTTTCAAATAGAGAGAGCTCTTTCATGAATCTTTCTGCCTCTATTTGCCATTGAGGGTTTATTGAAAATCGGAATACACTTTTGTGCCAATAGTTAATGAATTGGTGTTATGATCTTGGGCCAAAGGATGCTGGTGTGCTATAAATTAGAATAAATGCCGGCTGGGAATGAATAAATAAATAAATGTATCAATCTGTCAAGGCCTTGTATTGTATATTCAGTGGATTTATGTAGCCCTGCCACAGGCAAATTCTGCACCTACTTTATCTGAAATGTGAGTTTGTGTGTGTTTCTGTTGTGAATGTGTCTCTGTAGTACAAGCTGTATGATGTATTTTGTTCCTGTTGTCTTCCTCATTGATACATTTCCCCCTGTCACTCCACAGGCCAAATATATCATCTCCTTCACTTGAAGCCACGCAGGGTCCGTTAAGGTTTAAGCTGCTATTCCTGTCATTACATTACATTAAATCCAGCGCAGGTCATAAAGGCCATGCCGGTCCGCTGTCTACCATTGAGGTCAGGTGCCTTGCACTACTTTATGAGCTCTTTTGTGCATCACAGAGTTGCCATGAAGTTCTGCACCTCACCGCCTTCTTAACGGATATATGGGCCACAGTCTGTCATCCATTACCCCTGTCAGTGGCTTCGTTCATCAGCTGTTATAGCTATCCAGTTCTCTTGCTCTCCACCTGACTGTTATGACGCTCAGCCTGATTTAAGCCCCACTACTGTACTCAGTGGTGACAATGCAGATGGTTAGTGTCTCTCTGTCTCCCCTCCGTCACTTTTACAGCAGTTTTCAGAAATTGTTCTCTTTTACAATCCCATCATCCCCCGTGAGTGAGGGAATGGCTCGCTCTTGCAATTTCAGGGGTCTCTGTTGTTTCCTGTGCTGACACAGGGGGAAAATAATAGAGTTTATCTTCGGGTTTTAAGGGATACTGACACACTGGGTTTTATTTGACTTTTTTTAAAGACATATGTTCTTATGGGAAGTATTAAAGTCTCTGATCGTTAGACACTGCCACAAAGATGATTAATTAAAGCTGATAGGATCCAGATTATTGCTTCACTTATACTGATATGCAAGAAACATATAGGACAAATTCACATATTATGATGCTACAGCAGAATCTGTCTGTGGTGGAAATTGCTTTTATCCTAGTTATCCACAAAAGTGTGTGTGACAGTAACACAATTTCTCTGGATCTTTCTCTTTCTGTTTACTCCTTACAATATCTCCCTTGTCTCTCTTTGTCCTTCAAAACTAATAATTCATTTTCCAGGCAATTATTAGGATCTTAATTTTAAGAGGTTGCTTGTCCATAGTATGGTTTTAACATCACATAGTTTTTCAATTGGTTGTATATTAAAAGGATAGTCCACCCCAAAATGAAAATTCTGTCATGAATTTCTCAACCTCAAGTTGTTCCAAACCTTTTTGGGGCACCATTGACGACCAGTTGCTAACATTTTTCTATATATCTTTCTTTGTGTTCAACAGAACAAAGACATTTATGCAGGTTTGGAACTACTTGAGGGTAATTCATGTTAATTCATGTTTCTTCTGCACTAAGTTCCTGTCGCCAAGTCAAATTCCTTTGTGTGTGTAAACATACTTCGTAATAAAGCTCCTTCTGATTCTGATTTGAGATTTTGATGTGAAATCAAATGAGATTATAGTGAATCATATATCCTTATTCTCAGACTTCTCAACTGATGTCTGAACGGATTCATTTGTTTAGTTTAGCAATGATGATTCAGTAAATAAAGTCTGAAATATAACTTTCCTGTCAGACACCTATGTAATAGCAGTTGTAAGCACAGTGTGTGTAAGTGACATTTGTGTGTGTGTGTTCATGACAGGAAACTGTCCTCGTGTGCTTTAGCTTTGCCCTGTTCCCTTAATTTGCCTGCCGAGGAGCATCACGACGGCAGCACGGTGATGACATCATACAGCTGGCTGCGTTTGATGTGTCAGTCCTGAAGGAACCACTTATAGCAATTAGGATATCCTTGAACAAGCGTTTGTGAAACATTGGCTGGTTTTTGGCATTTGCCTCCTGTTTCAGCCTGCTAACTAGCGGGGTTTGATCTGTGATAATTACCCTCCCACCAGCCTCTTCACTCTGACAGTCCTCTTCCCCTGAGAACCCTGCACACCCAGGCTACTCGCTGATTGCATCAAAGTGACAGAAATTGCAACATCAAAAATAATAACTGATATTCCTCTGGCTTTGCCAGGCTTTGAATATTTCCTTTTAAATGCTTTCTAATTTGTGTCTGACGCACTGCAAGTGTGTGTGTAGTGGTAAAAACTTAAAGCCAATAAAGCAGGGATAGGGCATTCATTATTTAACTATACTATTTACATATGGTACACGATTCTGTCTGAACTCGCATGAAACTGAGATTTTCCAAGCCATTTCTTCCTATCAGTGTCACAACTTTGAGTTGTGCACGCTTCTCTTCGTCATCTCTATCTTTGTAGATCTGTTTTTTTGTGTTTGTGATCATTACCGTTTGATTGAGATATGCAAATGAGATGCTACACATATGTAAATGGCAGTATCAAAAGTTAATCGGACCTGAAGTGCGCACAGTACGTAATATCATCCAAAGGTGATCCGAAGCCATTAGCATTCACCTGGTACACATAGTCTCATATTTCAACATCTTGTCCTGTGTTGACCTTGCATGAGGACACATTAATAACATTTATAATATATAATATCTGTCTTGTTCACATCTTGTTCTCGCTACCGTGGAGTCGGTAAGGCTCTCGGCTGTAATTACCGGCCTCAGGAAGTATAATTTGCAATGTCTCACATGCATGGCTGTCTCAACACAGATCATTTGCATCAGACGGTGCGGAACTGCAGGTAGGGCTCTGCGCGAGCAGTCCAACTCTAGATTAAAAAGGACAAGTGTGTGTTCACACAGCCAAGGTTTCACAAGGATGAGTGTAAAATCATCAGCGGTGCCACGGGCGCCGAGCCTCTGGTTAAATGAATTAAGAGTGTGTGTAGAACTGAGTTGGTTTCAGCAATGACCAATGCTGATTTCCCTCGAGGTGCCCGCAAAGATCTGACCTAGTCAGTATTTAAAACCATACAAAGAAGATGATAAATGTGGTACTAATGAGACTTCACAAATTCTCGTTCCGCTTTGTTCATTTTGTTTTCTCTCTCTCTCTCTCTCTCTCTCTCTCTCTCTCTCTTCGTAAGTTTGTGATAGACTCTTAAAAAGAAGGCGGGAGAAAGCGAAGATATCCATTGCGTGCTGAGTAGATTATAGGGAAATTAAAATCAAACACACAATCTCATTGTTCTGCAAATTCTGCCTCTCTAAAACCTCCATAATCTAAAATCCTGCATGCAAAATCCGTCCTGTCAGCATTTATAGATATTATACTGATCCGAAAATTCGTTGCTTTCATTGCTGTTGTCTTTTGTTCCCTCGCTTATGATAGGGAAGTGTGTTTTCGATACGCGCAGAGCTTTGAAAGCTGTTTAACACCGATTGGGCCCTTTCTGCTCTTAGCGAGTAGAGAGAAAACCTCTTCAGGTACTGTTGCCGAGCACCTACAGACTCCGCCTCCTCCGTGATAACAGGCCCGCCCCTGATCAATCAGGTTTGACAGCGAAGGCCTTTGTATGATACTCAAAGGAACAGATGTCTGCCTGAGAGAGCCGGTCACCTGGAGCCTCGCTGGATTAACCTTGGCCTCGCTTTGATGGATTAGCACGGAAGTAAGGGAAAATTGCCTGATTGTTGATATGAAAATATTTGCTAACGAGCGAAAAGTAGTGAGGTGAGGAGGGTGATGGGCACGTCGCTAAGAGAGCTTATTGCCCTTTCTTCTAACCTTGTCCTGCGTTTCCTACAGAAAAGAGAGAAAAAGGGGGGGGGGGTAAAAAAGACAGATGAGGCCACGCAACGAAGAAAAAGCGAGCCGGTGTGTGTCAGCGTAGCTGTATTCAGCTGCCCTTCATGAAATATTGTTCACCATTATATTAACAGAGCTGAGTGTAGAGAGATAAGAGAGCTTCTGAAAGAGTAAGCATAATGTCCCGAGGAGATATTTCAATCTTTATTCAGTCACTCTCTCTCTCTCTCTCTCTCTCACCCCATCTTTTTCTTTCATTTAGAGCCACGAGTGAATGTGAAATGTGGCAAGACCTTTATAAATGAAGACAGGGCTGCAGAAATGATGACATCATCAGGCCCCACATAATTGCTTGATTTTTAAGTCTGTAAAAGGAGAGGATCAGGCTGGCTGTACTTTGGGAAGGGTTGGGGGGGTTAAGCTGTGTGTGCGGGGGCTTTCCTTCAGATTTACCCGCTACTCAACCTCTCGTCGCTCCCATTTCGTTTTCTTAACTAGCCTGCAAATTATGTTGATCTTATTCATAATTATACAGTATGCGTCTGGGCGGACAAAATGATATAACTAAAATGACACATTTGGGAAGGAGATCAACCAGAGAGACGCTTTTTATCATTTGAGTCTGTTTGACCTTTTAGAGAGGTGATACTATGACATACCGCACTGTTATGGCGAGAGAGAGGGAATATTGAGCATACTGGAAATGAGAATTTTAAAGCAGCACTTCTACCATGCTCAAGGTATAATGTAGTAAGTATATTCTTAATGAACACATGAAATATTTTACATCTTTTGAGATTATGAAGAAGAAATTTAACATTCTTTGTCAAATCTTCACATTTAGCTCTTTTAGAAATATACAGTACTTCAGCGCTGCCTCTTATCAACCAACCAGATGCTGATTTTCCGACTGGGCCCCTACACACACACACACACACACACACACACGCACACACACACGCAAACACACCTCATAGCCATCCACAGGTTAATGAAAACAATGTGTGTGCAGCGTGAACTCCTGAAGCAGGGTGACAAACATTGGTAACGTAAAAAGCGTGTGTTTTACAATTTCCCCTCCCTCGTAAAGGGCCGCTCGTAAAACTGAGAATTTACGCCTTCATTAGAGCTAATACAATACACATAACTCTAATGCACAACAATTGGGATAGCTATAAAGTAACCGCTTTATACCTCCTCAAAACTCTGACTCCTCGGTGACCCTCGACTGGCCGCAGTCAGGGCAGATAGATTTACCGTGAGCCGCTATTCTGCCTGATAGACCTCTGCCTTTTTAGGGAATTAGAAGTGCCAAAATGTAAAATGATTTAGCTATTTATTTTGTGTACTCTTGTCAAAAATATAAGTCTCCTAAGCACTATTTACAATTTGCAACTCAAGAAGTTTTGCTGAGGACACTGGTGTGATTTATGGCTAGGCTCAGTTTTATAACCAGACATGAGGTTAAAAAGAAAGGCTGTTTTTATTTCAGCTGTAACTAGTCTGAAACTCCACTTGGGCTGAAATATTGAGTGTGAGTTACATTAAGGTTCAAGTCATGAGTCAGTTACTTCATCAGTTACTTCCCTTGGTCCTTCTTCCTCTAATAATTATGGGTAACTTTAGTCCTGGACAGAGCTTAGAATTTTAAAACATTTCCTGGTGTCACTCCACCTCGGTCTAATTGATAAGCCATATGAACTTTGATAGATTCATGTGTTTTGGCCTCTTCTGGTTTCTTTTATGGTATGTCTGTGTCTCACTGTTGAACATGAAAACTTGTTTTTTTTAACTACCCCTCATAATGATGTATACAACCTTGAAGGCTGGTGAGAATAACCGTTTCCAGATCTTTGAAGACCAAATACCCCAGGATAATGTAGATGATAAGTCCCATAGTGTCTATATAGACTACTAAGTTTAAGAGAGAAGCAGAGAGAGAGAGCGAAAGAGAACTATCAATGTCAGGTTGTAAAATTAAACGTGAAGTGAACTTCAGCCAGGAAAATGATTTATTATAATGGCCGGGTGGAGAGGAAGACACACAACTAGCACTTTGTATTTTTAGCTCAGTTTGACATCATCGTTGCATATATAGCGATACATGTTTGCGTGTATCAGGATGTAGGTGTGTGTTCTCTATCTTAGTCGTCATCTCACATCTACAAAGTAAATTTCACAGAGGGCACTGGAACATGTCACAGATTTGCATAAAAAGTTATTCTTTATTTGAGCATTTTTCCACTTTTAAACTTTCCAACCATGCACGTACAACAAGCGGTTCCACAGAGAGAGTCTTTAGTGTTGTTTTTGAAAGGATACGGTTAATAAAGACACTTTTCCTTCTGCTTCTATTCTCATCCATGTGTGTTTCCATTTCAAAAAGCCGGTTTGTGTCCATCATAACATGAGGAGCACCCCCATCTACCTGACTGAGCGTGAGAGGAGTGTAGCTGGATAGTAGGTCAGTCAGATCTCCCACAGCTCCTCACAGAGGTAAAGAGTATGTGTTGTAAGTGATAGCTTGTTTAAGAGAAAAATTAGTATTTGTTCTGTGAGTGAATGTGTTGTAAATTGAGATAGAATACTCATGATAAAAAAGAGAGAAATTTAAACACATTTATGTTCATCCTTGTTGAACTAAACATATAAAACATAACATAGTATTCTATTAGCGCACTCCATCAAAAAAAGACACAATGAGAGTATAGATTCACAGAGACATAGAAGTGGATTACAGAAACAGTACAGTAAACATGACTGTATCCCAGAAGTAAACTAAATATGACATTTTTCCTTTGAGATGTTTTATGTATGTATCTATCTATTTTTATCTCTGTTCATATGTGTGTGGTACATTGCTGGTTAAGCAGATACAGAAACAGAAGCTTGTTTCCTAATTAAAGTGAACTGAATAAGGCTGTAGCCCAGTATAGCGTGCCAGGCAGTGCCAGTCTGCTCTGCGCCTACTGATAGCGCTTTAGAGATGAAAGCTCTGTTAAAGACTGTTTAATGTCCCTCTCAAAGACCTGCTTTAGAGAATCCCCTTAGATCACACCACAGAGAACTTTTAATGGGTTCAGGATATTCAGTTCAGGGTCCCAGGAGAAGCTAAGGGAGTCTAAACTACCAGGCTTCATTAGTTTAGTAAAGGAGGACCTGATTTGCATAATGCGCTGTGTCTTTATGAAAATAAACTCTTTTTAAAATTCTGTCAGATCATTGTTATGATCTTAGTGATATTGCATCTGAAATCACTGTTTATTCGGTACAGTTGTTTATTAAAGTGATAGTTCACCTAAAAATGAAAATTCTGTCATCATTTACTTACCCTCTTGTCATTTCAAACCTGTATGATTCTTTCTTCCGCAGAACACAAAAAATATATATTTTGAAGAATGTTGGCAACCGAACAGTGGTGGTTCCCATTCACTTCTATTGTATGGACACAAAACCAATGCAAGTCAATAGGTACGGCTGCTGTTCAGTTACCAGCATTCTTTAAAATATTTTCTTTTTTGTGTTCTGCAGAAGAAAAAAGTCATAATAACAAAATAAAGCCCTGAAGGCCACATAGCCAGACCACAGCACCTGACATCACCACATGAGAACTGGATTCATCTCTATCGCTCACAAAATCATCATGAAACGGTTTATGATGGACACCATCCTGGCAGAAACGTTAATGGGCACCAGTGAAATTTAAAATACAAATAATGAGCAAACTAAACCAGTACTAACTGGTTTTCATTAAAGTGACAGTAATGGCAGCAGTGTCAGTAATAGCGCAGTGCAATACAGCCCAATTTCACACTCAGTGTGAGAGTGATTAATTCATGCTTTAAGGATGTCTTTACAGAATGGGAGTAATTCTTTACACTGTTCCTTCAATGAATCACGTGTGAGCTCCAGCCACAACTGAAATAATGATGGTATAATAGCGGCTAACGCAGAACGGCAGATTACCTCATATTTATAAATGTCTACCACGGCGCAGTAATCTGCTGTGACAGAGATACATGCGAGGAGCGCAGCAGCGACTTCTTCCATGTAATGCAACAAATGCAAGATCCCCCCGTTGTGCCTGCACTGTGAATAACTGCGATAATCACAAGACAATGGCTTCATTTATCAAGCTAACCCAGCAGCCTTGTGATTAAAGTTCTTTGTATTTTCCAAGCTTATTTTAGATGTCGGGACAGAAGGATAGAGAAACATGCATCATGGAGGAGAGACGGTCATCCAAACATAATTAGAAGATAAATTAGATTCACAATTGTCTTGACATATCTACTGTATGTCTTAGGATTTGTTTGCCATTATAAATTTCAAAAGCCTGGTTTTGGAAATGTCGAGTAAGTATTCTCTGATCTAATGAGTTATAATGAAATTAAAATTTACGGTATGAATTATTTTTTATTATGTTTTGAAGCACCAAGAGTGGAGTACTGTTTCCAGATGCTTGCTAAATCCGTGTATTACTGTGTATTACTGTATTCCATCAACCGCAACGTCCTGACGAACGACTTCCTCTTATTGTCATGGCGACACAGTTACGGCATTCAGCTGAATGATGATAGTCTCATTCACCTCCCCAAACAATAGCCACACTCAATGTTAAATATAGATGTGATGACCAAAGGTGGTTTTCAAACGGAAAATAGGGATGCGTAACATCTCACTGTTTTCAAAAGGTGCCATACTGTATGTGTGTCTATGTATCTGCCAGGAGAAAAAAAGGAGGGTCATGTAATGGATGGAGCTACCCTTCCTGAGGAAGACATAAGTGGATGGAGGGATGGAAAGAAAAAAGTCCCCGCCGGACTATGAAAGGTCAGGAAAAGATGGAAACGTTTTCTCTCTCTCCCTCTTTCTCTGTTTACCGTCACCATTTCACTGCCTCAGAGGATCCCATTTTGTACTTTTTGGGACTTAACGACGACAGAAAAACAAGTGCTGTGGACACTAGTGGAGTGAAGGGTGGGGACAATTCTAGGGGTCCCCACCGCCCAGGGGCTCCACAAAATCCAGGAATTATACTATATAGGCCCATGTTCTGTGAATAATTCTAATATTTTATTAGTTGTATAACTGAGATATTATGAAAACCCCCAAAAAGCATGCAATTTGGTTAAAGAAATTTTCTCCTCTACCCTCCCGAAAAATGGCTTAGTCTGATACGAAGTATTCTCAGAAGTCCCACCCCAGCTCGTGAACAAGACGACCAATCAGAGTTGAGACGTCAGGTGATGTTAGCGATGTACATGCTGACTGACAATGTCGGGGAAAAGAAAATATAAATCAGGTTACCAGAAATGGAATAAAAACTCAACTTTATTTATATAGCGCTTTTACAATTTTCATTGTTACAAAGCAGCTGTACATGAGACATATTGACTATAAGCAAAACAATTAAAGTTGTATCTGCAAAAACAAGAAAAAGTTGAAAACACAGAAGACAGACATACCCACATACAAAACACTCCACACACACAATATGCACACGTACTAACACACATAGACATAGACACACACACACGGACGCGCACGCACACACACACGTACACAGACAAGTACGCGCACACACACACGCTCAGTGAGAGCACACATTTAAGATAAAGGAGAGAGAAGCACAGGTCAAATATAACAGACTATAAATTCCTATATGCAATATTAATTAAGTAAAACTTGAAAATTCTATATTCTAAAGCAGCCCCCCCGGCCAGGAAAATAGTGCAAAAAACAGTATGCAAACGCTGGCGAGGAACCCAAAACTGTAATCGAGAAAAAAAACCTCAGGAGAACCCAGGCCCAACCAGGGGATTCCAGTTCCCCTCTGGCAAAAGCTGCTGCCTCTGCACAAGCTCCAGAGAGCTTGCACAACAAGGCTAAATAAAATAAATAAACTTACTAATAAGGTAAATTATAGTTTAAGATTATCATTCATAATCTAATAGCATTTGAAATTTTTGTGGTGAGGACGTGTCAGGTGACCGCGTCCTTCTTTATCCAGCTCTATCATCTCAGCTCTTGTCAGGTCCCCACTTCCCATTCTCCGCTCTACCATCAGGTCAGGCCATGAACTGCATCCTGCTCGCTGTGGTAACCTTGGAACAATGAGACAAGACTGGCTGAGAGTAGAGTACTGTTCTGCACTCTTTGATGCAACAAGTACATCAGTTGTGTTTTTTGGTTCCGGTTGATCTAACTAATGCAGCCTAAACCCTCAGAGGATTTATATTATGGAAGAGTAGTGTATGCAAGATTATAAAGATGCGTCTTTAGTCTAGATTTAAACTGACAGTGTGTCTGCCTCCCGGACAGTGCAGGGAAGACTATTCCAAAGTTTAGGCGCTAGATAGGAAAAGGATCTACCACCTGCACTTAATAATAAAAATAAGGAGAGAGAGGCCAGGAGAATTGCTGTATCCCAGTCTATCAAGACCTTCTTTAAGACAGGTTAGTATGTTGTCATGTAAACTATCGACCACCGCTGCCACCATCACATAATTTTATTCAGGCTACTGGCGCGTATTGGTCGCCGACCGCATAGCATGGTCAAAATCCCAGTCTTTTTTTTTTTTTAACGCAACTGTAAATAGAGTTAATTGGTTTGTATAACAAACAGAAAAAAACTGTCACGAGTCACGACGCATTATGACAAGCATTATGTCAAGAAAACATGAATGCAACACAATGCTCTTGGAAGAAGAAATGTAGCTATTAGCTTTGTTCAATAATATATTATGCAGCACCATTTATTATCATAATTAAGACAACGAGTAATAGTAGTGTTTTATTTATTAATGTATTTATTAATTCATTTTTACATTAGATTGCATTATTATCTGTTTCTGAATTTTTACTTTTTGATTTAAGAATCATAACAGGCTGGTGGGAAAAACTATTATATTGCTGGTCCTTTTAAAAAAAGGTTTTTATTATTATTTAATAATTCCTTTTGTCTTTTGGTAGTTTTTTATTAATTTGTCTTAAATATGTGCATGACGTCTTTAAATAGTGTTTCATAAATTATGGCTATATTAGGATATATGTTGATATATGTGGGCCTCTATGCTTGTATATTGTACAGTATATGATATGTGTGCGTGGGGGGGCCCACATCAATATTTTTTCAGGGGGCCCCCAATCCTCTAGCTATGGCCCTGGTACAGGGTATAGAATGTATTGTCTTCTGTCTCCACACACCATGTAAGTCTTGACCCTAGATAGACAGGAACACAGAAAAAGTAGATATTACACCAGTGAAATGAACCACAGTTGGTTAAATAAATTTCACACTGAACCTTGAACTTTCTTCTTTTATCCAACAAAGTTTACGTTTCTTTTCTGCTGCTAGTTTGTAAGTACCCTCACTAAGACTGATCCAAAAGATTATTTGACCTCTCGTGATCTGTGCAGTCTGATCCATTGTTTCAAGTATAATCAATCCCCAGGCCTAACAGTCTGAACCACAATGTATTTGAGGCATACAGAACACTTCTGTAAGTACCCTCAGTGTAATACAGGCAGAGGTTGAGGAAGTTCTGTGACATGAATTCTCTATAACTGCACTGCACTGCTGCACACACCTTACTGAAAAGATGCTATTTACTCAATACATTACGCATTCAAATTATTTCATTGATAATTAACAATAGAGTGACTGTTTACACAAACATCTTGTTCTAAACCTGTATGATTTACGTTCACACATGGATGAATCATTTGAAACAAGTCAAACTGGCTTTAAAAGTTGAGGAAGAGTAACAGATTAAATAAATTTAAATTTGAGAGAAATTGTTATTTAAATAGGCAAGAAGAGGCTGTGCTAAATTATGAGGTTATGTGTAACCTCATAACTAAAAATAATAAGACCGTGTTATTAAAAAGTGCCATAATTTCAATGGAATATTATATAGAACATGTCCTTCACACTGAAGCGAAAACAAAACTAGTTCCACTCAAATATCACATGCTTACTCTTATGCATACAAATGCTCAAACACGCACACACACCCATTTAGCCATGATGTGTAATTTAGAGTCAGTGACTAGATTCCACTCAAACCTGTTCCCTCTGTGTCTAAATTCTAGATTGAGTGTTTGACACAATTGGTGATAATTTTACCTCTATGCACGGTTACCTGCCTTTTTGCGGTTTAAGAGAAGCTTTTATAGACTTGAATGATGCCTTCAGACACCTATAAATACAGAAATAGTGAGTTATTTGAAACATACAAAAACAAATTTTCTGTATTTCATATTTTATTTTGTATCTTGATTGGTTATTGTGTTACATTGTCTTGAACCCTCGAATATGTAATTTGGAATCTATAGGAATTTTCTTTCTTTCTTTCTTTCTTTCTTTCTTTCTTTCTTTCTTTCTTTCTTTCTTTCTTTCTTTCTTTCTTTCTTTCTTTCTTTCTTTCTTTCTTTCGTTCGTTCGTTCGTTCGTTCGTTCGTTCGTTCGTTCTTCCAGCTCTGACATGGAAGCATTTGTAGGTTCCAGGGCTGAGAGAGACAGATTGAAGTAGTGAGGTGTTGATAATGGCCGGGATGAATGTGTGAGCCAGAGCTAATCGCCCTTATCCCAAACTCCCGCTGTAGCAGATAGAGCTGTTCAACTGCCCTGACTGTGGCCTGCAAGAGGGATGGCACACACACTGCTGTCTGTACAGACCAAACACACACACGCACACACACACACACACACGCAAACACACACACACACGCACACACACACACACACACGCTTGTCATGATGGGAGAAGAAAAGGAGATAAGCGTGAGGTAAAGTTACAAGTATCTTTCTTAACCAGACAAAACAAGCACATACGGTATACTCTGACACAATAGCTGAGATAATTCCTGCGTTCTCATTCAAATAAGATTTCTCTGTCTGTCTGTCTTCTCAGTCATCCTTCTGTTTTTGCTAATCTCTCTCATTCTATGTCTGTCTGTTTCTTTGTTCTCTGAATTCTGGATGGTCTAGATTTTGACATGCGTGCCAATCAGCAAATTACAGGTTGGCAGATGAACAATACAGGCAGAGAGAAAGTGAATAGATAGAGACTTTAACAATCAAACAAATGTTCACATGTTGTATCAGTAACGAATATGTAAACTGATTTCTTAAATACAGAATAAACGTTTTGTATTATACCGACAGACCAACCAATCTTGGTCTCCCCTTTTGGATTATTTGGCAAAGAGGTTTAGTCTGGGTGTCCTGTGCACATCTGACCTGTGCTCTGCAGAAGATCTGGAGTAGTTGGAAATCTTTATTATTACAAGTGGACATGATCAGGAAGATGTCAAACGCATACAGACAAACATACAATGCTCTTGAAATGACACTGTCTCTCTGTTGTATGATTGACTTGTGTTTGTAAAAGGGAGAAAATATAGTTATTGCTGGTTGAACAAGTATGAAAATGGATTTTCCTTTCTTTCGGTCTCTTGACGTTGTGTCGAGACAGAATGGGGTTTGAACTTGAGAACCTATCATCTCTGATTATACTTTTAAAAAGCCAATGAACTTGGTGAATAGCATGGCATGCCAGTCTCCGCCTCGTGCATACGGGTATAAAAGGAATATGGCGTCCCCATTCATTCACCTTTTGTTTTTTGGAACCAGCGAGGCATTTACATATGCTGAGCGCTTCTTTCGTCTCTAAGCGATTATCCTGCCAGATTTACAACACGGAAAAGCAGAGTCGCCGTCTTTGTGTGCCACTTCCCCTGGGCATTTCGGCAGCGGACCGATGTGTCTAAAAGAGCAATTTCTCACAGCGTGTACATGTCTCTCGACATGTCTTGCCGCTGTGCCCTTGAATGCAGCCGCCTCATCCTCCAACCCGACGGGCATGATACTTGCATCACATGCTCAGGTCGCCAGCATGCTGAGGTAGCGTTCATTGATTTGACATGCCCGCACTGCGAGCACATGTCTATCAAGGTGTTGCGGTCACGGTTGGCTGTGATCTTTGTAGACGCAGCCACAACTTTGTTTTCTTCCCGCAGCGGCGAGTGACGTTGGTGATATGGGGACTCCCATGGACGTTAATCCATCGGTGCCAGTCCCGTGGACCGTCCATGCCCCACCATGCTCACTGAACCCATCTCCGGTGGGCGGCAGTCAACCGTCCCTTTGCGGTGGCGACTCCATTCCTGCGCTGTCCAGCTCATCTGGGAACAGTTTGGGCAGGCACAGGTGGACCTGTTCACCTCCCTGGATACCACCCATTGCCCGCTATGGTACTCCCTGACTGAGGCCCCCCTCGGCACCGATGCCTTAGCACAGAGTGAAGTACGCCTTCCCCCCAGTGAGCCTCTTGTCTCAGGTCTTGTGCAAGGTCAGAGAAGAGGAGCATTAAGTGCTGCTAGTTGTGCCCTATTGGCCCAACCAGACTTGGTTCTCAGAGCTAACACTTCTGACAACAACTCACCCCTGGCCGATTCTCCTGATGAAGGAGCAACTTTCTCAGGGGAAGGGTGCGGTGTGGCACCTGAGACCAGACCTCTGGAACCTTCTGGCTACTGGACGGGATGGTGAGATCCTGAGTGACCTGAACTTAACGTGGTCCTCGAAGGCCTATGAAGGGCCTCGTTTCAGCCCATGGGGGAAGCCAGTCTACCTCATCTCACGATGAAGACGGCTCTCCTAGTGGCGCTCGCCTCTATCAAGAGGGTAGGGGATCTACATGCACTCTCTGTGTCCAATGAGTGCCTTGAGTTTGGGCCAGGTGACTCCCATGTGGTTCTGATACCCGGCCTGGCTACGTTCCCAAAGTTCCCACCACTCCCTTCAAGGACCAGGTGGTGAACCTGCAGGCACTCCCCCCCGGGGAGAAAGACCCAATCCCTGCCATGTTGTGTCCAGTACGCGCCCTGCGCCTCTACTTGGACTGCAAGCAGAGCTTCAGAAGCTATGAGCAGCTCTTTGTCTGCTTTGAAGGACAGCAGAAAGGTAGGGCTGTCTCCAAACAGAGACTGGCGCACTGGATCATGGACACCATAACTGTGGCATACCGATCTCAAGATCTTCCGTGCCTACTTGCAGTGAGAGCTCACACCATTCGGGGTGTAGACATTTGCAGAGCTGCGCGTTGGGCTATGCCCAACACTTTGTGAGGTTCTACAACTTTCGCGTAGAGCCAGTGTCAGCCCGTGTCTTACACACGACCAACAGGTAAGACTGGCAGCCAGCTGGGCGTACGCCTGCGAAGTGCCTTCTCCCCCTTCCTAGGTGAGTCAGTGCACTATTTCAGCTTCCCTACTTCCCCCCACTGGGATGAAGTATAGGCATTCCATCCATCACTAAACACTTCTTCTGGTTTAAGAGCCGGGCGGAGCAGCTTGTATACCAAGCCGAGTATAGGTAGAGTTATCCCTCACTAGGTGAACCCCTATACCTGAGCTGGTGCTCCATACGTAGTGACTCCCCCCTTGGGTCGTCCCATCTGATGTTTCCTCACTCTTCGGTTCCCCTGCTGGTGAACCTGTAACCTCGCCTCGGTGGACTTCCACCTCTCGTGTGCACCCCTCGGTTGGGGTCTCGCACTACTACTCCCTTGAGATCTCCCCACTGGTGAGACCGTGTTGGTATTCTACATTTTACCTCCCTACGGCAGCATGTGGCCTCCGTAGTGCTCCCCCTCAGGCGAGGGAGTAGCGCTCCCCAGTGTCCGTTACATATGATGGTAAGTGCCTCTCGTCGTTGACACGCTAAAGCTGACGCATTACTACACCACTGGAAGGTCACCAGATTCGTGATAGTGCTCATTTATGACACGCCCAGGCCAGTCAGTGTCGCGCCGCTGGAGATTGTGATGTGGCTCAGTGCAGTGGCGTTTCTTATAGGGACCCCATTCTGTCTCGACACAACGTAGAGAGACAGACAGAAAGAGAACGTCTTTCTTGCCACAATGCTTCGCCGTCCGCTGCAGCGACCAAGAGATGCCTCTCAGGTTCCTCAGCACAAAAGGTGAATGAATGGGCACGCCATCTTCCTTTTATTCCCGTATGCACGGGGCGGAGACTGGCATGCCATGCCATTCACCAAGTTCATTGGCCTTTTAAAAGTACAATCAGAGATTATAGGTTCTCAAGTTCAAACCCCATTCTGTCTCGACACAACATCTCGTTCCCTCCATCAGAGAACAGAGGTTACAGTCGTAACTGAGACGATTTCATGCTTAATGGGTGTTATAAATGGCCATCTTGTGAAACTAGTCCCCCGGTGTCTTACAGAGCCCTGCATTAGTGCACAGACACTTTTTGTTTGCATTATCAAACGTCTCGGTTACGGATGTAACCTCGGTTCCCTGATGGAGGGAACGAGACGTTGTGTCAAACCGACAGATGGGGTTCGTCCCTGAGAACCAATCGCTTCCGACTTCTTAGAAAAGGCCAATGAAAATTGGCGAATGAAATTTGCATGCCGGACTCCGCCCCTGGATATCCGGGTATAAAAGGGAGACGGCGTGCCTCATTCATTCACCTTAGTTCTGAGGAGCCTGAGACCTCTCACGACTGCTGCAGTGAACAGCACATGTTGTGGCAAGGAGGACACAACGTCTCGTTCCCTCCATCAGGGAACCGAGGTTACATCCGTAACCAAGACGTTCCCTTTCTGTCGGTCTCTCGATGTTGTGTCGAACCGACAGATGGGGTTCCTATGGAAAACGCCATAACACTGTGCCCTGTCACAATCTCTAGCGAAGCGACGGTGACTGGCCAGGGCGTGTCAGCCGTGAGCGCTACCACGAAATTGTAACCTACCAGTGGGTAGGTAGGGGGTCCCAGAGCTTTCTTGAAAGGTGGGAAGGCCCCTGCCTTCAGCCTCACAGGCGGCGGCCTTGTTTCTCTAACAGCGAGAAGCCGCCCGGTACCGTAAGGCCACTGGGTAAGCGCTACTTCCTCAAATGGGGGATGCGCTACAGAGACCACTTCCTACCGCAGGGAGGAGTCTAGTGGAGATACCAACATGGTCTCACCGATAGGGGAGAGCTCATAGGAAGAAGTGCGGACTGAAGGAGTTAACCGCGAGGTGGAGGTCCACCTAAGGAGGTCATGGGTTACCAAGGTGGGGACCAGCATGAGGATACATCAGACGGAACCGCCAAACTGGGGGGTTGCAACGTCTGGTAGCACTAGGTCCGGTTAGAGCTATGTTGCGAATAACTCTGGATATACCCGGCCTAAGGGGCAGGGCTGCTCTGCCCAGCCCGCCCGCAGGAGGTGCTTGCTAGTGATGGATGGAGTGCCTGTTCTTCACCCAGTGGGGGAAGAAGGGAGGCTAGTAGTACGCTGACCCCCTTAGGAGAAAGGGGGGGGAAGGAACTGTCATAGGCATACACTCTACCGGCCGCCAGTCTTGCCTGATGCCTGCAAGACTCGAGCCGATACCGGTTTTGCGCGGAAGCTGTAGGACCTCGCGAAGGTGATGGGTGTAGGCCAACCCGCAGCTCTGCAGATGTCTGCCAGAGAGGCACCTCGAGCCAGTGCCCATGAGGAGGCTGTACTCCGTGTGGAGAGAGCTCTCACCCAGTGGGTGTAGGCGATCTTAGAACAGGTACGCCATAGTGACGGCGTCCATGATCCAGTGCACCAATCTCTGTTTGAGACAGCCCTCCCTGCTGATCTCCAAAACAGACAAAGAGCTGCTCAGAGCTTCTGCGGCTCTGCGTGCGGTCCAAGCAGAGGCGCAATGCGCGTACTGGAAACAACATGGATGGGGTTGGGTCTTCCTCCCCGGTGGGGAGCGCATGTAAGTTCACCACCTGGTGTCTCGGGGGATTGGTGGGAACTTTGGGCACGTAGCCGGGCCGGGGTCTCAGGATAGCGTGAAAATCACTGGGCCCGAGTTCTAGGCAATCTGTGGACACAGAGAATGCTTTTAGGTCCGCTGCCCTCTTGAGCGTCCTCCCGAGAGCCGTCTTCATCGTGAAGTGAGAAAGAGCGGCATCTCCGAGGGGCTCCAGGACCGCATCAAGGTCGTAAGAGGGTACGGAGCGTGGGTGAGGTGGTAGACTTCCAGCACCCCTTAGGAACCAAATGATCAGGTTGTGCTGTCCTAGAGACTATCAGCAACTGGGTCGTGATGAGAGGCAACAGCGGCTACATACACGTTCAGTGTGGAAGGGGAGAGATTATTCTCGAGTCTCTGGAAGGACTGCACCCACTTGATCAAGCAACTCCGCGGGTCTTCTCTTCGAGAAGAGCACCAGGATGAGAAGAGGCACCACTATAGGCGTATAGTCACCTAGTGGCCACACTGGCGGTTAAATACGCTACGGCAGTTGTGCTGTCCGACCGGACCAGCACGTGCTTGTTCTGCACGAGAGGTTGTAACCCCTTCAGTGTGGGTAGCACATCCAACAACTCTAGGCAATTTGATATGCCTGCGCAGGCGGGGGCCCGTCCATCGCCCCGACACTGCGTGCCCATTGCACACGGCACCCCAACCCTGTAGGGAGGCGTCTGTCAACCCTGATGCGTCTCGACCTGCCCGAAAGGGACCCCCGTCCGTAGAAAGGTCATTGAAGATCAAGGGGTTAGGGTGCATCGGCAGAAAAGCGTAATCACCATCCGCCTGCTGCCGGTGTGCCACGCTCTCCAGGGAACTCGACTCTGTAGCCAGTGTTGGAGCGGTCTCATGTGCATCAACCTGAGGGGTATCACCACCGTCGAGGATGCCATGCCCAGGAGCCTCTTCCCGCTGACTGCTTGAAATATTCCAGGCAGTTCAACACTGACTGAGCGCAGTCGTGCTGTAATGGAGACAGAGTTGAGTTCCATACGTAGGTCGAGACCCTGGGGGACATCGACGTATCCTCTAGCTGCCCCACCATCGAGGGAAGAAAGGGTGATGGAACTAGTTGACGTGTACGCGCTGAAGGGGGCGTTCCAGGTCGTACTAGGTTCCTCATGCACTTCCGGGGGAACACGGCACTGGGGGCGAGTGCGGCTTGGAGCCGCTCTCAAGCCCGATGTACCGTGTATCCAGCCGCGAGCGTTGAGAGAGGCAGTGCGGTGCACCGCAACCCAATGCCGGCGGCCCGGGAAAGCATGGCTGACATTTCGACATCCGCTTCTTCCTGATCTCGAGCCCCCCGAGGGAGGGAGCTTCAAGGAATCGTCGGAGTCTGATGCCAGTAAGTCACCCTCCGATGCTGCAACAGACATCTCATCATCACGTACCGTGTCCGATACGTGATTGAGGAATAAGACGGCGGACCGTCTCATAGGGAACGGTCAGATGAGCAAGACGAGGTGTGAACGGTCCGCGAGCCAGTGGCTGATGGATTAACGCTCACAGTAATCCTCATATCACCCTCGCTGCTCGCCGTAGCGGGCGGCAGGGCCGTAGTCCTGCCGTCACGGAACAGGAAGCAGACAAGGTGGTGGCTGAGTCCGGTGGGAACACAGCCATCCGTGACGCAACGTCTGAATCGTCAACCGCCAGCAGTGTGGGCAGGACGTATCCACAACATCTGCCCCAGCGTACTGGAAGCAGACATCGTGTCCGTCCCCCTCCTCGATGAGTGTGTTGCACCCACGAGAACAGCGGGACATGCCACGCTGGAGAAATTTGCTCTTTTAGAGAAAAAACTCGAACACTTCTGGAACCGCCAAGACGCCCAGGAGAAGTCGCTGCAGGAAGGGACAGTCAGCTACACCACGTCGTAGAGCCGGCAGTCTTGTAGCGAAGTCTGTTGATCATGAGCGAAGGCTCCGAAGAACAAAAGGTGAATGAATGAGGCACGCCGACTCCCTTTTATACCCGGATATCCGGGGGTGGAGTCCGGCATGCAAATTTCATTCGCCAATTTTCATTGGCCTTTTCTAAGAAGTCGGAAGCGATTGGTTCTCAGGGACGAACCCCATCTGTCGGTTCGACACAACGTCGAGAGACCGACAGAAAGGGAAGTGAAGTTACAATATAGCCTATTGAATTTTTCCATGGTTTGAATGATTGTTTTTGAAAAAAATACATGAAGACATTTAAACGGTTTAGTATATTTACATTTGCATTTGGGAGATGTCCATTATAGTGCATTTTAGCTATACTTTTTATCAGTATGTCTTCTCAGGGGTTGAACTCATGACCTTTGGGTTGCGTGAGCGAGTGAGCTAAATTAATCTCATTTTCGTACCTCATTCACGATCAATGTTTTTTTATTTGTTTAAATTAACCAAGTTAGAAAATGATTGTCCATTAACTGAACATTTAGCAAACATTCTCTCTTTGTTTCATATACTAACATGACTCCTGTTTTATTTGACCAGTGTCAGCACTGTACGTGTGGTGTTTAGCGGCTTTGTCTCTGGAGTTCAGTTTTAATTACGGAATAACGGAAGCTCAACACACACTTTATACGGATACCATCAAGACACTGAGGGAACTGATCACTGATTATTCCATAGACTCAGAGGTCTTCCTGCCGCAAATGATTTTAATTTGTATACCAACTCAACCTAACCTTCACATACACAGTTAACAGTATTAGATTTATGTTTTTTAATATTTGTGGGGAAATTAATAAAAATGACAGCCACACTGTCCTTCGTTTACACTGTTCTAGACCCTGTTTCTCCATTCTTTACCTTTTTAGTTGTTTTGCCGTTTCAAAGTAACTCCTAAAAATGGCTACCACAGTTTCCTTTGTAGACGAGAGCCAGCTGCCCGTCCTGGCAGTGACCGCCACCAACCATCCTCTCTTTCCTGCTCTTTCATCAGCTCACGGGAAGAATTCCAACTATGGTGATGACTTCACAAATGTCCCCGACTCTTCTTCTATCACTTCCACTATAAATAGTCGGGGATCAAGAATTCCATGCATACCTTTACTCGCTTTTTGAAGACTGATGGAACAAATCCTTTGTGTCATTGATCTCTTAGAGAACAACCCTGGCAAGGAATTTTACATCTAAGTTTTATGCCACCTGCGTTCCGCCCGGGTCAGACAGAAGCTTGTCAACTGAACTGTTAACACACTGTTCCTCATGTCCAACACATAATTGGGCCCTAAAACACACATCTTTGCATCTGAAACTGCCCCCACCTGGGCATTACACTTAAAGGCCCTCAAAAAAAGAAACGGTTCTGCCTGTCATTTCACCTGCCTCTTTTTTGCACATTTTCACCATTTGATGTGGTTTTAAACGTAGAGCTGCAGGGCTGTATAAAAGTTTAATACAGGAGCTAGGTCACATCTCTTTGGGCGTGCGTTGTGCTTTTACAGTTCTCCTATTAGTCAGCTCAGAGAGGGAAAATTCCACTGCAGCTTTTCATTGATTTATGTCAATAGCCATTAGGCTGCTGCTGCAGGTTTTGGCTTTAATAGGAACTTGCACCCGGATGGTGTGGTGGTAAATGACCTGAGGTTAATAATTTGATGATTAATTAGGAAAGTTTGTTTCTTGTAAAGTGGCAGCTCTTCTTTAAGCTCGCCTGTAAAGTTTTATTGGTGCATGCAGCTGACCTGCGATTGGAAATTTGTGTTTGAGGCAGACTGCCTCACCATCTTAGTACTGACTGCTGTTAATTTTATATCTGTCTAATAAAAAGCAGCAGGGGTTGAGCAAGTATGTGTATGTGTATATGTGTGTAAAACCTCAGACTCACATACACACACACTACCCCTTTTTCATTATTTAAAGGTGCTGTGTGTAATTTTTTTGAGGATCTATTGATAGAAATGCAATATAATAGAGGTGTATTAAGACCTTACATAATGAAGAGTTGTTTTTATTACCTTAGAATGAGCTAGTTCTATCTACATACAATGCAGGTCCCCTTGCATAGAGTTCACCATGTTGTTTCTACAGTAGCTTTAAACAGACAAACTGCTCTACAGAACGTGTTTCAAAAATACGTTATCTCCTTCAGGAAAGACGTGAAAATGTGACGACATCTTAGTTCAGTGTCAGCTGCGGTAGTGCTTCAAAAGGGAGGGGGGGTGGAGTAAGCCATTGGTTGCATTTTGCAACCTCACCGCTAGATGCCGCTAAATTTCATACACTGGACCTTTAAATATGGACATAATAGGCTTAATTGTTTTTATCTAGAGCAAAGTGTACTTAATAAATATTTCTTTTTGTTAATTAAAATAAATTAAAAAGATTCTGACTTTGTCACTTGTATATATAACTTGTGTCTGTTAAAAGTTGTACAGTACAGACCTACATTATTGAGCGTAAATTTAAAAAAGAACATGTATGCATAGAAAACTGTCTATAGTGTTTATTTTTTCTTTATTAGATGATGTTGACACGCCTCCTGCAGTAGCATGTTGTCATTCATTCACACACACATACACGTTTCCTCGGTGTCTTCCTGGAAGTGTGTGTGCATGCGTATTTTCAGAAAAGCAAACTGTAACACAAAAAAGTAAAGAAGGAAGGACTTTGTGCGTTGTCTTGATTACCTCCCCTAGGGAGCCCTCACTATGGAACCACTTTAAGATAAATACCCAAATGATGTTTTTAAACTGTAGTCGCCTCGGCGAGGACTTGAAACAATATCAGTGAGGTAAGGGAAATGAGACTTGAATGGCATTGTTTAAAGTTGTTAGCTGTTCACACATAACCAGCAAATTCCAACATAAACATCCACTGTAAATAAGTAAAAACTATTAATAAGCCCTTTTATCCTTTCTCGAGACTGTGTGCGGGACCCCCCGAGAAAACGGTAAACTGGCCCTCATTTTATTCTTCTTTCTCATCTCTCCCACACGTCCCCCTCCCTCATTTCCCTCTTCAGGGTTAATGACTCTCATCCTTTTTGCATTTCTTTTACAGTAGACCAACACTCAATGACCTCAAAATACCTTTAATGTGTGAGTATATGATGTATTTGTGTATGTTGCGATTGATGTTGGATCCTATATAATTTGCATTATATCTTCATTTTATGCCATATTTAAAAAACATGCATGCCACATGACAGTTAGACAGTTAACAGACATCTTAAAGAAATACATTCCTGTGCTATGTGTATTTGTACACCTACTTCCAGACGAGAGAAACCGCTTTAATGTCAAGGCCAAGATCTGAGAATATTTCACTTCAGGACAGCCACCAATACTCATTTTCCTTAAGGTCTGGAAAACTCAGCATGGGAGACTGTGTGTGTTGTTAGCTTTACATTATTCCTCCATAAAATAACATCTGAGGACATCCTTTACCCACTGATGTACAATAATATGACAGCATATGGCTATTGTTTACACAACCTAAGCAATAACTCAACCCTTGAACTTTAAATCAATGCTCTGTTTTCTCTTGTCCTCTTCACCTAGAACTGATGTGAGTTGACACAACTCTTTTACCCCACACTAAGATTGATTTAGGGTGAGAACGAAAGACAATATGGCAATGAAAACACAATCTCTCTCTCTTTTTCACGTCAATATTTTCATTGATGGCTGTATATCTCTATGTGCATTTTTACCACATCCTCTAAATCCAGGTCAGGATGCCTCCTTTAGTCCGATGGCATGTGGCAGATGGTTGCCCAGTTTGTGGTCTCCCCTCCACACACTCCAGTTTCCCTATCAAAACATGGCACCCCATCACATGACCTCAAAGAGTACCACGTGATCTGGAGGAGTCAGCCCTGTCTCATTAAGAAAGATTTACTGACTTAGGTCTTTCTAGACAGTATCCAGTGGTTTAACAACCAACCGACTTCCTTTGCTCACTTACTTTCTCAAGTTTCATTTCCCTTTTTTGCAAAATCATTTTCTGTTTTACATTAAATATTACTTTTTGACGTTTGAATAAATGAATAGATAAATACAAATATCATGACGCAAGAAATTCCATTTTGGAGCGGTCACAGTATGTTTTGCCATTGAAGGGTCATTAATCAAACCCCTCAGGATATAAGCAACTTTGCATTTTGTTTAACAAATCAATATTTCATGGTAAAAAAATTCGCCCAGCCCATATATGGCAATACTTTTGATCAGAAACAGACCAAGACAAGCCTACAAAAGTGAAGCAGACAGCAGGGCAGAATGAAAGATCATATCCCTACTATAAGTCTGGGAGCGAAGGATGGAGAGAGAGCGAGAGGGATCAGTAATATCCCTTTCACAGAGTGGAAGTCGGGATGGGAGGGAAATGGCAGCTCCCAGGGAAAGCCAACAACTGGCCATCATTCTGACCGCTTGTCCTCATCAATCACTCGCATTTGTTGACCAAGCAACATGATGTCACTATTCATTTCATGCATTCCTCTAATGTGGACCCAGGGGGAGTCCACCATTCTCTGTGGGTATTTCCTGTCCCATTGCATTCTGGGATATGTCTGTTTCCTTCAAGAAGATCATTTAGCTTTTGAAAATTTGCTCACTCTCTCTCCCACTATAATTCAAGACGTCTTCTCTTCTGTTTTCCTTTTTCTGAAATTGCAAGATTCACATCGAGCTGCTTCTCACTCTCTTTTTGGTGTAGTTATAGGGTGTTTACAGCTGGGTTTGAATGAGTGCCTCTGATGGTTGCTGCTTATATGTGGAAGGATGTGCAGTGCTGAAATGGTCTTTTGATCAAATCTGGCTGTTCCTGCGCAGACAGAGCTGCTGTAGGCTGTGATCACTGCTCCTGTGTCTTATTTGAAAGAATGGTGTCAGCGTGTTGACAGGCTGCTGATAAGTCAGTAGCTTCCAAAGGCAAATGTTTAAAGGCAGATAAATGCCTCAGGACTAAAACTGTCTGTCTTTGCATACCGATTGTAGTTTATTTTTAGTGATTATGAAAACGTGGTTTAAAAAGACTTAGGGGATGTTGATTTAGTAGCAGTACATAAAAAGGGCCCTTGCGCGTGATAACTGCACATGAACATTGCATGTTATCTCCCCTGACTTTTGTGAAGCCCTGTTTACTGTCCACATTCATTTCTATCACTTCCTGTGACTTTGATTATCTTAAGGTTAACCGGGGGAGGAAGCAGAGTGTGTAGTCACTACAGGTCTCGCTCGCTCGCTTTTCAGCTCCCTCCAGCATTAAGAAGCTTAAGGGGAGCTTATCGCCCAGGTCAAGCTGCCCGTTACCTTCTGCAACTCCGTCCTTTGAAGCTGTGCTAGACTGAACTGAAAAGTCACTCCACTCACAGGTGAGCCGCCCGTGCGTTTACCGCCAAACCCGGGTCAGTGCCGGGCAGAGCGGCTGATGGGCTGCTCACACCCCCATCCTTGCCTTTGCCTTACATTATTATTTTATAGTTTGGTTATGCATTCCTGCTGCTCAGGCTGTGGTAGACACAGACCCTTCGGTCTTATTGCTTACACATGTCTACTCCTCTTTGCCTCAGCAGGAAAAGACAAAACAGAAAGGAGGAAAGGAGGAGGGAGCGGCCCGGCCGAACTCCCCCCACCTTGAACTAATCGACAAGAGGCCAGAGAGCCATAGTCAGGCAGGCCTGTGCCAGTGGGGTTTCAATTTGTAGAGGCATAAACAGATACTAAAGACAAAGTAATGGAGGGGTGATTTATCAAGCCAGTTCACATCAAATTATCACAGCGCCCTCCTACTGCCTGGCCCTGTTATGGCCCTGGTGAGAGGGCAGGGCTGGCCTCACGAGAGAGAGAGAAATAAAATGAGAGGGATTCAGCTCGGTCACAGTTAGTTACAGAGTGCACAAACATGTGTCCTACTGTCTGCTTTTAATCCAACCATGACATTCACAACCAACTCATCTAAGGGAAAAAAGAGATGTGTGTGTAGAAAGAAAGAAAGAAAGAAAGAAAGAAAGAAAGAAAGCAAGAAAGAAAGAAAGAAAGAAAGAAAGAAAGAAAGAAAGAAAGAAAGAAAGAAAGAAAGAAAGAAAGAAAGAAAGAAAGAAAGAAAGAAAGAAATTGAGCCACAGATGTTTTCAAGTCATAAATTAAAAAAGAAAAAGTGTCATTGTCTCTTCTTTATTCATGTACCTGGGTAAAGTTCTGTTATATCTCTTCAAGTGCTTGGGTCAGACATGTAAGGCAATACATCTTAAAATAAACGTATTCTTTTTCTGCCGAAAAGTCATGTTTCAATTTTACCGTTTCGCCAGAACACAGTAATGCCTTTGATCTTTTCCAGAATCAGCCAACACATGGATAACACATCACTTAAAAGATAAAGGTAAGAAATATGTTCTGTGATGATGTCATCCTGTTACCATGGCTGGTCTGCATTAGTGGATGTAAAAACGGGTTGTCATGAATTACTATGTGGACACGCTGGTCTGTGCGCACCCTGGGATTCAGGCTACTGATCTGTAAGTGAAATCAATTACACATTGTCCAAAGTTAGATCCTCTCTGTGGGATCTTAATTGCATCAGCTCCTGCTCAGAATCATCCAAATGAAGTTTAGGATTTGTTCCTTGTTCCTGCCATGTGCACCTCCCTTTCACGTTTTTACAATGTCCCTCGCTCTCTCTTGCTTTTCGATACATTTGTGCAGTCCTTACAATTCTGCAGATACCCATTCATCATCATTTGACTATGTATCTGTCCCGTTATGCTTTCTTTGATCAGCCGATGCTTGACATCGCACATCTGCTCTGTATTTAAAGGCCAGGGATGTTGTAGCTCAAACGCTATTGGCTAGAATAACCCAAGAACAGTTTTACTGGAAAGTGTTTTGCTGATGTAATTTTTATAGTTAGTTTGTAATTGTCTGACAAACTTGAGTTCCAGATGTGGAAGCTGTGACTTTCTACCAGTTTTACAGGTGGCTATTCATACAGTATGTGGGTATTTAACAAATATAGGCTACCATACATGTGTCGTACAGTATGGTGTGACATAGCAAAAAATTTGAAATAAAACTGTTAATATATTTTATATTGCTAAAATTAATATTAATATGTATAGTATAAAATAAAATAACATACAAAAGATTTATCTTCATTGTTTTTTGTTTTTCTTAAATTTTTGCAGTCACACCATAGGACACATTTATGGTATATTTGGTACAACTACTCATGTGTTTCCTTGTCGATTCTCCCTCAGGTTAGATTAAACCATTAAAATGTGAGGTGTACTGGACAAAGTTGTTTGTTAAATGTATAATATACTTAAATTTCCAAAGATGGACATCTTTTGACAACTGTATATGCATATAGTCTTATATCGGCCATATGTATATAATGTTGGCAGCATTACATTTTTTGTGACATTTCTAAATGTGATTGTAAGTGAATAAATTCAACTTTATTTATACTCAGAGAACAGAATGTGTTATTGGATATAAACACTTTATAAATCTGACAGACTGAAGTTTTTAAAAAATCACTTTGAGTTCTTTGAGTGAGTTCCATGAATTTGCATGAATTATTGCATTCCGAGGGCATATCATAGATAATTTCAAAGTAAAATATTTATTTCAAACGCCACTTTCCTCACCTATTTCAGATAAATGTGAGTGTGAGAAAGAGAGTGTACTCTCTAAACCTCCTCAGCCCAGGGCTTTACCTCCACCCCTTCTCCTTCTAATCAACCATAATCAAAAGTGAAATGCGTTTTTCTAAGGAAGGTCCTGCAAAATTTCACAATCTGCATTTTCTCAGACCAAACTGATTAGAGAAACATAATCCTGCTCGCGCAGTCACTTCCAATCTACCTTTCATCTGTCTCGACAATCGCCTAATTATTTAAGCAGTGACCTCACGATTCAGTTTTACTAAGGGATGAAACACATGGCATGACATTTCTGCCTATATTTCTGCATGATAAATTTGCTAATGCGCTATACTCATTTTCAGTGAAAACCTGGGTGCGTTTCTGTGTGAGCTTGTCTATCAATTTTGCTCAAGACGATGCAATCTGTCTGGACTGACAAAAGCGTATCTCTGTAAATGTGTTTTATCTATGAATCTCTTCTGTTTGTGTGAGCGTGTGTGTGTATGTGTGAAAGGTGATCGGTTACATTATTTAGCCCTTAGCAGTTTGTTTCCCAGGGGAATATCTGAGAAGTTGAGTCTTGTTATTGAGGGGTCATGATTGCAGCGGGGCTTCAGTGGCTCTGTTTGACCTACACTATATACTTATACACAAGAGTCTACTTCCTGCTTTAGGGCACTGAGCGGTATATTGAGTATTGACTATGTGTCAGGAATGTGCTCACTCTTGCCAAATAGTCTCCCAATAAAGACATGTGAGGTAAAGAGTTTGGACATAAGCTAAGAATGCCTTCGAAATCAATAATGTTCCAACTTGCGCTTAGGTGGATTTGACATGTACAATTTTGACAGTAAATGTTTTGGTGCTTAATTAAATTTACAATATCATTGTACTTGATTATGTAATTTGGTGCTTCGCAGTGTAGCGTATTACCAAGTCCAGTGACCTGAGGTGAAAAATGGTTTTGTGGTTAAAACCCCATCAACTCAGACATCAAAAGAAAACAAGCAATCAGCACTCTTTAGAAATGTGTCCTTTTCTCAAAGGGTCCACTTGGGGCCAGGTTAAGAGATATCATTTTCACTCTAATAGTCGTCTGGATTGAGTGAGTTTTGACTGAATTATCAGCCCACTAGCAGCTAAAAGAAAGGAAGAAATCGAGGTAGACAAAAAGGAGGCGAGGGAGAGGAGAGCGGGAGGCTTTGAACCTGCCGCGGGGTCTGGCCCTCTCAGCCACTCAGACGATAAGAATCCTTAGCTTGACTGAGGGAGTGGTATTTCTTTCATCTCGCTCTCTCTCTCTCTATGCCCGGGGTGATTGTGTCGCTCGTTGTGTTATCGTAGGTGACTGTGTTGAATCACCATGCTTATTTGTACCTGACACCCGATCCGCAAATAAAGCAGCTTTGGAAATGGGCTTTAAAGCGAGAGGGACATTCCTGAGTATGACCAGAGGGCAGAATCGCAAACCCAGAGGCTCAGTTGAGCCTACCAAGCAATAAGGGTCGTGGCCTCTGTGTGCGAGAGAACACTTCCACTTTTGAAAAAGTATTTTTTGGGACGGTGGTGGTATTGTGTTCATACAGTATATCCACCCTTCCTTTTCATTTCGCAAACATACAGTTTTTATTTTGTTGTTAAAGGCAAACCTATTTTTTACCATGCAAATTAACATTTTTTCAAACCGAGTTCTTTGAGGAAGAATCATGATATACCTCACCTTCATTATGTTTGATGTTTGCCTGAAACATAAATAAACAAAACTGGTATTTATCAATTTACATGCCATGTCTAAACATTTCAATCCACACTGCAGAAAAATGTACCCGATTTCACACTAGACAAAGTATATTACAAATAGGACAAACACAAATGAGTCCCATTCCTTTTTCACATCTGTACAGTAACTACTCCAAAGCAGGTGTGGAGATGAACAGCAGGGGATTTAGTGCTAAAAGTAGTTAAAGTGCAGTGCAGCAGAGGAGCATGCGATTAACGTAATAATCACCAGTTAGCCACTGTTGGCCATTAACATTTAAGCATGCAATAAATCTCGCTCTCTGTGTTTCTCTATGGCTCTGACTGTGTGGCTCCCCCACCTAGATTGTTCCATTGCTAGAGGAAAAGAGAAATCACATTTCCATCAGGTTAAATTGGGCTGGGCAGTGTTATCAGTAGGGGAGGGGTCGGCTCTGACAGGAGCCTCTCTGGAGTGATTAATAGCTGCTGGGCTGAGGCCAGACTTTTTCTGCCTGCAATGAGGAGCTGGCTGAAGGGCAGGCCCGATAAGCACTGCTCTTGTTACCTCACAGAAGCCTTGAGTGAGCTACTTTAACTGTAGGAGGAGAGAGGGCGCCTGCGACACAATAGCTCACTGTATGACTAATTGTATTATTCCATATTTACCTCATGAATGGTCAGATCTGCTTGGTTTAATGGCCTGCATCGGATCTGCATCTTCATGCTCTCATGGAGGATTGCTAAATGAAGTTTGTACCACTGTTACATACGGTAGACTATTTAATGCAGTGTAGAGTTGCCACCTTTCATCTGAAAGAGTAAGGGTCAAGGGAGGGTATTATTTTAATGGAATAATTCCTGGTTTTGCTGTACCAGTCTGCTGTTGTCAGTTGTGTGTGTTTTTTTTATACCCAAGTTTTTCACATTTTTATGGTTGCAGAGGTTTTCAAACGGGTCCGGCGATCCCCAGGGGGCCTCCAAAAAAATTTCAGGGGGTCCACAGAAAATTTCAGAGATTATCATTTCTAATGCTGTGTTCACACCAAACGCGAATGAAGCGATTTGTGCGAGTAAATTAAATACAAAGTCAATGCAAAAAATAGATGTGCTTCAAAAGTTGAAAAAAGTTGAAAAATTTTAACTCGAGCAAGAAATTCGTGCGAAGAGCTTATTGACACCTTCTGTTTGACGGGTATGGATGCGTGAAGACACTCCCTGTCGCAGGATGTTTTTCACATCAAAAATAACGAACTATTCCTGCGAGTAATAAAGAGTGAGGAATGCGATCTTTTGTGTTTGGTGCGAACACAGCGTAAGTGTTTATCTCTTATTCTCTGCAACAAGTTTCCAAAATTGCAAAAGCCTCTTGTGCCATCTGAAATTTTCCCTCTAAAAGGCTCCTGTTTATATTAAAAGTTATTTCACTTTAATGGCAAGGAGGATGCATTTATTGCAATTAAAGTGAAATCACTGAAAAATGCTAATTTTGGAAAAAAAATCACTTTTGGCACTTTGCACCTGAACTTCAAGTGTAGCCAACTATTTAAGTTTGGAAACTATTTTGCTGTCTCTATATAACACTTACTATTTGTGACCCTGGATCACAAAACCGGTCTTAAGTAGCACGGGAACATTTTTAGTAAAAGACAAAAATACATTGTGTGGGTCAAAATTATCGATTTTTCTTTTATGCCGAAAATCATTAGGATATTAAGTAAAGATCATGTTCCATGAAGAAAAAGTTCCATTTTTTGCGCTCTCAGATTCCAGAGTTTTAAACGGTTGTATCTCAGCCAGATATTGTCCTATTTTAACAACTCATATATCTATAGAAAGTTTATTTATTCAGATTTCAGATTATGTAAAAATCTCAATTTCGAAAAATTGACCAATAAAACTGGTTTTGTTGTCCAGGGTCACATATATCTAACTAAATTTAAATGTTTCTATATGCATAAAAATGATAGATGGATAAGAATGTTATGTACAGCTACTGTTTATATGTTCTCTGAAAGAGTTGATGGAGCTAACGTGAGCTACAAACTTCTGGATACAACGATGTACCAAATCACATCTCTTAAACCCAGAATAATACCCAAACAATTCCTAAATGATGGCCTAAGACTATCCTTTATGTTACTGGGCTGTTAAGCACCTCCTTCTGTGCTTTCACTCTCTCTTTTCATCTTTCATCATACTCTCTCATTCTGTATAATGTTGTGGCTTATCAGATTGAAAGTCTTTTTTAACAGTACTTGGAGCATCAAAACAGGGGAATATGGCTATATTATGGCATGTGAAGTCAATATGTATTATAAAATCAATCTAGATGGCGATACAGCCATCCTTCTAATTAGAGGAGGTGACTGGAGATTGATTTTTAATTGCAAAAGTAATTACATGGGGCAGATAGCCAGTGACGTTTGATTATCTCTTTGATTGATTAAAAGGCCTTGCAAGGGGAGTGGACTGGCAGGCTGTGGGATCCAGACAAAAGAGGAAATTAAAAAAGTTGTCCCGTTTGTAATCACACATTTCAAGGGTAAAATTACAAAGCCAAACATCCCCTGTGAGATCAGAACTCGTTACAATGCGTCCAGACGCGCACCCAGTTGCCACTAAACATATTGTCTCTCTGCTCGCAAACGACACAATGTTTTTCCCTCTCAATGGGCATAGAATAAACATTGCACGCTTAAAACCCAATAGATAATTCCTCTGCACACAGGCTGATTCATTCACCTGAAAGCTTCATCAGAGTATGTGAGAGAGGCGGAAAGAGAGAGACAGAGATGGAGAGAGATGTTGAAAGATATGTCTTATCTCTCTGTGTGTGATTTCAGCTTCCCTCAGTTCCATCTTTACTGTCATCGCTGAGCAATACGCATCTTCACCAGCCAATTGTAGTGCTCGGTGTGATAAGCGACCCCAGCAAATAAACATATGAGTGAACATCTTATCATTCAAACTGTCAGGAAACCCCTGCAGAATAGGCCACTCATCTTTATTTATCTGATTTGTCACTCTTCAGAGAGCCTGACTAAGGCGAGGAGCTGGTGACTAGTCAAACTCATAAAGAGATGTTTAACCACTGGGAATCCTGCTATGTTAGTGTTATCATGCTTTATGACTGTGGGTTTCCTCAGATTTGAGGCTCCGCCCCCATTTAAAATAGTACCATGGTGGATATAGGACTAGGAAGAACGTGTATGTTTACATTCTCTAATCTCTCTCTCTGCCTCTCTCTCTTTCTCTTTTGTAATTACATCCTTTTACTTTTAAACCACTCAACCCCACATGTCCTTAATAAGCCCTTAATAAACCCTTTAGGTGCCGCTGTCAAACACGCACACACACCCTTTTATTCACGGTTCCAGGCCTCCTAATGTACCGATACATTTATTTCTCACTGTAAGACATGCCTATAAATTACACCTTGTTGAGGTGTGGTTTAGCGTGGACTGTGGAACTGGCTCTGTCACTTGAATGAGAGGTTTGAGTCTTTAAGCTCTGAGTCAGGGCAGCGTTTATGGGTTTAATATACAAGAACTTGCCTAGGGGATACCTCCGCCCTTCATGAAGTGGTATTAGGGGGGCTATTTAGTTGTCATGGCAGAGATGTGCACGGTATGGTGCAGAAGAGCAGAAACAGGCAGGAAAGATGAAAGAGATGGAGAAGGGAAAGTGTAAAGGAGGGACTAGGGAAAGAGATTTCAACTGAATATGACTGTCCTTTTAACTGAATGCTTTCTGTAGGCGCAATGTTTGAAGTATAGAAAGAAAGAGAGTGAGTGAGCGGGCGAGGGAGGGAGGGAGGGAGAGAGTAAGAAAAAGATAGACCCCCTAATATCATGACCCCTCTCTGTATGTGCTTAGTCTGCATTGGCTTAAACAGAAGTAACCTGCGGGTCATTGCTGCCTGTATGATTTCTAAGAGGGACCTCCCTACCACTCCAAAAACTGAAAAAGAAAGAAAAAGGAAAAGACGGCTGGGAGTACAAGGGGGAGCGGGAGAGGGGAAATCATCACAAACATGCCTCTCAGCGCTGGGCAAGGCAGCAAGCTCACCAGGCAAACACAAAGCAGCAGCACTTATTAAATTTCCATGAAGTTTACAGAATTTATAGAGCAGCGGGGTTAACCAGGCAAGGAGGCTGTGACCAGTGCCTACAGTGAAACACACACACAAGCTTCACAGTGTCACCTTGCAGGTCCAGAAACACGCTCATTCCCTCAAGGCCCCTGGAGACCCTTCATAACACATAAAGACAGGAAAATAAGACAACAATAAACAGAAGCAACAGCCACACACATAAACACATATCTTAAAAGTCATGTTTATTTATCAACACACAAATACACTGGCAGAGAGTGAAATGTGTTTAACGGCATCAATGAAGATAAATCTCTCTTATGTAAATACTAATAATAATAATTCATATTAAATATTAATTTTATTAGATAATAAAATATAATATTTATGATACAGTTTGTTTTCAAAATTTTCGCTGTCACACCATTGGACATGTATGGCATATGTGTTAACTACCCATATGATTTATATATATGACAAATGAACTTTTTACTTAGTAATTTTCTTCTTTTCCAGTATAATAAATTCTTAAATCAAGACACATTTAACTGAGATGCAAAAAAAAGTCAAAATCTTGTGAATTTATGCAAAAAAAAAACTGCCAATAGGGAAAATACATAAAATTCAAGTTTCAACTTAATTTAGTAAACCTAGTTCAATTTCTTGTTTTAAGAATACTCACTTAATTTTTATGTGTTTGTTTGTTTATGTATTATAAAAGAATATCAGAAAACAAGACTTGGTAAAACTGTAATTTAAAAGACTTACGTTGCAAAATAATAATCCAATTCGCTGCATCTATATAACTCTTAACTGCTGGGATGTATTTTCCTTCATGTGTCTTCTGTCAGTACTACCGGTACAATGTATTTAGATCAGGCTCAGGGTGAAATATACTCTCTTCCGTCCGCAGCTATAGAGCATGACAGCTCATTTACACAGAACACACTGGATCACTCTCTGTCCACGGCATATGAAAAGCAGGATTAATTGCGTAATTCTGGGCTGACTGTCGCAGATAGCTGATAATGATGTGTGTGCGGCGTCCAGTTGAATCGTGGCAATACGGTCCCTGCCAGCAGCCTGTTGGATGGGACTCAGTCGTTGTTCATCTCCCTAATGAGAAATTTCGGGGAGAAGACAAAGCGACCTCTTGACACACATCACTGGTGAAAAGAATTGTCATTTGCTCTAGGTTCCCTGCGATAGCCAGCCAACTGACCATATCGCTGTGATGGTTCATTTTTCAGTGTTGCTGAAAACTTGGCTACTCTCATTCGTACGAACTAAGATGCTGGCCAGGACACACTGGTGTCTGTTCTTAGTATCCTGTATGGCGGGATGGTTCTCTGGGATGGGCGCCACTGCCCGCTGACCCCCAGAGCACATGCTGATGCGAGCTGTACGCCCGGCAGATCAGCACACTCATCATGCCATGCTGCTTTTTTCCATATCTAAATGCACAGAAAGGGCTTACCCCTTACCCCACTGTCCCAGAGACTAGCATGAGTGTGCCTATGCGTTTATGCCCTGTTTTTCTGCCAGTAGGTCCACTTTATCGCCCATCAGAGAGGCTGATTGAAAAAGGGGGGGGGGCATTAAAGTGTAAACCACATGAAAAAACAAAGGGCTTAGGCAAATCAGATAGCTTCAACAACAACAAACAGACAGCCGCTAATCTGATTAGGGAAATTAATGAACAGGGGAAGAGAACACCCCAACATCTGCATCTCTCGCTCCTGCAAATGATTGGAGGGAGGGATGGATAACGATCCCACGACCGCCGGGAGGAGTTAGCGCAGTGGATCAGGCGGAAGGTGAGAACGCTGATGTTTGTGCACGCGCGCCTGTGTGTGTAGAGTGTGGGATTAGTGGCAAGCTCCCACTAGAATCAAACAGGACTCTGCCAAAGGCATCTCTTCCCTCCCAGCCCAAACTTCAAAAACTCTACCCTAAGATGGAAGTAGGTGTCTGTAATCCACTCTGCGAAGGAAAAATCTGTGCGGCAGGCGCGCTGATCATCCTTTCATCCTCACGCTCGTACGGTCTTGCTTTTCTGTTCTCACTCTGCTGCTTGTCCTGGGAACATAAACTTTTGCACCGTGCCCTCAATGGGACCGGGGAACATGTTGCGCTGATGGTTTCATTTAGAATAGTCTGGTACTGTAAATTATTTGCCGTGAAAAATGACCCAAACCTGCTATTTTCATATACATAAACACCACGCTGTTATCATATATAATATGGCTTTACTCAGATTACGGTGAGCATTCATAATAAACCTTAAAGCAAAGGAATAAAAAAGATCATATGACAATTTGGACAACCACAATTTTATGGATGAAAACTATTTGAAGTGACTGAAAAGTGTATGTGAATATATGTTACCCATTTTTTCAGCACTTATAATAGTATAAAACATTCCACTTCAAATGAAATATCGGTCAGCAAAACACATTTAAACTTAAACTTCTTCTGATCTTTTCACACAGGTCTGTCTCCACTTATCTCACGCATGTCCTTATTGAGAGAGAGGTGGATCGATGGCTTTTCCAATGGTTTAATGGTTGAGCAGGATGGAGGCTTACAGTCACAACGTAGTACAATCATTCTCTGCTCCACTATTTCATGACTCCAATCCCACTTGATGGAATTTATTTTCACTTTTATGCTCCCATGTCATTTTAAGTTGAGCCTTATACAATAGCATGTGAATTTTAAAGGCTATTAAGAAATTCAAGCTGTATTTTCATTCTGCACCGAATCGCTTCCTCTATGCCATCCTATGAGTTATTCACAGCCATGTTTCATATTTATGTTGCATATAGCCAGAAGATATTTATCCACATGAGCATGGGGACTGGCAAATACTTGCGCTCAAAACGCTTTTAAGAGAGGCTACTTACTAATTGCAGCGTCCCATGGAAGAGCAAGCAAAACCTAAAGCACTAATGTGTGTAATTATTCTGTAATCGCCTGGTAATTATAGTTCTAAAGCTAGCACACCTCTCACCGGCCTGCGGGCAGGTATATTGCATGCTTCCCCCATCTTTAGATCAGGGGCCTAGATAGGTTTCGCATGGAGAATAGGGATTAGTTTTCCACAGCAGTGTTTATGAAGAGTGTCTGGTACACGGTTGTCAGATTTGTTGTGGTTTTTGTTCATTATTAGATACAATTTCACACATTGAAAGCATAAACACGTAAAGAAAGAGAAGAAAAATACTGAGGAATTCCTTTATGAGGAGAAAACACTAGAAAGTTAGCTGTTAAATGTTTTGTCAGGTAACCTTAATAATATGCTTCATTTGGTACGATCAAAATATAATTGTCAAATATACATAAAAGTAAACTTTTTTTTAAAAGCACTTAAAGGGATAGTTCATCCAAAAATTCATGTATTTTCACACTTCACATTTCACAATTTTGATTTGAGGTGACAAATGCATATCACCACTTTTCATAGTGTGTTTAGTCGCAATGAGTCTCAGCCTAAAAGTGCTTTTTGTGGCCATTTGTGTCACTTCTGTGTGTAAGTGTATCCGTATGATGGGTCTTTGTGTGTGTGTCCTCTGGTGTTTGGGAGCTAAACTGCCGTGCTGTGCCGGTCTCATTAGTGAGCCCCCACTGGGGTCCTTCATGAAGACATATGGGCAGGGAGAGAGCCCTCTGCCAGGCTGCATCTTCAGAGGCTGTCAGCTAGTATCTCGGTCCAGCCTAATCCCTGCTTTAATTTACTCCAGTCCACCAGGCAAGCAGCAACCAACACCAGCCTCTGGGGTGCCTTCACTTCAGCCGTCGGTGACAAGGAATATGTAAAGGCCCAATTTCTCATCCGGCAGGATGACACAACGCAGTTCCGCCTGGGAACGCACCCCCAGAATCATGCCACCTCTTACCGTCAGTCATCCAGTCGCCAGGCCCTCGCTGAACGCTCTACAGAGGACTTTTTTATTAACATGTTGATCGCAGGAGCCATTAAAGTGGAAATAGTCGGGCTGGGAGGATGCGCTTATTGATTCTCAGAGTAACAAAGCCAGAAGAGACTTGCACAGGAAGATTTTTTTCTCGCTCTCTGTAACTTTCTCTCTCTCCCTCGCTCAATTCTTTGAAGAGCAACTTTGATATATTTATATGGAGTGAATCAAGTTGTTATTTCTTCTCCCTCCTAAATCCAATTCGCTCCTTATTTTCCTCAGTCTACTAATTTTCAGCAGGAATGTGCCGATAGGGAGCCACTGTTGACGGACTAAAGTAATTGCTATCAGCCTGTCATTAGACTCCGGGGGCTCTTCTTCTCGTTTTCTATCTCTCTCGCTCTTTCTCTCTCACCCTACAGCGTCGAGCTTGGTCTTGCTTACAAATAAGACACTTAGGAGAGGAGAGGAATGCGTTCCGTGATGGATTGGATTTTTTACGGTCCGAGCAGCTCTCCGCTGCCTTTTCACTTGCTTTTTCATCCCTGCTACCATTCTCAGTCCATCTCTCTCTCTCCCTCTCTTCGCCTTTCAGAGTATCATTTGCAATTTAATGCTCACCTGGGGTGAGCCCTGACAATAGCCTCCACCGTGAAATGCTCTCGGTCTTGGCCGCATGGCTAATGAAGTTGATGTTGAGCTATTTAGGTCATTGTCCCTCTACAATAACTACTTAATGCAGCTCAGAGGGAGTGGATTGTTGGAGCGGGTAAAGATTCTATTAAGTCCTTTCAAAGGCCTCCCCATTCCTCTGTCCCCGGCATACTCGACCGACTATTTCTAGGGTTGAATTTTACTTTGGGAAAGGTCTCCTGGTAAAGAAATGTAATAAGTCACGATGTTATTTAGAAAGGTCAGAGCAATGTACTGAATTTTTATATATATTTGAGATATGTATGGGATTCGTATAATACTTAATAATAAAACAATTAAAACATTTCACATTTAAAAACAAAACATATTTTATGTATAAGCCAATATAAATTAAATATTTAAAATAAATTATTTCTAAACAAATTAACTAATTGAATTATAAAAGAATGGGATTTTTGTAGCTCTTCTTTTAAAAGTGTTTGTTTGTGTGTGTGGATGGGGGAGGTCTCTGTTCGACAACACAAGTTATGAATACTGCGTTGTTGTGCTTAGTGTTTAGCAAGCTGCTGGAGTTTTTAAACAAGCCCATATGGTGGAAGCTACTGAGAGAGGGAGAAAAAGAAAGAGGGAGCTTGTGGGGTTAAGGGGGGCAAGCAGGACTGGGACAGCACCCAGGCAGTATAGAGAGGGATTGAGGAAGGGAGCTCTTAAGCCTCCTTTCAGAAGCAGAGAAAGCCCTCCATCTGGCCGTGTCTTTACCCGGCCCAGCCTCAGCTCCTCTCCCTGCAGGCTCACTGGCTCCTCTCAAGCAGAAGTAACTGCATCAATAGTGTAGAGCCTTTGCCACTCAAGAGTATTACATTTCTTTTCATGCTTGACTTAATCAAAAGTGGGGAAGTGAAATTTACACCTTTTTGATGTGCTTTTTTCTCCCAACAGACTGAGAAGGGCCATCTTAACCCGTTTGATCTTCACAAGCACACCACTAAACGGCCCAATATGCCCAGCAGACGGAAGCAGGCTGGCTGCCAGGAGCCCGGTTTAGAACGCGGGTCAGCCCGAGAGTGACCCGTGCCGAGGAGCAGTCACCCCAAAGAAAGTTCCAGAAGGTTTCTGAAGCCGTTTAAAACTGGGCCAAGTCTCTGACTGGCGATGTTGCATCTTCCAGTAAGAAGAGATTTTTTAATCACCAGATTAAAAAAATGCACAGAGTCAGTATGAAAGTTAAGAGGACAACAGCTACAAGATGCAGTGTTGCCTTTTGCCAAACATAGTCCCTTTTAATTTCTTTGTGAATGCTGGTCATCATATGGCGGTGTTCTAGCAGGGTATAGGTCAAATAGTTTGTGAAAGCGTAAACCCTGTGTGTTGGACCGTTGGCTTGTCTGCTTTCAGTTGCTAGTGGTGCGACAGTTGCTCCAGGATCACAGTTTTAATGGGTTGCCACTGCTTGGAGCCTTCAGTTCACACAAGGCTTTCTGAGAAGCCAGACTCTGATTGGGGTCTACCATTAGGCCCTGCCCAGAGTGTTTGTGTTTAATGGAGAGCGTTTGACTTAGCGGGGATGAGAATCAGTGGCCTTTGCCATGTTAGCGTGTATATGTGATGGTGTGTGTGTGTGGGTGCCACCCGGCCCTGCCGAGATCTGTTTACACCTCTTAATGAAGCCTGAGCCAGCAGAGTAGCTTGGCCCTTTCCCGTCGCTGCAATATACATGCACACATGCTCCTCCTCTGAAAACACACAGTTTAAAGCAGGTTTTATTTCCCCAGTCTCCACACACAGACCACGGGTCATCCGCCCGACAGCTTTTTTTAGCCCCTCCTCGGTTAGCATCTCAGCACAGTTTTTGCTCTCACAGTTGTGGGCGAGATACACGCATAAACAAGCCAAAAAATGTTGGCTTGCAATAATTAAATGCTTGTGCCTCTGAGGAAAACAACTTTTTTTTCACGCATTTCTGCCGAATTTAAATTACCATTAGGAGCGCGTCGGTTGCAGGGCAGAGGGGTGAAGAGGGGGGATCTGGGGTGTCACTTTGTGTCGGGCTGAAAAGAAGAGGCCCCTGTCAAGGGTGCCAAAGCCCCGCAGAGGAACTTGTCTGGGATCGTGATGTCCCGACAGCTCCTCTCTGACAAGATACATAGTTTCCATTCACGGACATACGGCTTATTGGTTACTATAGTTTCACTAATGCTCAACTGAAGGCAGTGCCTAATCTCCTCAGAATGGGTTAAAAGGGGCCGATGTTTCGAGCCTTCAAAACCACATGTTGTGAGTCAAGGGAGCAGTAAGCACAAAGAGTGTCTCCTCTGGCTTTGATGTGCCGTATCTGGGCTGGAAAGAGAAAACAAGGAGAAAAGGGTAAGGAGTGGAGCTGGCCCCTACACACACGGGTTAGACAGAGGTTTACAATGGCTGCGGCTGAAGCAGGGGGTCACCGGGACAAAAGAGAGAGTGAGAGAGAATAAGAGTGAGAGAAAGAGAGAGAGATTGCACACTAATACTACTCACACGCGAAGGGCTTAGAGCTCTCAGTAGAGCAGAGGTACATTAAACAAGATTACATCTGACTGAGCGTGTTTTCTTGCCCAACATGACACACACTCTCTCTCTCTCTCCCCCTCACACACACACACTTGTTCTCTCTCACACAATAAACTTTCATATTTCTTACACACACAACCTGAATGCCTTCAAATGGACTGTTTGTAGCAAACAACTTTTGATGCAATACCAGAATAAGTTATTTCGGACTATATGAACACACCCAAATAAAGCTTTCTATCGCAATGTCAACTGAATACACTGCTGTAACTCCAATGTTAACATCCATCAGTCTAGATAACAACAACCGTGACAACCTGTTTAAAAAAATTAAATAAGTAAATAAATGAGAACAAATTGGCATTTGTTGTTTATATAGATATTTGCATTCACGAACACATCATCTTTTTGTGCAGACTATTTTCTAGAAACATACTGCGAATATATGTTATGTTTTACATCTATTGCACACATGCTAAGTCATTTTCATCCACAGAGAGCACACTCGGGCAGTCAAAAGGCGTGCTCGCTTTCTAACTTTCTCAGTAGCCAATGGTACGGCTTCACCACTGATTGTGTGGTTTATGGAAGATTTTAAATCAATTAAGTATGTAATTTGTAACAACTGCTGGAGCAGGTTTAGACCCTAAACAATAGCACTCGGATAACTGGCCTTTAGTATGCTCTCAATGGGCTTACATTGGACTGAATTAGCTCGCATATTAATGAGGAGACACAGAGCTTCAGCCATTCACTCAGCCCAAATCTGCTTATGCAAATAGGCCATGAATCCCATTCAAAGCAGCGTCTTCAGAAGACACGCCCCCGCCCCTCCATCTCTCAGCACAAGGGTTCCCCCGAGGAGAAACTGACATGAGAAAAGTTAGAACACTTGTCCAACGCTCTCTCACTCTCTTTCTATCTGTCTCTGTGCATGATCCAGCTAGCTGTGGTCTGTGTGGGTATTGTTGAATTGGTCTATATGTGAAAGTGCGGTCCTTGTGACAGGGGGTGAGATTATTCAGCCAATTGTGACAGTGTGTTCCAAATGCGGTATTCGGGGGGGGTTAAGTCGAGCCCAACCAAGTTCATGCCCCTGCTTGAGGGAGAGAGAAAAGAAAAAAGAGAGAAAGAAAATAGGCAAATGAAAGAAAGAAATAGAGGCATGAGGGTTTGGCATCCCCCATACATTTGTTAAGGATCTGAAGTCTTTGTTCTCCTCAGGATGGGTTTAAAGGGCCCTGTCATATTGATGCGATTGAAACGATATCTTTGACCACAATGGCAGCTGTCTATTTCTAAGGACAACTCAGAGTTCTTTTGTTCCTTTTATTAGATATGTTGTTTGCATACATCCGCATATGCCAAATTAGAACGAGTCGTTGTAAGACATTCAGTTGTAAAATATTGAACATGATACAAAGCTATTACATGCTGAAGAGTTATGACACCATTATTCTTACAGAGAATATCTAAAGAATCATTTTCTTGTTAAAAAGACTGCTGCCATGGAGACCACTGGTTACTTATTATTATTATTAAATCCACCCCACTGTTATTTAGATTCACTGTACAATTGTGTATTTCAACAATGTGGGGAAAATCATTTTGTGCCGACTTTTTCTATGTAGGTTTTCAGGAAAAAATTTAAATATAATATTTTTATAGAAAATAAATGCACTTAATTCTAACACCAACATCGAAGATCTCAATATGGAACATTTTACATGACAATCTCCATCAAGGAATACAGAAGATTTTATGAACATAGAGGAAATATAATTTTGTCCTGATTAATTGTCTCTGTCTGTATATTGAATTCGTGGTTGATGAAAGCAAACAACAACTTTTATTTGTTGGAGTTTTGAACGTTTGTGGACATTTTGGAAGTATTTTAGATTTACTATATGCAAGCTTATTATACTGTTTTCTTTTTGTGGTTTGTGTATCTGTGCATCACTGTGTTTTGTGTAGCTTACCTGTCTCAGTGCTTGTGTGCCCACATAACTGTGACTATACAGCTTCCAAAACACAACATGTTTCCTTCTCTCTCTTGCGCTTGCAACAACTATCCTTTTAAGTAACTATAGCAAGCAAAAGATACACTGAGAGAGAGAGAGAGAGAGAGAGAGAGAAAAGAGAGAGAATGCTTTAGTGGATGACAGGTCTTTCTTGGCTGTGAAATCCCCCCGCGATAGTTTGTCTTTGTGTTGACGGCCTGGTAGCTCCACACGAGGTTGCTACAAAAGAAGGGGGAGGACCTGTACTCATCAGCCACCATTTCACCGGCCCTCTTGACACCCTGTGCCCCAAACCCCCCCTTCTACAGAACCCCCTCTCCACGTCACTTCTTCTCAGCAGGAGCTGTCGCTTCTTTGCAAGCATAACCAAATAATGGGGCTTGTCACTGGCCGTGTCCTTTGTGGTATATTTTAGCAGTAAGAAAAACGCAAAGACTCCCTTTCCATTAGTTCTCTGTAGTTTGCCTTACTGACAGCGACAAAAGCAGTATTCTTTCATTACGACTTTCTGTGACCCATGTGTATTTGTTTGTTACATAGCGAGTAATAACTTAATCTTCATTGTGTGTAGATTGTCATTACGTTGCCGAGTATACTTTAGTACAGTTCTACCAAAAGTGTCGTGAATTATTTATGACTGGTAATTCAAAGCAGTATGTCAACATGGATTTCTGCTGTTTATCTGGGAGGTCATTTTATGCAGACAGATCTATTTTAAGTCATCCATCAAGCCCTAAGACAGTCATCTTGAGAGTTTGTCATTGTTTCTGTGCCATGTTGTCAGGTTAATTATTTGTTGTGTAATTAGGATGTGTCAGACTATGTGCCCGGTCTAGACCCAGTTGATGGAGAGATACAGGAAGTTGTCACATGGGGGAGCAGAGAGAGGAGTGACAGAGTAAGACCTGGTGTAAGAGTGATGACTGCTTATTACATTGTTTACAAAAAGCATTGCAACTTTGTTGCAACATCACATCAATTCACAAATTCCAGCCTTTACCACGGAATAAAGTGAAATAACAAAATAGTTAATTGTAAAAAATACATTTTTAGTATATAATGGCATGTACACATACTAAATCAGTGTGCTTTCGATGTCTATGAAGTATACTTTGTGTGTTTTAGTGAATGCATACAGTATGTGTTTGTTTTTCATATGTTACAAGCATCACTAATAATAAGAGAGAGAGAAGCCGAAACTTGTTGGTTTATTTTTTTAAATAATTAAAATCATCCCTCTACCAGACTTCTTGTTGAATTCTCTTTTGTTTTCTCTACTTATTAAATATTGAAATGGCATTAATATGGGCATTAATGTAAAGGTTTAAGAGGTTGAAAAAATTGGGTAAGAAATTGTATTTTTCTTATTATTACCTGAGTTTTATAAACAATTTTGCTAATTTATCTTGTATAATGTACAGATAATTTTCACAGAAAACAATAATACAGATTAAGAAAAATATTTTTCAGAATTATTTTCAGAAATTGTTCACATACATGGTTCACACATACATTCTCTGGCTTGATTCTACTACTAACCTAATAAATTTGTCAATTAATCAGCCTCAGCCTTCCCCTGCTCTAAAGTACTTGTTAATATAAGACTGTGACACCCTGACCTCTCTCAAGGGCCATTAGCACCATCTTCAGCCTGTTACATTAAATAAATATTCTCCTCTGACCGCATTAAAACCAGAGATAAATCATAACGCATGCACCCGGGCCTTTAATTTGCACCATTTTGCATTTGGATGGCCAGTAGGTGCGTTGTTTAGGACAAAGATTTGGACGCACAGCTAAACAAAAGCTTTTGACCACAGAGCTCTACCTCCAGGGTTTTAATTCTAAAGCAGACTTCATTTAGAAACTTCTATACATAGTGTTTCTTATCTCCTTGCTGGAGGGGACAAAAATCATTTCCAGTGCGTGCAGAACGGGCGCAGATGTGGAAAAACATCACAGCGATCTGGATGAATCTCTGAGGCTCTGTGTTTATTCAGCTTCCACTCTCAGGGCGAGTCATATCAGAGACGGAGCATCTCTGCCGCCCGCCTGCCGTTTAACGTTTCCTCTTTACTTCATTTCACCCACTGCAACTTTTCATTCTCTGACAGATTGCAAGACCCCATTTAACCATTTTATTCATCTGTGCCTGCAGGCGGGGGGAGCCGTTACAGTCGATAAAAACTGAAAAAGCTTGGCAGCAGCCCACTCTCTCTCTCTCTCTCTCTCTCTGTTGAGTCTGAAATGAGGGAATGTTATGATTGGTTAATGGTTTCCCAGGCTGTCGTGGTTCAGGGAGAATTAAATACTGCATCTGCTTTCCAAGGCGTTAATCTCCGAGTCTCACATTCCGTCTGTTCCGATGTGCACACAGGAGATAATGTTTAAAAGGACCTGGGAAGAGCCAAGCAGGCCGCCCCGATATTGCCTCTATAATTACATAATTAACTTTTTGTCTCTAATCGTTATGGAGGTAATGGTGCCGCTAAAACAGGGCTCCTGCCACGCACAGAAAACCAAATCAAAAATCAATAATCCATAGAATGCCATTAGAAGTCTGGGAGAAATCACAAGAGAGCAGTGTTTGCTTTTCTTTGCTCTCTTTCTCGCTTCTCATCCTTTTAGTTTTTTTTCATCTGAGGTAAATTAAGCTCATTTGAGCACATACGATTATCTCCAGAGAAGAACATCAACATCTGGGAGAGAAAGACAGAGAAGCAGCAGCCAGGTGCCGAGAGAGAAATCGAGAGGAAGGCAGAGGGAGAGAGGGAGTGGGCAAACGGAGGCCGCAAACGGCACAATAAATTACCTCTGGCCTCTCTTGCCACCCATTGTCGGCCGATTGACCTGCTGCAAATGAATTCCATTTCTCCTCAGGTCCCTCCTTACTTCTAATTTACATTGTGATCATATATGTCTGAAAAATGATATCGTAAAAAAGATGAATGTATTAATTACCTCCTCTCTCATCTCCCCTTCCCCTTCCTTCTGTTCCCTTCATCCTAGAGGCCGAACAGTGTGTAAGTATTTCACTTATTTCATCGTGACAGCTGTAATGTATTCACAAAAGTGCATCATAAATACAGAGGGCTCAGGTTGGTCACCCCAAGCCAGCTTCAAACCCTCTCTTTACCTCCATCTCTCTTACACATGGTCTACAAACATATCCTCAAGTCAAATTACCCCTTTCGGAGTCCGAGGGAAATTAGGTTCTTGACCTGGTCAGTGAGGCATAGATATATTTCAATTCTATTTTCATGCATGGGAGAGGTTTGAGGGTGATGTGTGAGAAGAGAGACGTGGCGCCTTGAAGCACGCTCGCAGCGAGACTAAACCTGTGTGAATATTATGAGTAAAGCTGTCGTGTGAGAGTGATGATTATCACTGTATGATTATTAAAGGAGGACGTACATCACTCTACACACTTGTGGAGACTGAGAGGTGATTGTTCAATAAATGCAAGCTTGCTAAAATGCTTCAGCTGTGTATCAAATACACTCCACACTTTGGAGGTGTGTTTCCACATTTCCGTGACAGTTTAGAGTAAATACATGTAAAGCGAGACATAATAGCTAAATCAATATTATCTGTTCATGATAACTTTGGCAAGACAGGTTTATTTATATAGCACATTTCATGCACAATGGGAACTCATAGTGCTTAAAGTGGCCATAATTCAGACAGTTTCTGCATATCTCACGTTAATCTTGAGTAATTACAGAATAGTATCATATCCTTCAAATATCTGTAGAGTCTTTAGTTTGATCACATTTATAAACAGATACAGCTGTACGATTATTTCCGAAAACAAACGACGCATGCGGGGGGATGGGGAGGCAGGACTAAAGCACGTGCCCATTGCCAACAAAACACAGACATATGCCTTAGTTTCACTTACCACGTGCGGTTCATGTCCGGCATCTTTTAGCGCTGGGACCGCGCCATATCAGTTTCAAACGATCTCCAAATTCAGCGTTATATCCACCGTTTATATAACATCCATCACTAAAATGCCGTGACCAAACAAACACACCTCAACTTCTCGAGTAACGAGCTGCAGGACCACAGCGCAACCAATAGACTGGATGCACGGTGTGCTGCCTACATATTTCCGGTAAAATCTCAGGGAGCGGAAAAGCTTCCGGGTGGTATTCACCGACAGGAAATGTGTTTTACCAGCGCTCGTTTTGGGGGGAATTAACGTGTAATATAGATTAGAGAAATACATTGTATTGTTAAAATTCTATATATTAAACATGTAATGTGTGCAGGGGCGGATTTAGTGATTTGAGGGCCCTAGGCAAATCCATGTATGGGAGCCCCAACTGTGCACCATTTTACTTTACTGCAACCCTTATTTTTCTTCCTCCTCAAAGCACACAACTTTTCACCCCCAGTCAAAGTGACAGGGGAAAACTAAGCTTAATAAACACAGATACTGACTAATTAAAAATATATATAATAATGAATTCCCAAATGAAAAACATGGGATAAGTGTCTTAACAAAATACTTATATTAAAGTTCTAAAAAAAATTGATGAAATGAAAACTAATAAGTTATATAAAGCATTAAATTTATTCAATCAAACAGAAAAGTTGAAATTTTAATATAAGCCTTTTTTATAAGACCTTTTAGCCCATAAGTAACCAGTCTAACTAAATGAGCAAAGCTCATTCACACCCTACGTTCTCTTGTAGTTCACTGAGCTTTGAACGATTCACTGATCTCTTACATTCTATGTAAACGAATTGGTTCAAAGGAGTCATTTGTTTGCGAGTCGTTCTGATCGCAATGTGCGTTCATACTGGCGAACTCGCTGTGTACAGAATAACGCTGATTCAACTAGCCAACTTCACAGCTAAAAACATTATAATGATGTACAGCAAGTTAATTTAGGAAATCTTTTCAAGAAATTCAAGAAAATGTAAATTGAACGTAAAACTCCTGAACAGACGTGAAACACAGCTAATACAGCTCCTAATATAGCTCTTTTACTGAACTCTTCAGCGTCTCGCTGCTGGTAACGAAACAGCGCCTCCATTGTGGCGTAACTGCAGTTACAAATGACAATCTGTTTAATAATGCACGCAGTGTTTTTTGTGAAGACACTCAACATATTTTTGACGAGAGTCTAAGGCGGCACGAAATTTGATTGAGGCGGCCACCTCCAATTTCTTTATGCAGGAAAAACCCTGATCTGGGATTACTATATAAAAAGTGTGCCCTCTCTCCATGTTTTTTTGTGGTTAACGACCTTTCATGCATTTAAATGTGACCAAATTTCTGTACTAGTGCGTACAGTATGAATCGTTAGCACCGTACTGACGTTATTATATTATGTCTTTATGTGCCCATCGGTCTGCGCGGCGGAGTCAAACAACCTTTCTACCTTTGAACTGGCCGCTCTCTCCTACCAAGCGCACAGCGCTCTGTGTTTGACAGATGTTTTGGTCGTCAGTCATTATAACTGTGTTGTCGGTGTTCATGGAGAAATACTCGCCGGCACATTATCATTGCTCGTGGCCGGGAGAGTGCTGTGTCTGGCGGGAGAGAGATGCGCTGCTGCTGTAGGAGCAGCGGTGGAGTTTGTGTGGGGAAAAAGCAGAGACTTTGTCAACAATCTTTTGTAAATCGTCTTTTTTCCTCTCCGCTGTTGTAGCTGCGTTCTTTGTTGTTTTATTTCCCTGCGACTTTTACTTCGTTTTGCAGCTAATGTACCGCACAATGACACTCTCGCTGTGGGCAGTTCTACTAATTCCGCCGCTGCGTTAACTTTCTCTAGCTGGTGTCGAACTCGTCTCGCGCATACACGGTGCTAATGGAATGGTCCACTCTAATCTATAATGGGGGAGTGCCTTCGTACAGATGTAATAACGTAAAACGTTAACAGGGTTATCCCGACTATTTTGATGATTACTTGGGGCTCTACCTGGCTGCTGACATGGCTTATTGGTTANATAAATTCCTATATGCAATATTAATTAAGTAAAACTTTAAGATTCTAAAGCAGCCCCCCCGGTCAGGCAGATAGTGCAAAAACAGTATGCAAACGGTGGCGAGGAACCCAAAACTCTAATCGAGAAAAAAAACCTCAGGAGAACCCAGGCCCAACCAGGGGATTCCAGTTCCCCTCTGGCAAAAGCTGCTGCCTCTGCACAAGCTCCAGAGAACTTGCAAAACAAGGCTAAATAAAATAAATAAACTTAATAATAAAATAAATTATAGTTTAAGATTATCATTAATAATCTAATAGCATTTGAAGTTTTGTGGTGAAGACATGTCAGGTGACCACGTCCTTCTTTATCCAGCTCTATCATCTCAGCTCATTCACTGATCTCTTACATTCTGTGTAAACGAATTGGTTCAAAGGAGTCATTTGATCCTGAACAGCCGTGAAACACAGCTAATACAGCTCCTAATATAGCTCTTTTACTGAACTCTTCAGCGTCTCACTGCTGGTAACGAAACAGCGCCTCCATTGTGGCGTAACTGCAGTTACAAATGACAATCTGTTTAATAATGCACGCAGTGTTTTTTGTGAAGACACTCAACATATTTTTGACGAGAGTCTAAGGCGGCACGAAATTTGATTGAGGCGGCCACCTCCAATTTCTTTATGCAGGAAAAACCCTGATCTGGGATTACTATATAAAAAGTGTGCCCTCTCTCCATGTTTTTTTGTGGTTAACGACCTTTCATGCATTTAAATGTGACCAAATTTCTGTACTAGTGCGTACAGTATGAATCGTTAGCACCGTACTGACGTTATTATATTATGTCTTTATGTGCCCATCGGTCTGCGCGGCGGAGTCAAACAACCTTTCTACCTTTGAACTGGCCGCTCTCTCCTACCAAGCGCACAGCGCTCTGTGTTTGACAGATGTTTTGGTCGTCAGTCATTATAACTGTGTTGTCGGTGTTCATGGAGAAATACTCGCCGGCACATTATCATTGCTCGTGGCCGGGAGAGTGCTGTGTCTGGCGGGAGAGAGATGCGCTGCTGCTGTAGGAGCAGCGGTGGAGTTTGTGTGGGGAAAAAGCAGAGACTTTGTCAACAATCTTTTGTAAATCGTCTTTTTTCCTCTCCGCTGATGTAGCTGCGTTCTTTGTTGTTTTATTTCCCTGCGACTTTTACTTCATTTTGCAGCTAATGTACTGCACAATGACACTCTCGCTGTGGGCAGTTCTACTAATTCCGCCGCTGCGTTAACTTACTCTAGCTGGTGTCGAACTCGTCTCGCGCATACACGGTGCTAATGGAATGGTCCACTCTAATCTATAATGGGGGAGTGCCTTCGTACAGATGTAATAACGTAAAACGTTAACAGGGATATCCCGACTATTTTGATGATTACTAGGGGCTCTACCTGGCTGCTGACATGGCTTATTGGTTAAGTCCACCCCTTCTTTTTGGGGGTCCCTGGTAGCTCGGGGCCCCAGGCGATTGCCTACCTTTGCCTAATGGTAAGTCCGCCCATGAATGTGTGCTATAATACAAAACTTTTGTTTAGTCATGACCTGCAGCTTTTAAATACAAAACGTGACTGTGGTTCCAAAGAAATTTCGTTGTATGCAGCTGTGACCTGATAATAAAGATATTCTATTATCAAACTGTAATCCATTAATGTAAGCTTGTATATAATAACTGATACAGAGAAATTGTCAGGTAAAATGCAAATACAAAAACTTTTATATACGTCAAACAAATGCTTTTGATTTAAATAAGGTTTCATATTGGAATATTGTAAAGTAAAATATTTGAATATTTAAAATGATTCAATTTAAAGGTCTATATGAAATTCTCACAATACACAGTAAAAATGCTCACTACTATTTCAAAATATGTCGCTGTTCTTCACATGTTATCCCTCTTAACCATTTCTCATTTCTTGTGGTTAACAGTACGGCTTTGTCTGTGATCCTTGGTAAACTACACAAAATTGAAACAATAAATTGAAGCTTAAGGTCACAGTTATCCTTTGGTAAGTCCTGGGCCCGGTTGCATAAAGCACCTTAAGTGAAATTTTCCCTTAAGTGTGTCCTTAAGTATACCTTAAATTTTACTTAAGTTATTCTCCTATTGTCTTTGGTAAAGGAAAATCACCCCTTAAGTGTCATACTTAAGGGAAAAACTTAAGGTGCTTTATGCAACCGGGGCCTGATCCTAAACTTTGTTGCTTCTCTGAGTTCATAATAATTCTGAAACATGTCGTCCTCTCGCTGATCTCCTCTGTCATCTGATTCTGACTGGGAGCTGAGAAAATACATATAGCCTAGTATTAATGATTTGAAAATCACACTCGTAACATAACAATGGGAGGTAAGTGAGAACGTTAACATTTATTAAAAAACATCAACATTTAAGTTACTGTCATCAACTTAAGGTGAAGTATGTAACGATGTCTGTTTCTTTACAGCAAACCTGCATATCAGAGCCATATGACGGATTATACAAATGTGTCTCACCGGGAAATGTGTTATTGATATCTTGTCAGATTCATACAAATTTGTTGTTTAAATGTAAAGGTATTTAAGTGCTGAAAATCGTTGATAAACTTGAGGTAAAGATGATGTCATTCAGTGTTATCCAGCCTTAACATTATGTGCTAGATGCAAATAGCTATAGCACGCAAGCTGTCCATGTATTTTTAACGTATAGTTTAGAGTACTTCTCCATTTTACTTGACAGGGGGGCAGCTGACAATCTCACAATGCTGACAAACATTGTTTATTGTAACCCGGCGAACTTTATGTAAGTAGCGAGTACAAATATTAATCTTCTCCTCTGTCATGTTCACAGCTCTAGGTAGGGATAAATGGCCTCCGGTGGGGCAGCTGATGTTTTCTCACACCCTGAGCGTAAACGTGGAAGTGACCGTGCATCGAGTCTATTTTGACGCAGAGAAGCCAGTCTTGATGGTAAGAGGGTCTTCCTATCGCTCGTCGGTTAACGCGTGGGCGGGCTATTTCTTTTGTCTTGCCATGGGCGTGCTTTTCTGGGAGAATTGCCTAATAAGGGAGTAAGAAAAGTTGTTACGAAATGGATTTTAATGTTCAAAAAAAAACTTTCCGAAACCTATACGAACGCTGGGGGAGTGTATCGAGCACAGAAATACTACGTCATACCTCCAACTTGTTTTTTGACAAGTTGACCATGCCATGCATGAGAAGACAGCACATTTAACATTGTAAATAAGTCAGAATGCATGAAACAGCATTAAAAACTGTTGCATCCTAACAAATTTTAAACACACAAGCTGGCTTTAAATCATTTAAGAACATAAAAATGAAGAAAAAATAGTATTGAAAATTGAATTTAAAGAAAAAATGCTTAAGTTAAAAATAGTTGGGTTAAAACAAATGAAAAGAAAAAGTTAAGATAAAAAGACGTAACTAAGATGAAATAATGTCATGCAATCTGTGAAGGTAATACTTAAGTGGTGATTATTTTTGGACTAAGCTTCTTTAATTTATTTTCCAAAATAACAATTGTCATCTGCCTTCTGCATTAGGCCAAAGCACAGATACCAAAGGCATATTTGTGTCTTTTTGAAACTGACACCAGTTCAGTAGGTTACAATTGACATAAACATACTATCATTCCAAGTTGCCAACAGATGTTTGGCTTCAGCAGCGTGTTTCTGGTGGTTTGGGGTACAGATATGTAAAAAAAGAGACCCTGTGATTTTCTGAAATATTTTCAGTCAGTTTCTCATATTTTCATTGTTTCCCAGATCAATAAAACCAATCCCAACAGCTCAACAGCTTCATTCTGGAAGATCAGCACCAAAGACATATAGATGTGTATGTGTTGACTAGAAGTCATGTGACTCATTTATAAACTAAGGAAGTAAAACAATTTTTGAGTGTCTGTATGTTGGTTTTATAATCTCCATATGCTTTTTTAAAACATAATGATACTTTTTACAAACAGACTGACCCTATGGTCTCATGCCCTCGATCTTAAAACCTTAAAACCACTGATACTGAACCCTATCCTCATCCATCCTCTGAGGGACCAGTCGTGTCCTATCTCCCCAGGGGAGGACACCTGGCCTGGGTGTAGGAGGGTGCGGATTGAAGGATGTGTGGTGATTAATGCAGGCTGTTTAGGGCGCTGTCATGGTGGGGGGAAAGGGTGCAGAGCTGGGCCTGATGGATGGAGGCTAAAGCACAAGATGATAAGACATGGCCCATGAATCTGTTCCACATCAACACTCACTTTGATCACTGACAGAATCCCTGAGATGGGTCTACACATCGGTCCAAACAGACAACACTCACACACTCACAAAAAATACATATGCACTGACTGTCTGTCTGGCTCTGTGAATTTCTTGGAACTTCTTGAGAATTTTCTCTCTTTTTCTTCGCTTCCCCTCTTTTTTGCTGCTTGAATGAAGATATATTTAGTGACAATAATGTAGACGGAAGAATGAGATGTGGAGAAAGAGTGAGAGAGGTTGTATTTGGGCAGTTTGTGAACCGTGGTAGTGCGCTTTGGTCAACTCCAGGTTCAGCAGATAAGAGATGATCCATGAAAACTGATAGGTTCACTGACAGCAGGGCAGGGGCCTTGGCCTCCACCAAGAGGAGGCATTACAGAGACCCACGCAGCTGTCAGGACCAAATCGTCTTACACATTCATAAACACACACAAACACCTCCAATATCTGCCATGCAGTTACTTGTGAGTCTCCAAACAGTCTGAAGTCCCCCCTTTCTCTCTCTCACTGTTTCACTCACTCAGTCACCAAACACCACACACTTGTGTGAAACGGAAGCTTTCTCAAATTAAATCTAAATAGAGTTTGTCTTGTTTGTTTCCCTTTAACTCATGTTCCATTTATATATAGACCACATTAAAATGCTATGCAAAAAACTTCAATATTGGACATTCTTGCAGTTGTTTTTGAAAAACATTTCAGGTCAGTAATGACTCCTCTCAGATTAGTTCCGAAAGATTAGACACCAAAAGTCTTTGTAAAATGTTTGTTTTAACATTGAAAACATTGGTTGTAAAAGAATAAATATAGCGGTTGTGAAGGCTTTCCAGGTGGAATATCTCCACTTATGCTTTTAAATTGGTTTTCCATTAAGAAGTCATTTCACTCTCAATTTTATGCTATGCCTATTATGACCGATTCATCAAAACATTTCAAATGAGGACTACGCATTAAAATTACATTCTTAGTCCTATGAATATGAGGAAATCCGCTCCTGTTTTAATTTGTGTGCAGGAAAGTGTGGTTGATTTTCAATTCTCTGTGTAGACTGATATGAAGAACCCAAAATAAGACTCTCGCTGTTAAACAGAGTTTCCTGCATGTTCACCTCCTGAAGAACAGCTAAATGTTCTTTTCTAATTTCATAACCTCTAAAGAAATGAGTGCTCATACTAAAATCAAAGAGAAAAAAGTTGAGAGCAGCAAAGTCCCTGAGGGAAAAGGAGAAAGGAATAATAAGCTATTTAATTTACACTTTAAATTATTTCATGCTGAACAGATACACTGTGGGTCCTTACTGGTATTTAAATGATTACCAAATTATATTAATCCTTTTTCAGAGCACATTTTCCAGCTGCAGATTTGCTGCTCTAAATGAGGACATCTTTAAAGTCAAATTACAGAAGCGTAACACTCCGAATTTCATTTACTGTTCTATTTATCCACAATTAAGGCCTTTCTATGATTAATCAAAGACTCTTTTGGAGGTTTAAATATTCTAAAATAAAACATTGAACTCTTAAAAACAAATGCCCTTGTCAGTCTTGAGTGCCAGTCAAGACTGATGCTGAATTGTTTACCCATTAAAGACCCACTAAAGTGCCTTGACATGTGCAGCTTTGTTTGATACGTCATCATTTACTCACCCTCTTGTCATTTAAAACCTGTATGGCTTTCTTTCTTCAGCAGAACACAAAAGAAAATATTTTGAAGAATTTTGTTAACTGGCCCCCATTTACTTGCACTGGTTTTGTGTCCATACACGGTTACCAACTTTCTTTAAAATAATTTCTTTTGTGTCCTGCGGAAGAAACAAAATCATAAAAGTTTGAAGTGACAAGAGGGTGAGTAAATGATTACTTTTCGTTGGGGGAATGCATTTTCATTTTTGGGTGAACTATCACTTAAAATAGCCAAAAGCATTTAGTTTACCTCATAGTCTGGAATTTGATGAGAAGCAGAAATGCAAAATGACGTCACAAAACAGTTGATTCCTATAGGTGGAAGTGATAGACTGTACGTTTTAAATCCCTATAACACATTCAAGCACTAAAATAATAAACAATACTAACACAATACTAAAACCAAGGATTTTGATTTCATTGGGACTTTAAGTCTTAAATTTTGCATGACACCTTGTGTTTTTTTGCCAGTAAGCGGCATGGGTATTTGAGCAGGTTGTCTGTTCTTGCCTTGATCTCATTAAATCTTTCCAGCATCTCTGTCTCTCAAGTTCACATCTATGGTGTTTGCCACTATGATCTGACTTTAAAATAAAAACGTATCAGTTGGAGAGTGGTGACCTTTTAATGAAAATGTCAGAGTTCCAGTTCCTGTGAGACTCAGCTTATGTATTTCTCTTGCTAAGTGTTACCTCAATGGGTGTTCAGAAGGCAGATGGATGGAAACCACAACAAAAACTAATTACAGCATAAATCTTTTTTTGCACTGCTTGTATTTACAAATTTTAATTATATAATATACAGATAGTCCGTATGTGTGGAGGGGTCACACTTGTTGACTGTACCATTATACATTTCAATGCTTACTTATAAAGATACTTTGACCCCTGTGACCATATCTGTCATCAATAATGGACTCATAAATGCTTGTTTTATCAGAAAAACCACATGCTGTAATTTTGCATTTAGATTTATTTGACTGAAATGTCTGTGATAAAACTTGCTTTGAAAGCGACAGCCCACTGTGGCCTGTGTTGATAGCTCTCAGATCAAAGCGTGTCTCAGCATCTCTAATACGCAGTCCAGTTCCGTTGATGGCATTTTACAGTAGCGCAACAGCACATTACCACTCACATTAATCAAATCACACCGTTCAGATTATTCTAATGCGCTTGGACTTCTGTTTCCCTTACTTCAAAAATGACTGGATAAAACTACAGCCTGTTTGGAGGCTGACATTTTAAAGACATGCAAGGGACAGGAAGACAAACGGCAGAGACAGGGAGAGGAAACTGAATTAGCGCACATATAAAAAAACGGTGTTAATGCTCGCAAATGACTAATGTGTCTCTCAGCAGATGCTTCGGTCAGACATAAATGTGATAAAAAGTCCTGTGAGCGTAGTAGCACATGAAATGAAACCCAACTGCTGCTAATCTGCAGTTATAGAATGACAGAGCGTAACTCTTTACAGTAATCCTGCCATAGACAATTGAGATGTGAGAGAGTAAAAGAGACACCAGACTGAAGCAAGTCAGCCATATCTGCTCAATGTCTTATAAAGCAAAGAGAATTATGGGTAATGAAGGCATGTGTGCAATATTACTAGTAAATGGAGTCATCATTCAGTATCGGCTTTATCTGGTCTGTCAAAATTGAAATGTGCTGCTAAACAAAACCATGTGCGTGTATTAAACTGGCTTGACATAATGATGTTGAAATGTTATGTCCTGTGACACTGTGTTGTTCACCTTTGGGACAACACAGACATACAATTAATCACAACAACGCTTACAACAATGTCATGTTACTCTTCCAGCCCCCATGTTGTAAAGGCATCACAGTTAAAGCCCTCTGCAATCACTGTGTCACACTGACAGGTCCAGACAGTTCTCACCAACCACTAAAGGCCAATAGGTCATAGTCTCTATTAATTTTAATTGGCTTGGAAACATTTCATATTCATATTGTGACAGAATAAAGATGCGATGCTGTCATAGTAAATTTGAGGGGATGTCAAAGTGTAACACAAGTACAATAGTGAGGGGTCAACCTACCCCCAATCCCACAACTCTCTATTACACACACATTCAGTGTGTATAGTGCTAATAAAAATTAAATATTTCTAAAATTAGCTCTAGAGAACGAAAAGCATGGTTAATATTTATGTAGAGCATTACTGCCCTGATACTAAGGTTATTCTCGGTATGGACCAGTCTACGCTCAGAGTGTATATTAGTGTGAAGGGCTGACAGTGTATAATTTACAATTTGTCCAGGTCAGCGTGTAAAATCAGAGACATGGGCTCTGACAGGCTGAAGGCCCCTGTGGAGCGCCTGCTGAAACTAAATGAAATCCCTCTATGCTCTTGCACACATCTGTGGCGTGTTCTCAGCTTGCACATAACCATTCTGACCTGTACTTTGGTCTTTGCCACCAGTCACAACAAATGAACAAACACATACAAAAAGAAAATGTATGGCCTCCTGCAACTTTTCTTCAGTGTTTCATCATATACATGAATTCAAGTGTTATGGAAATGCAACAAAGATGTTGTAATCACTTCCCATTTGAGGTAAATGTGCAAGTTATTGTTTAATCTTGCCAACTGAGCTGCCAGTCATATTTTGTAATAATTACACCAATACTCTCTTACCTGTGTATGAGGCATTATGTGAACATGACAAGTAGTAGTCAGGGTCTGGCCACACCCACAGATCATTTTAATTAAACAAAAGTAAACAAGTATAAAAATAGATACCAATGCAATTATGTGTCATACACTGGTGCTTAAAAGGTTCTTCACAGCAATGCCATAGAATAGTCATTTTTGGTTACAAAAAAAAGAACCATTCAGTCAAAGGTTCTTTAAAGAACCATCTCTTACTTACTTTTTTATAATCTTAAGAACGTCTTGGTTACGTATGTAACCTCAGTTCCCTGATGGAGGGAACGAGACGTTGTGTCAAGCCGACAGATGGGGTTTGACTTGAGAACCTATCTTCTGATTATTTTGAAAAGGCCAATGAAAATTGGCGAATGAAATTTGCATGCCGGACTCCGCCCCGGACATCCGGGTATAAAAGGAACACGGCATGCAGCATTCATTCACCTCTTGGTCTGAGGAGCCTGAGCATCACCCGACCACTACGGTGGGCGGCCAACATTGTGGCAAGGAGGACACAACGTCTCGTTCCCTCCATCAGGTAACTGAGGTTACATCCGTAACCAAGACGTTCCCTTTCTGTCGGTCTCTCGACGTTGTGTCGAGCCGACAGATGGGGTTCCTATGGAAAACGCCACAGCGCTCCGCCGCGTCACAATTACCAGCGGAGCGACGTTGACTGGCCTGGGCGAGTCAGACGTGAGCGCTAGCGCGGAATTGTAACCGTCCAGTGGAGAGGGAGGGGGTCCCAGAGCTTTTTGGAAAAAGGTGGGAAGCCCCTGCCACCGGCCGTCACAGGCGGAGGCCTAGATTCTCTAACAGCAAGAAGCCGCCCGGCACCGTAAGGGCCACTGGGTAAGCATTAATCCCCCCTGGGGGAAAAACGCTACAGAGAGCACTATCCTACCATAGGGAGGAACTAGTGCAGACACCACATGGTCTCACCAGCAGGGGAGAACTCATGGGAAAATGTGCGGACTGAAGGAGTAATTCGCAGGGTGGAAGTCCACCTAGGGAGGTCATGGGTTACCAAGGTGGGAACCATTCATGAGGATACATCAGACGGAACAGCCCACGGAGGGGGGGTTACCACGTCTGGAGCACTAGGTCAGGTTAGAGCTATGTGGTAGATAACTCAGCTGTTCCCCGGTCTAAGGGGGCAGGGCTGCTCTGCCCAGCCTGCCCCCAAGGGAGGTGCTTAGTGATGGATGGAATGCCTATTCTTTACCCAGTGGGGAAAGAAGGGAGGTGAAATAGCCGCTGCTCCCCCTAGAGGAAGGGGGAAGGGCTTTCGCAGGCGTACACCCTACCGGATGCCGGTCCTATCTGATGCCACGGGCTGACACCGGTTCCACGCGTAGGTTGTAAAACCTCGCGAAGGTGATGGGCATAGCCCAACCCGCAGCTCTGCAGATGTCTGCCAGAGAGGCGCCCTGAGCCAGTGCCCACGAGGAGGCCACACCCCGGGTGGAGTGTGCCCTCACTCCCAAAGGGCAGGGGCGATCTTGTGATCGGTAGGCCATAACGATGGCCTCCACGATCCAGTGCGCCAGCTTCTGTTTGGAGACAGCCCTCCCCTTCTGCTGACCTCCAAAACAGACAAAGAGCTGCTCCGAGCTTCTGAAGCTCTGCGTGCGGTCCAAGTAGAGGCGCAGTGTGCGTACTGGACACAACACGGACGGGGTTGGGTCTTCCTCCCCAGTGGGGAGCACCTGCAAGTTCACCACCTGGTCCCGAAAGGGAGTGGTGGGAACCTTGGGCACGTAGCCGGGCCGTGGTCTCAGGATCACGTGAGAATCTCCAGGCCCGAATTCCAGGCAGTCCGTGGACACAGAGAATGCCTGTAGGTCCCCCACCCTCTTGATGGAGGCGAGCGCCACTAGTAGGGCCGTCTTTATCGAGAGGTGAGAAAGAGCGGCCTCTCCCAGGGGCTCGAAGGGGACCACTTCCAGGTCCCAAGAGGGTACGGAGTGCGGGCGAGGTGGATTCAACCTTGATTCTCTTGTCCCAGAGACTTGCCACCAACTGGTTCGTGATGTGCGGCTACTGCGGCAACATACACTTTCAGTGTGGAAGGGGAGAGGTTTCTCTCAAGTCTCTCCTGTAGGAAGGACAGCACATGCCTGATCGAGCATCTCTGTGGGTCCTCTCCGAGAGAGGCACACCAGGACGAGAAGAGGCGCCACTTAAAGGCGTATAACCGCCTAGTGGCAGGGGCCCTAGCCTGGGTGATGGTCTCCACCACAGCCGGGGGTAGCCCACTCAGGATCTCCTCGACCCGTCCAGGGGCCAGACATGGAGGTTCCAGAGGTCTGGCCTGGGATGCCACAACGTGCCCTTCCCCTGTGAAAGAAGGTCCTCCATCAGGGGAATCGGCCAGGGGGGAGTAGTTGTCAGAAGCATCAGCTCTGAGAACTCAGTCCGGTTGGGCCAGTAAGGCACAACTAGTACCACTTAATGCTCCTCTTCCCTGACCTTGCACAGGGTCTGTGCGATGAGGCTCACTTGGGGGAAGGCGTACTTCCGCTTGTCCCGCGGCCAGCTGTGCGCAAGGGCATCCGTGCCGAGGGGTGCCTCGGTCAGGGAGTACCAAAGCGGACAATGGGTGGAGTCCAGGGAGGCAAACAGGTCCACCTGTGTCTGGCCGAACTGCTCCCAAATGAGCTGGACTGCGCGGGGATGGAGTCGCCACTCTCCACGAGGCGTCGACTGACGAGAGAGCGCATCTGCTGTCTGGTTCAGGACGCCCGGGATGTGTGTGGCTCGCAGGGAGCTGATCACCTGCTGACTTCAGAGGAGAGGGCGTCGGGCGAGTCGTGTTAGCTGCCATGAGCGAATGCCACCCTGACGATTGATATATGCTACGGCAGCTGTGCTGTCCGACCGGACCAGCACGTGCCTGCCCTGCACAAGAGGTTGTAGCCTCCTCAGTGCAAGTAGCACAGCCAACAACTCTAGACAGTTGATATGCCAACGCAGGCGGGGGCCCATCCATCGCCCTGACACTGCGTGCCCGTCGCACACGGCACCCCAACCCTGCAGGGAGGCATCCGTCGTCACTACGACATGCCTTGACACCTGCCCTAGGGGGACCCCTGTCCGCAAAAAGGTCATGGAAGACCATGGGGTTAGGGTTGCCGGCAGAAAGGCATGATGACAATACACCTGCTGCCGGTGTGACACGCTCTCCAAGGAACTCGACTCTGTAGCCAGTGCTGGAGCAGTCGCATGTGCATCAACCCGAGGGGACCACCCCCGCCGAGGATGACATGTAACCCAGGAGCCTCTGAAAATGTTTCAGGGGGACCGCTGATTGTCTGAAAAGCTTCAGGCAATTCAACACTGACTGGGCGCGCTCTGTAGTCAGTCGCGCTGTCATGGAGACAGAGTCGAGTTCCATACCGAGAAAGAGGATGCTCTGCACAGGGGAGAGCTTGCTCTTTTCCCAGTTGACCTGAAGCCCCAACTGATCTAGGTGCCGGAGCACCAGGTCCCTGTGTGTACACAACAGATCTCGCGAGTGTGCCAAGATTAGCCAGTCGTCGAGATAGTTCAGTACCCGCACACCTCTTTCTCTGAGAGGAAGGAGGGCGGCTTCCATGATCTTCGTGAAGACATGTGGAGACAGGGACAGACCGAAGGGGAGGACCCTGTACTGATATGTCCGCCCCTCGAAAGTGAACCGTAGGAACAGCACATGACGAGGGAGGATCGAGACATGAAAGTACGCGTCCTTCAGGTCGATTGCCATGAACCAATCCTGACACCTGACGGATGACAGGATGCGCTTCTGCGTGATCATCCTGAACGGCAGCTTGTGTAGGTGCTTGTTCAGGACACACAGATCTAGGATGGGGCGCAGCCCCCCGTCTTTATTGGGGACAATGAAGTACGGGCTGTAGAACACGTTGGACATCTCGGCTGGTAGGACGGGCTCGATCGCTCCCTTCGCCACAAGGGTGGCAACCTCGGCCCGAAGCAAGGGAGCATCCTTGCCTCTGACTGAGGTAGAGAGGATGCCCAGAAACTTGGGCGGCCGTCTGGCGAACTGGATCGCGTAGCCGAGACGGATCGTCCTCCTCAGCCAACCTGACGGCCTGGGAAGCCGAAGCCATGCTCCCAGGAACCGAGACAGGGGGACTAGGGGTACGATCTGCCTCACTGCCCCCGCAGGGGGTGGTTCGATGGCCAGCAATGCGGATCCCTTGCCGGGGGAGAGCCCCCAGGGAGGAGAACGGCTGTGCTGTTTTTCCTGCCTGGCGTTTGTGCAGCTCAACGCACTGTCTGACTGAGAGTGCTTAGGGCTGGTGTTTATACTCAACATTGCGCTTGCCATGGCGCAACGTCAAGTTGCCGTCCACTGTCGTGTCGAGAGTGGGAGCGGCTGTAATGACCCAGAGAGAGAGGAAACTCCTTTTGTGAGAAAGTGGGCGCTGGCCCCACGGAGGAGGCCAGCAGATGGTGAGACGGGGCAGGAACCGTCCCTGTCCGATCCCCCAGCGATGTCGCTGGGGTCAGGCCCGATGGTAGCTCGATCTCCCTTGGGTCCCCCCGTCAGGGCTGCTTCTGCTTCCGTGACGGCTGCTGGCGGGGTGGCGGTTTCCTCTTCGACGTCCTTTTCCGGGAGACAGCCTGAGAAGGGGGCCCTGGAACCGGACCCGGAGTCGAGGAGGACCGGGGCTGCTATGAAGCAGACTCCGCTCGGGATCTCGAAGGCCTGGAGGCGGCCGAGTCGCGGTGGGGCAGGATGTGTTTGATCGCCTCCGTCTGCTTCTTCACCGTCGAAAACTGTTGGGAGAAATCTTCGACGGTGTCACCAAACAGCCCACCCTGCGAGATGGGGGCATCTAGAAAGCGAACTTTCTCAGAGTCCCTCATCTGCGCAGGGTTTAGCCAGAGGTGCCTCTCCTAGACCACCATGGTGGACATCGCCCGACCCAGGGCCCGCGCCGTCACCTTAGTCGCCTGTAGAGCGAGGTCAGTGGCGGTGCGGAGTTCCTGCATTGCCACTGGGTCGGTCCTACCCTCGTGGAGCTCCTTCAACGCCTTGGACTGGTGAACTTGCAGGATGGCCATGGCGTGGAGGGAGGAGGCAGCCTGTCCCGCGGCAGTGTAAGCCTTCGACACCAGGGATGCCGAAAACTTACACGACTTGGAAGGGAATCTAGGCCGAGCCCTCCAGGTGGCCGCCGTCTGCGGCCACAGGTGCACCGCGACAGCACGCTCCAGCTGGGGAAGCTCGACATAGCCTCTGGCTGCCCCACCATCGAGGGAGGTAAGGGCGACAGAGCCGGTCTGACGGGAACGGGCCGTGAGGGGGGCATTCCACGACTTACTGAGCTCCTCATGCACCTCCGGGAAGAACGGGACTGGGGCCGGGCGCGGCTTAGAGCCGCGCTCAGACCCCAGGTACCACGTATCCAGCCGCGAGCGCTGGGGAGGAGGCAGTGTGGTACACTGCAACCCAATGCTCGCGGCGGCCCGGAGTAGCATGGATTACATCTCGACGTCCGCTTCCTCCTGGGCTCGACCCCCCGAGGGAGGGAGCTCCGAGGAGTCGTCGGGGTCGGATGCCAACAGGTCGCCCTCCAATGCAGCAAGCGACATCTCATCATCGTCACGCACTCCCGAGTACGTGACTGAGGAACAAGATGGGGTAGAACCATCTCCTGGGGGACGATCAGACGAGCGAGATGGGGCGTGAACGGTCCGTGAGCCTGCGGCTGACGGTTTGACGCTCACAGTGATCCCCATATCACCCCCGGTGCTAACCGAAGCGGACGGCAGGGCCCTTGCAGTAGCCCTTGCAGTCTCAGAGCGGGTAGCAGACGGGTTGGGGGCTGTGTCCATAAAGAACACAGCCACCCGTGACCACAACATCTGGATCGCCATCCGCCCGCAGTGCAGACAGGACGTATCCACAAAGGCTGCCTCAGCGTGCCGGAGACCCAAACACCTGAGGCAGACATCGTGTCCATCCCCCTCCTAGATGAGCGTGTTGCACCCACAAGAGCAGCGGGCCATGCCACGCTGGAGAAATTTGCTCTTTTATAAGGAAATTTGCTCTTGACACCTCCGGAACTTCCGAGACGCCCAGGGGAGAGTAGCTGCAGGAAGGGACTGTCCGCTGCACCACGTCGTAGATTCCAGCAGGAAGGTAGATTGTGAGATCGTAGGTAGATCAACGAAGATCCGCAGAAGATCATCAGATGCTTAGGCTCTGAAGACCAAAAGGTGAATGAATGCTGCATGCCGTGTTCCTTTTATACCCGGATGTCGCAACGTCTCTCTCACAACGTCGAGAGACCGACAGAAAGGGAACCTTTATTTTGCCACAAAGAACCTTTTTTGAAACAGAAAGGTTCTTCAGATGTTAAATGTTCTTTATGAAACCAAAAGGTTCTTCTATGGCATCAAAGAACCTTTGGAAGCGTGCACCTTTTTTAAGAGTGTACAGTCAAAACAAAAAGCCTGAATCAAAGAGAAATCAATGCTATTAAAGGGATAGTTCACCCAAAAATAAAAATTCTTTACTCACCCACAGGGGGTTCCAAACCTGTGTAAATGTAAATGTATATATAAGCATAATGCATGTTAATGTTTTAAAAATAGGCTACTGACTAAAATATTATTATTACATGTTTATAATACATGCTACTGAAATCTTTTAAATATTGCACTGTACATCTCTGGCTAATTTTAGAAGTACTACTGTACAGTTCCTCCTAATTATGGTCCCGCAGGGAGCAAGCTGACCAGCAGGGGAAACCCACCCAGTGTTGCAGGGGTCTGGGGGAACGAGACTTGCGTCATGCCCCGTGTCTCCAGGGCTGAGGCCCAGGGGAGAAAGACACATATCCTCTATACAGACAATAGAGCTGGAAGACTGTCAGGAGGACTCACAGCAGGACTGTATATGTGTGTGTGTATACACATGAATTTCTCTTTGTTTCACTGTATATTAGTGCAACTGGTGTGCGTGCGTGTGTGTGTGCTTAACAGACCTGTGGGCAGGAAACCCTAACGGTGAGCCCAGTTACCCCCTGCTTGCACTGACAGGATATGCAATCTGCCAAGCCCGCACAGTAGGTGAGCCGCCATTATGCTAAAACTAGGAAGTATATACACACACAATCCAAAAAGTGACCACCCTTCTGAGAGTTTATGCTGAAGCATGTGCTACAGTAATGAACGAAAGCAAAGCAGTTCACTTTGAGAAATAAAGTCTATATATGGCTACAAACGCTGAAAAATGAGAGTCAGTGTATCGGTCATATTTCCAGGTTTGTCTTTGTAGTAAGGTGTGTGCATGCGTGTGTGTGCGCATGTGCGTGAGTGCGTGTGTGTGTGTCATACCGTATGTAGCCCCTGTGGCTTTTGCAAAGCAACTTAAGATAAGAGCTCCCTGACTGTCTCAAACACAATGCCCACTGTGGCAGAGGAAAAGGGAGGGCGAGAAAGAGTCTTTTAAACACACCATGTCTGCTGTTGTCAGCACAAGTTCAACATGATTAGATAAAAGACTGTTTTCACTCACTTTGTGTTCCGGTGTGGATACATTCATAGAGATATGGCTGCTGGAGCAGAGGATACTGGCACTGGGAAACTGACTGTTGTTCTGTTCAAGGCATTCAAAGAAGATCATCACAGATTTTTGTTGGGTTATGTGGTCAGTTGACACAAATTCTGTATTAAAATTCTGCCAGCAACTCACACTTACTGTATGTTGGTCTAAATTTCTCCTTTTCTGTGAAACACACACACACAGATGTCAAAAAAAATTAAAGGGATAGTTCCCAAAAATTGCTCGTCTTCTAGGTGTTCCAAATCTGTATACATTTCTTTGTTTGGCTGAACACAGAACAGTTTGCTTTCATAAATTCCACAAAATTTCTCCTTTTGTGTTCAACAGAAAAAAAACAAAAAAAACAAGCACGCAATAATGTTTCCTACTATTGTAGTCAATGGTACCCCAGAACTGTCAGTTGCAAAAATTCTTCCAAATATCTTTCTTTGTGTTCAACCGAACAAAGGAATTGATAAAGGTTTGGAACAACTTCAGGATGAGTAATTCATGACAGAATGACGAATTCTCGTCTTTGAGTACTACCCTTCAAAGTAAACAGACACATAAGAGATCAAGCCCCAAATATAAAAAATAACTTCTGAAGCCATGTGTAAAGAGCAGACCAAAAACTATGGAAGTGCACCTCCAGTCGAAAACCATAAAATGCACAGTTGCATTCATATTTATTTCATTCACAGTAATTGCAAAGACAAAATCTACGACAACAGTCTTCACGAGAGTGCGTGCGTGTGTGTGTGTGTGTGTGTGCGTGCGTGTGTGTGTGTGTGTGTGTGTGTGCGTGTGTGTGTGTGTGTGTGTGCTGTGCGTGCGTGCGTGTGTGTGTGTGTGTGTGTGTGTGTGTGTGTGTGTGTGTGTGTGTGTGTGTGAGAGAGACAGAGAGAGGAGAGACAGAGGGTATGTGGTGCCCCGCAATAGAACAGCTGCTGCTGGCTGTTGACAGACAGTGTGTCCCTCAGACAGAAGAGCTTGTACTTGTTGTGTTAACACTAACCCTACACAATAATCTGGCCCTTGTAAGGCAGGTATCGCCCGCACAATAACATCATTGTCAAACATGCTAATGAACATGGGGAGGGGCCCTGAATAAATTTTGATGGGAGAGAAAGAGAGAGAAGGGAGGGAATGAGGTAGCGAGGGAGGGAGAAGAGAAGGAAGGAGGGAATGTGAGAGAGGGAGCGAGGGAGGGGGTTGAAGGGCATTGTAGGTTGTTGTTTCGCATCAATGAACACTGGAGAGTTGTCTTATATCCTCACAATACAAATTAGCTTCAGCCAAAGAGAGCGAGAGACTAAAGCAGACAAATGTGAAGTTTTAAATCGCCCGCACAATGGTTTGCTCTGTGCGAGGCTTTCTGTGCTCACACACACTTCGACGCTAAACCAGGGCAAGAGAGAAAGTGGCAGTGTTGGTCTTTCTCTAATGAAGCAAGCCAAGATTCAAGTCAATAGAGCAATTCATTAACAAATCAAAGTCCCAGGGGTACGAGCATGTTTGAAGGAGTCCTCCTCCAGATCGGCTGTCCATATGCCTGGGGTCAGAGTGCCCTCCCGCTTCACACAAACACCATTCAATATACACACACAAAACCGTTAGGGTTGCCCGTTATCTGTCGCCTTGAACACAAACACAACAGAATTTCCATATGGTCCATGAAAATAGATACGCTGCGGTTTGCTTTTCCTTCCCACGACCCTTAACTAAACACACACACATATAAATGCCCCTGATGCCATGTAAAGAGCTGTTAGTCATAAGTGAGAGGGAGGGATGTTTGCTGATGTGTCACGTCTGTTTCTAATGCTTTAGCCGTCGCCTCAGTGTTTTTACTATGGTTTCCCTATCCAATTAACGTCATATATGTTTCTGTCTACTGTATCTTCCCATAATATACATTACCTGAGGAAACATTTTCCATATTCTCATCCTCTGTGTTTTATTTTCTCAACATCTCCACTCTCCATCCTTTCGCAGAATGGCAGCATTGCTGTCGGGCCACAAGAACGTGAGGGTGGTACTGATGCGTATGTGTGTGTGTTAAAGGCACATTGAGGCAGGATGAGTTGCTGGAGAGGATTTAGAGTGGAGGGTCCTTCACACTACTCTTTCAAATCCTCACAAATAAAGCTCTTTACAGCCTGAAAGTGGCCCCTCGGCCCTCTCCAGATTCAGCCCACTCAAAGGCCCAACATGATTGTCATGGATATTACACCACGCAGGCAACAACAGAACGCGGAGACAAGTGTCGATCGAGAGACAAAACCCGAGCAGACTTTTCCGCCAGGCAGGCCAGGGAATGTTGACGGGCCGGTGAAAAGGTTGTTTAACCTTTTGAAAGTGAATGGAGAGACCCTGAAACAAATGCAGTGTGACAGACCCTATACCCACTGGGACACTCCAGAAACACTAAACCCTGTAAGAGAGACAGACCAAAAGAGAAAGATGAAAACAAGATTGGATAACAGACAGTGTGTGTGCCAGATCCTATCAACTGAAAGTCGCCATGTTTAGTAACTTCAGTTTGAGGAAAGGGCACAGACGGATTTAAATGTCCATCGATTTGGATGCACGAGCGAGGTTTCGAGTTTTCGCAAAGGGCTTGATACGATACATATGAGAATATGCGTGCAGATGTATATTCATACAAACATACAAGTCTTGGAAAACCTTTTCTAGATCCAGCATAAATATCAGACCCAAAACAAACCTTACAACACCAACTTTGAGAAACTTGTCGTATTTCCGCCTCTTCACTCTTTCTAAGGCCCCAAAAAAGTCATTTAAAATGGTAATGATGGAGAATGCAAATGCTTTCACTTTGTAATTAAACTTTGCTGTAAAACATATATTGCTGCGGTTGATTTGGAAAGTGGGGCATGTGACAATTACCGAGCGGTTAATTGCGAAGCTGCTCAGCATTGCTAATTGTTCCGTGAGGATGGGTGGAATGAGTTCTTGGCATAAGCACTCTATCAACATGACCAGAGCCGTGCAGAACCTCACCGGCTCCGACGAGTCACCTGAGATCTGCTGCTTACCCCCCCTCCCTATCTGACCAATGGGCCAGAACCAAGCAGTCTGCTTTTGCACAGTACTTAACCGACTATGGGTAATAGCTAGGAATGAGTCAAATTGCAGAGAATAGGGTTAGTAAAGGAAGGTCAAAGGTCAAATGTAAGGAGAATATCAGAGGTCAACTACAGTATTTCAAAAATGGTTCTTCTGTGATCATTTAAAGCACCTTACGTTTAGCAGTAATTCCATTTTAATTGTAAAAAAAATCTCGACGCTAATGAACCAAATCAATGCCTTATGTAATTTTACGTTATTTATATTAGCATATTGATTAGGTTCATTAGCGTCTAGATTCTTTAAACCACCATCATACTTTGCTGTTTTGTAAGAGAATGGAAAAAATAAAAACAGCAAATATCACAACTGATGCAGGTATTACACAGCAGACACTTGTGACAAAAAGTGAAAAATGTTTCATCAGTCCATGTGTTCCCCAGAAAGTATTTCTTCAATTTACAGTTATGTGTAAAGCACTATTCACAATGCTTTACAGAAAATGTTTCTACATTACGATTAAAATGATAGATAAATGAAATTATTTACTCATCCTCTTGTTTTAAACCTGTATGACTTTTTTCCGCAGAACACAAAAGAAGATACTTTGAAGAGTGCTGGTAATCAAACAACGGCAGTAACCATTCACTTCTATTGTATTGACACAAAACCAATGCAAGTCAATGGGTATAGCCATTGTTGTCACTAGCAAAATACTATTGCTATAGTGCCTCACCATTTAAGCTTAAGAAGCACATATTTAAGCTCTCACATATATTTAAATTGCTACCAAAAAGGTGCTAAAGGTTTTTTTTGTGTGTCACTCCAAGAGACAGAATCTTCCCTTTGGGTTGGAGGCCCTGTTGAAAAAGTGCATGCAGGACTTGGAGGTGAGCTCAATTCTTTTCAGAATGTGCTGCGCTCAGCTTGTCCTTTCTACTCGGGCGCCTACTTTCTACTCGGGCTCGAATGCCGTTTAATGTCCCTGAGACTTTCAGAAGAGTGTGTGTGTGTGTGTTTGTGTGAGGTGCATTGAGATGTTCTTGTCTCAGAGAAAACTGCTCCAGCCACAGCAACTGCCAATTACACGTGCAGCTAAAAAGACACCGAGCGATCTGAATAGTAATGCGCTTGTGTGTCATTAATGGGGTGGGTGCTGTCATCTGAAAATGTAATTGGTCCGGTTGCTGTATAGCTCTATGGAGTCATTATCGCACTGTTGGATGTCATGGGCCTATGTGACATAATCTGGAAGAAATGTCAGTTTCAACAACTTCTGGAATTCTATCCGGCTAATCAAGTCATTTTGAAGACCACCTGTCCTGTCATCATATCATTTCCTATATATGCTATACTGCACACATACGCCTATCAGCAGAATGAGGAAAGGTAATGAGGAACAAAAGAGAGACCCGTGCTGATTGGTCGATGTATGTGGCAGGCCTGCACAATGATGTTGAGTAGTAATTATGCAGGGGGTAATAACAATGCATTTTTCCCCCCAGTGGTTGACAGAGCAGATGACAAAGGCCAATGTGGCATTCTAATCAAAAAGCAAAACACATGCAAAAGTCTGTGGGCCTGACAGGTGTATCATTAACAGCATATCTCTACGGGCATGTAGAAGGTGGAGCGCTAACACAATGTGCTCGTGCACGTGCACAGTGATTTGCGTGCTGATACGTACACAGTTTGTTATAAACATACCCACACACACATAATAGATTCCGTGCAGTGTTTGACCTCCAATGTGCACACTCACAGACAAAAACACACACAACTGGTCCTTTCAAATACAAAAGGAATACAGCCTGGCTTTAGAGCTGTGTTGAGAGAGAGAGTGAAATGAAAGTAAATGACAGTAGGCAGCCCACTGTGCCTGCCTTCCGACTGGGCCTAACAAGCAACCTGACAGCCTGCAGCTGGGGCTAACAACGCTGAGGGTGTGTGTGTGTATATGTGTGTAAGACATTAGAGCGCTATGCTATATCTGTCTCATTAAAATGCATTGGCCCACCTCAACTTCCTCCTTCTAGACAGATCAACACTGCTAGGGCCAATCAGGGCACCCAGAATGAAACACGCAAGAGCGTGATTGGTGCGTGCGGCCCCTGTGGAGGAGAGAGGTGTCACCTAAAGGGCGATGATGAGACAGAGGTCAAATGTAATGGTGACCTCGGGAGCAGGAGCAGTGATGGTCTTGTTATGAGCTCATGACAATGAAGCCCAACCCTGCCATCAGTGCTTTAATAAGACATGTCATTTATACGGTTGACAAGAGGCTAGCCACTGAACGCCCTCGGGCTCTTAACACAAACCCTTAAATTAAAGCAATACCTGTCTAGGCCTCAGAGAACTGCAATGCTAATGCAATACAAGAGGGTATTTTGCTGATTGCATAAATATGCTACGTAGAATAATTTGCAACATTAAAATTGTTACCAGACCGGGCCACTAAAAGCATACGTATAAATTAATCTAATGAAGAATTATCAGTGATATACATGTACACTGATATAGTTCACCCCTCTAATGAAAATTCTGTCATCATTTACTCACCCTCTGGTCATTTCAAACCTGTATGGCTTTCTTTCTTCTGCAGAACACAAAAGAAGATATTTTGAAGAATGTTGGTAACCAAACAGCGTCGCCACCTATTCACTTCTATGGACACAAGCCCAATGTAAGTGAATAAGTGCCAGTTGACAAAAAAATTGGGCTATAAATCAACCATAAATCAAATACAGTTAACAGAACTTAATTTAAGTTTTACTTGCTTTTTCCTGGATGTTCATTTGAGCGTTCAAGTGTCTCTGCAGAGGTATTGGAAGGGTAGATTTTCCAGTTTCTTCTCCATACCAGGGGATTGCACATAGTTAGAAACAAATGTATAGTACAATGCAATGTAAGTCGCTTTGGATAAAAGCATCTGCCAAATGCATAAATGTAGAGAATTTAGAGAGAGAGAGAGAGAGAGAGAGAGAGAGAGAGAGAGATAAATGATCCGGTAAAATATGTTCTGAACTGAGAAAAGATTATGATGAGTGAGCGAAAACAACAAACTGTCCAGCTTTTAATCACATACACACAAGCTGAGAATGACCTCCAAGCCAAGGTCAAGGGGAGTTATCAGACAGTGGTTGTGCACACATGTCAGTCTGACTGATGTTATCAATGTAGGTGATATTAGTGCAAAATCTAATTGAAAGGAATTATCAGATCATCCTATCTGCAGCAAACACTGCAGTGCAAAACACAAAGAACACATAGTTTTCTTGTTAAATATATTAAAAACATCTTAGCCGCTTTTATAGAGAAACAATGCAGACCACACCAGTATGAACCCGTAAAGCTGTTAGACTGAAAACTTCCAGAAAGCCCTTTTCCTCATAGATGACATCATTTTCTGTTTCACTATCCACAGCAGTTCACCAACTAGGCCTAAATAAATTACTAGTAAAAAAACAAAAACCAAGCCTGAAAAATATAAAAAGAAATTAAGATGAATTAATCAATTAAGAACATGCAGATATAGTAACCACAACCAAATACAAATAATTTACAATTCAATATATTTTTAATACATGGCATGATAAAAACAAAAAAATTCCTAAAAATTCATATTCTGCCTTTCTTATCATGGCATTTTATTGAACGATTACAAACCTATTGTTGCCATAATCTAAATAGATGCGTCTCTTTAACTCTTCCTTTAGGAAGAGATGCACTGGAGGAAAATAGTGTCAGTCAAAGTGAAGGTTTCCTCCTGACAACCAAGAATAGTTTATTCAAATGAAGCAGGTGGATGGGGGGCAGGGGACAGAGAGCAAGAATTATTGTTTTGAATACAAAACTGGGTATTTCTTTAAGCGGAGAAAGACTGCATCCGTATTAAAAAGTCATTACTTTAAACAGCCTTCACGCATTCTTACCTCTGCTTTCTAGGAAGTTGTGGTCTGCTGTTATTCAGTTCTAAAACAACAGTGTTCCAATGGTTACATTTTTACCTTAAAAATATACAACATTTAAAAAATGTTACTTGATTTAGCTAGTATACCCCTTCAGAAAGCTGTCTTCCAGCTTAATTGTTGTTCCTTTAAACTTTAGGAATCATGTTCTGCTCACAGACGCTTTTGACAGAGTCAACGTCATACTGTATTTAACTCTAAATATTCCTTTGATAAATATTCCTCATGAAATGCAGGCTACTTGTCATGCCGCAGCTGCTTTTCATCCGAAGTTTACATATGCTTGGTGCAATTTGAGCTCATAAGATGCAGATGATCATGACATATTTTGATGGATTTAAGGTGAGTGCAGATGATCCTCTTCACTGTCTTGATGATGCACGGCAGTTCACCCCTGCAGTGGACAGATGCTGCTTCAGACATCCACTGATAGATGAAGTAAGAATAAACTTCACAAGGCTCAGGGTTGCCTGAAAGAGCACAAGTACGTCCTGTTTTCTCTGTAAGGTATGGGGCATTGTTGATAGTTGAGCGGTTTTGTAAAACAAGGTTAATATGTTTACTTTCTGTTCCCATTTGCTGCTTATATTACACATCTTTACTATGTCAGTAAATCATATGTTCAACTTTCATTACCAATGGAGATCACGTGTTCAGTATAGGTTGTTTTATTGATTTCTAAAGAGCAGATTGGCATTAAAGGTGAAGTGCAGTTGGAATGTATTTTTTATTATTATTTTTAGAGCAGACACAATGAAACATTTTTGTCCGATGTCCGTTTATAAGGCCCAAAGCCATTAGAGCAAGTATTGTATTGTGTTTTGGCAATTACAACAATAAACACCGATAGAACGTTAAACTTGTAAATCTCTGTATAGACCTTTTTAAAGAGATTTTCAGTATAGGCCTACCCACGTGTCCAAAATTCCTTAGTAATTATCCTCATTATGATTAAGCATTTCTCTGAGCTGTTTGGTTTGTGTAAGATGTTTACTTTGACATGTTTATGTTTTTTTAGGTTTCAGATTAAATTTTCTTTTGTCTGTAATTATTTAGGGTTACATTTGGTGGGATGCAGTGTAAGTATGAGCCAGTCTGTAGTATCCTTGGAAACCCCTAATTAACCACCCTGGTATTCCAAGTGGACCATCATGAGCAGCCAACCTCCATATGGCCACTGCAACACCACAATAACAATCAGTGGAGGAAAGATTTCACAAAAACACATCCGTTGTCATAGACCCTAAGGTTACATTCAGCACTGTTACCTTCCTACCATGCAAACTCATACTTGGCCTGTCCTTGAGACATGAAGAAAGCCATGCCTTTTCCCCTTTCTTTCTCAACCTCTCTCTTCCAGACGTTTTCCAATATGAGCCCCTTATACCTCTCGTACAGTTATTTTTATCTGCATACTTGTACCAGGATGTTGTGTACCAGCATTCAGCGCTCACACACACATTTCCATGTGCTCGAAGGGAGTGTTTTTAGGAAGTTGATGTGGTCAGAATGACCCCACAGCGGTTGGCTAATGAGCACACTGGAGTCAAACCAACATTCTCCAAATATACACACCTTCCTACTGCTGTCCTCACACAAACACACAGGTCATGCACACAACAACACATACACACTTTAAGACGCATTTACCTCCTCTGTCCCGCGTGCACCTACATGAGTCACGTACGCCACACACACATTTATACACTCCCACGGATTGATCACTGTAGTCAGCACATCATCCGAGAGAACACCGCCATGCAAGAAATCTTTGAAGCGGGGTTATATTGGGGATAGATGGTCTCTACGGATAGTTAAGGCTAATTGCCAACATCCCGAAAGAGTAAGGAAGTGTAGTCACATGATTTACAGGAATCACAGGAAGATTAGAGGTTTACAAAGAAAAAATAATAATGTCTGGTTGTTATTCGCTGCTGTGTGCCAAAAATATACCTGCCTAAAATTAGAAAAGATTAGTGAAAGATCTGCAATAAACCATTGTCATTTCAAACCCGTAGATCACAAAAGAAGATATTTTGAAGAAAGTAGGTAAGCCCATTCACTTCTATTGTATGGACACAAAACCAATGCATGTGAACGGGGGCCAGTTAACAATATTCTTTAAAATATCTTCTTTTGTGTTCTGCGGAAGAAAGAAAGTCATACAGGTTGAACACGACAAGAGGGTGAGTAAATGATGACAGAATTTTTATTTTTGGGTGAACTATCACTTTAAGTTTGGGTCCCATAACACGTCTTTGTTGTTGTCGCTGAAACGTCTACTGCACTCTATAAGTTTATGAATGTTACTCTGTGAAAGACTATACAGATTTGATGTGTGAAAATAGCATGGATATTATAATATATACTGTATGAAACTTAAAAGATAAAGATTTACTAGCAGTATATAGGCTACTGACATATAACTGGAATATTTTCATGAAATTTTCTCCTCAATGTTTGAATGCAAGCATTATTTAAACAGTACAGGGGAATTTCCAACTGTCAGGCTGTGATTTGTAATCTGGGCTAAATTCTTTATTTTGAGCTGTTTGTAATTTAGCCTCACTGAATGTAAATGTGATGATACTTTGAGGTGGTAAAGAAGGCACACACACACACACACACACACACACACACACACACACACACACACACACACGCATACCTACAGTACTTGTTCTCATACAACACGCAAACACACACAAACCAGTCTCTAGAGGTCTCTCCAGTACTCACACATAGAACCGTAGGGGGGTCAGGTCAGTTGAGGTCGTCCCTTTCCAAACAAATAAGAGCTATTCTTCAACCACACCAAGCCTCTGAGCTTTCCACTAGCAGTGCGATTCCCACAGGGACCCAGAGAAAGAGAAAGAGAGAGAACTCAAAAGAACTGAAGAGGAGCAACAGGAAAAAACAGAAACAAACCGGTATGTGTAGAAAGAGAGAGACACGCTAATCTGGTGTGGATAGAGTGATGGGTCTATGGTTTGTGTAAATGTCTAAGGCTTGTGTTTGTGTCTCTTGCTGTAATAACCGTTAAATGTGGTGTCTCCTCCCTACATAAAGCTGGACCAAACACATCAGCTCTGTGGTTCTCCGATGCATTGTTCTCTGCTGACCCTCCTGGAGCCTCGCTGACTGACAGCAGAAAATGCATGCATTTCAAAACCATGTCTAAGATGACACACATCTCACAATAGCCCTGAGACATAGAGATGTGCAATTATATAAATTATACCCATAAACAATGAATAGGATAGTAAAAGAAAATGGTTAACTTTTGTGTTGTGTGTCATACAGTTTTCCATGGTGTACAAATAGGACCAACAGAGGCCTTGATCAGACGAGTAGAAGTGGTAAATAATGTGGTCAGCTGCCATCTTGTTGGTAACATACAATCAAAATGATTCTTACAACATTTTTCAATCAAGTGTGTGAAAGAAACAGAAAAAAGTCTGGATAAGTTTATTCCATAGGTCTCTACATACTTAATATGAACTGATTTTGAAAACGCCTGATGATGAGAAATAGTGTAAACTTTTAAATGGACTTCATGTAGCTCTACAATTATAAAAGCCTTGTGTGAATGTTTCAACAACTCAATTATGGCTAATAGTAAACACTCTACACCTTGAGAATGTTTGTGTGACCTTTAATTTATTTTGTGTGTTATAATTTTTGTAATTTCTGGTAATTCAGCAAAAAAAAATGTTTTGTGTGACCGCGAGATTCAAATACATTCTCCTGTTCCAAGTGCGCATGTCTGCACACAAGTTTCTAACATATCCCTCACCACCAGTCAGATCGAGATCTTTACAAGACTTTTGGCCTAATTAAGAAATCTGAAGCATGTTTTCAAGCTGAAAAGAGCAGACTATTGACCTTCTTATAAGCAAAAGCTAAGCAAGTTCACGGTACCAGGCCTGTCTGTCAGTCAGAAACAAAGAGAGAGAAACACAGGAAGTGCAAGCGCAATTTTGACAACCCAGAAAAGACATCAGTTCCATCTCATAATTGGTTTAATTCAAAAAGGCCATTCTCTGTATCTCCCTGAGATTTGCTGCTGTTATCATGCTAATTTAGCGTTGATAATGAAGCCAATATGCCAATATTTGGCAACAGAACAGCACCTGAATTAATTTAAGTTAAGTTTTGATAGCTTGGAATACTTCCATTAAGTTTTGATAGAGTGTTTAAAAATAGGAAAATCAGACCGAAAAGAGAGAAGACAATGGGTCAGTTGTTCCAAAGAGGCTCAAGTGTCACGGGGATAATGAAAAATGTGAGAAAACCAATAAAAGCAACCTGAAAACTAGACAATCCAAATTTAGGAGAAATTAATTATCTATGTTCTCACTGAAATGGGCTTTAAGCATTGAACAGATTGCTGCACATTTATCTTCTCAGCTGGCCTTTTCTCTCTTCTGTGCTGATCATACTCATGTCCCAGTAGGTAGAATCTTCCTTACCACAAATCTTAAATGACAGTCCTGATCTGTGCTTTAGACTCCATAATTTCAATGCTGAAGTATGGAGGATGAGAAGCTCCTCATCCTGCTCTACCAGAGGTCAAGACTGCCCAAACGGAGGGCAAACATGTCAGTTATGTGGCAAAATAAATCACTTTGCCAAACCACCATCATGCCCAGCTCATCAGAGTCTGTAACTAGTCATTAGTCATTCCTCCTCCCTGTTTTCCGCACTTAGTTCCCCATACTATTTTAGGTGATACAGCAGAGCAGCCTCAACCTGGATTTTGAACTCAATAACTGACAATAAGGCATTTGTGTATATATCTCTACAGAGATGTTATTAAAGTGTTCATCTTTCATAAAACTTTGCTTATAGCTAGACCAGGATATTTGAATTAGTGATCTAGAGATTAATAATGTCAATATATTTAACCCAATAATTTATATACAATCACAAAAACGTTTAAGAGACCATTTCATTAAAATAATTTTCAGCTTTTCTGAATTTATTATTTATATGTATGTGTCTAGGTAAAATGATCATTTCTAAACTTTTGTTTGATCATTTTGTGAACTACTAACAATACGTATACCAAATTTTTTAAAAATATATTGTTTCTTTTTACAATAAAGACTGGAGGTCAGAAACTGAAAATAGGTATACATAACAGAAAACATGCTCTGTATTTTCAGACCTCAAATACTGCAAAGAAAAAAAATCATATTCTCTTTTATGTATTACAACAGTAATATTTGTACATGTATTCAGGAAAAGTTAAAAAAATGTATGTTATAACCTTGATTTTTATCAGTTTTCATGTGTTTTGTCATGCTATCAGTCCTGAGGTTTTTGCTTTTTAACAGACACTGGACTGGAAGGGTCACAATACATCTAGAAATGGACATTAAATGAAATAAGCAATAAGCAACTGATCATTCTTGTTTCATAGATCTACAGTCTTTCAACCTTAACAACAGTGTTGTATGGTCCACCCTTTACCGTCTACAATGCCTGTGCATGCTTAATATGTTTGCCAAATACATCCTGACCCTAAAAACATCCTCTCTGTGGCTGCCATCAAGTCTGTAGGGTTCAGTCTGATGGCAGAAAGCCTCAGGCCACTCCACTCAAAAGCAGAGGCTATACAGCGCCTCCTGGAGCCCACCTGCCAAGCTTAGCTTCCTTTCGATTTAGAAATGACCTGTAAATGTTGTTTTTTTTCCTATGGCACTAAACTACGAGCACCTGCTCCACTTTTGTGTGCATCTTTAACAATAATGTCAGAAAAAACAACCAGAGTAACCGAGATCAAGTATGATTGGGGTTTAAGGTAATACGTATATACAAGCAGACATCCATGGTTAAGGCTTCTTTAGCCAGCGGACAGAAATCGTTTCATTCTTCTGTACTGCTAAAATTAGTCTCTCTTAAAAGTATTGTCTTTAGTATTCATTAGGCATTTTAGAATTAATGCATCATAGTCCCAGTGTGATTTATATGCATGTTAAATGCTGTGGCACAAAGCAGTGAAGGGCGAATTTATTATGGCTCAGGGCAATTCTCTCTAAATAAAAAAACATTTCATTCCAACTGGAAATGAAATAAATGCTGCCTTTGCATAAAGACAATTTTATTTATTTGAAATGAGCAATTCTCTCACTCTATCTATGCCCTCCTTACAACCCTTCTCGCTTCAGTTTAATAAAAAGAGAAGGAAAAAAAGGATATTCAAGGTAACTGCTTGATATGAAGACAATTGTATATACTGAATGTCCATCCTGTCTGTATAGTAACCCGTGTGTGTGTGTGTACATGGCAGTTCACATATATGTTTGTCTCCTAAATCTGACAAAATGTCTGTAGTGGTGCATAATTTATAATAATATCTAAATGCAGTTTACGAGTTACAACTAGTAGCATACAAAAACAATAGATGTCTATGGTTTGTCCCTTTTTTCATGTGTGCTGTACTTCAAAGAGACACAGGACCTTCCCCTCAACTGTCCACTACTCAGTTTGACGTCATGGCATTGTTGCGCAAACTTTGTGCTGAATGGCAAAATACATTTCGCCTCTCTCTGATGGAGCATGTGACCCCGTCAACTGCCTCGTTGTACTACAGAGAAAATAAACAAACATAATAACCAGAACAATGCTGCTCTGTATGCAATCTGCAGTCATCCCTTTGTTGAACTACATTTACTTCTCATTTATCAGACACTGTCATCTCCCGCTAGTGCATACTAGCGAATGACCTTAGCTTTACTATTGTTTTCACCCATTTTCCTACATAATGAGAAGGTAAACTGCCCTGAACTCACTGTTGTCGTTTGTCATGACAACATAGCTTTCAGACACAAGAGACTGATCTCTTTTATGAAATACTTTAGAACCTTGACCAAGGTCAGGTGTCTTGTGCACTTGGATTAGTATTCAAAGGCTTAAAGTTCACAATGCTGCACTGAGGTCATCATGTTCACCCAACTCTAAAAGGAAGCATTGAGCGAGAGAGAGAGAGAGAGAGAGAGAGAGAGAGAGAGAGAGAGAGAGAGAGAGAGAGAGACCCTGCTTTGTTAATCTAAACGACTGTTTCGTTGACGTGCCTGCCTCCTCAAACTGCAGCTCAAGATTTATCCCTTTACTTTATAATCAAGTATTTGTTTATAGTTCAGACATAAAAACAATCATAATAATAATGCTTGATGAATAGCCCTGCATGCTGATATTTATTTGGCCATAAAAACTCAGGAAAGTCATTGCGCGTCGCTGACGGCTCTGCGCGGCGGAAGGTCATCGACGTAGGGTAAGAAACAGGAGACGAGTCGATCAGTCGGGCTGCTTTGAATAGCTGATGAACCCGTCAAGCTCAAAGTCTTGTTAAAATTTTAATAAACATCTCAGAGGCCTATCAAACGGGGGTGAGTTATGCAGGCACCTCCCAGGCCATCTGCAGCGGAATGGCACAATTGTGTTTGACAGCGTGTGCTGAAAACCTCTTCATCTGTGTAAAGGATTATAGCCATTCACGTTAACTACGGGATCTATCCCGCTCGCGTCAGCCACAATTTATTAAACAGTGAATATTACTAGAGCCTCCCCTAGCATACATATGCACGTAAAAATATCTGCCTTACATATAAGGGAAATCAACTAGACTCACCAGCTCTCCCATAGCCACAACACACGATGACATAAATAGATCTCACACCACACATGCACATCAACAAATTCACAAATAAACAAATATTTTGAAATGCACTTACAAATGTAGCATGCCAGCTAGATTAGATTGATCGCGACTGTCACTGGAACAAAGCCACGTGAGCTGGGGTATAATGTGATTGTCTGTTATGGTGGGAGATCTGAAGTAGTCTGTTAAAATGACAACCTCCATCTTTTCGCTTCTTTATCTCTGCCATTCAAATGAGATAAATAAAATATAACGATGAAGACTTTTATATTTATCAAATCCACGAACACAGGGGTTTTTGTCAAACGCAACAACACAGACTCAGTCACAACAGGAAAAAGTGTGGATTTTTGACATTTAAATTCCAAACGCCAGACAAAACAGAGATAAAAGCAGAAAGATGGAGAGACTATGGTAGTGTTTTATCTTTGTTCAACTGAGCAAAGCTGGTGAAGATTGTGAGACGATCTCGTATAATGCTCTCTCGCTTTGTTCAGAGGAAAAACGGAGTGATAATTGTTTGAGCTTTGATAGCAGTTCTCTCTATAGTTTAGGGAGTTAAAACAGACCAATTTAATTAACAATCTATCTCAGATGTTTTAGTCATGTCTCTTTACTGAAACAGAAGGACATTCCATCATGTATCTGCACTACCTCTCTCTGTATTTATACAGATGTGCAGATGTTTAAGAGTGCTTTCACACCTTCCTCATTTAGTGCGGTTGAATCGCACTAGAGTTGCAGCAATCGCACTCGAGTGCACACCAAAAGCGGATCAAATAAGCGTACTGAGACCTCCTTGAAGAGGTGGTCTCGGTACGCTTTCAAACGAACCCTGGATCGGTTCGTTTGTGATGAGAACGTGATCCGACCTGGAACAGACCAAAATGCAAAAAGTGCTGCACGTTTTTGGACTAAACCAGCTGCCGCAGTCAGCTGCACTGTGCATTATGGAATGTTGACAGTTTGCACTAGCATGGCAGCTCGCGGATTAACTTGGAGTTGTGAGGTGCGGAGCCTCATAGAAATTTGGTCTGATGACCATATTACATCCCAACTTTCGAAAACTCACAAGATGAGCACGATATTATCATTGCTTAGCAAACAACTCAGGGAAAGGGTGTTTAATAGATCTGTGGAACAGTGCTGGGTAAAGAAACTCCACCAGCAGTGCATCCAAGTGCGGGATGTACAAGGTCCCCTGGTACGATGACCTCGATAATATACTTGGGACAAAACCGGACGTTGATCCGGTGGATGTTGTTGAGATCGCCATCACTGCTTACAATGATGCAACTGATGCTAGCACAGTTGACCGGGCTAACGTTACCACATCTGACACGCGATGTTGACGGTTGGTTTATTTAGTTTAAAAAAGCAGTTTAGGAAATACGTTCTCGCCAGCGAGTGATGTGGATGTTGTCACGTGACTGCATTTTGGTTCGTGTCAACTAATTCAGACCAAAGCAATCAGTGTGGTGTGAAAAGGAACCAGCACCGCTGAACAATGCTACTATGTATTACTTTTTGCCATTGGTCCGGCCCAAATGAACCGAACTAAAGGTGAGAAAGCGCCCTAATTGTATACACTCCTCGTGCACTAACATGACTTTTCTTGTCATAAGAGGAAGAACACACAATGGCCTATTGAACAGTGGAAAAGAACATATGCTGTCCATGTTGCTAAGAAACACGCATGTGCGCACGCTCACATTCAATATTTGAAGGCACGTTCGACGCGCACTGCTTGGGTCAAGCTGTCTCACTCTCCTAAGTAATTTACAATCTGCTTTACTCCAAGGCATTGCACATATCTCATTATCATTAGAATTTTGCATATTTAACAACAGTTTTTAATTAGATGGTATTGTATTATTCATGCCCATAATTTGAAGCTGTGGAATCTCTAAAAAACAAAAAGCAGATGAAAAGAAAGAGGGCATAAAATGGAGCAGTGCTTGTTGATGTGTTTTTGAAAACAGAGGAATGATGTTTAGTGATGTTTAGCTGGAGACCTGCTGACACTCACTGGCACTCGTTCGTTCAGCTAGCTAAATTATATTGTGTTTTGTATCTTTCTGCTAAATTCCTAACACTGGGATTTGTCTATTTGCATCTGTGTGTGCGTATGTTTGTGTGTACGCTTGGCTGATGTGTAAAGCTTGTGTGTGCTGGGGCCATGGCTCCTTGATGTATTATTAAAACTGGAAATGCACTCCTGGGAAAGCATCTAGTTATGTGCTTTCATTTAGTGAATAAACCAAGCGTTATTTTCATCTTTCCTGGTGATTGTTAATGGCTTGTCTGATGAGGGGTGTGTGTGTGTGTACTCATCTAGGTCTCTTATTATGGGGGCCAAATAGCCAGGCTGCTGATTTTGTTTTGGGTTTTCAATTAGTCATTTTAGCGAGCACATCTGTCGCTGGCATGGGACCAGTCAGTGAGCATGCTCACTTCAGAGAAGAGAGGTAACACAGAAATAAAGCGGCAAAAGAGAACCAGTCACTGAGAGAATTTCCTGTAAAATTACCTTAGAATGAGCTATTTCTATCTACATACACCGCGGGTCCCCTTGCATGGAATTTGCAGTGTTGTTTCTAAAGTAGCCTTAAACAGTAGCCCTAAAGGGACAAACTTTTGTAAATGCATTATCTTCTTTGGCAAAGAAGCGGAAACAGGACATCTTTGTCCTGTGAGAGCCGTTAAAATCTCAACATTGCTCCTTTAATAATGGTTTTATAAATATTTATTACAAGGTTAAAGCCAGCAACTATTGAGCTTTTAACTGACTCTAGCAAAACAGTACGTTTGTCAACACCAAACATTTTGTAGGTGGTCCAACAACAGCTTTTCTTTTAAAACCTCTGCACTGCAACACCCTAAAGTTTCTATCATTAGCGAAACAATAGAGAAAAGGATTGTCTTAGCCTAAGCTGAAAAAAAACAGGAGGCACGCCACCACTTTTACAGCAACTGCTACTTTGCCTCAGTCAGCAGTTTTCTGCCAGGGCTTTTGCATCGTACGATAGCTCAATTCCACAAGCCAAATGTTGTGCTGCAGAGAGGAGGGTGAGCAGAATGCTGTCCAAACAACAGCCAAGCATTGATTATGGAAGTTCAGGGGAGGTTCAGTAAGCAGCAACGTTTCTGTCTGATCCAAAGGAAGCATCCCATGGGATGTTAATAAAACATTTTGCTCATTGTGGAAAGTAATGACCAACAATGTAAACTTGTGACTCGACAACAGATGTTGGCATACTCGGTGGAAACAAGGTGCTGTAAAATTAATTTGCTCTAAATAATTTACTGCATGCATTACGTGCTCAAGGAAGTAGACACGGATGATTGGTGGGCAATGACAACAATGAAAGAAACACAGTGAGCGAGAGAAACTATTCAATTAAAGCCGATGAGCTCTGTGAGGAAACCAGGCAAAGAGAATGATCAAATATGCTCTAAAAACATCACACAATCACACAAATGCCGACAGAGGGTCCGCTGTGATTTATATTTAATTGGGCTTTATTATTTAATATTGTCACTTCAAAGCGAACAGCGGGAAACTTGCTGAAGATGTTTTCCAAATTAAATGAAATCAAATTAATAACTGACAAACAGTGATCTGGGTGCAAAACATGCAAGTGTTTGTTGTGTTTTGATTTTATCTCTCTGCAGACTGAAAACTGAAGAAAAGAACTGACACCAAGTACATCTGTGAAATTCAAATTCAGCGTTTCGAATGAATAGAGAAAAAAGTAAAAACAATTCCAAGAAAGTATCAAACAATTAACATGAAATTGACCCTTCGCATGGAGTTTGATTGACAGGCGACCGGACCAATCATAACGCCGATATTATGCCCGGGGGGATGTTGCTATTAGCTATTTTTCCGAAAATCAAACAACATTATGCGGTTTTAAAAAGTCCTTCGCAAATGTTGCTTGCCTTCACACTGTACGAACATGATCCCAGCTAAAAGTCTTAGTTGTCATAATTTACGACAATAAAGACTTCTTAAATCAAACTCATACAAGAAGACTTCTGAGAAGTCCTGAGTTTTAACTCATAGACTGACTGTCAATGGTGTCATCAACACTGCCAGAATTTTATCAGAGGTAAAATGTTATCTTTATGGTCATAATCACAGTTTCACCCGTTGCCTAAACGTGTCAGAAACCAATGGCGCTATCCAGACGTTATGTCGTACATACGTTAAGCACAGTACATTAGGCTAGAGCTTCCATCTTTATTATCCAACTCACTTTCACACCATGAATATATACTTCAAATGCATATTGCAGACTTTCTTATTGCTTCTGGCTCATAGTACATATCATTTTTTTTCAGAAATGATTATTTCACAATATATATTCTTTAGTGCAATTGGAGTGCTTTGGCTGATGTCGGACATAGCAAAAGGGGGTGGTCTTTGCGAAGGGTCAATTTAGTGTAAAGAAATATATTTGGTGCAGTGTACATTAGTATTGTACTATTCTTTGCATTTCATAATGTGCCATTGTAACAGAGGCCAGCTAGTGAAGAGTTGTGCAGTGAGTAAACCTCACTCCAAGAGGCGGTCTAGCAACAGACGCTAGAGGCTGCAGCCTTTAGAATCCTCGTTAGAGCACACGACTCCCATGCCGGACCGACCCGGTTCGAGGCGGCCAGTAGATCCGGTTACAGTGGTGCCGTGACCCGGATGGGAATGAGGTTTGGGGAGTGAGTGTAACAGAGTCCAGCTAGTGAAGAGCTGTGCAGTGTGTAAACCTCACTGCCCAACCTCAAGAGGCTCTCCAGCGACAGACGCTAGAGGCTGCGGTCTTTAGCCTCCTCGTTAGAGCACCCGACTCCCATGCCGGACCGACCCGGTTCGGGACCAGTAGATCCGGTTACACCATCAACAGAGGCTATTTTGATTAAGAAAGCTTCACAACACAGGCTCACACACCTTTTTGTTTACCCTCACATGTTATATTTAGAATCCATTACACAACACAAATCGCCTACATGACAAATTACACCTGACCTTTATTCTAATGTTTTACAAACCGACATGGCCCTCTGCCATGTTGTTCTTGTTTGGCGACAATGTTTCCCTGTGTGTCTGACGTCAGCAGCGGGCCTGCAGACGGCATCACTGCTGCCAGGTCAATTACCTCAGCAGGAGGACAGTAGCACTTCAAATGTTGGCCTGGAAATCCTTCCTTGTTCCTCTCACCTCTCTCCACTAAATATCCCCAAACAGCACGTAGCAACAGCACCGCATGATCGAAAAATAACACCATCAAACCTGAGTTATAAATAAATATATTTCCTCTCCCTGAGACCTCTCTCGGTGTGTGTGTGTGTGTGTGTTTCTGAGAGAGAGAGAGAGAGAGAGAGGATGTTGATGATGTTAGTGGTATAAAGGATACCAGTGTATTGTGTACTGACCTGGAGAAAAGCTCAGGCAAGTGTGAAGTGTGTGCTGCAGGAAGAGGAATCACTCTTTAACCCAAACACATGATGGATTGTGACACTTAACATCAGGGCATCCTGACAGCAGCTGTGTGTATGTCCTGAGAAATCTTACAGCTATAATTATTACTTCATCTGAAAGATAAGCGAAAGAAACATAGAGAAAGGTAATGAAAACAATTACGCCATTACCTTTCTTACAACATTTTTAACTGAATAATTCTTATTGTGATATAATACTTTATATATGCATTGTGATGTCAAAATCTTGATTTATTTTCATTTGAGGGTTTGGATGAGGGGGTCATCATGGGATTGTTTTGTAATCTAAGCAGAAGGTTTCTTTTAAATTACATTTATGCATTTGGTAGACAGTTTTATCCAAAATGACAAACATCACTTTCTAGATTTACATTTGATCAGTGTGTGTGTTCAGGATGTGAGATTTGAAGCCACAGTGTTGGTGTTGCAAGGGTTGTGTGTTACCACTTGAACACTGTATCAAAATATAGGCTATATTATTTATTAAAACACTTAATTATTAATGTAATTATGCAATTTTTCACAAAAAACAATTCAATTACCCTCACAGAACACAGTTTTAAAATACATTCTACTGTGGAAATGTGGCATCAACATGACCGTCTGTGACTCATGTAAATGCTTACATTTACTTGCCATATCCAGTCTCCAACAGTTTGTCTGTGTGCTAAACATTAGCATTCTAATTAAACGTGAAACAAAATAAAAGGGAAACACCTATTTTTACAGGGTAAACACAAACATCTGAGACAGCATTTGTCTGTCTGCACAAAATCACTGCCCTCCGGAAGACTAGACAAACATCAGGCCATATGTTTTGGGTTGTGCTTGGTGCCATCCTCTCCATGCTCCGCCTCTTTCTGAGAGACACCAAAGTTCAGAATTTGCTAACTCAATTGCGGTTCGCCACGACCATTAAGCGTACGCTTCAGCACCAGCTCCTTATATGTACGTCAGCGCTGCTTTTCAGCTGATCTCCGCTGACAGTCCTATTAAAGGAGCCGATTCTGTGCCTGCGCTGTGGGTCAAGATGAGGGGTTGAGAAACTTCTGAGTCATGAAGTGCAGTGGAGATGAAATAAGGGTAACAAATTATGTCAGTGGAAAACTTGATCTGATGATTGGCGAATTGCTTCAGTATGTTTCGGTAATGCAACAAATAATGCCACTGAATTTTGAAGTCAGCTTTAGGATCCTTGAAAAGTATTCAGATGAATAACATTTAAATAAAACGTTTGGTTAGATTTAAAATATATAAAAACATCAGATAAACAGTTTACAGTTAAAGGAAAAAGCTGTCTATGAGTTCAGGCCATTCTGGGCCATTCTATCGTAGTCACGATTTTTTTCTTTCTTAATCTATGTGCAGTGACACTGTAGGAATCTAAAGAGGCTAAAAGCAAGATTCTGCACTACAGCGGAGCAGCACTACATAAAAACCATTACACACACACAGTGACAGATTCATATTGTCAGATCTTCCTCAGAAGTCCAACCACAATTCATTCAAAACATCTCACTCTTTTTCTCATATAGTGACTAACAAGATGAATGAGTCGCTTTCTGTGTCTCTCCCAGAGGAACAAGGGTAAAGGATTGTTTATGTTTCAGCTTAAACCCTTCCTCACTTGTGTCTCTGTTTTGGTCTGCGCCTGCCCTCATGTTCAACATGTCTGTGATTACGAGTCTGGCTCTGGAGGTGGATACCCGACCGCTGCCTGTTAAGCGACCATCACTGATGTAGCCCACTTGTTTGCCTGTACTTAGCAGCTCATCACAGCTGCACTCCCTCCAAATGTAACAAGAGAACCCCTCATCCATCATAAAAAGCATTTCTTTCTTCTTCTCTCTTTTTTCGCTCTCTTTTTTGTTCAAGTGCCTTCATGAGAGAGAGTGTCAACAAACAGTCATGGGGTCGTGGCAGAGGTCGTTCCTTTCTGATCCTCTTTTTCTTAGTTTTTTTTTCTCTTTTAGCTTTTGTAGCGATGTATAACTACATATGATAAACATATTAACTAAAAATTATTGTATTGTTTCTTCACACATTGTTTATATTATAAACAAATAGTTACTCTTCCATTTCATTATTATTTGTCACTGATGCTCAAGTTGATGGACTTCAAATTGTCTTGATGCCATCAGCAGAAAACCGTTTGGTGTTAAAGTTTAACTGGGATGCTGAAAATTTAGTTTGTATGTGAACGGCATGATGTGTTAGTCATGTGTCGAGTGGAGTGGATGGCACATGCTCAAGCACACAAGCAATCTTAACAGACCACATCATTTACAAACAAACATCTACCTAAACATCTATCTAAATCTGTCTACCAAAATAAACTGTAACCTTCAAGTGAGTTTGCTCAGTGAAAACAACCTCTTGAGGAGAACTTTTAATGTAAGAAACCTGTTTCAGAACACAGTCCAAAGATTATCAAACACAGAGAAACATACACATCTGGGCAAAAAGATTTTGACAAACGCGTGTGAGGCGTAGCACCCTCATTTAGATAAAGCAACAGCTGAGGCACTCTTCCAAACTATTTCATCGTGTTATGAGATATAATCACAGAAGAGATCACAGATGCTAAAAGATAGAAAGAGAATATGAGAGTGGGAGTGAGAAAGAAAACCACACAGTATTGCGGGTGACAGCACAAGAGTTTTCGGGGTTGTGAGTGTCAGCCTATTAAAGATGTGGGGCTGGCATCCGCCTTTATTGGAAACATCTGTGCAATGGAATGTTCTTTTCTGGTAAAACATTCCACATACTGTCCCAGAGCCAGAGACTTTGGTGTTAGTCTAATTTAAGCAGCATGTTGGGGAGAGCTCTTCAGTCTTTGATCACATGAGGATCGTTTGCTACAAATTGAACAAACCCCAAGCTCCAGTCCTTAAGGATCACAACCATGGATTTGTTGAATTTAATGCTTGGTTGCACGCAGTCCGCACATGAAAAGGAATGTTGCTGTGACCAATCAGATAGTGGGGTTTTCACCTACCCAACAGTTCCATTCTTTATTATTACTTTTAAGCTTAATCCATGCCTGGACAGCAGCTCTCTAAAGAGTGGCGACTGACGGATGAAGGATCATGGGCTGAAGAAAGACATGCAAAAATCACCTGTCCATCTAACATGTTGGGCCAAAAGCCTTGAGCAAAGATAGGCAAGGGGAGGCAAGGATAAGCAGTTGGAGTTTTCTACACTCGCTCTTCACATAAATTCGTTGCTTTCAGTTTTCCTCGCCGGCTAGAATATGAATACATTTGTACACCCAATTGAACGTTTTATATATAAAGCTGTTTAATCACAATTTCTGTTTAGGCTCAGCATGCATCCCTCACTGTTCCAAACCACAATGTGCTGCTACACAAAGAGCAGGTTCCGTTCTCTCAGGTGCACAGCTCACTTCACATTTGGCACCATGTGTGATTTTTTTGGCCTTCTCATTGGGCCACGGGTTCCAGCTCCCATCTGTTAAATCAAAACATGTTGGACGGGATGAAGTGCTGAATATTTTTCGCTACAGATTCCCACATGTCCTAATAGAAACCTGATTTCTGTTTTTTTATATAAAGTTTATTACATGTACCCTCATAAATGCATTACTGAATAAAACCAATTTTCATGATTAGATTGATATGTGATTATAATTCATATAAATGAATATATGGTTTTACCTACTTATGTGTAAATAGCAATGTAAGCAGTGTGTGCAAGTTTCAATACTTCTATAGAAAATGTTTAAAAAATGCATTACAAAAATTTGTTAAAATGCATTTATGTTTTGCAAACATGCCCATTTTACATTGGTATGTTTTTTTTAAGATTTAGATTTTCAAATAGAATATATTAAAGTAAAGAATTTTTTCTATTAGGTTTAACTTATAATATATATTTTTTTATCTCAAGGCATTCTGAGCCACCTCAGCATTCTTCATAAATGCAGGACATGTTCCAGAATATAATTCATTTCAAACATTCCAGCTATATATTGGACATGAACAGGGTGAAAGCACTTGGTCCCTCTCCAGTTCAACTGAACTTGGCTTGGCTGATTTATACGGCAACAGATTTGCAATATTCTGCTTTTCAGAATGTGCCAAACAGATCGCAGCAAGCTTGACATTTTCCTTCATATTAAGCTGCCAGTTTGGTGCAGACGGTACCACCTTGCCAACCCCTCACAAATGGCTATTATTGATCATCCTGAGCATAGCATGTAGATGCCAGGGTGAGACTAAGAAAAGATTCAATTATATGGTTCTGTATTAGCAACCACACACAAACACAGAGAGCTTCAGAGAACGCTGTCAGAGGTCCACCACACGACTTTATGACCGCGCCAGCGGCAATAGACACTGTACAAATGTGAACTGTCAGCTAGGCATTTGCAAATGCTATGTCTTTACTTTCATTACGCCTCAGTCATGGTCATACACACTCTCGCTGGAAGCCGGCTTAATTGAAGGCTTGGACGTGTGCACTGTTGTTTACTGAACATAAAACATCTCCCGAAGACACGTCGGGAGAGTGTTAGTGTTTAAACGCAGACATTGCTGTCGGCCACACTGAGAAACACTGAGTGGGACGATAATTAAAGGGACATAAAGTAAAGCAAAGACAAAGAGATGAGAAAGCAGGGTTTACGACCTGGATAAACAATTGCTGGCCCCATTGTAAACACAGACGATCTGGAAAAAACACTTAGGACAGTTGCCACTATTGAAATGTGCACAGCGATAAGGCCTGTGGGTTTGCTCAGGGACAACGCCCGAGATCGTACATTTGGTCTGGGTTGGCTGTTAAAATGACACCATACCAAAGGCATCACAAAAGAGAACCAGAACAAACAAGCCAAGATCCATAGATTTACACCATTTTCCTCAATCCGTTCTTCCATGATTGGATTGGATTTGACAGCAGTGATTCAGAATTATACTAAAATTCTTCTGAAACCCCATTCTGAAGATATACATTGTGACAAGTACAACAGCTTTCAACTTTTCGATCTGGCTTCTCAATAGTCCCTAAAGTCAAGAACCCTATCTTTAGCACACATACACAGCAGCCTTATATTTATAACTGTGTATCTCTTCTTGATCGAGCTGTGAGCCGCTTTGGATAAAGCATTTGCCAATGCACAAATGTAAATACACTCTTAAAAATAAAGGTGCTTAAAAGGTTCTTCACAGCGATGCCATAGAAGAAGCATTTTTAGTTCCACAAAGAACCTTTCAGTCAAAGGTTATTTAAAGAACCATATTCTTACTTTTTATATTCTGAAGAACCTTTTTTTCACCACAAAGGACCTTTTGTGAAACAGAAAGGTTCTTCAGATGTTCAAAGAACCTTTTGAAGCACCTTTTTTTAAGAGTGCATCTTGGACTAGAAAGAGAGAATTTTCATGCATGTTCGTCACAATAAAGATCTATCTTGGCATAATAAATCCTCTTGCATCAGAATTCTACAGTGGCACATTTGGAGTCATTAATTAGCTTGTTTGACAGGCACAGAATTGTTGTCTTGTCTTACAACGCCTAACAGCAAAATCAATCTTTTTCTCTGTCTTTGCCCTGAGGCACTAATGAGTAATTGACGTTTCTCTAAAGTTGAGAAACACTCAATCCTCAAATGTTCTCATTCTTTGCTCCACCTCTCTCTCTCCCTCTAACCCCTATCTATCATCAGTTGGGCTTATTACAAATACTTGCTGCGCTCTGATTGGTTGGGAGTGCCGGTACATAAGTACCATGGTGGGTATTGTGATATCCCGCTCTTGACATTCTGAAGTGGACATAGGTCGACATAGATGTTGAACTTTCAAAAAAACAGAATTTCTAGTAGCATTAAAGACAAAACTCTATATTTTGTATCTGCCCAAAGCAGCACCAGACCCGCAGGAACTCTGCCTCAAGCAGGAGATTTCAATACAGGCAAAACATCCAGTCTGGCCATGCCTTAATCTAGGACCTGTAAAGCTGACCACTAATAAGTTTGTGTTGATGTAAAAGTGGAATTCGTGCTACGAGGCTGGTGTGCTGAGATCAGGCTTTGGATTGTTATCAATGTGCCTATCAGGGCCAGACTACAGGGTCCAGTTTCAACAGGAGATTCTCATGTGGGCTGAGCTTGGGGAGCTAGGCCGGGAGGGGATTATAGTCAGAGGCCACGCTGAGCGATGCAGAACATTTGAGAACGCTGAAGGGTGAGAGGGGGTGCAAGACAGCGAGAGGACATGTGACCTTGGGGAATAGACTAGGGTGGAAAACTAGACAGGTCATTACATTAATCTGTGACCACATGGCATTGCAAGTATTTGTTTAAGTAATACAATTAGAATAAAGGAATATGATCACACAGGTGCTAAAAACATTCAGGATTACAGTGTTTTCTAATAGATATTAAAGTGTAAACAAGTTAAACTGATATGACTAGACTTACCACATTAAACACATGGCAAATGTCTTGGCAAATGTGGCCTCCCTCTCTTCGGTGTAGTACAGATCAAGTTCATTACCTGACATCTACTACTGATGTTTCCACCAAACCGTCAAAAACAAACTTTGCACATGCATGCACGCACACTTACATTGTGGTGGCAAATGCTTACAAACCCAAGCAATTTACAATAAAATGTGTGAAATAACTTCAACACACACAGATGTACTTGCTTTTACATCATTTCAAGCCTCCACCCAGTCAGAACAAGCTGTCACTTCAATCAGTCAGGGGTTAAAGGTCAGCAAGGTCAAATACCTGACCCCCCTGTCAGAATGATGGGCTGTGGTCAGTGTCTCATGCCTCACCCTGATTCTCACACAAGGCATACAAAACATTTCATCTTATAAACGAAAAATGGCAGCGTTTACTACCAAGTAAAAAATAAATGAGCGCAAAAATAAAAAGCATTAAAAAATGCATTGTTTGTTAACAAGTGTGTAAAATGACAACTCAAATAGTCAGTGGAATGATTGGTTGCGTACAAACGTACAAACAAAATCCCACACACGGACGAAGGACCAGCAACACACCCCGCTTCACTTTCTTTTTCAAGATATGGAAAACAACACGTCTGGTTTGATTACTCATGTTAACAAGATAATCTGCGAGACTGTAGCCATTTTAACAGCACTGTTTTCATAGCCTCGGCTGCAGTAAAGTGCTCAGGTAAAAGGCAAAGTGATTTGTTTTTAATGAAGAACAGAGACAGAGGACAGCATCCTGGAGATCTCTAATGAAAGGCTACACCGCACTTTGAAGAGTTTTATGGCTTGCACAGCTTTGAGTAAATCCAAACTAAATACTTATTATTTGAAAAGGTATTAGAAAGGGCAGACTCTGTAATGTGAAAGCGTCTGGTGGTGATTAGCGAACAGGACGGGAATCACGGTTTGGAATTTCATTTGAAGCCCACGGCTCTTCTGGAATTCCCTCACCTGTTAGGTTCAATCCAGAAGCACTGCTTAAACTTCGTAAAACAACAAAATGTAAGGCATCGCAGGAACATGTAATCACCGTCTTATTTGGTACTGCCGAACAGAAGGTGTGGATGGGTTTAGGCTATATACCCATTCATATGCTCTAATCTACACAGTATTTAAAGTGGGGTTTAAAACGTTCAAAGAGTTCAAATGAATGAGAGTTACTGGAAGTTCGTTTGGTTGCATCAAACCACATTCCTCCCTGTCAGCCATGGGTTTGGTCTAGAAGGATCATCTCTGACTGAGAGCTGTTGACCTCTCTGTCTCTGCAGATGGAGGCCAGAAATGCCATTCTCCTTCAGGTCAGGAAGATCTTAACATGGACAGGAAGAAGATTGACATGTCTTGATACAATTTATGTGATTAATGGGAGGTTTGATGACATTTATCATTGAACGTAATGTGGGTTGGAGAACGCTTCAAGAGGAATTTAACATGTTACGTAGAAACATTGAAACACGGACCATATATACATGAAGTTATGAAGAAAAATGAGGAGTACGTTCTTGATTTGTGTAATTCTTCAGGTAAACTAGTAACATCAGAGGCTGAATTGAAGACAGCTGGAAGACAGCTCAGAGGTCAGGTGCTAAACATTCTTTCAGAGAGAGAAACAGAGAGAGGCAGATAAGATTTTGTCAAGTCATTTGTAGGTTTGTGTATGAGTGAAAGGCTTTCGTCCAACCATGAAACTCTGAGCACACTTGTCACCTGATCAAAGACCAGTGACCCAGCCAGTAAACGCACACTAATCTTTGTGTTTAGGTTGAGAAAACTGCATGATTGTGTGAGCGTAGGGAACAAACGAGAGGTGGGGAAAAACATACAAAAAAGACAAAAGTGAGGACAAAGCTGCATTTCCTGATTTAAATACATAAATTCCGCACGCAAACACAAAATGTCTTTTCATGTCGCTGTATGAGGGATGGTCTTTTTGTCCCATATAGACCCCTTTACGGCCGACGTCACGGCGCTAGCTGGAGGCAAAACAAAGGGAAAACTGGAGGCAGCAAATACAAACCAGCACAGATTCGGCTACATGAGGAGTTTAAAATATCATCTTGTTGTGTTGTTTAGTGCCACAATCGACATAATACAGTCTCCAATTTGATATTTTAACACATAACATTACCTGCTGCCATTGCCAAACAAACAAAAACACTGACATCTGTAGTTAAGCACAATAAAACGAGCGGACCAGTAGAAATTAACATAAAATTGCTGCCGTTTTCACCGTACAATTTATATCACTTAAATAGATATAAGCACAGGTAAGACTGCTAGGCATTTCTGCCAGACACACTTCCGCCAGTGCCGGTTGGGCATCTGCAGGGTCATCAGCTGGGAGCCACCCATCCTTGATGTTTCGTTCCTTTAATCCTGGAACATCTCTAGGTGGTGGAGCAACGGCAGGGACGTCTCCCTGCCGCCCCCTGCAAATACCCTGGGATCCGTTTCTCCCCCAAGCATTATCGTTTCTGCGTAGCCAGAGCCAAAAGCCAAAAGTTAAATAAAGTCCTGACTTTTTTGGTATGGATTATGGTCTGGGTATGTGTCTAAAAATCACAACAACGGGGGAACAAGTTAAGTTATTTTCCCGTATTAGCGCATATATACGCTAACTTTGTTAGCTGTTAGCCAACGACCGGAGACTAAACATAAAGGAAACTGTTTGCTGTTTCTACAGTTTTCATAAGTGCATTAGTAGAAAACAGTGGGGAGAAAAAACAGTGAGAAGGTTAATGTGAATTGTCCTGTGTGTTAAGTAGTTGCATTTGGTACCGTTTGCCACTGTGAGTACATATAAGCATCTAAAGATGCATACGCTCTCAGTTTCTCTTTACTAAACATGCTTGGTTTCTTTATCTGGTATGTGTGGATGTCAGACCACTTAACTGTGGCCTGTATCACAAAGCTGGTTTGGATTTTTACCCAAGTAAATTCACATTTAGTTTGAGCATACGCAGAGTTTTCGGGCTAAAGAAAGTGGATTGGTTTGGAGCGGGTTTCGTCGCCATGGTAACTTAGGCTACATGACTAACCTGCTCCAGAGCAGGTTTTATTCTGGGTTAGAGATCGCAACCAAAACTGGACCAATCAGCTGTGAGAAAGTAACGTATATCTGATGCAGCGAAGCCACCCCCTCGTGTCTCTCGCTCCAAATATATTTTTTTTAAGTGATAAGATGTTAGAGGGAAAATATTTTGTTGCTAAGTGTTTATTTGTATTGTATATTTGCATTTATTGAGTATAATTCAAAACACGTTCATATAATTATAATATGAGTTTATATCATATAATCATATTTATTAATTAATATTAAACATAGCATTTAAATTAATATAACTATACTCATATAAAAACATAAGTTAATATATATAAAGCATTTTAAAGTAATGAAGTATACATATTATCCTTTGATCTTATTGTAAACTTACTAATTATTTATTTTTATTATTATTTGTTTTATCTGTTTTGGTGACAAACAAACAAAAACACTAACAACTCAAAAAATGTGGAAATGTTTTCCTTTCAGGAAAAACAACAACAAATAAAACGCCTGAACTTTTATTGGTTCATATTTCTGCATTCCAAGTTTTTCTGCACAAACCTTTTCTCTGTCTCATGTAAGAGAGATTGTTGATTTATTTATTCATGTGTTTGTTTTCGTGTGTTTTTCTTTGTGTTTTCCTATCTGCCCCCTCTCCTGTCCCCGTTACTCTGAGAGCTGAATGTTCTCATTGCTGTTCTCTGATTTAGAATGGAGCTTCACAAAGCCTGTCAGGTTCAAATCAAAATGCAGAGTGAATACTGAACTGCAGAACACATGCTCTGTGCACTCTTTTCCCGCTTTCTCTTTGTAAGCTCCAGGGGTTTCCTTCTGTTGTCACAGAGGTGCGTGGGTGATGTCAGCATGTTCTGTACTGCCATTTGGTTCAAATGCAGCCCATAATGATCGTGTTTTGTTCTCTTCACGTGTAGATTTTCTCCAAGCTATACTGCATAAAATAACCCCTATTTCACCTGTTATCAGCGAGAAGCCAGTTAAAACTCTACTCAGCAAACACTTCAACACATGCAAACACACACACACACATTTGCGCAACTATCTTTGCAAGGGCACACATTGACGCAATGTAATTTCTAGCCCGTTCCCCTAACCATCAGAACAAAGTGCCTGACCATTACCCTTACCTTAAACCTAATTATAACCTAAACCCTAAAACCAAGTCTTGACCCTCAAACAGCCCTTTAAAGGGGTCTCCGGAAGTGAGGACGGGGCACAATGTCTTCACTTTGCTCTCCTAGTCCTCACTCCACTGGTCTAAAACGCAAACTGATCCTCACAAAGATAGATGCACAAGTACACACACACACACAGTAATCTGGCATAGATATAAGATGTTATGGGCCATTTATAACTAATATATTTTTAAGGCTCTTATTTCTATGAGAAACAGGTAACGATGCTTACTCAGAGTTTTGCTATTGTATAATTACATAGTAGTTTTAATTATTTGACTTGGTAATCGTAATTTCTCTTTACATCATTGTAACTGTGTGGGCCATTTTTTCTGTTAGAATTCTCTCTTCATTTTTCATAGAGCATGATGTGGACAATTCTCTTCGAACTCCAGTATCAAATCAGAACAGGCATATTCTCTTACTACATTCCTGATCTCAGAGGAATATTTATACAGCATTTAGGGCAACCAAAACAAAACACAGCCATTAACCGTGGTGATGATGACTCTATTTTATAGTTTTAAAATGTGTATACACTATATGATCGCATCTAATATCAAACATTTGTGAAAAGAGTATTTACTTCAGTCATATTGATTGGCAGTAATTACATAACGAACATTTTTCACTGAGAATCTGAGATCAATATCTGTGTCAATATTTATCCTCTCTCCTCACTCACCGGTCACACACAAACACATAGAACGTCACCTTGTCATTTTAACTCAAATAGCCTAACCGATGATATTCTTGACACTTTTTATAAGCTTAAAGACCAAATAGCTTGTTTTTTCTAATACAAAGTTTCTCCAGACCATGAAAGAAGTCATATTAACATAATCATATAAAACCCTGGCGGTTTAGATTTGTTCAGGCTGTTTAAAGCCGCCAGATAGTGTGCTGCTATTTTGTTCATGCGTTAGCAGATTAGCAGTTGCTAACACTAAGCGGTCAGTATTGAATGCTATCCCACACCACCTGTTTTAACCAATCAACAGAAGCCTTTGGGGCAATTATGACATTTAGTCCTGTGGATTATAATTTCCAATAAGTGTTTAGAGCATTCTCTAATGATCAAGAGTGCAGGAAATCAATAAGAATAGACTGGAGATAATCCATAGGAAAGAGAGACACACTCGAGTGGGTATGCGTGTGGAGTGGATCAATAGCTTGTGTTAAGTAGTGGAGAGGAGGTCTCATTGATGAACTAAAGCTTGTCCAGACTATGTCTCTATCTCGCTCTCTATGGATCTCTCGCTTCAGTGGGTCAAACCGAAGGGCCAGGTGGTGCAGTAGACACAGATGGCCCTAGACTCTACCACCCTCCAACCTGCCTTCCCATCATCCTCTCTGAGCCTCAGTATGATATTCTTGGAGGTTAAATACTGCCACGCCCCCCTTTAACCTCCTCTGCAAATGATTGGACACACACATGTTCATCACTACCAGAGAGGTAGAGGGCTGCCTCTTGGTTACAAAAAGAGAATATGTTTTATTGCAAGAGAAACCTCAATTTTACATAACAAATGGTCGATTTGAAACTCACAAAAGTTGTCTTTGGCATCACACTATTTATTTCCTCACCCTAGTCTAGTCCAGCGCTGGAAGTTGCATCATGTGGCCACCCTTTTTTTCGCTACTTCTTTCTTCTCCACCTGTGCAATTTCGCTGTCTCCCCCTCTACTCTTCCTTTCTGTGAACCACAGCGAAACACAAACAACAACTGCTGGATCCATCACCCTTCTGTATCTCCTCAAAAGACAGCACGATACCTTCAGCCAGATCGGCTGCCAAGGAAACAAACCCTGTTTTGCCTAAACAAACTAAAGGCATTGTGAAGCGTCTTCCCAGTCAACTCAGACAACAAAACACATCATCCTGGAAACATTCCCCTCAGGAATGTTATTCCCCTTGCTGCCTAGGATGGCAAAGACTGCTAAGGAGAGACAGAACAAGGGGTGAGAGCTAGAGAGACTATTAAGAGAGTATCTAATGTAAAGGTACACGTGCAGAGCTACAGACGTGGAACATGCAGACAGGCCCGTGCGAGTATGTATATGCGAGTCTGTGTGTATGTGTAAGACTTCATCTTCCTGCCGAGTCGTCACCTTCTTCCCTCATTTCAGTGCCTTGTTACTTCTGCCAGTTGACGCCTCCTTGCGCTGCACTGCCTATGAATAATATACGAGCGCGCCACACTACAGAAGATAAAAGAGCACGCTATGTACCCAGGGTCAGAGAGAAAGAGGTAAAGAGAAAGAAAGCGAGTGAGGTAAAAGAGAGAAGGTGTTGGAGATAAGGAGGAGTAGGGTGTCTTTGCCGGGATCTCAGCCCTGGTCTCGTCTCCCATCTCTTTCATACCAGCATCCGTCTTCAGTAAGGGTGACAAGACACATCACTGTCAGAAGAAGCCAGCAGCCACAGTTATACACATGAACACACACACACCTGCACACATCAGCTCTCTCTAGAGATATAATAAGTAAGAGGGCATTGGCCCTGTGTGTGTGTAGATGTGTGTGTATGAGCTCTACTGGGACGGGGGTTGCTGTGCCCCCAGACTCCTTCTGAGGTCGGCGGTGTGAAAACAAACAACGCTTTTGATCATGAGATTCCACGTCTCACCTGGAAATGTTCATAGGAAAGACGTCCCTTATTGACACAGGGTGAGAGAGTTCAGACATTCAAGAGATCTCTCTCTCTCTCTCTCTCTCTCTCTCTCTCTCTCTCTCTCTCTCTCTCTCTCTCTCTCTCCCTCTCCCTCTCTCTCTCTCTCTCTCTCTCTCTCTCTCTCTCTCTCTCTCTCTCTCTCTCTCTCTCTCTCTCTCTCTCTCTGCTAGGTCGTTTTCTTTCTGTTTTACACACATGCATGCAGACGCACACACACGCCATGCGCACAGATATGGTCCACACATTCTCAAATGAAATAATCCCTGATTCCACTCCAGTAAAAACTTCATTTTCACACGCTTCGAACCTGCAGGCTTTACGTCACACCACCAGCTGTTTAGTCATCTGAAGTTTCACTTAATTTTTTATAGTCGGCCATCACGCATTTGGCATGCAACACTCTGGCGTGTAGTGTTGGGTTCCCATTGTGAATTTTGAGTATTGTCTCATAGAGACTCAAATAAAAAACACCATTCAAAGCACAAATCCCCCTTGGAGCCAAAGAGAGAGACAATGTCACTCCACCAGCTAGCGTCTGCAATGCTATGCAATAGCGCACACACAATACGGCGTGGGTGTGTGTGTTTGGGGTTGTACAGTGCTGTGTTTTCATAGCTCAAACTGGCTACCTCCAGCTCACCTCAAGGTTAAGACGGATGGGCCTAATTAAAAAAAGCCCCTGTCTTTAGCTGAAAGGCAGCAGGTTTCTTTTACCGACTCTATTGTGTCTGTAATTATGGGGTAAAGTGATTTGTTCCCCCTGAAGGCAGAGAGGTGACAGACAGGCGAGTCTGCGTAACCCAAGTAACCTTTCAATATTACAGCCCTGGCCCATTGTGACGCTGAAGGAGAATTAATTTCACCTAACACGCTATTGCTTGATCTGCATCTTTGTTCTGCTCCTTATACCGTATTGTGCATTTTTGCTTCTTTTTTCTCTCTCTCGTCCTGCATTACTACCGAACATTAAAATATTTGATAAAAAACATCCCTGGTTCAAAGTAAAAGGTTAATAAGGAGGTCCCTTGTTTTCCTGAACACTCCTGAAAAGTTGCTTTTGGCACAAGAAAGAAGTAGGATGTCCAAAAACAAGGTCCGTCCAGCCAAATGCATCCATGGGCCAGACAGTCCGAGCAGATGACACGCTACTCAATTCGTTTAGCACACCAGACACTGCCAGTCTTTATGTAAAGATGCATGTAATGCAAAATGTATGTGCAAATACATCTACAGAACATGTATGAGTCGGTGATTGTTTGTCTGTGTACTTCTGTGTGTGTGGTATACCAATTGGGACGAATTTCATGCCAGTCGGTGCCATTGGTGGGCAGGGCCCTGGCGAGACATTACGAGGGAGGTACGTGCCACACGCTTTGAAGAATAGCACTAATCTGTGTTTATTAAGTGTGGGGTAACTTGAGTCCAGGAGATTAAAGAGAGATTTGAGTCCGAAGCTGTAGTGTGTGGAAGGACCACGTCACATGCGCTTTCTCCCCATCTGACCACACGGGAGCATATGGAGAGAGAGGAGGTGTGAAAGACTCAGGCTGCCATTAAGAGAGCAGCTGACAATCACTGTCCTGCTCGGGACATGAGAGACACTAACAAGGGTTTTCGGGTCCTGGAGTTTTTTAATGAACAGGTCGAAAGATCAAAGATGCTTGAACACAGACACAAACACACGCACTTGCTTCAGACTCAGACTGAAAAATATGAATCAGTTCAATGTGAACTATCAGAAGTTAATTTGCTTCAATCACTCAAAAACAAGTGTGTTTGTATTTTGCCTTGTATAGCATGACAACTATGCATGTGTGCACATGTATGTCTTTAATAAGATGTAATTTTCAGAGTATACGGCCCGCAAAATCACTCAAATTATTTATGGACAACAGCTCTGATTGGATAATGAGAATGAGAACACGCATCTGCTCCCCGACACACATTATTAATGCCGGTTTCGCTGTGCTGCTCACTGTGTTAATATTTCAGACAATTTGAACAGGAAACGCAGAAACGAGAAGAATTAAAACAACACATTTTCTGTATGATTAACACCTGAAATCTTGCTGTATATTCTGTTATGCCACAAGCAGGGCTGGGAAGGTTGCTTTTAAAATGTATTTCACTATACAGATTACAAAATACATGCTTTAAAAAGTAACGTTTTTCGCTAGATCACACAAGTTCTGTAACTTCATCTAAATACTTTAGAATACTTTGGAATACTAATAAGGTACATAACACAAACGGACCACCAAACAGAGGACTTGGTTTCCTCTGCATACTATTTTCAACAACATCAGTTTTCCACAATATATCTTAAAGCAAAAAATCAGACAATCTTAGAAAAAAGAAAAGGAAAAATGCTGATGCTCAAAAAGGCAAAACAATGCATTAAGAGCTGGGGTGTGTAAACTTTTTTGAATTGGAGGCTAAATTGTACTTATTTTGTCTTCTGGGAAACATGTGGTAATAAATGTGAAAGGCAGTACTTTATGAAAAAATATTATCTATAAACAAAATAAAAAATCTTTACACATCATCCTGTTTAAACATTTTCACCCCCTTCTCTGAATGAATTGTGTTTCATGGAAACTTATATCCATCACTGCAGGAATTCTTTTCTTTTTTGTGTTCATCACTAAATAAAAAAAATGAAAAGGTCAATTTTTCAGAATTGCAAGATTTAAACTCGAAGTTACAAGTTATGAAATCAGAATAGCATGAAAAACTCACAATTGCGAGATTTCGCAATTTAAAAAAAAAATTGTGAGTATATTTCATGCTATTCTGACTTTATAACTTTATAACAATGCTGCATTGTTTTCTCAAACTCGCAATTCTGAGAAAAAAGTCTTTTTTTTCTCTCATTGCAGTCCGCAATTGCGAGTGTATATCTCTCACAATTCTAAGAAAAGAAATCTTAAGAAAAGATTTGTGAGTTATAAACTCTAAAATTATAAACTAAAAAATTGTAAGGAAAAGTCAGAACTGTGAGATAAAAGAACTGTGAGAAGAAAAGTAGCAATTACTTAAATAAAGGAACTCACAAACAACTATCACAAAACATGAAAACAGTCGTTGATCATTCAGTCACAGACATTACATTTTTTTGGCTATGTACATTTTTTAATGTGGCAATTTGTATAAATTCACTCAATTTGTGTTATGGAATATAAGTAAACTTCTATTGCATGAAATATCTTATTCAGAACAATAATAAATACAATTAATATACAATTTCTATGAACCCAGATCCTTCTTCTGTTGTTTAAATTATTCCAATTTGGCATATTTTGCAAGGGGTATGAAACCTATAAGAAGAACTGTACTTTAGGATGCTTTTGCAGATTGTTAGAGTCAGAGAATCACAGATTGCTGTTTACATTAATTGCCCTTTAAAGTTAATATAAGGTATAAATTAAATAAATGCCATCAAAATTCCAAGTAATCACTTTGGTAATCTAAAATACTTTTCAGATGTAACTGTAATTTGCTTATCATCATTTAAAAAGTAACTGTAATGAAATACAGTTACTCAAATTTAGTATTTTAAATAAGTAACTAAGTTAAGTGTATTTCGTAACTCCCCAGGTCTGGCCACAAGTCTCTGTGATCTTACCAAAGCACCCATAACAAAACATGCTCACCCACATGTAAATCAATCTATCTTGTAGCGGTGTGGCTTTATGGCAGTTCTTTGACACCTACTTCATTGCGATCTAACTCATTCTTGATAGTTTGTTTGATCTTGGTTAATAACCCGGCTAATAAGATAAGCATGATGGAGCTCTGTGAAGTAAGCCGACCTGAATGAGGCCTTTCCCAAAGCCAACATCACTGACAAAATACACCTTTATATGCACCTGATCCATGTCAACACACCTGAGCATTTGAGATACGTTTCGCACACAAACACTGAAATGCACCCCCTATAAAAAAAAAATGTTTTAATTAAAACCTGGATGAGTAGTATGGCACGGGCCCGGTGCGTGTGATACCTAAGGTGGTAGGAGTGGCGAGGTGTGTGTAATTATGAGCGTGTTATACATTATAGTGAGTTTTCTTTGAAGTGCTTCTGCTGTTCAGGTACACGCTTTAATTAGCACTGGCCTATTTTCTTCCCCAGAAAGGAACACTTCTTGATAGAGGATGAGAGTGCTAAGAAAGAAAGAAAGAAAGAAAGAAAGAAAGAAAGAAAGAAAGAAAGAAAGAAAGAAAGAAAGAAAGAAAGAAAGAAAGAAAGAAAGAAAGAAAGAAAGAAAGAAAGAAAGAAAGAGCATCATCGGCATCACTGTTATTCTTCTCCTACCTGTCCCAGGTATCTCCGAGCAGACAAACACACACCCACCCTTCTCCTCCAGAGTACCTGTGCTATCAGCACCTTCTGAGCAAAACAATGGAGTAATACTGCGCTTTGCTGACTTTATCTGATAGAGGTGAGTAGGAGAGAATTGAGAGTTAGACAGAGACCCTTTATCAGTGAAGGATCACATTTCAATATTCAGCAGTGCTCCCAGATAAAACCAGTGCTGATGAGAGCAAACTGATGGCCTGATACTAGGGCAGGGAAAAATGAAAGAAGGATGGATGGTCTAGAGAAAAAGAGGGAAGATGGACAGTACTTTTCAGCACCACCGCTAAAAGCCCTCACAGCAGGCGGTGATTAATGGGAAAGAGTGTCCGAAGGTCACGGACTGGTCTGCACTGCTGACCGCACTTAAGAGAGGTCTCCCACCAAACCATTCGTCACACACACACACTATATGGCTTTAATGAGCTAGTACAAACACACAGACATATATGGTATATATTACATACACCTAATATTGATATGCATAGGTTTTTTCCAACAACAGTCACTTTTGGCATCTGTAAAAAAACTATCTACAATTAATTGATTATTTAAAAGTGTGAACCAAGGGTAAAACAGTGTTGATTAAAAAAACTATATTTTAGATAATAAAAGTAGGTGCCTGAATTTATAGAAACAGTCATATAAGCATAATATCACGTACAAAGCATATTTACAATTTACAACTATTGTCAATAACTGGCAATTAAAAAATGATTATTGATACTGTGTTAATTCTATTCCTTAAGAGCCACAATGGTTACAAATCTCTTTTTTTTTTTGCCAATATCAAGCATAGCATCAGTTCTGGCAGGTCAAGTGAGTCTAGCTTGCATCAGCCGATCACATCAGGTGCAGCTAATCAACGTTAACCAATAGTCATACATCACATACTAGACTGCCTTTCTTTGCTCCTTATCAGCTGATTAATCGTGCAGCACTTAAAACCCACCTCCATCCCCATCTCCTCCATATCTGCCTGTATCTGTCGGATCATTTTCATTTAATCCTGTTACGCATCTGGTTCCCCAGGTGGGGGGACATGTATTGCTGCTCTCAAGGCTCTGTCCATGCAAGGCTGCATGGACAGGTGGAGAGTTTGCCCAGAACAGTTTCATTCCGCCAACCTTAAATATTGCTATTGTCTAAATATTTGAAGACAGTGGTCCTGACAGAAATAACCGTGAAGTGAAAATTAGTTCCCTTTCTGTCGGTCTCTCAACGTTGTGTCGAGCCGACAGATGGGGTTCGTCCCTGAGAACCAATCGCTTCCGACATCTTAGAAAAGGCCAATGAAATTGGCGAATGAAATTTGCATGCCGGACACCGCCCCCGGATATCCGGGTATAAAAGGGAGACGGCGTGCCTCATTCATTCAACTTTTGTTCTTCGGCGCCTTCGCTCATGATCAACAGACTTCGCTATAAGATAGCAACTACAAGACTGCCGGTTCTACGACGTGGTGCAGCGGACTGTCCCTTCCTGCAGCGACTTCCCCTGGGCGTCTCGGCGGTTCCAGAAGTGTTCGAGTTTTTTCTCTAAAAGAGCAAATTTCTCCAGCGTGGCATGTCCCGCTGTTCTCGTGGGTGCAACACACTCATCGAGGAGGGGGACGGACACGAGGTCTGCTTCCAGTACGCTGGGGCAGCCCTTGTGGATACGTCCTGCCCGCACTGCAGGCGGTTGACGATTCAGACGTTGCGTCATGGGTGGCTGTGTTCCCACGGGACTCAGCCACCACCTCGTCTGCTTCCCGTTGCGTGACGGCAGGACTATAGCCCTGCCGCCCGCTACGGCGAGCAGCGAGGGTGATATGAGGATTACTGTGAGCGCTAATCCGTCAGCCACCGGCTCGCGGACCGTTCGCACCTCGTCTCGCTAGTCTGACCATTCCCCAACTGAGTTATCCACAACATAACTCTAACCGGACCTAGTGCTACCGGACGTTGTAACCCCCCAGCAGGGCGGATCCGTCTGATGTATCCTCATGATTGGTTCCCACCTTGGTAACCCATGACCTTCCCTAGGTGGACCTCCACCTTGCGGTTAACTCCTTCAGTCCGCACTTTTCTCCCATGAGTTCTCCCCTAACGGTGAGACCATGTTGGTATCACCACTAAACTACACCCTGCGGTAGGAAGTGGTCTCTGTAGCACATCCCCCACTTGAGGAAGTAGCGCTTACCCAGTGGCCTTACAGTACAGGGCGGCTTCTCGCTGTTAGAGAAACAAGGTCGCCGCCTGTGAGGCCGAAGGCAGGGGCCTTCCCACCTTTCAAGAAAAGCTCTGGGACCCCCTACCTACCCACTGGTAGGTTACAATTTCGCGGTAGCACTCACGGCTGACACGCCCAGGCCAGTCACCGTCGCTTCGCTAGAGATTGTGACAGGGCACAGTGGTGTGGCATTTTCCATAGGATAGGACACAACGTCGAGAGACCGACAGAAAGGGAACGTCTTGGTTACGGATGTAACCTCAGTTCCCTGATGGAGGGAACGAGAAGTTGTGTCCTTCTTGCCACAACACGTGCTGCCCACTGCAGCAGTCGTGAGAGGTCTCAGGCTCCTCAGAACAAAGGTGAATGAATGAGGCAAGCCGTCTCCCTTTTATACCCGGATATCCGGGGGCGGAGTCTGGCATGCAAATTTCATTCGCCGATTTCATTGGCCTTTTCTAAGAAGTTGGAAGCGATTGGTTATCAAGGACGAACCCCATCTGTCGGCTCGACACAACGTCTCGTTCCCTCCATCAGGGAACTGAGGTTACATCCGTAACCAAGACGATATTGTGACAGCCCTAAATCACAGTAACATACTTAACCGATAAACAAACTATTCATTTTGTTGAAAAGTCTCGTAGAAATGTATGAGATTGTTTACATTTTTATTATTTAAAAAAATTCAGCTAGTGACGTCATTTTTTTGTGATTTACTGTTTACTTCTATAAAAAATCATCCCACATAACGTAAAGTACATTCTTAAAAATACAACCTTGATATCTTTAATATTGACTGAGCAAAACCATGTAAACAATTGAAATCATAATGAAATTAATGGTTGAAATCTAACTTTGATGCTTAATATTTAATCTTTAGTTTCTGAGACTTATATGTCACATTTATATTTATGCATTTGGCAGACACTTTTAACCAAACCAAACTCACTTTTAAGCTACGCATTTGATCAGAATGTGTGTTTCCTGGGAATCAAACTCATGACCTTCTTGCGATGCTAACACAATGCTCTACGAGTTAAGCTACATAAACACTTTGTTAAGCCTTTTATGCTGTGGTGAAACCTTTGCTTCTATATGCATATCACAAGACAGAGAGGGCACATACAAACACCTAGACACAAGACACATAAACCATCCAGTATGAAGACAGAAAGAGGATGAGGACCAAGTGTGTGGCGCAATGACCAGTCAGGAGATTTCACCCGACCCCAATCACTCACACACACACATGTGTACACACACACACGCACACGCACACACGCACACACACACAAACCCATCCACCAATTCATACACAAGCCCTTCACAGACAAACACACTCCTGTTGGACTGTCCACACAATCAGACATAGGCTGATTAATCATCGGGCTCAACCCTCATTGTGTCTGTTATCACTGATCTCAGTACACTGTCTGTTTGTCTCGGAGCTCTCGAATAGCCATTAGCTGTCATTAAACATATTGCTCATTCAGACCACACTGACAGACTGAGGAAGGAGGCTGTGTGGACGTTGCTTTGAGGAGACACATGATGTGTTTTATTTGTCCTCTTCATTCCAAATGTCCGGTACAAAGACAATTCATATTGATTGGTTATTTGTGGGAAGATTATTTTGGTCAACTCTGAAAGAAATAGTCAATACTCCAGAGAATGAAAATGTTCGTTTCTAAAAAAAATATTTACAATTTTGAGTGAAAATTGTTTGGACTTGTGGGCAACTCTTACACTCAGTAGTACTATTTTTCACACAGAAACCTGTGAATAGCCTACCACTTCATTAAATTCCCGAAAAAATTGATAACCTTTCATTGTTGTCATGTGTTAGTGTAGCAGATGTTTGAATTTACACAACAATAAAAATGTTTTCATTATCATACACAGTCAGCTTGCTCTTTAGTGTTAACGGACCGGCTAACAACGTTCCAATATGGCGGACGACCTACGTATAGCAGTCCATAGAAACAGATGCTAATGCAGCATCTAGTTATTTATATCTATTGTCATAGCTGCTGTGTTTTATCGTGGATAAAGTACAGCTATTGACCAATCAGAATAGAGGACCGGGACTAACAGTATGTTATACAATATACGTAATAACAATATGTGGGGTGTCCTTTAAATAAAGCACAGTGGAAGGCTGTTGTGCAAGTTCAAATCAGTTGGTACAACACGACGCTAGCAACGGCAAGGTCATGGGTTTGATTTCACACAAACTGAATAAACAGTTATCTTGTTTACGTACATACATTCTATCCCTGTTAATCTGAGATGTTTTCCTCCAGCACTGAATCATCTGTAAAATGAAATGCATGGTGTTTGTGTAAACAGTTTATCAGGGCTTCTGTAGACAGCTGTTCACAGGATTGTCTGAGTGGCTGTAAAACAATAAGGGAAGTGTACGAATCAGCAGTGTGTAAGAGGAGAGCATCTACGCACACACAGATCTCTAGTGGGGTGTGGAGAATGCGGACCGGGCCGGTACTGTGTTTCACCAAGCAGCAGATCCGAAATGCCAAGATGGCACTGAACCCAGGGGGAACACAGTTCTTTATTAACACTGCAACCTGAAACCCAGGATGAAGACATAACCATGGACATTTATTGGAACGCCACAATGGTTAGTCAGCAGCAATCCAATCTGTGTGAGAGTGTGTGTGTGTGTGCGTGTGTGTGCGTGTGTGTGTGTGTGTGCGTGTGTGCGTGTGTGTGTGTGTGTGTGTGTGTGTGTGTGTGTGTGTGTGTGTGTGTGTCTTAGAAGCAGCTCTTATTTCGATCACTACAGGAATGAAGATGGGACAAAACTTATTTAATGACAAAGGCTAGTGCTGTTCAAAGAAGAAACCGATAGATGAGCAATTGCATGAAACAAATCCGGTGATATCTATGAAAGTAGATAGTGTTATGGGGTAAATCAGATCTTTGGAACCCAATTTTAAAAAATCTATATTGTCTACCAATTAAAGGACAGAGTGTGTATAACCTGCCGAAAAAGAGTTGGAATGAGTGTGTGTACACGCCACCACACACAAGACGAAACGAGCGTGTGTGTGTGTGTACGTGTGTAAGAAATACTCTTGCGGACAGATCGCTCCTATTCTCGGGTTCTGGAAGCTGTCTGTCTCCAGGACTCATTACAGACCACTTTTACCCCACACGCATCGACTAAGCGGCCGCCATGCCGCGAGCGTCACAAAATGGCTAAATTTATTCCTGTCCTCCCTCCACCTGGTCAGCGATATCACTCACTGCCCCAGACAGCTTTAGGAGACAATTACTAGCTAACGGAGCAGGAAAGATCTTTTAAGAAGCATGTTTTGCCCAGTTTATCAATGCCAATAGCATTATCGTAGCGATTAGCAGGATGAAAATGTGCTCTTTTAGTAATTCAACACATTGAGGAGAAACCCGATCACATGAGCAGCCCACTCTCCCTTCCCATGAGCCTCTCTGGCTGAGGTGTTGGAAACACTGTGGCTTCCTGTGCCAAAGCTAAGTGTAGTGTTTCTGGTGTGTATATGTGTGTGTTTTACCATCAGCAGGAGGAGCTTGGAATGATAATGTTGTTTCGCTAAATAGCAGACCTAAAGGTCAGCTGCCAGGGGCCTCTTGAGCAACACGGCCCAGTCTCGGAAATAGATTCACTATTTATTGAGGGTGTGCAAAGCAGGGGAATACTCTGGTGGCATCTAATGCTGGACCGGAATTCCCTGTTCTTAATTCCCTCTGTGCGTGGGAAGAGAGGCTTATGCTTTTGCACAGCTATTAACAGACTAAAGACACTTAAACTTATCCTTCTATGAATATCAGTGGTCAGCATCCCTGTAGCTCGAGGAGTCACTTAGTGTAAAACACAAAGACCATATGACATCTCTCTGCAGACCGAATGGTGAAGTATAACAACAGATACTGTTATGGATGTGTTTATAAAAATCTCCCTCTTTAAAATTGTATTTAATGTTTGGCTTGTTGATGCACACCCCTAGGCCACATGGGCATCGAGCTAACACTGCTTAAAGTGATAGTTCACCCAAAAATGAAAATTCTGTCATCATTTATTCACTCTCATTTCATTTCAAACCTGTATGAGTTTTTTTCAGCAGAACACAAAAGAAGATATTTTGAAGAATGTTTTTAACTAAGTGCACCCATTCACTTGCATTGGTTTTGTGTCCATACAATAGAAGTAAAGGGGTGCCAGCGCTGTTCGATTACCAACTTTCTTCAAAACATCTTATTTTGTGTTTTGCAGAAGAAAGAAAGTCGTACAGGTTTGAAATGAAAAGAGGGTGAGTAAATGATGACAGCATTTACATTTTTGGGTGAACTATCCCTTTAACATATTTAGGGTTGTGTGCCATTCAATTAAATAAAAAACTAAATCTATCAAATTCAAGTCCTAATTTTAAATTAAGATAGCAAATAGGATGCAATATTTTACATTTAATTAGCATCACAATTCAGAGAAATTTACACAACTGTGAAGTTTTTAATAATACATTTGTATTTAGTTTACAAAGACTTATCTCAATTATTTCTCCTAGCCATTGAATGAGAATACATTTACATTTAGTCATTTAGCAGACGCTTTTGTCCAAAGCGACTTACAGAGAGTTCAGGGAGCAATAAGCGATATGTCATACAGGAACAATAATACAAAAGGTGCAAATACAAAGTTACTAGTTTCAGCAAAAGCTACCACTACCTGTTGAGAGAAAAATAGTTTTTTCAACTCATTTGTCTGTCAAGTATTCACAGAAGAGATGGTTTTCAAGTAGTTTTTTGAATGTTGTGAGAGATGTGGTTGACCGGACTGAGTTAGGAAAGATCAAATGGCAAACATAATAAAACTTCAGATAAAAAGACCCAGAAATCTCACAAATTAAATTAGAGTTTAGGTAGAGATCTCAACAATGTCACAAACTGAGGTCAGATAATATTAATTTTTTTATTATTAAGTTATTCAATATTATTGAACATTTCAATATCAATTTAAAAATTTGTATCAAGTTCATCCAAATCCAGATGATTTCATCTATACAATTGCAATGTTCCACATTTGACTGTAATTAAACAATTCAATTGTTTCTATTTGTTTTTCTCTGAAACAGTTTTAGAAAAACATCTGAGACTAAACTGATACTTCAATGAAACACAACTAAGAAATAAGAACTCTGGGTTGTTTTGCTCCATTTTGTTGCTGTGTTGGACAGAGAAAATTCTGTTGTTTGACTGTTATATTTAATGTCATTTCAGTAAAATCCCTTTTCCTTTCATTCCAATTCAATATCCAATTGTGGCACAATCAACTTGAATTCCAACTCACAGGAAAAAAAATAAAGGAGCCTTTTTTAATTCCTAATTCCTGAATGTTTAAGCTAAAGTCAAATATTGACATTACAGATGTAACATTAGATATACTTAGCCTCTAATCATTAGGAAAATTCGAATCAACCTCCAGCATAAAGTCCTATTAATATTTAACAATAATTAAGAATATGTACACATGCAATATCAATTATTTATCTCTGAACTGATGCATTGACCTCCCAGGGCACAGGATGGGATATGATCAATCAGACAGACAGGGAAAGAGAGAGAGAGAGAGAGAGAGAGAGAGAGAGNACTGACCCAGTTCTACTCAGTGGTCATCGAATCTGTTCTGTGCACTTCAATTACTGTTTGGTATGGCTCGGCCACCAAATCAGACCTACGAAGACTACAACGGACAGTTCGTAGTGCTGAGAAAATTATTGGTGCTCCTCTGCCCACACTTCAGGACCTGTACGATTCCAGAGTGAAAAACAGGGCAAGAAAAATCATCATTGACTCCACACACCCAGCACACAAACTCTTTGATCTGTTGCCCTCTGGCCGGCGCTTTAGAGCACCAAACACCAGGACTTCCAGACACAGAAGCAGCTTCTTCCCCCAGGCAATCTCCCTCCTAAACAGATAACTGCTCCTTAAGAGCAATATTCCACTTCCACTACTCCTATAGTGTGCACTATAGTGCCTTATTATATCTACATTTTATTTATATGTATATAACACTACCTCTACTTACTACATTATCCATTTGCACAAGTGTACATACAATCTGTTAATATTTATATTCTACTATATAAAGTAGTACCCTGTACAATGTCTCTTATATGTTATTATCCCCCATTTTCTGTACAATAGTCTTTTATCTTATATATGCATATTTTAGAATCTTTCTGACTGTAAATCTTATTATATTGTATTGTCATTGTGTTGAATGTCTGTACTAGAAGCTTCCAACACCAAAGAAAATTCCTTGTTTGTGCAAGCACACTTGGCAATAAAGCTCTTCTGATTCTGATTTTGATTCTGATAAAGAGAATGAGAGTCATGCAAGACACCGCTCTGCTTCTCTCGCTCTCTGTAGCTTCAGGCCTTTGGGACCTTCTTTAAAGATGATTCAACATTAATAACAATATCTTTAATTCTCAGACATTAGCGTTTGCAATAATTAATGTATGAAAAATCACTCATGTAAAAATCATTATCAATAATTGTATGAATCATGCACATTCATTATGCATGAGACTGGCCTCAGGGCTTAATTTGGCATTTTTGTTCTCGTCCAGAACACGTCCAGAGAGAGGTGCAGCATTCTAGCCTTTGATCAAACCACTGACTTATATGGAGTACGGGGTGCTGGCACAACAGTGCTGAGCTATTGCCCACCAGCCTGTGGACCCTTGCACAGGCCTTGTTTAGCATGAAGCAGGGCAGGGCAGGGCTGGCACAGGTTAGGTATGCTGATGAGAAGCATTACTATTCCATCCCTTCTCACTGCTTTAGCTTTTCTAACAGGATAGGCCTGTTACTGAGAGCTTCATCGAGATTAGAGCTTATCACGGACCGCCTTCACACCACACACAGCATTCCTTATGCAGATATCAGCAGAGACCAGGCTAATGCAGACACAGCACCGCTCTGCTTGTGTTGATACCCTTAACCCCACTTCCTCTGATGGAAACACCGGTGTATGCTGTTGTTTTGATACCATTTCCACTTCATGTGTGTCATGTTTGTGGATATGGGTATTTGAATACCTTAGCTTAAAGTGACCAGGAAACAAGCACCTAGAAATATCTATCTGCAATTTTATTGTAAAAATGTTAATTGACCAATCACAGTTTATTCCCTGTTTATGTAGGGTTTTAAATTATATATTATACAACAATAATAGATCACCTTAAAGAATAATTGTGAGTAGTTAAGGAAAATGTAAAAATGTTAGTTTTGAATAATCAAAAACTTCCAAGAAGGATTTTAGTGCATGTGCTTACTGTATGTGTATATGGTTTAAAAAGGAGTGGCCCACTTTGCCTCAGACTGGACCACAGTGAGAGATCAAATTTGCAGGAAGGACATTATCTTTTGCTGACAGTGAGGGATGGAGGGACCAGAGAAGGACACATTATGGACACCATAATGAGGATGGCGACTGCTTTTAGTGTAGCACCTCTGGCTTGCATGGGCCTCCCAGGGTAGTGCAATCTCTCAGTGTCAACATTCTCTGAAAGCCTGATTCAATTAAGATTAAAGGAGTGCAGAGAGAGCAGAGAGTGGCAGGGGTCAGTTTGATCAGGGCGATTGGCGTCTCTTTTGTTTTTACTCATCTTTTAATATTTTCTCTCTTTACGGTAGAGCTCTATCATTACCAGAATGACGTCAACCATGCTGGCTATATGAGTGAGCGTACGACCGCGAGTGGTTGTGCGGGCATTTGTTTGTAACTGTACACGTGTGTCAAATACCCCCTAGAACATTGTTTACCCTATCCCAGGTTCAAGGTCATAATTCTGCCATTAGGAACATAACATTAAAGAACAGGCTGCACTAGGGTGGGCTTACAGGGATTAGTCCTGAATGTTTTTAGTAGGGCCCAAAATGCTATTTTATCACTTTATCTTTCAAGACAGGTCATTTTAGTCACTATTAATCCCTTCAGAGCTGCGGTTATGATCTGAACTCACACGTCTCACAGGAAAAAAATCATTCATATTTATTGCAATATTGGCATGTTGTAACACATTCTACAACAAAGCAAAGCATTGGAGTTACTGCAGCGTTCTGTTTTGCAGATGAATCCAAAAAATGAAAACCTGTTTGTTGCCTTGGGTTTTCAATGTCCCTCCACCCAGAAGAAATAAGCATTTAATAATATACAGCTTAAGGAATTTGTTTGCAAACTTTAGGACACAAGCACAGAGCTGTCATCATGAGTCTTTTATTAAGACACGATGCTATGAGTTTTTCAACTAGATTTGTTGCATTGTAACAGGCTGTAAACATCTGAACACCACTTAAAAACACATGGTGAGTCAATGACATTAAACTGTCATCAGCTTAGAGTGTGCATAAAATGATACAAAGAAGAAATGATCAAAACTTTTAAATACATACTGCTTTGGCCATATTTGAGATATTTTTAATTTAGACTCTTCACCAACAATTCTACCCATGTACTAATTCCCAAATTTGACACTATTCTTGCACTATTTCTACTTTCATCTTTTGTCTGAGATAAAAACATGAAAGTTCTGGTATACTTCTTTAAATCATAATTTCTTAGAATTAATCGCTTATGTTGCATTATTATTTGTAAAGATATAGCATCTACTAATTAAAAAAGTAAAATGTTTCAACATTTCTTTGCAAAATCAAATGTGGCCAACTATACAGTCTCACAAACAGTCAGTCTGGCTAATCCCTAAATATTCACTGACTATAAATGCAACTTCATAGTCTGTGTGTCTATACGTGAGAGTGTGTTTGTTGGCCATGCTGTTCTGACCAACACTGCACACCATCTCAGGAATTTATCTCCATCAGAAACTTTTCACCCCTCTGCAAGTCTTTATCAGCCTTTAACAGCCTCCAATTACACACGCTTCAGCAATTAAGACCATTTCATTACCAAATATAGGCAAACCTATTCCTATGACGGGGGGATAATTTAGTACCTTAAACCCAAACTCAGCAGGGGATTAGAAGGGAAATCTGAGCATAACAAACAATCTTTACTGACTCTAATATACACCCACTCTGGCAGGGCACAATGCTGTGAACTTTAACCTCTGCAGTGACTCTGCTATGCCCGGGTTAACATTACACCCTGTTTTACCTCGCAGCTGTGCCTCATTATTACACCCCATAAAAAGTGGGCAGCCATCGAAGGGGAGCCTGGGCGCTTTTAAAGTACAGAACGAGAGAAAGCGCAGAGGGGGAGAGGGAGAGAGAGGATGACTAAATGCAGACAGAGGCGTTAAGCCATTAAGGACTATTGTTGGACTCAAATGGTCGTCTTATAAGATCTCTGTCAATGGGAAATGGAGCCTAATGACCTGAACAGACTTCAAAGACACACAGACACACTCAATCATGGCCTTTCTCTCTCACACACGCATACATAAAATGGAGAGCAAATGGAGCGTCTTTGGTGTCTGTCCACATTTGACTTCCACTGGAGGAATACTTGTAGAGAGAGGGTACAGGAAAAATGCACGCCCATCTCACCGTATACTTGTTTTGCCTAAAATTAATTACAAGAAGATTGTACACAAGATAAGGAGCAGTCAATTATCATCTCAAAATGACACATACATCTGTATGATTGCAGCAGTGTTGGGTGTAACTAGTTACTAAGTAATTAGTTACTGTAATTTAATTACTTTTCCCTTGAAAGAGTAAAGTAAGGAATTACTCTTATTTTTTCTGTAATTTAAATACAGTTACTTATAATGTAATTAAACTAAATACTTTGTGTAATATGTGTGTGCAATAGTGGAAATGACATCAAAATTCAAAGTCTAACTTTAAAATCCTTGCTTTAATGTATTATTCTCACATTTGTACTTTATGTAGTTTAATATTATTTATTTGAATGAATTAAAAGAGCCCTTTCATGTCTATCCTTGAATCACTTAACTAATCAAGGTTGATGTAGGATATAGAAAGTAATTAGTAATAAGTAACTAAATACTTTTTGGAGAGAGTAATCAGAATCAAAATCAGAATCAGAAGAGCTTTATTGCCAAGTGTGCTTGCACACACAAGGAATTTTCTTTGGTGTTGGAAGCTTCTAGTACAGACATTCAACACAATGACAATACAAGTAATTTGTACACTAATCTAATTACACTGTTGAATATGTAATTAGTAACTAGTAATTAATTACTTTTCAGAGTAAATTACCCAACACTGGATTGCAGATAATGTGGAAGTGACTATGAATGTGTTACTGTGAAAATCAGAGAGGACGGCAATAACTGCTACACACTGCCTGACTTGTGTGTGGAAGCGCACATCCCACATTAAACAATTTTTCTTTCCTTTTAGCTTTTGCTTGTAAGCTTGATTCTTCCTTGACCTTAGAATTTTGTTTTTAAAATGATAGTTTATAATTTACTTGTAATTCATAAGACTTTATATTACAAAAAAGTGTGATATTAATTAATATCTGGTTACAACTAAAGTACATTATGACTCATTTTAACACTTTAAGAATCCAGGAGTGTCAAAAAATGCTTTAGTATTTAAGCAATTATTCTTAGCCTAAAGGATTTTGAATGACATGAGGTTGAGTAAATAAAAACACTATAAATGCTTACCATTTTAAAATAAATCATTAGGGGCCGTTCAATGATTAATCATGATTAATTGCATCTAGAATAAAAGTTTGTGCTTACATACTGTAATATATGTCTGTGTACTGTGCATATTAATTTTGTATTTATATACACATACATATATATATTTAAGAAAAATATAAAAATGAATAAATGTTTATATAGGCTATAATTACAATTTTATTATTTCCTAAATACATACATGTATGTGTATGTTTATAAATACAAAATCAATATGCACAGTGCACATACATATATTATGTAAACTTTAACTCTGGATTCGATTAATCACAAATTTCTTGGCAAGGTTATCTGATCCAACTCCTTGGCAAGCGCAAAACCAAAACCCACAGTAGGTACTCATTTGAAAGAAGCCCTTTGAAAACAATAAAGTCAAGCAGCAAAATAGGGAATAAGTATTTATTTTGGTCTCTTATTCCCTTTCATTACCCACTCACGTTTGCTTCAGGCGAGTTACCCAGGATGCTCAGCAGGACATGGAGGAAAGACTCACTGAGAGCTGGTCTCTTTTCTGCCTGCTTGCTTTATCAAATTTAATTTCCCTCACTGCTCCACGGCCAATTCTTACCTCAGATTTTACATTGATCAAGTGTCAGGAAATGCCCCCACCCACCAGAGTGAACATTGGTGCTATTCGAAAAAAGGTCTCTCTACTCTCTCTCTCTCTCTCTGTAATTACATCCTCCCTGTTTAATACAGACTAGCTGTTAAACAAACAATTGATCCCCACTTAACACATGTACACATTGGCTAATACATTTTGCCAATTCGCCACAGGCAAAAAAAGGCAGAGAAATAGAAAAATAATGAGCATGAAAGATGGTGTCGCGTATGGAAAAGAAATAAAACACCCCAAAAACCAAAAGAGATTATGCATATTGCCATGTGCTTGGTGCGAGTGGAAGGTGTCTTCTCAGTCAGAGCTAATTGGGTGTTTTTATGAGCTTTAAATTGAAACAATAACAGCTGCTAATAGGGACACTGCGTGTGAGTTTAGCATCAGTTAATCAGTGTCAGGGTATTGTGATTGTTAATGTGTGTGCGTGCGTCAGGGTAAAGGAGCTAACAGATTGTGTTGTTTGCCTTTTTGAACTTCACAGTGCTCTCCAGGTGCAGGAGGAAAAACAAAGGGTGTTAATGGCTGTATGCATGAGGCCTGCTGACCTTTACCAACCTGAGATTTTACTGAATGCGTAACGATTGATCAATGAGGGCCACTCCCCCCCACACACACATACACAACACACGCTGCTCAACACAATGTAAACGTCCCTATCTATTGATGGAATGCCTTTTACTGTTTAATGTGGTATTACGATTATATGTCTTAAGTCAATTAAGGAATAGTTTACTTAAAGATAAAAACGTTGTCATTATTTACATTCATTCATATCAGATTTCTAAAATCTGGACAGATATAAACACTATGAATTTTCATTATATTAAAAAAAGCTATGTGAAAATTGTATTTAAAAAATGCATTTGGGTGAATAAATGATTACCGAAATCTCATTTGTGGGTGTGTTGATTTAACCATTTTGCCAATTTCTGCTTTATGTAATTGAATTACACCTAGCACTCTCTTCAAACCCTTCCTCATGTCAATCACAATATCAGCAAATACGCAAATCTATTTACATGCAAAGAGGATTTCTGATTGCATACCTGCAAACTAGTTGCTTTTCTGCGAAATTCGCCATTTTGAATCAAAAATAGGTCATTTATGTGAATCGTGTAAATCCAAAGAGTTTTTTTCTTCCATGGGGGGGTCTTATGCGTTTTCTCCTCTGCCAAGTTTGCAGGTCTGTGATTGGCTAAAAGAAATGTAGACCATTCCAAAGTGTTTTGCCATTTTTGCAAACCTTATGCTTCCACGGATACAGGTGTGATTTTTGAGAACAGGTAGTTAGCAAATGTTGCGTGCAATTCCAAAAAGGTTGCTAAGAACATCTTTAACTGAGCATTTTTTCTTTCTTTATTTTTCCTTTCTTTCTTTCTTTCTTTCTTTCTTTCTTTCTTTCTTTCTTTCTTTCTTTCTTTCTTTCTTTCTTTCTTTCTTTCTTTCTTTCTTTCTTTCCCCCTCTCTCTATCTGAAGTAAGACAGCTTAAGCTTGCTCTAATTAGGGGACATCTGTTTCTATTCCTGTTGACTGCTTTAACAAATATCCTCATATTCATAACAACTCATACCTAATGAGTTACACAGCCCAGGGCAAATCTCATACCTGCAAAAAGATCAAACACCTAGCCTAACAGCATGCATGCACACAAACACCCAAATTAGCACAGATACACAAGCTCACACACTAAGGTGCACTTCCCTGCCAAGTACAACTGGAGCTTCAAAAGACAAACAGCAGATGACACTTGTGAATCTTGTTAAACTGGAGTGAGGTTAGTTTGAAATCTGTGACAGCAATTTTCAGCTTATTAAAATAAACAAGTAACTTCTAAGAAAAATAGGTACTTGCCTCAACTTGATAAACCTATTTGTCCTCAACCTGAAAAAATGAGGGTCAAACCGACGGTCAAAAGTAGAAATTAGGTTTAAATTTACATGCATATGCCAGACACATTTACGTAAGGGAGTTATAGTAAATCCAATGTATGTATTTATTTTATAGCCTATCAGTAGTTGTGTTTCCTAGGAATTGACCCACAACCTTTGCACTGCTAAAGCAACGCTCTAATTGATCAACAGAAACCGGACATATAAGGAGAGAAATTACGTAGATCTTTCTTTTTCTCTGTTACTTGTCTCTCTTTCCCCTGCAACCTCTGAGGTCACTTTGCCGATAACCTTTACTAAAAACAAGAAATGGCCCACAAAAAATATTTTACAAAAACAATGGATGAGTTAAGTCACATTTAAAATATACGAATGTTTTGCAGTTGCTCAAAATATCAAATAATCTGGCATTTGCAAAACAATTATGCTTTTTCAAACTAACTTGTCGTATTGCTTTCAATTTTAAAACATAAAAAACATTTAATTTCTAAGGCCACTGCATATTCTAATACAATAAATCAAACCTGGGACCATTTATCACACTAAATACTGTGAGGAAATGACATTAAAAATGTTTTAGAATGTTAGTGACTTGTGTATGTACTCTCTGGTTACAGGTTGTGGTTAAAGGCGGGGTAACCGATTTCCGCTTTAGACAACTGAGTCGGGCCGAGTACCAAAACAACCTTGTAGCCAATCAGCAGTAAGGTGCACAGTGCACAGGATGGACATTAGCCGAGCTGAGCGCTCACGAAAGAGAAAGATGGGGGTAGGGGTGTTTGTTTTGGTGATTTGAACTTCAAGAACGTCTAAGAGAAATCGGACACCCCGCCTTTAACTGCAGCATTAGCTTTAATACTTTGCGGTTTTCACAGAGCGAGTTGAAATGTGCTCAGATCAGCTTCCCTCAAACAGTCCACTAAACGCTCTCTATCATAAAAATCCACTGACAGGTACACACACACACACACACACACACACACACGCACATGCGCGCACGCTCGCTCGCTTCTGGTCTGACACGGGTCAGTCTCCTTCTTTTCTAATGCGTCCTGCAACCCCCTAAAGACACAATATCTCCTTATCGCAGAGCCACTCTATTAGGGACAAAAGGTCATCCAGGGATATAATTAAACTTATGAAGCTCTGTCTATTCCGCCTGCCTCCAAATGTGCAGAGAAAGCATAAAAAGGTGTTGTGTCCTGTGTATGTGATTATATCTGTCCCATCATCCTCTACACGCTGACCCCAGGGTTCTGGGTTATTGGTCTCAGATGCAGGCAGCTTCTTAATGTACAAAAGAGGGTGTTATTCCACTGCTTATTACAGCAGAGGCATACACAACATGCAACGGCACACACACGCACTTATGCTTACACCACACCACAAGAGAACACAGAGGGCAGCCTTGTGCGTGTGCATGCATGTAAGGTATTGGCGTATTAAGTGAGATCTGAGAAAGGAAAAGGTAGAGGCCACTGCATCCTGCCTCAAATACATACGAACACAACCACAAACAGATTTATGAAGTCGTGCTTTGTTCCTGCCTCTGCACTTAATAAACATTTCATGACGGAAAATCTGCATTCTTTTCAAGTTAGACTGTGTTTCAAATCCTTGTGAGTTGCCTATGAAGGCAGCACTTGAAGGCATCAAACTGTAGGTACTTCCGTTGCAATGGCTGTTCCTAAAAGGTAGGAAACCTTTTTTATTCACCCTCGTGTCATTCAAAACTAGGTAACTCACAAAAGAAGATATTTTGAGAAAGTGGTGTGTCCATACAATGGAAGTCAATGGGGTCCCAAATGGTTTGGTTACTGTCATGAATCTCGGGTGAGGTGAGACACAGTGACAAGGAGAGAGGACCCAAACGCAGACAGCAGGTAAGGGGTTAACAAGACTTTTAATAAATAATTAACCAATCTCAAAACAAAGACCCACGTGGGGGTAAACATAACAAAACAGAGAAACAAGAACAAGATTAACTAAACTGACAAGACTAAACTAATAACACATCACAAAGGAACACTTCAAACTAGACTAACTAACAAGACAAGAACTCACCCACACGACACAGTGCAACATAACAGTACAATGATCCGACACCAGACAGAGAACACAGGGGCATTAAATAGAGGGACAAATCAAAGGGGAACAGGTGTGGGGCATGAACTAATAAACAACCAATAACGAGAGATACAAAAGGGCGGGAACACAGACAAGGACCGGAGAGAGTATCGAAGGCCGACAGGGTCAAAATGACTCTCTCCACACATAACAAGGGATCCTGCCGTGATTCTACCACAAGATCAAGACAGACATGACACGATGAGGCAGAATCACGACAGAACCCCCGCCTTAAGGAGCGATATCCTGATGCTCCAAAAGGCACAAACAAGACAAGACAATGACAAAAACCATAATACAAGACATGACAAAAACATGATACATAAAAAACCAAACACTGACATGGCGCCGGCTGGAATGCCGGCTGGACAGAACATAGCGCCGGCTGGATGGCCGGCTAGACAGTACATGGAGCCGGCTGGAAGGCCGGCTGGACGGTACATGGCACCGGCTGGATGGCCGGCTGGACGGTACATGGCACCGGCTGGATGGCCGGCTGGACGGTACATGGCGCCGGCTGGAAGGCCGGCTGCACGGTACATGGCGCCGGCTGGAAGGCCGGCTGGACAGCACATGGTGCCGGCTGGATGACCGGCTGGACTGGACATGGTGCCGGCTGGATGGCCGACTGGGAGGCCGGCTATCACCGGCTGGGCAGGCCTGGATGTTGACATGACAGGACAGGATGTCGGCGGCTGGGAAGCGCTCTCTGGCAGCTGGGCAGCATCTCCGACGGCTGGGCAGCGCTCTCTGGCAGCTGGGCAACAAACAAGGACAAAAACACACAAACAGAGTCGACTCGACAAGCCTGGGCACCAGCTGGTAGGCCGGCAGGGATCTGTAGCGGGAACAGGACACCGGCGGCCTCAACCCTGGAGGGGAATCCGACGACCTCAACCCTGGAAGGGAGCCCAGCGGTCTCGATCCTGGACGGGGTTCCAGCAGTCTCGACCCCGGAAGGGAGTCCGGCGGTCCCGACTCTGGACTGGAGCCCAGCGGCCTCTACCCTCCAAGGGAGTCCGGCGGATTCAACCCTGGAAGGGAGTCCGGCGGCATCGACCCCTCCTACTGAGATCCCTCTGTCTGCTGGGTCCAAAATGGTCGGATCATTCTGTCATGAGTCTCGGGTGAGGTGAGACACAGTGACAAGGAGAGAGGACCCAAACGCAGACAGCAGGTAAGGGGTTAACAAGACTTTTAATAAATAATTAACCAAACTCAAAACAAAGACCCACGTGGGGGTAAACATAACAAAACAGAGAAACAAGAACAAGATTAACTAAACTGACAAGACTAAACTAATAACACATCACAAAGGAACACTTCAAACTAGACTAACTAACAAGACAAGAACTCACCCACACGACACAGTGCAACATAACAGTACAATGATCCGACACCAGACAGAGAACACAGGGGCATTAAATAGAGGGACAAATCAAAGGGGAACAGGTGTGGGGCATGAACTAATAAACAACCAATAACGAGAGATACAAAAGGGCGGGAACACAGACAAGGACCGGAGAGAGTATCGAAGGCCGACAGGGTCAAAATGACTCTCTCCACACATAACAAGGGATCCTGCCGTGATTCTACCACAAGACCAAGACAGACATGACACGACGAGGCAGAATCACGACAGTTACCAACATTTATTAAATATCTTTTCTGGGTTCAGCAGATGAAAATCATACAGGTTTGGAATGACATGAGGGTGAGGACATGACAAGTGCTGCCAAGATCCCACATTTTGGCCAAACTCTGTATTTATCTTTCAAAGAGCATGCAATCCCAGAATGCATTACAACTATCTTATAAACATACTTCAAGTCATATAATACTGAACTGAAAAAATATAGTTTAAAATAAATAAACAGCTCTCTATTTGGCAAAAAATTGTGTACTATTTGTATTTGTGCTCATTAGTTTGTCATTCCTCTTATGTTGCCTGTATTGAAATCAACTGTGAGTCATTGTGTGCACAATTCGTCGCCTTGTAATTGTAAGGTTCTATCTGACATTTTTGCTAAAATTGAGTTATTCTAATTCTAAAGTTATTCTTATTCTGTGACAACAAATTTACATTATGTGATGTTCTTTCTTTATGTTTGGTACATTTTGGGACTTTTTTAGAAAACAAAAGGTTTTTGGAAGTTAATTGGAATGCAAAAACTTTGAAGCTCAATAACTCAAAACTGCTTATAATTACAAGGCGACAAATTTGCAAGACGTATATTGATTCAAAGCTATCATAACAAATGTTTATGAATGTGCTTGTTCTTGTTTGCTCACATGTATGCGTGTGGATGTTTATATATTCGAGTATGCATGCAGGAGGACTATTGTATGACGCAGGGCAGGTTATAGCCATCAAATCATTTTTAAAGGCTGATTTCCCGTGGGAGTCCTCAGAGGTCATCTCATCGGAAAGGGATAAAAAACAACATTTGCATGCGATTTGTCACACCCACACATTAAACTTTCATCCTGACAAAAACATGTCAAATAAATTTACATCGCCGCTTTGACAGGCCAACACAGGCACGGACACAGACCAATGCCATCGTCAATTATCACAGCTACTTTTACTATGCATCAAACTCATGCGTTGCTCCCCTGCTTTCGTCTTCCCCAACGACCCCAATAAAACTGATCCGCCGGGGCGGATTTGCCTTTGTCACCCACATTATCACCCCCTGTATCCTCCCTCTGTATATCGAGCTGCCAATCAGAGGCGGGCGGATGGCATGCGGGCTGTGCTGATTTGAGGGGGATTGGGCTGTATGCATGGATTTAAATAATAAAAGGGAGATTTGACTTCAGGCCCATGCACAGAGCCCTGCCAATAAGATGGCTGGAAGAATACGGCAGTGTGTGCTCCCGCAAAATAACCGCAAATTGAGGATATAATGAACACGTTTAATATTTCATACGCCCTGGATGGAAATATCTTCGGTGGGGAGATTTTTCTTTCTCTCTCTTATATTTTTTCCCGTCTTAACCCCCACAATGCACACACACCACCCCCCACATTCGTCCATAGGACTTTGGACTTTTCTTGGCTTTGATATCCATTAAAGCGTCTCATTCTCATCTGTTGTTGTTAGAGAAGACTTGAAAAGGGGAGATAATAGTGACAGTTTAAATACTGACATCACTGACAATTACGCACCACCAAAATCCTTTCCCCTTTCTGTTTATCCCTCTTTTTCTTACTTCATCTCTCTGATTCATTGGCATAATAATATGGTAGTCATTGACTTTAATGCAACCCTGATAATCGGCATTACACAATGAAGGCATTGTGTGTTTCTGTATGACAAATCCTGTTGTTTTATACTCAATACTCACACATTCAAAATACTCAAAAAACCCAGTCAAAGCAGAATTTAACGTCTGAAGTCATATAAGAACAGTTTTACTAAATGCTACTCTCTCAGATTCGTTACTAGGATCCCTTACCCAGAGTAAATTTATTACTCGACATGAATGATAGTCATTTCAAAATCCCAGTCCTATGATGTAAAGCTCACAAACCTATATTAGCTACACTGCTCACTAAAGCATTCTGGGATTAATTAATTACCAATGATGATTATTATGAATTTGCAATGTGCCAGACAACTGTATGGGTATTTAAATCTCTCTGCCTCCCCAGTGAAAACTGCCGAGGCTAAAGTTATAAATAAACAGATTGATTATTCACAATGAACTTGTGCAATCACAATAACGCATCTGCTTTCTCTGTAGCTGACAGACGTAAGCTTTTAAAAAATTAATTTCCTCTTGTCCTGGATCTGTTACTCTATCTGCATGGCTTCCATGAATTATTCATGTCGGCATTTCAAACATTTAATGCATGTATTAATTTAATTTATCATAGGCAAAAACAAAAGCCTAACAACACTTGGAAGTGTAGCACAAATATTCAGGCTTTACAATACTTGCAACACGAGCCACAAGGGATTAGATGCGATTTAATATTAGCTGTATAAGAAAGCTTTCATGGGGAAAACACTCTTAAATTAAATATTTTGCTTAATTTATAATACTTGTAAATCAGCATAGTGAAATGGGAAGTTGCGATTGTAAAACGATAAAATGACAGACGAAACTGATAGCTGATTGACAGAACTCGCCATACCAGAGTTTGCACCTGAATGGGTTTGGCCGGCATGACTGTGGTTATGTGATGTATGTGGGTGTGAAGCTGAGAGTGACAGGTCGATGTGTCCGCCCTACTTCTTGTGTTTAGCATTAGCTTCTGATCTCCCCACACACAGTCAATGTATGACATCTGAATCGTCTGATTTAACCTGCCCCCCCCTCTCTCTCCCTCTCTCCCTCTCTCTCTCTCTCTCTCTCTCTCTCTCTCTCTCTGCTTCCTGTTGTTCTTGTGTGATCCTCCACTTGTGTAAAGGATTGGATTTGGACCTAACAGAAACCTGTAATTACACAGCAATTGTGCTCAAGGTAAGCTAGAATTGATGTGGCAGAGGCGCATCCACTGTGAAGACTGTGGGTGCAGGTACTCTGCTGGAGGGTGGTCTGGGAGCCAGCCAGGTAAGAACAGAGATGTTTTAGCTGGAATTGGTGGGCTGAGCTTTGGGTGTTTGGGGATGAATAGTCCGCACCCCTACCTGCTGGCTGTAGGCAGCTATAACTGGCTTAAAATGCAGCTGAGGGAGACTCCATTTGTCTTTTCATAAGAGTGGTTTTAAAAATGCCATCATTAGAATGTGTAAGGGCATTTCTGACGTTACCAGAACGGGAGGTATAACTTGTGCACCTCAAATCCTATTGTCAGTCCAAACTGCCATCTATATTGTGTGTTTTCGTACACATTGCTTCAGGCAATGCTGGGTTTTGCACAATAATGCTGATAGCATAGGGTGTAATAGAAACTATGCAAATCTTTAGACCAGATGCAGACTCACACATACACCCACAGAATAAACACTAGAAGTGACCTCCGTGGGTTTTGTTGGTATGCATTGTATGTGTTTCTGTTAATGCATGCATTAGCTTTTACCGATCTTTAGGCCTACACAAAAGTATTGTGCCGCCAAAAATGGTATCAGTCTTTCACATCAGTTAATGCATTAGCTAACATGAACTAACAATGAGCAATATATATTTTACAGCATTTATTAGTGTTTAATTATATTTGTTAATAGAAATTGCCCAGTTGTCCTTATAATGTACATTAACTTGTAACAATTACTGTAAACAAAGAAACAGTGTTTGATTTAAATACAGTATGTATCAGTAAATGTGGAAATCAAGTTACCTAATCTTAAAAATGTATCAGCCTTATTATATTCTACCACAGTTTTAGCTTTATCCAATGTTACCTTCAGTGTACATACCTATTTAATACATAATGGCCCGGTTTCAGGCTTATGGCTAGTCCTAGACTAAAATGAATGTGTGTCCTGTCTTAACTCAATATAACTTGCCCAGAAATATCTTAAAATATATCAGTGCCATTGTTTTGTCTCAAGATGCACACCAGTATTGTATTTTTGTAAGGAGTTTTTATAAAGCGACATAAATATCTTAATTCAACTAAGGCATAGTCCTGGCTTAAGTTTAGCTGTGTCTGTGAAACCAGGCCAATGAGTTAGGATTACACATACTACATTGTACTAAAAAAAAAAAAACAATATAATTATAATATTTGATCTTTATTATGATTATGATTATGGTTATTATTGAATGAATCAAGGGTCAATTCAACCCCATACACGTTAAGCTGTGTGGGATAAACAGTGTCTCGTCTGTTCCAAAAACGATTTTTTGACCCACATACCCTTGCAGTGCTCCAAACGTCTCATACTGTTAACACCTTTACAGGCAAAGACCCCTCTGGAGTGAATGTGTGTGCGTGTGTGTGTGCGTGTGTGTGTGTGCGTGCCTGCATGTGTATGTGTGAGTGTGTATGTGTGTGTGCGTGTGTGTGTGTGTGTGTGTGCGTGCGTGCGTGCGTGTGTGTGTGCGGTGTCCACACAGACTGACCCCTTTAGCCTTCTCCCTTGTTCAGTTTACTGTGTGGATCTTTCTGTAATAAGCCCCCCCACACGCACACACTTGCCTCCCCTGACAGTTTCCTTTCCAATTTCTCTGCTCATTATGAAGACACAATGGGAAACAGCAGCAGTCTGTGCCAATGCTACTATATATAAATAATGCTAGGTCAATGGTTTTATTCCTCACTCTCTCACTCGGATGGAAGGAGGCATTTAAGGAGGCATTTGTGAGGACCGGCCTGCAGCTGCTTTTTCACTCAATGCCCTTGAGGTGAAAGAAAAAGAAAGGGGAACACTTTACAATAAGACTCAATTTGTTAACATAAGTTAACTACATCAGTTAACACAAACTAACAATGAACAATAATTCAACAGCATTATTATTCTTAGTATGTGTTCATCTTAATATTTAGTAAAGCAGATTTGAAATCGAAAGTTGTATCTATTAACATTTAGACTAAATGTTTAGTAATGCACAATTAATTAATGGTATTGTATTAATATGAATAAAGACTGTTGAAGAATGTCAATGAATGAGAAAGAAAGAAAGAAAGAAAGAAAGAAAGAAAGAAAGAAAGAAAGAAAGAAAGAAAGAAAGAAAGAAAGAAAGAAAGAAAGAAAGAAAGAAAGAACCGTGTCAGCATCAACTACCTTCAAAGGTATCGAGAACGTCATGCTTATAATAATTATAATCAATCGATATCCTCGCTTGTATAATATCAGAAAATAAAACAACTAGGTCCTGCTCCAAGTTGTGTTCAACTTTCTTTTTCCGGCTTAGATAAACAGCCAGCTTGGCCTGGCCCAAAACAAAATTCAACAATTGACATAAAAATCTTCTTTTCCTTACATATTTAAAACCAAGAATGAACACTTCAATGGTGGTTTACACAGAGTGCGCTCCATTCGTGTTTTCTATCCACATAGTTTGAAAAAGTCAAGAAAGAAAGAACAGTCACACCTGTCTTCCTACTCTTTCCACAACTGTTCCAAGTTGACCGGCCCAACCGCTCGGAGACTCCAGGCCATCTGCTGTTAAACACACACACACATGCAAACACACAGTGGACCAGAGCGATTAATGTAAAATTGTTCCATCGAGAGACATTCCGGATAGATAATATTAGCCAATTAATAATTAGCTAATGTGTTTATAATAGGCCTGTGACTAGTGCTAAATGAATGAGGAGATCTGCAGGTGAATCCGTTTTATTCGAGTTTTACTCTGTCAGTGTGAATCATTAACAGCGTGTCCATTAGCTTCAGCTCACCCAACAGATACCTTCAACCAGCACATTCATTCCACATTCGTGGGGGCTCACTTTCCAAGAAAGACTGCCATCAGGGATATTTCCTGATAAACGCACACCCAGATATGAACTCGCAGGAATGCATACACTACGTACGTACACTAATGGATGTTTTATGTGTCAGCACATGACATATGCAAGAACAACGCAACACACAAGAGAAGCAACAAGACAGAGAGCGTCATCCAACACAGAGCCACCGATCACAAGGCCACTTATGACAGTCATTTAGCCAGAATTAGCTGGCAAATTGACTAGGCTTTTACATGTAGCTGTATATTACCCAGGGGACATTGTGGGGTTTTGAGAAGTCCTGGGCTAAAATTGACCAAGGGTCGCACCATGGATACAATGCCAGCCTGAAAGTGCTCGGTGCCCTGTGGGGTTTAAGGGAATGCGGAGGACTCAAATGCATGTAGAGGCAAACTTGTAATGCCAGCTTTGACATCATTGACACCGCTTGCGTGTATTGTAACGACATGCGATGCATCAGTTTGATTGTGTAGGAGTGCTGTTAAAGGGACAGAAAAAAATCTGTCATCATTTGCTCACCCTCAAGTTGTTACAAATCTATATAAATATCTTTGTTCTGATGAACACAGAGAAAGATATTTGGATGAATGATGTAACCAAACAGTGGCCACCATTGACTATTGAAAAATGACAATGGTAGTCAAAAGTGCCCCAGAACTGTTTGCTTTCCTACTTTCTTCAAAATATCTTCTTTTGTGTTCAACAGAACAAAGACATTTATAAAACAATTGTTCCTACTATGGTAGTCAATGGTGGCCAAGAACTGTTTGGTTACAAGCATTCTTCCAAATATCTATCTCTGTGTTCATCAGAACAAAGACATTTATACAGATTTGTAACAAAATGAGGGTAAGTAAATGATGTCAGAATTTTCTTTTTTCTTTTCACTGTTCTTTTAAGATTTAAAAGCTCTAGTGATGAGTAAGAATCTTAATAAAACAAATAAAGATATTTTAAAAATAAGACAAAGCATAAAGATATTTAGGGATGTTCCTCAAAAAAGTATGGCTTTGGGAGACTTTGAATGTAATGCAGGTGTATGGATCCCTTGTTTTCCTGCGAGAGCTGTGACTACTCTTGTAAAACCCTTTTTTGGACCCTTTTACGCCATTTGAATCTGCCTATTGAAGAGGGAACTCCCTGTGAAAATAGACAAGATTTCTAACACACTCGCAAAAAAAAGCAATGAAAAGCAACTGCCCATGCAGAGATCTTGTTACAAAGGCAGAGCAGAGCCAAAATTAACAGCTCTTAGCTGGCGACAGTGTGACATCCAACTCTAGCATGAGCTCTTAACAGTCGTCAACACTGAATTCCACAAACACTCTACCACGTTTGCACCCACACACACACCTACAGTACATGTTAACTCACTCACCTCAACTGCTGCCAATCATTTGTCAGGACGCAGCAGATAGAACAGAGGTGAACAGACTAAGGATAGCTCAATTTGACCTTTCACCTTCAGTAGTGGCCTGAAGCTTGCGGGATGTCAGACCTGTAAATATACACATCAAGCGAAGGGCGCTTAGGCCTTGATTTATAGAGCGGAATTATTCAGCACATCTCTTTCATATTATGTATGCCAGATCACTGTTAACATGTGTAAATCAAACAGTGTTGCAAACTAGTGAGAAGTGTGTGTGTGTGTGTGTGGGTGGGTGTGCGTGCGTGCGTGTGCGTGTGTGTCTGCTTTTTTCCCAGGGCGTTCCCAGTTGATGGCACAACCAGGTTTGATGAGTTGCTCTCTGAGCGATCGTAAATAAAAACAGGGAACACTAGCTCCCAGGACGCCGACCTCTCCTGTCACAACTTTCACCGCACACTGAGCGACTGATACATCCTCCCCCTCTCTTCAGAGAGCCCACATATTTCTAAGCACACATTGGAAATCAATAGAGAGCAAATTATTTATGGAAAATATACTCTGTGCTGAATTATTGTCAATGCAGTGCTTATGGGATGTGGGGGTGGATTATGCTCCGAAACGCAAACACAAATCACATCTATGGGAAGCTGTGTGTTAAAATGTACTGAAAGGCCTGGCCGCTGGTTAATGTCACTGTTGCTGGGGTTTATTTACAAGGAACAGTTTGAACTTTTGTGATAATAATCACCAAATGAGGAATTTCAGAGTTTGTAAGATATTTATTGTTGAGTTTCTCACCTTTTTAAGACGGGACCATGGCCCATAGAGGAATTTCCTGCAGTGGCAAGACTATGTTTGTGTTTCAATAAAGGGAAGAGGGGTCCTTGACAGGCTGATTTACGACAGGCACTTCACGGCAGGACACCAACTCCCACTAGCTCCGATACAGTCGTCACCTCTGCTTTTCTGTTCTCCCTCCTTTCTCCCACTTTTTCTGACAGACAGCAGGCATAACTCCTCTGGGCCGCTCTCTTACAATAACATTTATCATCTGAGCACATTATAAATCACTCTGGCTAAATTGGATCTGATAAGCACAGCAGTGACAGCACAACATCCCCTCTCGTCTCTGCTTCAGATCAGAGGCCTCTGCACTGGAGAGACCACCATGGCTGTCAGAGTCTCTTTTTCCAACAGCCATCATTTATCCCTCCCTAACTGAAATTTAGGCTCAATTTTGAGTAGGGCGAAGGTAATTCAACAAGGGGGTAGATTTGTTTTGAACATTGGAGGGTTGAAATGTCAACTGTACGTGTTTTTATTAATCATTCTAGAAATGTTGACTATCATCCACCCGGAAACTACGCCCCTATGATTCAAACAGATAGGGTCTTCACAATGCTTTTATTTCTAGTATATATCAAGTAATGTATACATAATGCATGCACCTTATCACTGAACACGTTTTCTGCTGGTATCATAATCTGTAAAAAACTAAATGGTTTGTTTACACAAATGATCAAGTTAAGGTGTAGTTGCTATACATGGAAACAACAGGTACTTTTAGCTTTATGTGTCCGGGCAGATATAAAATATGCACTGCGAATTACATGTTACTGTTGAATACAGTGAGGAAACAATGACATCATCATTCCTTGTAATTTGTTCATTAAAAAATCAATCACTGGAAAAATATTACCTGCACAGAAACTAAACAGCAACCACTGCATCAACCAAAGACAGACACGCAAGTCTCACTTTAGAGAAATGCACTTTTGCAACACGGGTCACTTTCAAGCATACACGGACATTCATGGCAGATTTATCGGTTCTGAGGGTTAGAGTCAGGACACAGGCGACATAAACCACCAGGAGGCGTGTCCAGAGAGGGAAGTTTGCTTTTACGTATTTTCTTTTCCACCATTTCAAAACAAGCAGTCCGCAGTCTGAGCACAAGTCATTAAAGCCAGCGTGGAAGTGTTTCAGTCACACGGCTGTGGAGTAATGTGATCCCAAGAGAACAACTGCTGTTAACTTAAATCTCTGAAAAATCCCCCCCTTCTCTCTCAGGTCTTATAATACACAGCAGCTTATATGACTGAATAAACCGGGGTTGAATACAGCGTGTTTGTGTGTTTTTAAGCCCCCCGACAGACATACTTCAATTTAAACATGACCTTTGTACTTTAATAAACAAGACTGATGAATGCTTCCACACATTGGTATGAAAACATATATGTAAAATGTATGTTTAACACATTTTGACCAGTCTATGCCACCATAGACACTCCAGTGCAATCAGAACCGCTTTAACTTAGGAACCGACACATAAACACTACAGAACACACATTAACACGCAACTGCAGGGCCAATGACAAATATTTACACTTTATTTGGCCATTTTAAAGGGACAGTTAAACCAAAAATGAAAATTCTGTTATCATTTACTTACTATCTTGTAATTTCAAATCTGTATGGATTTCTTTCTTCTTCAGGACACAAAAGAAGATATTTTGAAGAAAGCTGGTAACCGAATAGCACTGGCCCCCATTCACTTCTACTGTATGAACGCAAAACTAATGCCATTGGGTAGCGCCATTGTTCTGTAACCAACATTCTTCAAAATATCTTCATTTGTAAAAGTCATACAGGTTTGAAATGACAGGAGTGTACGTAAATGATGACAGAATTTAGATTTTTGGGTGAACGTTCCCTTCAACTCCAGTCACAAGGATTTCAACAGTTCAACTCATGATGCTAGATGCATCTTTATGGTTCTCAAATTGATAAATAAATACTATATAAACACCATGCATGCAAATGACAAGAAAGAAATGTAACGAGGGAGTTAAAAATGTGAAGGACGTGAAAAAACGGCAGCGCCAGCCCAGGTTTGATTGATAAAGTCCTGAATTTGGCTATTTAGGGATGAAGCAGCTTCTGCCAGACAGAAAAGCAATTAATCTGTAAACGAGCTTTACAGCGGCAGCAGCAGGACTGAGCATTAGAACCCCCCCACCCAGCTCTCCTGCTCAGATAAGGCCGCAGACGGCTATTTATTGTACATTTTAATTAAGTGCTTGTTAACGCTAGTTATCTTAACAGTCACAAAATTACCGTTGTAATGCATTTTGTTTGAAGAAAAATGGAGCGGGGTGCGAGTGCTTTTTGAGAGCCAGGCACAGCTTGGCTTCATTTGGAAATCACAGAGCAGGAAGCAGAGAGGAGGCACGGTGGGTGCACGATGATCTGAGTGCGGCGCTAATGGTTATTTAATATGGCCATCAGCGGTTCCCAGTCCCCAGCATACGGAGTGCTAGCACAATAGCCTCCAAACCCTCTTTAACACTTATTTGAGATGACAGGAAAAATGAAACCGTTTGTGCTTTCAATGGAAAAGCAATCATTGGAACATTATCCTCCGCTTGCCCTATCATGCTAATGCTGGGTAAAAATGTCACCAAATGTATTTAAAAGGCTGATGGAGTGGTGCGCTGTGATTCCTGCTGCCCGCCTGATTAATAAAAACCTTCAATTTGTATGTAAATGCAACCTGGGCCTCATATCATCCTCACACCTGCACCGCCGCAGAAAATAATAAACTCAAGTTTGATGCCGCAATTACCAGAGTTTATGGCGTATCCGCAGCAGAGAGTCAGGGGAAGAGAGAGAGACAGAGAGGGAGAGACAGAGGAAGACCGAGCCCTTCAGGGTTAGGGAGGATTGTAATGAGTCTCGAGGTTTTACGGGTAATGAAACCATAGCAGGGTTAGTGGATGACCCCCCAGGACCAATATGGGATTGATGTCCATGTTGCAAATACAGACAGCCCAAACAACACACCTTTGAAACGGACATGGCCCTAATATATGTAACCTAACCCTGAGTATCATTTCGCATGTACCCTCATTTGTTAAATTTACTGCAAAATAGTTTGCTGTTGTTGCAAGGATTTGCAGTTGTTTCTTTGTTTTTGTTGACACGGACAAAAAACCTTGTATGCTTAGATACCTAAGAAATGTTTTATAAGAGATTCAGCCTTTTGCTTTGATTGCTTGTTTACTCTACCAAAAGATGAAAGCATTATGCATGTCACAGAGAAAAGAAAATCAAAGCAATGCAAAGTTTTCCTTCTATGCGGCGATGTCTTTGCGTGAGACACGCTTGACATTATAAACAACTTTCAAAAAAGACGAAAAAAATTCCAAGCGCATGCTTCCACTGATTCTAACTGTCTCAGAATGCATCTAACTAAACAAGAACGTTCATGTACTTCTGCTCTGCTTTTGCATCATGCTTTTACTTCCACGGCCCTCTATCACAAAACAAAAAGAGCGCGTATTGACTCAAACGGGGTTGAGTAGGTATTGCGGAGCACAGATTAAAGGCATGCGTGTGTGTTGACTGAAGTCATGAAGGCGACGTCCCGCAGAGTCGGTCTAGCACAATGCCTTTGAAGTTCAGGTATACAGCACCGCATCTCACCTTGGCCAGAATGACCTGTATACCTGCACATATCAAAAGCCTGCGTGTTGGAGGAGGTTCACGAGTAACTGCTGTTGACGTGCATAGACCCTCGCAGGCATCTCCACTCCACTGCAATAATCATCGAAACAAAAATGATGCAAGAGTGTGATCAGTGAAAATGTGTACTTCTAAAAACAAAGAAACTTCTGTTTTTTTTCTCAAAGCAGTTTGAAATCAGACACAGTTTGTTGGTTATAACAGCACAAACAATTAACGCTTGGCATGGTTTAAAATATTCATAATTTATATAGCTAATGATGACGGTAGTAATTCCATCAGAACCTTACAGTTACTAATCCTAATTTTAAACCACTTGTTTACACCAACCCTCACAAACATTACTATACACACAGTTCAATTTGACCATTTTCATGTTTAGTCATGAATCGTGATTGCCTGAGGACTGTTAGTCAGCTACTAGCTTTATATAGATCTCGATTGAAACATATCTGTTTACCTGTGGTTTCACTGACTAATCATCAAATGCAAAGGTGAAACCAGAGAGGGAGAAAAAGTTGGAAACTTCTAGACAAAGTGCTATACCACAGACTTCAGTAAATCCCCCAGTGTTCTAGATGTGATGGCCCAGTAAAAAAGAGAGTGTGACGCTGATAACAGTCCCTCATCTATCTGAATATCTGCTGCCTGGATAATGGAGTTACACTAGAGTGAACTGAATAGAACAAATCCAGAGTAGAAACCAGCTCAGGCTCAACTCTCAGAAGAGCTTCAGACATCTTCCTTTCACACCCTCTCATTTCCTCCCTCTCGCTCGGCGCCGCGTGGAGATTGGATTTTTACAGATCACAACGGCAAGGAAGCGCACTCATTCAAGTGTGCTCCCCACGAGAAATGTATCATGATCTCTCATAATATTCTGTATACGGCTTCACCGAAGCGCTGCTTTTTAAATGCATTTGTGGTATTAATATTAATATTTATGGACAGAGAGTGCGAGTGAGGGCTGTCTATGCAGAATGGAAGAGAAAACTTACATTAATTCCTATGGAGGGGAAAGTCCAAATTAATTCCAATTCTCATTTTAATGCCTTTATGCTAATGTAGGCACAGAGATAGGGAAGAGAAGCTCAACGGAGAGGAAGGTTAAAGTTTAAAGCACAGAGAGACAGATCACCAGCTTTTTCCGTGATGGAGGCCACGCCGGGCTCTTGCACACAGACACACAGTCACTGTCACACAATTGTAATCCATAGCAAAGTGATACAAACACAATTTAGGCCCAAACACTGAAATACGTTTCATGGAAAGGTTTACACACACACAAACATTTTTTGTAAAACTTAAAAATGTATCATAAAAAAGTATTCCAAACAACTCAAGACACCATCATCTTAAGCCAAATTCTTACTATTTTTCTTCAAATGGAACAAAAAAGGTCATCCATGTTTGGCACAATAACAGCTTAGTAATTGATGAGTTTTTCTTTCTTGGGTGAACTTACCCTTAAAACACAAACAATAGCTTATTCCAACAAATCTAGCATCAGCGCAAAGCAAATCACACCATACCATAAATACATTACTAAATAAATTGAAACACAAACAAAACATTGCAGTCCATTCAACTCCATTATCCATCCCACACCAACCCACAGTCTAATAAAGAGATCTACTGAGCTTTTTGGCTACTCACTTCAGGCTGGCTGAATGAGATTCCAGTCCATCCATTTCAGTTTGTCGAGCTTGCTTAACTGAATCGAGCTCAGCCAAACACAAATAGATTGCTCCTGCGGTCCCTTCACGTCCCCAGCCCCTTCTCTTACACCTGTGATCATTACATATTTACTACACAGACAAGCTCTCCCGGCTGCTGATAGTGGCCTATCCGTTAATGTCTGTGTTCTGGCACCTGCTGGGTTATTGTCATTAATTGAGCTCATTTGAGAAGCTGGTCGGGCAATAGAACGCAGGTGTGTGGGACAACTGTTATTATCCAAGTCCACGGACTGTCGAAAGAAGACGGATCCCTTCATCACTGGAGGTGCTGCACATGACGGCTGTCCATTCTTTCTACTTTTAACCCACATTAGCAGCTAAGTGAGATTTCAGATTCATTAATATTGTCTGTATGATACAAGGCCTGATTTCACACTCAGAGGTGAACATTTTTTCTAATTTGATATCGAACATTTTTTAATGACTAGAATCCAGAGCTCGGTCAATGTTAAAGATATCAATGTTAGTAATTCACAAAAAATATCTTTTGCTGGGTTTTTACAGACTGGGTCACAATGGTGTGGAAATCTACACAGTAAATTTGTTTTTGTCCAAACACAGAAAATTACAATTACACACACACAAAAATATTTTACACAATTATTTATGATGTCCCAGCAGCCATTTCTTCTATTTTGTATGGTTTTTTTTTACAGTGTCAAGTAATAGCACTTTAAGCGCATACAAAAAAACATTTTTTTGTTTGTTTGTTTTAAACACTTTTAAACACCAAATGACCAAAACGGCGATTAAAAATTTTAACGTCTTGACTGAAGTGACACTATGATGAACCTGACAGACTGCATAACAATCCTCAAAATGTCGTTTGACTGTATGAACACTTATTCATCCATAAATTGTATAGACATATAAACACACAAACATACACTCTATCTCTTTTTGACACCCTCACACGCTTTCGGTCTCACTCTCGTCTTCCTCTCCGAGCACATAGTAAGATTTATTCTAGTCCTGAAGAGCTGTGGCCAGAGCTGCTGGATATTTATGGTTTAATAAGACTTACATAAGTCTTGCAGGTGTGCTTTCCGTCCCGCCACCAAACCTATTCACATGATTTATGGAGGGCCTTTGGATTGCGTACTGATTTAGAACCTCTCTCACTCAATCCCTCTCTTTCTCTCGCTTTCACTCTCTCCAGTCGTTGGCCCTCTGGCCGTTTAAAGCCCACCGTGGTGGCTCTTTCTCTGTCTGGATTTTGGGGACATATCTGCTAAAATAGACATCGTTCAGACGGTGACTCGCGTGCTAACAGATGTCGTCCGCAGTGATTTGGTCTGCTTCATTACTGAGAGCGTCTGTTACACAAATCAGATTGATATATAGATACGGTTTAGACGAGGCAAGTCTCTGACAGGTGAGGGAATGCTCAAATCGGAACCCGAACAAGAGCGTGTGCACGTCAGTTGTTATTTCACATGCTGGACCGAGAGACAAAAAAAATCAGATGATACAGTTATCGTTCCCCACGGAGGTAGCTGTTGGATCATAAAAAGCATCTAGGATTACAGTAGTGCAGTAATAGCTTGGGAAATCTCCGCTTAAGAACTGTCTCCGGTGAAAACTTTATAATATAAAAAGTTAGGATAACTGGTCGGCCCATGCCACAGCCGCGCCGTTCTTTAAATCACAAAATGGAGTTTTAGACATGTGAGTCTTTGAGTCGGTAAGAGAGATGAGGGAAGACAGCATCAATAATACAGGATGTCATTTAAAGCTCTGGGTTATGGCTCCTGAGTGTAGTCTGCCCATCTGGATGATGTATTGTTGAGCTCTGTAGAATGACAGGTATGTATGAAGCTAGACCATATGATTTAACAGTGGCACGAGAAGATCAAGTTCATCGTGGCGCGCGCGTGTATGTGTGTGTCAGTGAGTGAGTGAAAGCAGGTTATCAGACAGGATTGCCGTTTCACCAAATAGTCACAGACATACAGACACACACCTTGCTGCCACACAGACACACACTCTCGCCACACCTCGCCGACCTGTCCGCAATCGCCTCCTCCACCTCAAGGGAGATCCTCCATTCTCATGCAACAATGCAAAACTTCCTCATTACCATCTCCTAAATATTCATGAATATGCGGCTGGATAAGCGTGTCACCTGAAGAGTGGCCTTTTACTATCCAATAAGCAGACACATCCATCTCCCACTCTGATAGGCCAAAAAAGGAGAACATCCAGAGCGTGTCTCGACGGAACGAACGGAAAGAAAGAAAAGGAATTTTGAAATGCTAAATAAACGAGGAGGGGTAGACATGAGGCGGATGAATCAGTCATATTGAGTGACATTCCTCAGATCTGAGCATCTTATCCAGGGTGAAATATTCTTATCTGACTGTCATAGGACAAGACACAAACAGGAGGGAAGAGCAGAGCGGGCAGGTGATTGCGGAGAGCCCTACAAACATTTCACTACAGAGAAAGGGAAAAGAAAAAAAGACATAAGTACGTTTTACACAATTCACATCATCTGTTATTAAAAGGATAGTTTACCCAAAAATGAAAATTCTGTCATGAATTACTCACTCACTAGTTGTTCCAAACCTGTATACTGACTTTAAATTTTTGGGTGAACTATCCCTTTAATATCATAGATATTACATTTCCCACATCTAAAAACAACATATTCACAATTAAAAGCTAGTAACAATTTATACTGTTAAATGGTTCCTTAAAGGAATAGTAAACCAAAAAAACATTTCTTTAATATTTTGGGTGTAATTGACTTCCACAGTTATCCCTTTAAGGGGCTTCTTTTCTTATTTAACGTAATATAAATATGTAAAATGATTTATTAGCAGTGTAGGTTGACTCAGTAATTTACCGCAATATTACATTACTGTATGACATGTTTTATTTCAATAATAGCAGTTGCATTAGATGTTACCATATTACGCATAATTTTTAAGTGGCCGTCACTCAGACAGTTTCTGCATGTCTCATGTTAATCTTGAGTACTTACAGAATAGTATCGCACCCTTCAAATATCCGTAGAGTCTTTAGTTTGCTCATATTTATAAAAGACAGATACAGCTGTACGATTATTTCCGAAAACATACTAGACGTGCGGGGGGGAGGGCGGAACTAAAACACGTGCTCACCCATTGCCAACAAAAAACAGACAACTGACTCAGTTTCACTTACCAGGCGCGGTTCATATCTGGCATCTTTTAGCGCTGGAACCTCACTATCTATCAGTTTCAAACGATCTCCAAATCCAGCGTTAAATCCACAGTTTATTTAACATTCCTCACCGAAATGCAGTGAACAAACAAACACAGCTGAACTTTGCGAACGCAGTGCTCTCTCTCTCTCTTGATGTGTGCGCATGCTACTTCTCCCACTCTCCTTGGTTGACGCGTGGCCGTGCTCTTTCATCTGGCTCTCGCGGGTTGACGTGTGGGTGTGCTTTTCCGGGAGAATTGTCCAATAAGGGACTCAGAAAAGTTGTTACGAAACGGATTTTCATGTTTGAAAAAAACTTTCCGAAACCTATAGGAACGCTGGGGGAGTGTATCGAGCACAGAATTACTACGTCATACGTCCAACTCGTTTTTTTGACAAGTTGACCATGTCAAGCATGAGAAGACGTTTAACATTGTAAAGAAGTCAGAATGCATGACACACCATTGCACATCCCCTTTAATGTTGCCTCAGAAAACATTGTTTATTTTATTTATTTATTTATTTGATAGAGGGGGAATGTGGGAAATTAAATGAAGCACAGAAGGAAAATATAACTTGTGTATAATGGAGATCGTCAATGAGTTTGTGTGGCATTAAACAGTAATCAGGAATTCACTTAAGCAGAACTGACCAGATAAGGAAAAAAGGAATTCACCGTATCAAAACCATCACACACTGCCCTATCATTTTCCACTCTTGTCAGGGGCTTTGATGTGCCTTGCTCTCAAAATGCTAGTGTGCTTAAAAAATTGCAGCTCAATTTAAGTCTCATCCAAGGAGCTTACAACTGTAATTAAATCATTAAATTCTTGTCTACGCTTCACAGAGCGTAGAGAAATTAACTTCCCACCAACCTCATTTTCTATTTGAACATGAAATAATGATTTTCTGCCAGTCTAATTACAAAGCCAACATCTGATCAAGCCAGCATCCAGAGGGGATTATCACATGCTGCAGTATTAGAGCTCATTACCAGCTTGAGTGCAAAATTATTACATCTTGTAATTGGATGGTGAGATTTATATACAGATCGGGCCGGTTTCTGTAAGATTGTAATTACAAGGTTCGTTGGTTAGCTACTTATCAGAACTTTGCAGGAAAACAAAACAAATGGCAGGGCGAAATGAGCATGTCATTAACCTGTAACCTCGGAGACAGGGGCGAGAAGGGGGAGGGAATACGTCTGTGCACGTGTGTGCGTGTGTATGTGTGAGGCTCGTGTCTGCATTAAGGGAAATGGGTTCATCCATTTCAGCACCCACTGGAGCAGCCCGAGCAAAACAGTCTGTTTCATTTATTTGACCTACGTAATCTGTGCCTGTTTAAAAGAAAGGAGGTGGAAAAAGGGAAAGAGAAGGAACGGAGGGAGGGGGAAAGAGAGAAGAGTAAATGAGCTGTCTCTGCCAGTAGGATGGGCTCAATGCTTCTATTACTTAAAGCTAACAGGCTGTGAAGCCATTCATTCACAGGGCTGAGAGGAGCTATTTGGGCCTGCTGGGGGAAAGAGAGAGAGGCCGTGCCGCTAACCTGGACAGAATTTGAGCAGTGCGTACACGCACGCGCTAGGTAGAGAAAGAGAACCTTGTGTTCGGTAACGCGTGATATAAACAGGCAACTAATCAATGAAAGAAAGGGCTGAGTTGACGCCGGGGGTGAAAGAAAACAGAGGAGAGAAAAAAGGCGAAAATAAAAATTGTTCAATTACCAATTACCTCACCAACACGTTCTTTCTTTGTTTCTCTCTCTCTCTCTCTCTCTCTCTTTCGCCCTCTTTCTTTTTCTAGAACAAGTGATTTTGCAGCACAAATCAATGTTGGCAGGTCAGGCAGCCAGCTACTAATCTTGGCATTACAGCGCTCCAATCAGCGCGATCCAGGTAATGGAGTTGTTATTGAACTTCATAGTTAGGATTAGATTCTCAGCGAAGATCAATGCCGCTCTGAGATGAGACTGATAAAGGCCTGATAGCAATCTGAATCCCTATAGCCAAGCACTGAGCCTCTCTCTTTTTCCTTCAATCTCAACGTTCTTCTCCTCTTCTCTCTCTCGTTCTCTTGCCTTTTCACCTTATGGTTAGGCTATGAAGGCGCTCATCTCAGCTGGATCAAAAAACGTGCATCCATCTTTTATATTTATACAATGATCTTGACCAGATGTCATAAATATGTTCTATAGTCTTAAGTATAAGTTTCTCAATGGGGAGGATGTTTGTTGACTCGTCTACACCCTTTAAGAAATATAATGATTTCTGAATTACAGACTGACGTAATGAAGATGAAACGCACAATAATAGGAGAAAATTGAGCATTGAGAGATATTATGATGTATCCCAAAGAGCCGGGCTGTGATGAGAAAAGGGAATTGAGTATCTAGTGAGGTAGCGAGTAATGACTACATTTTTTATCACAACTAATGGCCTTTTAATTCTCTTTCTTTTCCTCCTGCTTTATAATGGGATTACTGTATTAATATCACTCCCATTTCAAGTGTTTTGAGGAAATAAGGTAAGCAAACACACTGTGGGGGTCAAAGAGAGCTACAACAGCCACGTTCAAGTACAACGAAAATTTATTAGGCATAATAATTTTGTCATTTATCAATGCTCATATGAAATGCAGTTTGTCGACTGTGGTATTTCCTCAAGAGGAGAAAAGGCCTCACAAACCCTGAGTGCAATGATACCACGACCTGTAGGAGCGGCTCGCAAAGTTGATTTTGTTAAAGCTCACGAAAGTACTTCAGTTATTCCAGGGCTCCTTGTGGCCATTTAGCAAGTAGCTGTACGGAGGCCCCTTGACAGTGCCAAATCAATACTCAATCAATAGCTAAGGCAAATCAATCAGCCAGGTTTTCTTCTCAAAATATTTAATTAAACATGGTGGAAAATAACTCTAGGATTTATTGTTTGATGCTAAGAGCATTAGTGATTTGCCTTTTCCTGAGTTACGCCTGAGGCCCAAGTCACCAGAGCACTGCAGGAGCTCAGTGGGACCAGGGGAATAGCATAGACACTTTTCCAATATATAATAATGCGTGTATTTATACATGCGTATGCGGCTTCTTGACACTCTCTCTCTCGTGCTAATCCAGTGCTCTAGCCGATCGTTTGAGAGAGTGAGGAGAGACAGGGAAAGCGACCCAGCAGAGCGCTATGAATTTAGATAGTCTCCATTTAACATCTTAATCCTTCACAAGCGTCCTACTGAGAGATGCACCGCTGTCTCTGGCGAGCTGTGTGGTCGTGCAGCATGAATCATATTTTCGGGCAAAGGTTTGTGGAGGGCTAGATAAGAGTTTTGGGGAGTTAATGTGGCTACCAAATCATTTTTAATAGGTAGATCCGATACGTATCCGAGATGTAGGTGCATCAATACATTTACCCATTGTTTTAGTTTTGTGCTGCATATAACCACTCATCTCTCTACATAATATGCAAGTATACAAAACAATATTTGACTGAATTTAGTATTGGCAGTACTGAAAGACATTTATATGTGCTGGTAATATAGAGGCGTGTTGGGTTATGAGATGAGGACAGGGGCGTTAACAGGGATGATGAGGGTGGCATTGTTCTCAAGATCTAGCAGCTCTTCCCAAGCCCGTGTGTATGAAAAGGGAATTAGCGGAGTGTGTGTCTGTGTGCGCATGTAATCATCGCTGGGTCACAGTGGAGTGACCTACCAGCTGAGTCCATTGCTGCTCCACTGCTCACGGGCTAAGAAATGGCCTCAAATACACAAACACATGCGTGCACGCTCGCACAAATAAAGCGGGTTAACATTTGCTCAATTACACAACTCAACTCTGAAAGCTAAATCGACAAACAATTACAGTCGGCAGCACACAAAAGAGACAGAGTGATCTTGTTATCTCAAGGTCTGGAGACCCCAGACACAGAAACGGGTTAATGTGTTCTGTGTTGCCTTCTCGCCAAACATAACCAAAACCAGCTGTTATTCATTGCTTAAAAGTATTATAATATACATTTAAGCACTATAATATACAATATCATATCATATCATAAATGATTATATTTAATATACAAGGTATTGTGTATGGCAAGTCTACTTTCATTAATGCACCAAACACTTTGTTTGGAATGTGTATAACGGCAGTGCTTAGGTGGTCTATGTCATATCACTAACTGCATGCTGAGTTTAAATGCTGGCAGTATAAACTGCACTGACCTCACTGTTTTGGCATGCTGTGCCACTCAATAATACTGATTACACACATACACTGGAGATCATAATGCTAGTCCTGATAACAGACTGTGAAATGTGTGTTGTCGGCTAGTTATGAAAAACAATAACTCTGGACAAAAACGTCTGCAATTTCTCTAAGACACAAGACTTGCATCTGGACAGGTAAACCATACAAGTTATGCAATGTTTAAAACCCTGCTTGACATTATTTGTGAGACAGCATCAATATGTAGTCTAAAAGCTATTCTTCCCGCAGGTTATCGGTGCCTCTGGGTGGATAGGGGCCTGTGTGTTTGTACAGCTGCTTCTCCTGCAGCTACATACAAACCTGCTGCAGCAGCTGGAAAGAGAGAGAGAGAGAGAGAGAGAGAGAGAGAGAGAGATTTGCAATGGACTGGATAAATATCGCACATTTCAGATTACTGCTATAGCCCTAGGCTCACTCTATATGTCTGATTGTCTAATTAAAGAATAAAAACTGTTGTTTTCTCTTTCTATCACTCGCTGTTAGTGTCAGCATATTAAAGGATTTATAGCTGAATTCATTGTGTCAAAGCAATTTGCGACTTGGGGCATCTTGTAGTTTTTCTGCTATTCAGCTCCAGTCCTGAAGGGACACTGTCCTGCCAAGTTTAGTTCCAACCCTCATCAAACAAACTGTCATTTTCCAGTAATCCTGAAGAGTTTGTTTAGGTGTGTTTGATAAAGGTTGTAACTAAACTCTGCAGGGCAGCAGCCCTTCTGGACCGGAGCTGAATAGGCCTACTGTAGACATTAGTCATGACACGCTACAGTTTAAATTCATAAGAAAAAAATCCCACTTACTGCTTTCAGGCTGAAACCATATTTCCCTAATGCATACACCATAAACTGGAGCCCTAAGAATATTTAATCCAAATAATCTCACTTAATCAATTAAGAGTTTTATGTTATCCAAAAATGCTTTAGAAGTCTAAGTAATTAATTACAGACTGACCTCTAAATAAAATGACTCAACTAATAATTATTTTACATAACGTAAAGTTTAGATGTGTGTCACCACATTACATAGCTAAAACATTACATGGCTAAGAATAAGTAAGCAGATCGCTTACTGTCATTTCTGTTTACATAAATATGAAAAGGTATTTATTGTATCTGCTCAGCAAGTATGTGCAAATCAGTTTTAGCTAGAAGGAGTGATTTCTTAACAACCAACCACAAAAGTAATCTGAGAATTCTGAATGGTGATTGTGCATGCTGGTCTTGCCTTTAAACAGTAACACACTCACATATAGACACCCTCCCCTTTTCTTTTCCTTTCTGTCACTTCTCCATAAACTGACAATGGCAAAGTAAGCCCAGCTTGTATTTTAATTCAGGCCTGAAGTTACTTATTTCAGTATTGATCAGCTGTGTAATGCTGAATCAATGCTCATCTTGTTACCTGGGCTATACCCATGTAACACACTGATATCCCGGCCACAGGAACGCACTCCCATTGCAAAGTGACTTCACCATAAAATCAATGGCTGCTTTGTTACTGATACAGGAGACAACTACATGGAAAAAATGCTGGTGGAGTGCAGAGAACAGTGCATGTGGCTAATATTCACATAATCATTTGTTTGATAAAAATAATTTATTTATGAAACACTGCAAAGTTTGTTGTGCTATGTTCTTTTTTATGGATTACATTATTATTATTAACCCCATTATGTGACCTACAAAAAGTAGGGAAACTGGAAACCAATGCATGCCACACCTAATCTATTCATTCTCTAAAAATTCACTCTAAAAGGCAACTCAGAGAAAGAAGGAGCTCTTGTATGTGTGTGAACTCTTTGCTGAGAGGGCAGATGTTGGTAAATAGCGATAAATGAAAGTGACCCTGCCTTGCTAATAGAACAACTAGTAGCTCGCGCTATAGACGCCATCAAAATATTTACCAACGCAGCGCGCGCAAAGACCGGCCATTCGACAGCGCTGACCTTCTCAATCAATTACTGCGCGTGGCCGCCGCTGGCTGCACAATTTACCGAATCCAAATTCCCACTTTATGGCCGCGCTGCTCAGACCGTATGACTGCTCCGTATGCGCCGGTGAAACAATTGAGAATAAACCCCTGCAGATTTCCGCAGCCTCAGCACACAAACACGGGGACTTCAGCACTCATTTTAGAGACTGGAGTTTGTGCTGCGTTTGTGCTTTGGTTGTATTGCCATTGTCACACACCGTGACAATGTAAGATATAACATCAGTTATAATATTAAGATATTTCGTTCTTTTCTTTTATTTATGTAGACCTTTGCTATTGTCAGAATAAGAGAACTAAATTCCCCGTGTCAGTGCAAAGGAGGCATAAAGGTTAAGAAAATCCCCAGTGTATAGACCGCAAAACATTAAAGCGACCTGTAATGTAAAGCACCTGTTCAGTACAACAAGGCCGGCCGTGCTGGGGCTCTTGGACCTTTGGTTAATGAAGGGTTAAAACAGCCTTCGCAGTTTGAATGTGGTTTTTGATACAATTTGTTAAAGAGTTTTAATAAGTTGCAGTCCATTGACTACTCTTAATTTGTTTCAAATTGCTGTGCGCGCCCAGGGAACAGTTCAAAACTCGTCACTTTCTCTTCCAGTGCAAGTTATCGCTTTAATAGACACGATTGATTGAAGAAACCTAATTAAAATAACATTAGTCAAATTATGCGAACAGCAAAAATTAAAGTTTAAACATATTCAGAAAGTAGGCTTGCTCTTGGGTCAGACTGTGGTAAATTTTTGAAAGTATTTAAATAATTTGTGAATATTGTCAGATATTGATAAATCAATATATTTAACGTTTTTATTTTAGTGACTTTAACATTGCAACGGAGTTTACTGCTGTTGCGATAAATAATAGTCTATGTGTAGTTACAATTTTTCTTCTGCACATTTAATAAAAAATAGTTAATAAACGAAACGACATAATAAATATATCTTTTCTGAATAAAAGATAATGTCAAACCACGCATTTTAAAGTTCAAAAACTATTATAGGCTACTATTTTTGAGACCCTCGGTGATTCTGTGTATTGAGAGGAATGCTGTTCTATATAATTTTCCTGCTGTAACCAAACGATTACCTGCGAAATTAAGTCTCTTAACAAAACCTGTAGGCTGACTTGTCTTTCCCGACTCGAATCGGAACTGACCAAATAAAACATGTTTGTTGAAGTTGTAAAAGTAAATGTGATTTAGGCCAGTCACTCACACGCACAATTCTCATTCAGCCACCGTCGAACGCATTCTAAACATGAAAGGTCATTAAGTGTGTTTTCTTTTTAAATCTTTTGTCACCTCAATTAACAGATCAGAATCAGAAAAGACCCTTTAAAAGAACATGTGCGATTGGGTATGTGTAACTTGTGTCGCCTTGGCATTAGAGCTGATTCAGAGGTGTAATTTGAAGAGCCCCTGTTTGAAGTCTTTGATCAGTGCTGTCACGGGCGTCTTGTGTATTGCATAAGGAAACTCTTTTGAGCACAACGTCTCTGCTTGTTTATTTGGATGCGTGTTGGAGAATGCGAAATGGTGTCATCTGCATAATTGCTAGTAAAGGAGTCACAGAAATCATCCCTCAAGTCACACATCCGAGAGATTGCCCTATTTATGCGCGTGATATTGGTGCGGCACTTTGTAATGCTGGCCTGTGTTTAATGCATACACTCATATATATATATATATATATATATATATATATATATATATACAGTATAGTATTTATTATTCAAATAATTTTGCATTATTTGCTTACTATTATTATCATTAGTTTTATTATTTATTATTTGTATCATTGTTGTTATTATTACAACAACTATAATATTAATAATTTGTTAATAATAATAAACATTTAAATTGGTATACGATAAGTATCTCCAAGGAGTTGACAAGTAAGTGAGAAACAGAGAAAGAAAACACTGTCCTAATGCTTTTTATGACTGTCCCAGTTTACTGGGTCAGTGTGAAAGTGTTAAATTAGTGTATGTGTTTTGATTGGGCCAATAAATCAGGGGCAAACTTTGAGGCCCTGACAAGTCCCGGGATGAGACACGTGTCCATCCAAACTCAGAGCGCTGAAGGGCGGACACCAACAGGCACACTTATCCTTCATCCCGTAAATCTTCCTATTTCAAGTAGGCTATATAATTTAAGTTAGTTTGAATAAAAAATAATCGCGAACATGTTTAGGAAAAATCATCCACATAACCATATAAAAACATAAACTATGCTTTGATTTAAGATAAGGGTTTGCTGCATTTTGCATTGTCCCAGATGGCGCCGTGTTGTGGGGTCAGCCGGGTGGGCTGAGAGCTCGTTAGTTCTGCAGGTCCGTGTGGGTGTTATTGGCGGTTATGTAGTTATTACCATCCGCTCTGAATGGCATCAGACAGACTGCTGTTCTAATTAATAACCCCGTAATCCCGCATTGTCAGACGTCAAAACACCAGCACGTGGTAAAAAGAGTACAAGAAAATCAGAGAGTGAATATCCAAAGAGCCCATACAAATGACATTCCAGATAGAAATTAGGATGCCATAAAATGTCTCTAATCTATTTAAAAGCAGATGGGAGATTTAGAAGGAACATTGCGTTCTTGGAAACCATATCACAATAAATCCAAGTCGTAGTTATTTCACTCTAATCTTTTATTATTGATTTAGCCATCCTATACTCAAATAAACGAAACCCGTTAAATCACAAATCAGTGTTCTTGTTTAGAAGACGATTAGCAGACATATGATGACACTAGGCTAGACTAAGCATAATACGATCAAGGATGTTTCCTACATATTTTCATATATTGATTCATGGAATTTCAATCGTGATGACCGTCCTTTGTTTTAATCCGTATTATTTACAGAAGGTGCGGGTTATATCAGATCTTTTCAGTAGATATCTGTCAATCTGTAGAGTAATCCTTTAGTTTAATCGGCAAAAATATGTTTTTTAAGAGCATTAGCTTTTACACATGAATGCAATTGAAACATTTGCGATTATAATTTAATATGTCAAAAAAACATTGAAGATTGACAGCTACGATAATTGTGGTTTAATTAAATGCATGTAAATAATAATAAAAACAATTTCTTATTCATAATAATATAATCATAAATAATATAAATAAATACAACTCACTTATAATTCGGCAAAATCAACAACAGTGCATATTGCATATTGCATAGTTTTCAGCTCTTCTCCACTTACTCTGAAGGCGAAAAGAAAAACGCCAATGTTTTGATGTTTCATTTTAAAAGGCGTCAAAGGACCCCAACCGGCTCGCTCCATGTTAGTTGAACTAAAAACGATCTTCACACAATTTTCCTTTAGTACTTCGCAACTGCAAGCAATAAATTCTCTGTATATTCTCCCATTAAAACTTTAATGTTCTTCATTTCACGTGGTTATAGACGCGTGGCAAAATAAAGTCACAAAAGATCAGCGGGAAGTTCAACTACTCAACAAGAATTAAATATTTACCATTTCGAGGATGATCAAAATTTTTCTGAATTAACACAAGAAATGGGAAAGGGCTGAAGCGGCGAACAAATAACAAATGAAATGATTGGCGAGCCATAAAATGAGATTTGAAACTCATACAAATAAGAGATGGCGACGTCAGAGCTCTTATCCAGACGGAGAGCAGGAGCGGAGAGAGAGAGAGAGAGAGAGAGAGAGAGAGAGAGAGAGAGAGAGAGAGAGAGTGAGAGCGAGCGAGCGAGAGACTGTAATTGGGGGTGAGACTTGAGAAATAGGAGGAGCTTCTGAACGACTAAAAATGTCAATCACAAAAAGGAGTTCCAATAATCTAAAGCAATCTGTAAGGACCTGACCTTAGTCCATTCAGATCAATAGGGAAGTAAGGGAGGAAAGCGCAATCGGATCGTTTACACTGGCTCTTTCGGAGGAAATATAGACTTCCCTGACACTTTGTACTCTTTGTAAAGTGGATATCGTGGTGCGCACTGAGAGGGCGATACGCCGCTTTTTGTGACTCCAGCAGACTTTCTCCACAACAATGTCTTTCCCACAGCTGGGATATCAGTACATCCGACCCATATACCCGCAGGACAGGCAGGGGATAGGCAGTGCCCGAGCCGGGACAGACCTGAGCCCATCCGGAGCGCTATCCAATGTTCTCTCTACAATGTACGGATCACCTTTCGCTGCTGCACAAAGCTATGGAGCTTTTCTACCTTATTCAAATGATCTATCCATTTTCAATCAGCTGGTGAGTAAATATATGTTTCCTTGGTAATGTTTTCTTTCGTTTTAATTTAAATGTATAAAAATTCAGAAAAGAATGTGTTAGAAACAATATAGCCTAACTTCAGCTTTCAAACTTCATTGTTTAAAAACCATTCTTAAATGCTATAGTTAAAAAAACTGTAGTTAACTTTTACTCCGTTTGGACAATACAAAATCAGTTTTAAAAAGAGCTGCTCTACAGAAAAAATAAGCGCGAAGTGCTTCTTGTGATTTTAATGTATGTGATTTTAAAACCACTGCACAATTGTTTTAAGGTTGCAGGATGAAAACAAATAATTAAGTCTCAAGAGTTTTAATGTGTGGCTGTAATTTGTTTCATCCTGTCATTTATAAATGTGTGTGTGTATATATATATATATATATATATATATATATATATATATAAAATGCATTTCCTGTTCGCAAAAAAAATTAAATGAGGGAAATAGAAAAAAGGACTAAAATCATAAATTATTCAGCAGCAATATATTAAAAAACTGCAAATGACTTCAAGCAAATAGCAGGCTAAGAATAATGTTAGTCGAGTTAATGCTTGATCCATGTTTTGATTTGTTTTTTTTAGGGGGCACAATACGAACTGAAGGACAGTCCAGGTGTCCAACATCCTGGATTTGCCCACCATCATCCCGCTTTTTACCCATATGGTCAGTACCAGTTCGGTGACCCGTCCAGACCCAAAAATGCCACAAGGGAGAGCACCAGCACACTCAAGGCCTGGTTAAGCGAGCACCGGAAAAACCCGTATCCCACCAAAGGCGAAAAGATCATGCTTGCTATCATCACAAAAATGACCCTCACTCAGGTGTCCACCTGGTTCGCCAATGCTAGGAGGAGGCTAAAGAAGGAGAACAAGATGACATGGAACCCACGGAGTCGCACAGACGAAGAAGGAAATGTTTACGGCAGTGACCACGAGGGAGAGGACGGCGACAAACGGGAGGACGAGGAGGAAATCGATTTGGAGAATATTGACACGGAGAATATTGAGAATAAAGACGATTTAGACGAGCAGGATGAACTGCATTCTGATTTGAAACTGGACGGCAGGAGCGATTCAGAAATTTCAGACGGCTTTGAGGATTTACAAGGGCCAGAACAAAGGTTGTTAAAAGCGATGGTGAAAGACGGTAAAGGTGTTCACGGTGACCGTGCAGAGCACTTTCACCATCACCATCATCACAACACCTTAGAACTGAAAAACCAACAGGCGAACGCCGAGCCGGTCAAACTCAACCAAGCCATCATCAACTCTCCACCCACAGAAAATAATCCACAGCCGGCCCCAAAACCTAAAATATGGTCTTTGGCAGAGACGGCAACAACCCCAGACAATCCACGAAAATCTCCTCTGATGAACGGAACTTCAGCGGGTTCCGCCGCTCAGACCATTATCACTCCTCACAGACTCCTTTCGTGTCCCGTAGGGAAAATCCAGAGCTGGACAAATCGGGGTTTCACCGCACACCAGCTCGCTTTGCTGAACTCTAACCACTACTTAGGACTCAGTAACCAGGCTTCGGCGAACGGCCTTGCCCTGTACAGTAGACAAGCAGAGGACAGGAGTCAAAACTCCGAGTCCACAGTCACAGGTACATGTCACGCACACTGAGCAGCGGAGAGATTTGAAAGTAATGCTTTTTATTAGACTGTACTTACAGACTGGACGCGCACCATTTTTTCTCTCTCTGAATCCATTTTCATTTGCTTACTACTGTGAAACATTCACACTTGAAACGCAAATGCCTGATGGAGAGTACTTATGATTTTTGTTTTCATCTTCTGCTTTTAAAATAGTCTGTTAAATTGTATATGGTGGAAAATGTTTTAGTGGCCTTTTTCAAAGTGTTATTGTGTGATTTTTGATATTTCTAGGCCGCAAACTTTTTTATTTTAAACAAATGGATGAAAAATCTCAATCTTTATAAAAAGGCTCTGCTTAAAAAAGGGAAAAACGAATTTGGCAGTTTAATTGATTTTACTTTTCTTTTGTTGCTATTGGCTTTATTATTTCAGAAAGATCTAGTGCCTTGGAAGCTGAGAAAAAGTTGTTAAAAACAGCCTTCCACCCTGTTCAAAGACGGTAAGAGTGGAGATCTAACATTATATGTCCATTATTTTACTTTAGTGTGTTTCTTTGGATTTTTTTACATTTAAATATCTCGTTATGTCCATGCATGACTGTCTAGTCACGCGCTCGGGTACTTGGTATACCGTGGTCTAAATATGATTTATATATTGTGCTTGTGCAATAATAATAAACCGAGATGTCAAACCAATAATTCTCCAAGTGCGTCGATGCGATATTTCAAAATGCTTAATTCAAAATCATTGTTGTGTTCTATATTTGCTTGCACATTTAGTTCTGTATTGGCCCCGTGTTTTTCATGATTCCCTTCTATATCCCCATAGGCCCCAGAACCAACTCGAAGCTGCCATGGTATTATCCGCCCTCTCGTCTTCCTAGTGTTTTCTCTCTTTTTTGTTTAATTCTTACTTTAACTTGTGTAAGGAATGTAAAATAAAAATAACACACTTCTGTATACTTACATTGTAAGCATGTCCTGTGTACAATGGCTGATGTTAATGCTATCAGGCCAAGTAGTCTGTGAGTCTCATTTTCTTTTGTAAGCTCTGTGAGGATTTGATGTTGAAATGTTTTGTATATAACGTAAAGAAAATGTATATACTTGTGATCCAAAATTGTACAAGAAAGTCTATATTTTGGCTAATAAATGAACCGCTGCAACTTTACCGTCACTTTTCTCCTGTTTTTGAAGACACGGTGAAGGTTTTAACTGACACTGGGTATTCTATTTTTAGGCTTTACTGTGTAAAGCCTTAATGGGAAACGTTAACTAGAGTGTATGAGGTTTGAATCGGTGGATTTTGAGCATTTTCCTATTTCAGGGACTTAAGCGTAATTAGCTTCTTGAATCGCGCATTTGGATATTAATGTATGGGGATTATCCCCACTGAGGCGGAACAGCCAATATGAAATGAATAATCATTTCGTTTATATTGGGTTGAAATAGCATACAACTCAATTTCACTGTAATGAGAATTGAATATTTTCTCCTTTGAAGAGGAAAAAAGTATGAAAAGTGCTTTCCTCCGTTAGTATAATTTACACTCGACTAATTTTCGAGATTCGGCTTTTAAAAATGTAATGAATTCTAATCAGACACTGATGCTGTGCTGCTTGCCATATGCCTTCAATACTGTGAGAAATGATTTATTTATGTGCGTTTTCCCTTTTGAAGATAATTTGCATGGCAGCAGCTTTGTTTCAGGGCTCCGAAAGTTTGGAGAAAATTAGAGTTGGAGCTCCCTCTACAGTCGACTCTGAACGGCCTTTATATGGACAGAGCTGTTTTGATCAGTCTTTAATGCATAGTAATTTATCTGAAAAGGTTGATAAGCATTTTACGGATCCTTTGTTCGTTTTAAGAAATTTGCTGTCAGCCAATAAGCTTTTTCAAGTCAGTGTTTTCACAATTAGAGAGCGCCAGGTGCATAAAAATGACGCAAAATTACATAACCCACAGAAGACCATATTCAGTGCGGCTAAATAAATAAGGAATGCTGTTGACAGAATTACCAGCGTAGGTTTAATGTCAAATTTAATTTCCGAAGGCCCAAACTTGGAAAACAAATATAAGAATTCACAATAAAATAATTAAGAAACAAAATTAAAATGAAAATATAAAAACAAATTACTGCTGCCATCAAAACAGCATTACAGTAGCCTACATTAAACATTAAACACCGTAAACAAATGACAATTAACGAAATAATATATGTTTAAACTAATACATAAATAAATAAGAGAAAGGCATATTTTAAAAAGGCATTTTTTCCATGCCTGTCACATTGCCAATGCTTTATTGACACTGCGTGCACCAGTTCTCTCAGCATGGTCAACTGGTACGTCGGTCTACACAAACAGGATATTGTCATAAATCATGCAGTCGTGCCTCTGCCTCAAATGAAACTACAACACAGTCAGAAAAAAAACGAAAAAAGCTCTGTCCTTAAAACAAATAAATAAAATAAACGAAATAAAATATATTTAGGCTACTTGCGTCAGCGCTGTTTTTATTATTTAATTTAATTAAAAAATATATTTTTTATTTCAATGAAATAATCCTAACTCTCTGCAGAGATTTCCTTGTAAAAACCATAGAACTGGCTATGAATATTCACAAAAGTCTTTGTGAGGTTCGTGACACTGCTGTAAACATCGTTCTGGCCTCTCTTTGACTCACTCTCTGACGCAGCCAGAACTAAAAGTGCCACAGCTCGCCAGTGACCAACATCTCCCATCACTGGTGACCCTCTTACGAGCAGCGTGCAGGTCAAGAGGGAGAGACCAATAGCAAACATGCTCGCGCTTGCGTGCATTTTTAACTCTCACAGAAGGAGAACATATAGACGTTACTTTTGCCATGAAACAAAACTCCAAAAATCCTTAAAACATCCATGCGTTCAAAAAAATTGCACTGCTTTCTGCTAGATGTTTACTTTTCACCTATATATTTCGTCTTTCACTAGAAACCCATTCGATTACATTAGACTAGATTGCCAGTGGTCACTCTACCACATTGGGATTTTCAACAGAAATCGCACGCCTTTTACAGTGACGAGCAACGTCATTGATGCTTGTTTTGCGTGTCCTATTGCGCGCACAGGGACCTGAGCCACATTTGATCATTAAAATCCATTTGAAATGCTACTGAAAGGATGACACTGCGGGCTTCACGGCGTCTCTGATCATTGCGTGAAATTAGGGATTAAAATGGCTTGCCAGAAACAAAGTAATCACCGATACCGATGTCGCCATACGTGTCCAACCGCGTTCTTTCTCAACTCAGCAAATGGAGTGCATTAATGAACATTTTGCTCTGAGCTACGCTGAGGACATTGCGACTGGGGCTGTTAGTGTCACTCATTTATTTAGAGTTAAATGGATGTCCTTGTGGCTAATGAGCAATAATCAACAGTGACTCCGTTGTTTTATTCCAACCCTTCCAGCAATGATAAAAACCGCGAGCCGGGAGACATAGCTTCCCCACCTGCTATATTAATTCTAATTTTAATTCCAACATATTTCTCACTAAGATATCATCATTGATGTAAATAAACGCAAAGGCTGCATGTATACATAACCCATGTCTTTTCTAGCACCGCCTATCCGCAGAATCTGTGGGAAATTCTCCACCATTGACACTCTCCAAATAAATGGCAATTCAGTCTATTAGCCACCACTAACCCATTATATATCCAAGTACCATTCTCCCTCTACATCAATGACAGAGCTGCATAGCTGTACCACTCACTGTGAGGAATGCTTTGTTAAATACCAATTTGGATGGGGGAAAGCGATGAAACACAGCGGAATCAAAGGGAAATCTAATCTATCTTTCTGACTCGCCATTGATGCCGAGAGGGAGGACAGAAAGGGTTAACCCTTTTAGACCAACCAGCCAATGGAGTCATCAGAAGCCTTCTGCATGGATGGACAGGACCGGAGGAGGACCCGAAGACCAGAGTGGGCTGCTGAAGGGGCCAGAGTCAGGCTGTGAAAGAGAGGACCAGCCCTGTGCCATGCCCCTGTCCTCCCCTCTCTGTCAGTGTGTTCTGTGGCGACGCTGTCCCACCACACCCCATCCCTGTGCTGAGCAGGACAAATGTCAGCGCTATTGTAGCCCTGCAGAAGCTTTGAAGAGGCCTGTTTTCTTTGTGGAGGTCACTAATCCTTTTATGAGGCACTGCTGATTGTTAGCTTGGCAAACACACACAGCTCAGAGCTCAAGGATCCACACACACACACATCGACACAGCAGTGTTTGTAGGATTTTTTCCTCAGACATGGCTGACACATTTAGGTGACCTGTAAGGCTATAGAGGAAAACAGTTAAAGCATAGAGGACACATGTTCCACACTGTCACTGCGCATGAGGTTACAGGCCATCTAAAAACTTCTGCTGCCTCAGAGGACAGATACCCATTTGCAAATCTTGTTTTACACACGTAAACACCAATCGCCAGCCTTCGGTGTCTGTTCTGCTAAAGCCAGGATTAGTTTTATGACACAAGAAAAGAACTATTGAGTGTTCAAACCTCACCGGCATGTCTTGATGTTTACCAAACCGTTCTATAAACCATCTATAAGCTGAACACAATAATGGCACGTCAGATGTAGGAAATGTGATATTTTGAGCAAAGGGACATTGCGTTTACGCCGTAAAAGCAATGAAAGCCGTACATATATCGATACTGTGTGCTGCGTATTCATGGCAGTGGTGAAGGTGCGGTGGGATGTTTGTTAGTTGCTTCTTTTTCTGGCAGGTCTGGGGACAAAAGAGCGTAGAGTGACACTCTGTAGGGCAGGAGGCGGGGCTGTGTAGAGTGCTAATTTCATGCCCTTTGTTGACAGAGGTTAGAGAGAGAATTCTTTCACTCCATCTGAAAGACAACAAGTGGGGCAGAGGGTTATGGGTGTAAAAGGAAGAGGACAGCCAAAGAAAGAGAGAGAGAGAGAAAGATAGAAGAGAGGTGGGAGCTTTTGCCGTTCAGCCATCTGAAAGATTGTGCCTTTCTCAGCCTCCTCAGCCATTATGACCGAGTTACAGGGCAATTATGGAAATGTTTCTTTGAAGCAGAGTACCGCACTTTTTTCCTGCTCCCCCCAGCCAAAAGAAGTCTCCATGCCTCTCTCCTCACCTCTGCCCAAACATGGCTCCGTCTCCCCCTATTTGCTCCCCTTTCTCCAAAGCATGAAAAACGGGACTGCTGTGGTGAATGGGATCTGAATGGAGTGACTGAACTGTAAAGGTTAAACTACAAAAGGATCGCACCAATGCTAGGCTTGAAAAATCAACTTTTCAGCGGCGCTGAATTGATTAAGGGAGGGTTCTTTTTCAATTTTACGTACAAGTTTCATGCAGAAAAAGACTGAAATGTAGTAATATCTTTTTAATTAAAACAACTATTCCGATAAATATATCGATTTATATATCTTTTTCACATTGAAATGAAAGAATTAACAGATGAAAAAAAGAGAGAAAGAAAGAAACCCAACTACCAGTCTAGTACAGAATTTCTCCCCAGAGTGTGAACTCATGATACAGGTAACTGTGTTATGAGGAGCTATGATATCATGACTAAGAGGGAACCAAGCACATCCCCAGATCCAGTACCCTGCTCAGACTACTCTCGACCGGTACCGTTATCAATATAAACACAGCGAGTATACTCGCTGTCATAACTCTGCAAATGAAACAGCGTGAGTCACATTCTGTCAATTCCACTCCCACCTTATCTGGACATATTACTAATGTTTTCCCTATATAATTATAGATCATATATTTATCAGTTCAAGTATTGATGCTGAAAGTGGCTAAGGGCTTCTTTGGATTGGCTGCCGCGGCAGGAAGGACTTCATAAATTCTTCATTTCTTGGAGCTCTGTCAAACAAGTTGTGCCGTGCGTTTCACATGAATACATTAGCGGAGCTCAGCTGATTGATTGGGCGAGCTGGGAAAGAGAGAGTGCACCAATGAACTTGCTCTCTCAACAAGATTAATAGGGTTTATTAAATACTCTCATGTCCATTTTAATAATGGCTCAGAAACGGGAGGCCAAAACGTGTATTGGTTGTGGCTTGTACATCGCTTCACTTTGTTGTGTGCCCCATCTGCATTATTTTCGGATGGTGACTGGAGTCGCTTTTGTGCCCTCACAGTGACCGATTTATGATATGAATGTGAGTGTATGAGAGAAAGAGAGAGTGTGTGTGTTTGTGTTCGTGTTAAAGGCTGTCAAATGAACAGCATAGAGCACTCCATTCTTCCTCACTTCTCTTTGTGCTTACATATAAACTTCTTGTCACCATGACATCTCTCTCCCTAATAATGCTATTGCCATGCAAATGAGAGAGGATGTGTTTGTGAGTGTGTATGTTTCTGTCCTCCAAAAACGGGCAAGAGGGGACCTCTATTGGACATGGGACAAAGAGATTCTTCCCTCTGCTGGGCACAATGAGCTCAGGAATTCAAGTGTGCGTGTTTGTCTGTGCTTTCTGTGCAGACTAATTCTTTTCTGGAATTCTTTTCGACCCTGTCTTCCTGGACAGACAGGAAGTAGGAAGTAGGGGGCTCCGGGGAGGCAGAAAAAGAAGCCCATGGTCGATCGATACAGTCAGGTCCGACGCACAACCCTTACACCCCTTGCCAAGTGTGTGCACAAGTGTGTAGGCAAGCAGAGCCGCCTCTTCTGTTGTAATGCTAAATCAGCGTCACTCACTGGAACTGTAAGCTCTTTCACACAGACGCACACACACACAATTTCTCCCCTTCCCTCCGTTTCCTATCACACAAAAGCTTGTGTACTTTTGAAAGACTGCAGAGATGGCCTCTCAGCAGGACGCTGGACTAAACAACAGCAGGGAGAGCATAACATCCAAAAGCCTATGAAACACAAGACTTTTAAAGACTCAAGAATTTTTTTTAGCATAGTTGATTTATCTGTTTTCAGGCCGACATGAAGATTAATGTGACTTCGATGTAACTGTTTATAATCTCCTTTATGATTAAATAAGTCGAACTAATATTTGTTGGTCGCCCAGAAGATAAGAGGGTGCCGTAATAAGACTGACAGCGTCATTTCTGTGCGAGGGAGCCAGATAACTGTCTGCGCTGGCATGTCGAATGCCATTTTATCCGCAACGGCGAGCCGGATAATTAGCACTAATAGTGTATATAGCATGGAAAAATCCCCAGAGCTTTATTTGGCTCTATTTCTGCTAATGAAATATACATTATACATTCGGTGAACTCTGACCTTTGCTCTGGGGCTGAAGGTCATCAGCCTCTTTTACATACACAGATGAGCTCGTCTTCCGGAAATGATAAGAATAACAGCGGGGACGTGCGCGGGGCAGAGAGTTAAAACAACAGCTGAGATGGCCATTAATTGGCTGAAAGGCATGTAACTGTCATCCATTTCCCTAAGCAGGGATGCCCTGGTTTGGTCTTCTCTTTGCTGTCTCTCTCATCTCGTAACGCGTCGCATACACACACAAATACTCGCGTATACCGCTGACACCTATCAAATGTCTATTCGGGTTCACTGGTGGGCCGTCCCAGAAGTTTGTAATTGCTCAGAGTGGCATTTTGATATGAGTTACACAAAGCCAAACAAAGATTGTGAATGGAGAAATAAATATTTAAGAAATCAATTACAAACATATGCAACCCAACCACAGTTCTGGCAAATCTGAGCCGGCTGCATTCTTGACTCTGCTAACAACTGTTACTGTGCTCTGAGGCCTTCTAGAGCCAATGTCTTTTTGTTTTTAAAGAATACTTCAAGCCCACACATTTTTATGTTTGCTTTATAAGAGTTTGAGTATGAGAACAATACAGTCAGAGATTTTGGTCATTAGTAAGAATAGTGACTTTTAAAATAACGTTGATATCTCTAACAGACTAGGATTTTTTTGTTTTGTAATCATTTTTTTGTCATGAATTTATTTTAGCCATCTTGACATATCTAATGGTGTTTCCTTGAAAACAAATGTTGTTTACTGGGATCTGGAAGCAAGTGAACATTTTGGGTTTGGGATCACTCACTCATCCAGTTTGGGATCACTCACTCATTCTTTATTTATATTTTTGCCACATTTTAGAGTAATAGTAAACTCATCAAAACCATGGAATAATTCAGTTGTAACTGTGGGAATTGTGTTGTGACTAAAAGCATTCAAAATAAATGAACGTTCTATTTTTGCACCTTCAAAGTAGTCACCCTTTGTTCTCTTGGCATTTTATAAACCAACTTCTTGATGTCTCAACCTGGGATGCTTTTTAAACAGTATTAAAGGAATTTCCATCTATGCTGGCTAGTCATGGAAAGTTACAAAAAAGGTTGAAATTTGGGGAGAGGATTAGTGTCCAGTAGATAACAGTAAGGCATTTAAAGCATCATAAAAGATTTAATAAAAACGATTATGCTAGCTAAATATAGACCTAGTCATTATTACTGCATCTGTTCCTCTTAAAGAGAATATTTAGCCTTGTTTTATGTGTGGGCAGAGTTTATTAGTCCACCAAAGGTTGATTCATAATTTTCTGTTGTGTTTGATCTCGCGGGTTTAAATTTTTCTAATGTCTGGTTTGCAGAGCCAGAGATGAAAGGCGTTTGTGTGTGTGTGTGTACATCTTATACAGGTTCCGTCTCCATTGCAATCAACACTTAGTGGGCACACAGCTGGCACACAGCTGGTCAGTTATTCAAACACACACGCAGGCACGCACAACAAGCCGTGTAAAGAATATGATCCAGCCAGTTAAGATGAATGAAAAAATCATTACAGGAAACGTAGGCACGAGGAGGGGAAAAATCACACGCACACAGACGGGAGGAGATCTATCAGTGAAGGACAGGTGTTCCTCAGTCAGCAGAGAAACACACAGGCCCTTTCTCAATATGCGTTCTTCAGCGGTCTTGTGCCCTCGTGCTCTCGCTCTACATCATCAATAACCGTCAAAGTCCGGTTCCAATACTCAAGAACACAATAACAGAGAACGCATGAAAGTACCCGGATGTGTTCTCCATATCAAGGATGCATCGCCTATGGAATCCTCTTGAAGTCCCTGCGGCGCATCCATCCAAGTTCGTTCTTCCGAGGCTGCCTCGCAAGACCGGTCTCCACAAGAACACAAGTCCATTCTCTGCGTTCTTGGAATTGAGAAACGGCAACACTCTCTATGGAAAGCACCCATTAGAGAGTTGCTAGTCACACCCCGTCTTCTCCTCTCTTTCCCAGACTATTCTAAGCTCTACACGAGTGCTCTCAACAAGGAGGATCCGAACCAGACAGCGCTGTCTATCCACACCATCTATATCAGGTCACTCACAATGAGCTTCTTTACGTGATCCATTTAACAAAGTAGCTGGTTTATTTCGGTCTTCGGCTATAATAAGGTTCATGCACTCTTTCTGTGACTTTGCTTAACAGCACGTACTAACACGTTTGAAATATTTTATAACAGGCTTTTATTTAAAATACAATAACGAATCGAATATGAAATGGGATCATAAGATCAGATCCAATCTGCAGGACACTAATACCTGCCCAATCATGTTTAAGGAGCACGCATGAAAATCTCGGACAAATCTTCTCCCTCTGCAGGTAACATTACATAGATCAGAAAAGCGTAGGTGTCTGTAGGTGTTTGTTCCATTCAAGCCTGACATGACTAATTAATTCACCCGAGAGAGAAACGAAAGAGGGGAGGACTAATTCCATGAATTATTGACCATTTGTGAGAGAAATAGGGAGCATATGTGAAAATGATGTATTCCGTCATTAAACACTGCATAATCTGTTTCTACTACCAATTTCATCTCTACTTATGGACAATTTCTCACTGGACCACGACGTGAAGTAATACTCATGTTACCTATTGAGCGTCTAGTGTGAAGCTGGCAAAATCTGGTGAGGTCATCTGTCCCGCGGACCTCTATCACGCAGGCAGGGAACTTGAGCGGGCTGCGCGACAGACAGCACAGGAAACATGAAGACCAGACTGGTGTCTGCTTACGAACACTCACAAGCCGGCAACAGTGATCGGCACGGCTACATGACAGATTTGTGAAGTCACAAGAAACAAAATATTCAGTCAGAGTAACTGAAATAGTCACATTATTAGACTTTGTGTCCTCGGTGCATGTGTACTGGTTTGTCTCAATGCCTGTCACGCATCATCTGTGGAATCGTGAGGGTCACGTACTGAGCACTACATGCAGGCCTGTACAACACACATTAGCACAGACTAAAATATTTAAATCACTAAACATTTGTTACCTTCAAATAACATTTTATAAAGGGATAGCTCATTAGTCTTCATTTACTCACCCTCCCGCAGACTGTTTCAAACCTGTATAACGTTCTTTGTTATTTGGAAAACATCCACCATAGTAGAAAAAAATGTTGTATGTTTTTTTTGTTCTGTTGAACACAAAATGAGATATTTTGAAGAATTTAGGAAAACAAACTTTTGAAAACAAACCATTTATTTTGTCCTACTATGGTAGTCAATGATGTTCCAGAACTGAAAATTGCTAACATTTTTCCAAGTGTATGAAATTACACGAGGGTGAGTAAATGATGACAGAATTTCCATTTTTGGGTGAACTATCCCTTTAATTAGTGAGCAAAATAGGCAAACCTTAGTCATTCTTTTGAGACCTGGGTTGTTTGGGACAGAAAAAGAGAAACAGATGATGGGGGCTTCCGTCCGCCTTCAAAGACCTCGTTCTACTAGATGGGTGAACCCCAGTTTACCCCGTGTGTATGATTTTAAACAAGAGACACGCACGTGGAGTTACATATTAAATCAAGAGGGGAACGAAAGGCCAGCGTAATCTCCCGATAACTTCGTTTTCAGCACATTTAAATGGCAAAATAAACAAGGGCACTGTAAAACAAATGTAAAGCGTGCACGATAAACACCGATTTGTTTTATAGTTTCTCCCCTTGCTGTTCGCCCCACTCTTCAAATTTGTGAGCTGAAGCAAATGATGGCCATAATGAGAAGCAGATTTAATGAGATGCGAGTTTTAATTAAATGAGCGAGTGACGATGAGAGCGAGACACTCATTCACTTCTTCATTCTCCAAACTTCACTGGAAGGAAAAAAGCACTCACGGGTCATTCGGAGGACAACCTTGTGAAGGGTGCGAGAAAATAAGTTGCATTTGCTAATGGTTATTGACGATTACAAAAGGAGGCTGTGAAGGGGAAACTGATGACATTTCCGTTGTACAGTCATTAGAATATTGAAAACAGATTTACTTTAATACAAACACAGAGTTAAAACTAAAAACTTTAACATTGCTACTGAGATTAAAACGTTTTGAGGTCCCACACAGAGAGAGAATAAAAACAGAATAATTACAATGAATTATTAAAAGCAAAATTAGGTTTGTAAAATAACATAAATTTAGTTATTTATAAATAAAGTAATTTACAAGCCAGACATTCAGACACACAATGTTTAGAAGTCTGTATTTAAAATCAATAAAGACTTTTGAACATATACAGTATATGTATATTTATATTAAGTACGAGGATAGATGAATGCAAGATTAAGGATATCTGTGTGTGTGTGTGTGTGTGTGCGTGTGTGTGTGTGCGTGTGTGTGTGTGTGTGTGTGTGTGTGTGTGTGTGTGTTTTACACACCTCTTAATGCCAGTTTTTAGCAGACAAATACTCAGGACTGTCCCCTAAAGGCATTGTACATGTGGAAACTTGAAATGCATTCAATGTGTCTCTCCCAATGTTCCCTTAGTTTCAGAGGGAGCATCTGCCTGCCTTTCACAGTGCCCTTTTATTTATGAGTATGAACTCACACCCAAAACAAATTTCAAGAAAATGTAGGACTGAACAAGAGAGAGAGGACAGTAGGTCTAATGACAGAGTAACCAAAGCAAAACACCGACCTCCTGTTACCTCTGTAACAGCACACACACGCGCACGCACCAGCACACAGCTTCACGTGCATGTGCGTGTTTGGAGGCGCCTTACGCAAAAGAATGGAAATAGCATCATGCATTAAACTAAATCATTTTGACAATCAGAAAGAAATTCTATTCTATAAAAACAATTGAATTCGTGGCTTTTTGGACCGCTAACCAAAGATCTAGTGATATCTCTGGGAAATCTGCAATGTTCTTTCAGGAAGCTCAGCCCTGTCCTACATATACCTTTGGCACACAGACTGCTTAAAATGGCTTGTGGTCTAAACACACATTACATCCCCTTTAAAGCTCCTCGCACGGACTCGACTGATGTAATAGACCTGGGAGGAGTCGGTGAGAAGAGGTAGAACTCGCTGGTCAGACACTCTTGGAGCACAGAGAATGAAACCCAGCTGAGAGGGACTTTAGCTGGTGCCAAAACATTAAAGGTCTGTCAGGGTTACTTTTGAGTGCCATGTTGCCAACGAGCAGCTACTGTAGATGGAAATTACTGCGCACAATTGTGGAATAGGTTTTGAAGGAGATAATGCACATGCACGCATATAATGCGTATGTGTACCACACACACGTGCACATAAATGATCTCACACGCTCAATCGACACACACTCTGCCACTCCTGTATTTGTGCAAACTCAATAAAATGATTTTTGAACAGCAATAAAGTCTTTATTTTACTTGGCTAAGCTTCAGACTCACTCTACTTTCCACCTCCTCACCACAACTCACACACACACATACACCGCAGCAGCCAGACTGGCTTTCCACACTGAAGCTATGCCACAGCGGCTGGAGCCAATCAGACACTGCACTGCCCTAATATCACAGATATCCCTGCTCTTTTTCAAGCACACAAATTCAATTTATGGACACATTTATTAGCATGTCACTGGCCAGAGAGAGGCATAATCGACAGAATTCATCTGACCCAGGTGCAGCGGGCCCATGGCTTGGCTATAACACAACAGGTATTACAACTTTGGCATTACCAGATAGCAGGAAACACATGTAAACTGACTCATAACCATAGTATCTGGACCATTACATGCTGGCCATATTGAAAATGTGAAAACATGCGAAAATAAATAGGAGAAATTGGATATGGTTTGTAGATGTAACAGTTAGGATCAGAACTGTTGGAAGAAAACCTGGCCAGGTCTGTATGTCTGTTTCTGTCTAAAGCGCAAGAAATACTGGAGTTAATCATATAATCATAGTATGTGAAAAACACATACTGGACTAAAACAGAGACAGCACATGTACAATATAAATTAGCATTTAGATTACGACCAGACTTTTTTTACACGTTCTGGAGTGTTTGGGGGGAAAAATGCAAAGTGGCTTTAAAGGTGCTGCGTGTAATTTTTTGGAGGATCTATTGACAGAAATGCAACATAATATACATAACTATGTCTTCAGAGGTGTATAAAGATGATGAAGCGTTGTGTTTTTATTACCTTAGAGTGAGCTACTTCTATCTACGGCAGGTCCCCTTGCATGGAGTTCACCATGTTGTTTCTACAGTAGCCCTAAACGGACAAACTGCTCTACAGAGCGCGTTTCGTAAATATGTTACTCCTTCGGCCAAGAAGCGAAAATGTGATGACATCTTAGTTCTGTGTCAGCCACTGGAGTGCTTCGAAAAGGAGGGGTGGAGTGAGCTGTTGGTTGCAATTCACAACCTCATCACTAGATGCCGCTAAATTTCATACACTGGACCTTTAAATCCAAGTGCAACGCATTGAACGGAGCCAACAGCACTTTAGTCCTACTGAAAGCATAATGAAATTATCGAAAATATTTAATAAATGAACCTGCAAAGGGCAGTGAATCATACAACTTTTTGAATGATGGGTGTATACTGTGCTGGCAAATTCCATGTGGGTCTGATTATGACTAATGTCTAAAACTAAAATAATACTGAGAACCTCAGGGTTTTCTGTTTTCTCACTTGCTCACCAGTGTAACACAAAATGAGCGGTTCTAGACTCCCTCACAGAGATGGATTCTAGTCACCAAACCGTTCCTTTGCCATTGCGTCTCAATCATCTCTTCCATTTCGGATTCCAATTAGACTGCGTAACATGCCAGGAACAAACCGCAACACACTTTTCAAACACCACACTGTTACGGCGGGTTTATAATGAGCTACTTGAGCCTGAATGTTGGAGGCTGATATGTCAAAGAAAAAAAATGTTGACATGTTGTCCACTTTAGGAGGGTGGTATAACTCACAGAGCGGTGCCTGTTAGTCCAGCTAGAATAACACTATGGCTGGAGAGTTTTACTGTCCCACTACTGCTTGTGAAACATATATTCCAATGACAGCTAGACTAGCGTTTGACTGAACGAGGGGGAGAGAGGGAGCGAGGCTCATGTGGAGGAGTGGGAAGGAGAGATGAGGAGGTGAGTGTGGCCGGACGAGGTGAAAGTGATGTGCGTGAAACCGCTGTTCATGCACACCGCCAAATGCCAAAATGTCACACCTCACATATTGGGTACGGTTTTAAGTAAACATGCCGATGCATACACACACATTTTTTCTAAAATGCGAACAGTTAAGGTATTATATACACTGGAACATTCTTCAACACAATCTCTCTTTTTGAATCAGTGAATTTGCTTCAAGAGTTTACAGTGGCCAATAACGCTTCATGTGAGCAGGATGAAAAAACAGAGCATCCTTCAGTGCTGCTCCCCCTAGAAGCCGTAGCAGGAGGTGTGCAAGCAAGAGAAACGAAGCATGTCGTTTTTAGCAAAAAGATCACATTTTATCCGTGGAATGACACTTTTAGTGGCGTGGAGGGCTCTCTGAAACCTCAGCCAGAAAGCCCCTCTGTTTAACTTCCAGAGTCATTAGGCAGGATATCACCTGACACACACACTCAGGTAAACTCTGCTCTGGGGGGGCAGATGTTCATTTTATCGTGGCCTCGCAGCGCGGCTGGAAAAATATGTGCAGAAACTGAAAACCGCATTTCCAAAGAAATGGCCTGCTTGTCCCGTCTGTTGGTTTTGGACATGGCTCTTCTCTCGAGGACAAGAGTTGGCATCCCAGCATACGCCAAAACTCTTAAAAGCCAGTAAATGATATCAGGAGCCTACGAAGTTATTAAAATGTAGCAAATCCCCTAGGAATGTTTTACACGTTTACTAGGTGTCCCTCAACGTGAGAGACAACACTGCTGAATTATAAGGGATATTGGGTTCAAGGGAATTAGTCTCGGAGAGATCATTATGAATGACAGTGAATATAGTCACTACAGGTTGAACAAGCTGCATAAATAAATTCAACATTCTCGTGAAAGTTGCTCTGAAAAAAACATATCAACATATAATTAATTGAAAATGGCAAAACAACCATCTGAGAATAGCACTGAATACATGAGTTGTGCTGTTTACATCGAGTTCAGCTGAAAATGACTGAAAATGTGACTGCTGGCCCTCATACATGCAACATTATTTATGAGGCCAAGATGAGTTGAACACAGATTTCATAATGAATGCACATTTTTGTCATGAGAGTCATCCTGGAGTATACGGTTTTACCGGCAACAACATAAACCAACGTTACTGTGCATGCGTGCTTATGAGGCCAAAACCTAAATTTCGGTACGCATCTGCAAAGAATACAGTCCCTGTAGATTATTTCTGATAACAAGCAAAGTTAATTACTTTAGCTGGCAAGTTTAGAGTATGTCTAGTTTAATTACCAGTGGAAGAACCATTACTTGGCCAAACTTAAACGCGACAAAGTAACACGAACCATTCAACAAATTGTTTATTTAATAAAATTAACATAAAAGAAAATTCAACAACTTTTAATACAATTACTATACAATAAAATATTAATACAAATTAATATTAATATAAATTAAATAACATATAAATAGTTATATTATTAGCCACTAGCCAGACCGATCAACAAACACAGAGCCTAAGTTAACTTCGAGCCAGGCGTCTGTTTAAACCATCTGCAGAATCATCGGCCTGCACCGCTAATCTCTGGTCGGGAAGTTTGGTTAGGCGGCGACAGAACATTGACGGCGACAGCTGCTGCTTTAAAAGGGAGAAAAGGGGAAAAACCTCCAATCTGATCTATGTGTGGTAACACAGCAACTGTTAACCGTTGACAAGTGCTTTGTACTTTGGCTCTGTGTTTTTCTGGTAAGATCACAAGTCTGTGGATGTATTAATGAAGGCGAAGAGCTTCTATTAGGGCTTCAGACCGCACCCTCCTCAGCCATTTCCAAACCACTTTAAATGTGTATTAAATGATCGAACCAGACAACATCTTTAAAGCTCACAGTAAGACTTTACTTTCCTCGGCGGCTCATAGGTTCTAATAACAGAGTGGAGCTTTGTATTCACACGTGCACAACTTTCTGTAGATTTTTCATGGATAATAAGCAGTGACTGGTAGAACAGAGACATATGGATCTCCCCATCTCTGTTTCCTCTTCTTTTCCAATTCAGTTGAGCTTGTAGGGCACGATGTGCACACCTCGAGATCGGCGTCCCCTCAATACAAGCACTGCAAAAGCTTCGCTTCTGATGTTCCGAAGTTTGAAACGTGGTATCACGCCGACAGCTGCTGATCATTTACATTCATTTTTCCAGTGTTGGTCGGCTTCGACAGAAATATTTTCACTGTTGTCTTGCCGCGATTCCAGACTGAAGTATAGCAGGTCACAGAGAAGAAAAGAGCGGACGCAACAGCCATCTTACGCAAATAAAATCACACAGCATTAATCAAAGATAGAAGACGACGTGGCTGAATCCAGAAGTATGGCCCTTCCCGGACATCAGGCCAGCTATGGCAGTCAAATCGGGGACAACACATGTTTCTGCTTATTAAACATCAGCTAGAGCAGCGAGACAGTTCCAGATGACATGGCTCACCACTGCATATCACTTTACACGGTTCACCAGAGACATGTGTTTGCAAAATGAAATAACTAAACCCAATCAGAGTTTTATGTGTTTGCTGGAATTCAATTAGACTGTGATTAATAGAGGCTTTTGGGCCAAGCGGTGCAGAGGTTGGGGGAAGATGTCTATGGGCTGGTCGGGTTTCGATGGAGAAAACGCAGTCGGGATTACCGATGTGTATGCAAACACAAGACAAACACAATGAAAATGATGCATTAAAAAACTTTGCGACTTCTCTTTTGGCTGTGCGTCTACAGCCCAGAGCTCTCAATTAACTGCTGCCTGCAGGGTTAGAAGACTCTGACTAAGCATAGACAGGGTTGTGTGGGACAATGAAACAAAGCATGTCTGACAGCAACGGATGAACTTCATCAATGCCCTGAACAGGTGAAAAGTTTAGGTATAAATATAGCTTTGTATAAATCACTGACGTCTCTATAAAGATCTGCAGACGGAGAACTGTGTGCCATACAAATTTAAAGTTTCGACTCTTTCTGCAAGAACATAATGAATAACATTCTACATAACAGTAAAAGGATGTTTGACCGGAGAGTGTGTGAAATTTATTACCAGGCTACACTGCAAAGATGCAAGGATGCTTTACAAGGATGTAACTCTCTAACACACACAATACTGTGATGAAGTGTGTGAATTAAAGGGATAGTTTACCCGAAAATGAAAATTATGTTATCCTTTACTCACCCTCTTATCAATTCAAACCTGCATGAACACAAAAGAAGATATTTTGAATTATGCTGGTAAACGGAAAGCACTAATCCCAATAGACTTGCATTGGTTTCATGTCCATACAATAGAACGATTTTTGGTTACCAACATCCTTCAAAATATATTATTTTGTGTCGTACGGAAGAACACCTGTCACACAGGTTTAAAATGTCAAGGGGGTAAGTAAATGATGACAGAATTTTTGTTTTGGGGTGAACTACTCATTTAAGTATAACAAGCATAGCAAAATAGTTACACTAAATCTAAAATTCCAGTGAACAGGATACAGTCCAGAAAAACAACACATTTTGTCATAGGGTTGAAAGCACGTCTAAAGGGCAAATAAAGGAATATGGAACCCTAGTAGGTTTGTGTGCAAACATCGTTTTGACCCCAGTCGACCCCCGCATTATCTCTTAAAAAACCCTCAGCGCTGGTGAATCAATTAAACCCTGTCCACAGAAAGGGGGATTAAAATAATGACTCTGATAAGACGATTTACGTTCTCATCTGATAAAATGATCATCCAAAACAATATTTGATTGAAACTTCAAACACCCTGGCAAGATATCTGATGTCTTTTCCAGTTTAAATGCCAACAAGCTTCGATTGCACTGGAAGATTGGAATAGTCATATTAGATGGAAAAAAACGCTAAAACACAATCGAGTGGGTTTATAAAGCTGATAAGAATCCATCATTGTTGTCGAACATATTAAAATGACTTTTTTAAGCTGCAGTGGTAAAGTGCAACTCAGAGCTGAGCAAACACATAATCTATATAATTTTTTTCAGAAATGATCAAGGTAACATGATTAAGAAAATACATTTGTAATTGAAAAAACACTAAGGAGTTTTGACAAGCTTGGAAATCACTTTAAGCCACTCTCTGTATCATAAGCAGGCATGTATTTTTCTTTCTGTGACAGTGACTGGTTTTTAATGCGTTACCAAGATACTTATTCGTGAGTTTAATCACCCATGAAGTGATCCTGAGTACATTAATCACAGGCTGACAGAGGAGTGATATAGGAAGCATCCATTTAAGAAAGACAAATTTATTTCTGAAGAAAGAAAGATTGTAATTTTCCATATAAAGTTTTAAGTCTGAGATGTTGAGAGTAAGAGAGAGAAACAATATTTTGTGTATATGTATGTTGACTCATTTGTCTGTCACTCTCTTCCACCTTCCCTCTCAAATCACTCTCCGTCTCTCTCTTTCATTCTCAAAGTCTCCTGAATCTCTCCAGGACTATAGTCTCTCAAACCCCAGCAACGACAATTAAAACTGATATGCTTCCCTTTGGCATGGATGATGAGAGCGAGCTACAGATTGAAAGAATGAAAAAGAAAGAAAAAGAATGTTCTCACCCCCTCCCAAATCTCAGGACAAGCAGTGATATGATGTTCATTGATCTTTATTACAATAGCAGCGAGCTGTAAAATGTTTGATGGGTTTGTACCGATCTAACTCTTCCTCATTCATAATTACCACTACACATGTAGAACCAAGGGCAACTTCAGAGGAGGTTCAGGAAGAGAGAAAGAGAGAGAACGGGTGAGCGAGAGAGGGAAATCTCTAAGGGTTCTTTCTGTCTCTTTTGGCCCTGAGGCTATAAGCACTGCTGTATGCTGCTTACCTGGAGCAACTTAGCTTTACAAAGATCAAATTAAGCAGCTAACTCGCAATATGAAATGACAGTTCCTCTCTTCTTTCGCTCTTTTTTCTCTCTCGTCCCCTGGCGGTAAAAGAAGCACCTTTTTGATTAATTTCATGCCAGACCGGGGTCTGACTAGGCATGAAAAGATGAATGCTATTTAGTTGCTACTTTTGAACAGTCTTTATAATGTTAATGTGAAGAGTTATTCAAAAAGTGTAGTTACGGCTTCCGGATTTGGTTTGAAGTGGAGTCTCGGAGGTCTACCGTAGCGAGAAAGGGAACGGAAAAGCAGTTTCAAATGTTAATACACAGAACTACACTAGCACAGCAACAGGAGGGACACTTTGAGTGGATGTGCGAGTAATATATCCGATTCATCTGAAATCTCATTGAGTTTTACTCCCATTTCAAGATGCAATTTACTGAATTGCTCGGGGTGAAATTCAAAATAAAGAAATTTAATTTATACACCTTTAGTGCTCAGTCTGTCTGCAAGATAAATGGGTTTAAACGTACACAAACACACATACACAAACTCACAGACAGGCTTTTTGTTCATGGTTCGATATTACAGCAACAAATGATTACAAACAATGTGCAAACACACCTGCTGTTGATCTGAATTCTCTTTTCCTGTCTATTTTTCTGCGTGCTCTTTAAAACATCTTTTGTACCCAAACATTCTCCCCCAGTCTGCTGAAAACATTAAAAGGACAGGTTCACTTAAAAATGAAAATTCTGTCATCGTTTACTCACCCTCATATCAGTCCAACTCTGTATGACTTTCTTCTGCAGAACACAAAAGATATTTTGAAAAATGTTGGAAACCAAAAAACACTGCCTTCCATTGACTTCCATTATACAGACAACCACTGAGACATTTCTCTGAATATCTTCTTTCGTGTTCCACAAAAGAAAAAGTCATAAACAGTTTTAGGATGGACATCGGGTTGAATAAATGATGACAGAATTAGTATTTGTGGATGAACTATCCCTGTAGTACCAGGGCTGAACCACACTAGCCAAATCTATCCCCATTTGTATAATCAAACGGTTTCAGTCTAAGATGGTGCTGTTTAACCAGACTGAGGTAAATCTGGCTTCTCCTTGGCATACAGTGCATTATTAATGCTCGCTGTGCTATAGCCTGAAATGTGTGCGTGTGTCCTGTACAAAGAGCGACTCATAGCCCCTCTGGCATTGTTTAAACACTGAATAATGCATCTGTTAAATGATAGAGTTAGGGACTAAAGAGAACGGAACAGAGGCAGATCACAGAGAAAATCCACTTCAGCAGAAGAGACGGGCTTCTGCATTACAGACACTTAAAAACAGGTCCGGGATCAGTATTCGGGAGCAACCACAGCAGACCACTAATGTGTCTATGATTAGGTTCTATAATAATAACCCCGTAAACAATCATAAAGTGTCTTGTTTACAGAAAGATAGAGCTGCAAAGGCTTTAACCCACAGTTTAACCCGCAGGCTGCAGCACTGGGGCCTACACATCTGACAATCGCTTTCCACTTGTTTATCTATTTCCTTCTCTGTTTTGGCTGGATTACAGCATTAAAAAGCTTAATCCACTCATTTCACTGCTTTTCCTCTTCCGTTTTCTTTTCTGCTCTCTATAACTTTTCATGACATTTAACTGAACTGCTATTTCTTTCAGCCAGAGGCTTTAAAGTGGAATAAAATGCACTCAATTCCTTATCATTTACCTCTATTTTTCCTCTCCATCTCCAGCTGCACACTGCGAGTTCTCTCTAAGCGACTAGTTCTTTTTGTGATCACTAATGTAATGGAAGTTCATGAGGAGTGTCATTTAATGAGGAGGTTCTTTCTTTAGCGACTCACTAAACATCACTATGGAGGATATTTCTCAATTCTGGTTTTAAGTCAGAATTTAAAGCACATTTTCAGTATGAAAGATAAAGAGTACAATTGCAGGTTTCCGGCTAGTCACAGAATTTTCAGGAGGGTGTCAAAAAGTGGGATCTATCTTACTGCTGCCATGCACCACACATCTCAACATCTAAAGAATGTTTTTCTTTCTTTTTATGTCCTAATAAAATATATAAAGAATACTCTAAATTTGAATATGTTCATATATGCATTTGTATCTTTAGACTTTTTAAATGTTAAGATGTAGCCTTAAACCATTTTGTGCTGGATTAATACATATTTTACATACACAAAAAAGAGACAGCGAAGCTGTGACTTGACCACATAATGTGGACAGACCACTGAAGAAAATCGATAAGTTAGCATAATAATAAACGTAGTAAAAAACTTTTTTGTTAATGTGGCCAAATATTACAAAACATTACAGCATATAAATTCTATTCTGGTTTTATATCAGCATTCTTGGAACACCTTTAGTCCAATCAAATTCAAGGACAGAAACCAACTGTTATATAAATATTATTGTATAATATTACAGTATAGTGATATTAGCTGACTCAGACATCTTTACATTATATAATACAGTCTTAAGGTATTTTGAAGACAAAAAACATCTCTTTACTTGGCAGAGGCTTAGAGGTCACATTCCCTCTAGTCCCTGAGAAAGAAAACATGCTACTGTTGTTGGCAGTCAAATCTACTGAAAAGAAAGAGAAGCCAAAACATTTGTAACAACCTTTTTTCTGAAAGTATCCCAGTTAGAATCCATAAATGTCCATAACAATTTCCATAGAGAACTATCCACTATTGCAGTAAAGAAACAAATACTTTTGTTGTGAAATCAAGAACACAAAGAATTACTTTAAAGCCCCCCTAATCCAGGAAATGCAGTATTAAATGTTGTTTTAACATATCTGTATGTCAGGAGTGTGTGTACAGAACCACCCTAGAATGATACAAATCCACCCATTCATTTTTTTTTAATCCCCAATAAACCTCAACTGTCCTCTTGAACGAGCTGTTGGCATTCTCTCAGTAACTTGACGTCACATTGATTGAGCCCTCCCTATGACTCCTGATGGACTCTGCTGTCTCCGCCCTCATCTAGTTGTACACTGTCCACCATTGTTTTGATGCGTTTGTGCATTCACTCATAGAGAGCATGTTTTAGGTTTTTATAGATATGATGCGTTTGTCCCGTGTATTGTCACGTATAAAAACAATGTGCACGTTGTAAAGACATGAAGCGTTTGTGCATTCTCTCAGAAAACAGCGTGCTCAGTTTTTAAACAAATAACGCGTTTGTCTTATGTACTCTCACTTATACAAAACAATGTGTTTGGTTTTTAAAGATGAGACCGTGTTTCTCATACGCTTAATGGTCATTCTCTTCCGTTTTGCGGTTGGAAGCACTGGCTCGCACCGCCCTGTGCTATATGCTGGAAAGGGGGCGGAGACCAGCAGCTCATTTGCATTTAAAGAGACACACACCAAAACAGCCTGTTTTTCCTCACAGGGAAAAATGGGCTTGTAGGGTACAGTATAATAAAAGATCTGTGGTGTATTTGAGCTGAAACTTCAAAGACACATTCTGTGGACTCCTAAGATTTATATTACATGTTGTAAAAGGGCTACATTAGAGGGCCTTTAAAATTTCTATACTACACACGAAATAATTAAATTATGTGTATTAATATGAAAGAGTGACTTTTAAGTGTTATGAGGACAAGTCTGACCGCATTCATACACACCAACACACACACACACACACACACACACACACACACACACACACACACATCTCATCTTGAACTTTACCTTTCGCATCCCTCTAAAATGAAAGAAAGTAAGGAACGGAAGATACACAACACAGAAAAATAGATTACAGGCCTTTTCAAGGTTAGAAATGATCTTAGTATTCACACATACACACACAAACATCATATTTTTCACAACCTAACCAGCCGCCTCTGAACCTCTTCCTTTCATCTGTGCAAGGAGCAATGTTTGGGAAAAGCTCTCAATCAAGCTGCAGAGAAGCTAAGAAGTGTTGGCCACAGCGATGACAACTTCCAGGAAAGATCTCCTTTATTTCATAAAACAGAAAACTCAATGTCTGTTTTGTGTGTGTGCGCAAAACCTGGAGATGTAAATGCAAGGCGGAGCAGCAGGAGGGAGCAGTTTTGATCTGTGCATGCGTGTGTGTGTGTGTGAGAGAGAGAGAGAGAGAGAGAGAGAGAGAGAGAGAGAGAGCGAGAGAGAGAGAGTGAAAGGTTGTCAAGTGTTTGTGTGCAGAGGTATTGAAGGCTATGAAATATTTACCAAAGCAATAATGACTCCCTGGACAGAGCAAGAGAGGAGAGGAACAAGGGAGAGAAGAAGAAAGGCATAACTGCCACCCTTCACAGGAAAAGAGCAAAGAACAAAGAGGAGTTGATTTTCACTGACAGTCGCTATCTAAACAACAATAATAATATCATACAAATAATACTAATAATATAAAATAGCAATAATGATATTGGGAACACACGCTGGGAGTCTCCAAATGTGCTTTTGCCCTCAAGCAATATTTGGAGATATCATCTGACTAACAACACAGCGCAAGACAACGGAAGAGCAACCTCAACCGAGTCGCTCTTTTCTTTTTACACACAGACTGTAATACAATAATCCTGTTGTTTCATGCTGACTAACTTCAAGGCCTGGACCCCGGTGTGCACTCTTTTAAGTGCAGGCATAGTATTTAGCTTTGAGGTCATGCCTGCAATGCATGCTGGGGCACAGACTGAGCCGGAAGCAGGAGAGAGGAAGAATTACCACCGAGTCGTTCTGAACACTTATATACAGTGCACCTGGGACTGACGGTGGGGCTCTTACCCTCACTACATGGATAAACCTCTCTGTGAGATGCTTAAAAGTTCACATCACTCGGAGTCACTCATATAGCAAACAAAGCTTGCTTAGAAAAGGCGAGGCTTGTGTGCGCTCATTCAGGGTCTACAATAAACAATTTGCCACACCTGGCAATGTCAGGTGAATACAAAAAACTAATTAACTTTTTAATTATTGTAATTCAAATAATTATTTCAATTTTATTATCATTATTTTAATTAAAAGAAATTTAAAACTTTGCTGAACAGCTGAGGTCAAATTTACAGGACACTCTAGTCGTAACGTCTTCATTCGTATAATGTTTGTGTGTCATTTACCTCAATAAAGATTACATCAGCTATAACAATCCAACATTATAATCAAATTTACTAGCAAATTGAGGTCTCTGAATGTCAGTTTTGTTTACGTGTTAAATCATTTGTACTAAGGGTGTTTGAAATTAGTTTTGTAGAAAACATATAATTATGCCAACTTAATTTCTTCAATTAAAAACTAAAATTTATTAAAAAATGCTTTTAAATGGAATACTGAATAATAGAGAAAATCAGATAATGAGCCCAGCCCAGACTTTTTCAATACTGTTCAAAAAGCATCCCAGGGCGATACCTAAAGAAGATGGTTGATGAAATGACAAGAGGACATTTCTGCAAATTCTAGGCAAAGCTGCATCTTCTACTTCTATTTTATTGTATTTGGATTTTAAGCAACATTATGCAAATAGTAACATTTGTGTTATTCTGTATTTTAATGAAATATGTTAAATATATATAACCGAGTTGGATTTCACAATATATTCGTTTAAAATGACTTGGTCATTCTTCATGTTGCACCACAGTTATTTGCATGTTCAAGCGCAAACTTATTAACAAAGCATATTTCAGTTCATCAATTTTTTTCCTAAGACTTTATTTGAGAACGGAACACACAGAGCCAATTCATCACCTCTTTTTACAGTAATATTAATGCCTTTATTTTTTATTGAAATGTAACCTGGGTTGAAACATTGTGCCACCATTGAGAATAAATGTACCGGTCAGGCCAAAGCAACCGAGCTGCCGTGTATGATCTATAATTGACCGAGATGATAAACGCGTGTGCTTTCGGCTACCGCTGTCTGACAAATGACCAAACACAACCTTTGGAGCTGACCTACACAAGCCGAGGAGGGGCGTGAGGTTGGTTGATGTCAAAAGAAAAACAATGAGCAGAGAGAAATCGATGAAACTAGAGCAGCCGTCTCCCCACCAACGGGCGACGTTAAACAACGACTGCGCTGCTGGCCAATTACCATGATTGGAGCGAGAGCGTATGAGTATTTGTGTGTAACTCCCTCAGGTACTCTCCAAGCCACTTTTGATTAGCACGTATGCTTTAACCGATACGGACTGTATGTGTGTGTGTTTAAGTGTGTGGCTATCTTCATTGCCATGTGTGCTTTTACAGACGAGGGTTGATCTGTCAATGCTGTGCACTTTATTTATGAGTAAAAGGAGACGTGTGGTGAGAGGCGAGGTATTGACAAACCATTGCCTATAAACAGGAATCAATAGGCAGGGAGGGGCAGAATGACACACACATTAACTTTGTAATATGAGGGGATATGAAATCACTCATCTCTTTAGCTGGGGGCTTAATCTATCCCGTCTCACTCATCTCTCTCCCTCACTCGCTGTTTCTGTTTGTGACAGAAGACAAAAACAATGGGGGTGGAAGTCTGAGATTGAACAGATGAATACACTCTTCAACACTACTGATAACACCAAGGAGTGAGCACTATGTATGTTAGAGCAGTGGTTCTCAAACCTTTCGTTGTAAGGCACCCTTTGTGTTTTGCGAACACCGCCCCCCCCAAATAAAAATGTATAATTCTGAACTTACCATTTTAATTAAACCAAAAACACATTCAGTTATACAATGCTAGAACATCAATTCTTTTGGTTGGTGGTCCTATTTTTCTGATGTTTGATTGCCTAAAATTTATGAAAAATTTCATAAAATGCCACAAAATCTGTGGATCCACCCCCTGGATCCATCTTGGGGCCCCCAGTTTGAGAACCACTGTGTAAGAGACTAAAAATATTCAGGAGGTCGAGTAGGGCCTTTACACCCGGTTTAAGCCTAGCTCTTATATTCTAAAGTGTATACTGCTTCTTGTCAGTCTGTAAATGTTAATATTTGGGGTTGGTGGATTGTAACTAGCCACATTTACAGATAATAGAATAACGTTTCAAATACCAATTTAGCTTTTCATAGTTTAACATAACAGTCCAGTAAAGTGTTAACAGAGAGTCTCAGAGGTCGTTTTTTCCGTCTCCAAAGACTTCCTTATATAAAATAAATATATACCCTCCATTTCCCTTTTCTCCTTCACTGTCCTCTCTTTCTCTCAGAGCAAACAACCTTCTCTCCTCTTGTTATTAACTAAATATGAGCACTTTGACCGGGGGACAAAAATTCAATATTTTCCCCACCAAATATTTAAACCAAGCAAATAAACAGACAAATAAATAGGTCTCCCAGGCGACCGGGCGAGTGAGGAGGGCGGGATGTAATTTGACGGGCGAGTTATTTGGGAGACTGAAGCCCACAGCTATTCAGAGGCTCATTTCAGCACCTGTCAATCAAAGACCAGAGAGGAGAGCGCCGGCTAGCCCGTCGAGTGTGTAGGTGTGTGTTTGAGAACGAAGTGGCCGTACGCACATACCCCTCAAGGTCGGAGAAGATAAGGTGAATATCGTACCTGATGAATATATCAACCCGTTTCCCTCTTCATCTAATCTCGCGGGCCTATAGAAACATCTTAATTCCCATCAAATAGGCAGATTTAGCCATTCTGTGTCCACTTTAGTGGCACTGGTATATTTGAGGTTATTGGCAGCTGTGGTGGCCGGTGCTGTGGGGCATTAAATGGGTCATGCAATATGACAGCCACTTCTACATATCAGAAAAGGACTGGGAGAAATGTGGGGTTTTGAGTATGGAAGGACTTCAGAAGGCTATACTGAAGCGCACTCACGGCAAATACATCCCAAAAGTCAGGTCACAGCAGAGTTTAGCAGAATGAAACTGTCAACACACTGGAATCTTTTAAGCTAGATCACAGCAGTGTCCCTTCACTCAAGTGCCAAAAATGTGCTCCAAGAGTTTCACATCACCATCGGTATATCAGTCAAAAGCCAAATCCGTTCCATCACAAGCACAGACACACGCTGCTGAAAGCACTAGATCACTGCATCCCACAATGAGTAAAGCAATTGGCTCTCTTTCAAAATCTAGTAAGCGTTCTACCTAGATAACATTTCAAGGCATACTCCCAAAAATCATAGCTACGTATATCTAAAGCAGCATCCCTTTTACTATTTACGGATGAAATAAACACAGAATACAGCAATGAGCCCAGTGAAAAAGATCATCCAAGATGGTGAACAATGTCTGAGGATTTATGCATTCAGCTGAGTTGCTACCTTTGCAGTGAGCTTTAAATGCAATATAACTTCTAATAAAAGCATTTTAAATAAAGTTTAATAACAGCATTTAAACAATAGAATCACAGTAACACACCGCCCCTTTCCTCTCCAAACCCTGCAGAGTATTGTCACAGAACTGTAAGGTCAAGCAACAATGTTGTTAGTGTCTGCTGCTTGGGCAGCCATGACGGGTGTGAGTAGCCATTTAACCCGCACTACACTGAGGAGTGTTGTCATGGCAGCATCAGGCAGTAAGTCACGGGACTGACAGATCCACTCACTGATGGTTAACGGGGAGAACTGCATTATGTGTTCATCATGTGGACACACAAACACAGACTTGTGCTCTTGGGACTTGCTGTCTGACAAAATAACTTGTTCATCAGTCTGTGTGGAGATTTGGACTCTTGAGTAAAGCAAGAGCGCACACACGCACATGCACACACTCACACAGTCACTATTTGGTGGTATCGCATGCACTCTTCATGAACTGTAAAAAAAGTATTAGTATGTTTGTGACAAAAGCTGACGACTATTTCTTTAGACAGAAGGATGGAATTCTGTTTACCTTTAAAGCAGAAACACTTCATGTCCACTACATTTGCATGTATTAACGGCTTAAAGCAATGTTAAGACATTGTAAAAACAGTCTGAAGGGTTTAAATGCACTTCACTTCTCATTATGTCAAAAAACATATTTATCATAATGCAAAAGTAAAATTCGTTATTCATTTACTTATCTGTATGGCGTCCTTACTTCCAAGTAAACAACAAGAATTTGAAGAATGTTGATGCGGCGCATTTTCATACAATAGTCTTACAGTAACCACAATGCTGTGCAGCTTCAAAAAGGCACATGTGCGTTATATACATCCAGGTTATCTGAGCCCATACGATAGCTTTCTGTCTAAACGTCTAGAAGGAATCAACAACATAATTGTGATTGTGGACAAAAGTGAGAAAGATAAAGTGTTCAACACATTGTGGGGCAACTTATTCCCTTATCTTTCCATAATGGGTATAAAATGTATTTCCTAAATGTGAAATTGGATTGTTCCTTATACATTTGTGTGTGTTGGATGGCAATTTGTTTTTAAATGACCTAAACCTAACCTCGCACAAACATTTGCTAAAATTCTAGATGAATAAAGACATCTCTTACTGTGATCAGTTGTTGCCTTGTCTCCATAATATACTATAGATGATTATAGACATTTGGTCTCCATGATGCTGGAAAATCCTGACTAACACACAAGCATTTATTTCCACAAGCACCCGGTCATCTTCCTCTCACCTTTACTAATGATAGCAACTCCTGATGACCTTTGCCCTTTCACAGAACAATGCATACCTGTGCACACGTCTAGGTTAAATGTATGGCCATTTGCTGCTCACCTGCTTACCTCAGGCTTTTCCATCCATCACTCACCTACAAACCAACGGAAACGCATCCAATCCCTACAGGCAACGTGGACACACACATACAAATAACACTGAACATTTGTAACTATTTATATGTACATAAATCATTGTTATGATGGTTAAAAACAATACAAATCTATAGAAAGAATGACTGACCATGTACTGATTACTAAACCAGCATTGTATTTTATTTCTATCATAACGTGCTTTGCGCACACAACGCTTTCAGAAAAGCAGTGGGGTTTGTGGCACTCCGGAGGAAGAATACAGAAAAAACACAATGAAAGAAAGATTATATATTCGTATATATATATTTATATACCAACCTCACAGCATTTACTCAGCAGAAACACAATATTTGGCAACCAATAAAAACTCTAAAACTTCAAAAGTATAAAACACATTTAAGCATCTTCATCGAATACTATAATATGGACCTTCTACATTAACACTGATGACACAGAAAAACATAAAAAGAAAAAGAAAGCTGCTTGGCCTCAACAGTCATCCCTTTTCCATTCGTTCAGAGGACGCCAGAGTGCTTTTCTTCATCCTTCATTCATTAAAAAAGATGCCGAAACCGGCAGCATTTCAGAGATAGGCAGATTTTATTGAAAGGTTAGGAGCCGATGAGCAGTGAGAATTATGCGATGCCAGGGAGAGCTCAGTAAATGCTGCCTATCAACACTACTCAGCTTGGGAAAGAAACATCTTATGTACACACACTCGCAGATTCAATCACACACAGAAATAAAACGCTCTAAACAATTACACATGTCCGTGCCTCAAACCTGCATGCACCTATAAGGACAAACATCATTAACAAAGTTAGTTTAAAAACTTTTACCTCATCTTTTTTACTAAAAACAGTCAAACAAACACACAGGCAAAAAACACTTTTCAATTCAAACAAAAACGGCAGACAAAAGGCAACTGCACATATTTGACACCTGTTAAAGATGCCATAACGTTCATCCCGTGGTGTCATTTTCTTTTTAGTGGGACTCTATCCTGCTTTCACCTCAAAAGATGGCACACAGACACGCACACACGCAAACGCACACACAAGAGAAGTGAACTGTGTATACTGTATACATCTATATGATGCCTGTCCAAAAGATCAAAGCTTCAAAGGATTTATGGAGAACTGAAACATATTAATGGATACATATACTGATGAATAGGTACTGTATGCTACTACTGATATGTTTCTATGCATGGTCATTGTAACACTATTGTTAAAGTGATAGTAAACGATACTGATGAAACAGGAAATAAAATGTCCCATCCAGATGTCACCCTTTATCATCCAAATATCTGCCCGTCCATCCGAGTGGACCTCAAAGTGGTGTGTGAAGAAAAATGTTGGTCTTCAGGTGAAGTGGGCCAGGGTAGAAAGTGAACAGGTGTGCGTTTTATTTTTGTCACCTGTGATCTTCTCTCTTTTATCATTCACCACATAACAATCCTTCTTCCTTTCTCTCTCTCTCCTTTACATTCTAGGAGAAGAAAACAGAAATAATTCACGATAGATCCATTTATGCTTTACTTTATTCATCTATTGCGTTCTAATTATTCATAAGCATTTATCAAGCACCTCCAGAGAAGTGACTCAACACGGCTGATGATGTCAGAGAGGTCAAAGGGGAGGGGCATGTCAGGGTCTTCATTACTCCAATAGGGTCGATCGACAGGCGCTTCTTCAGGCGGCAAGGTCTGTGCCAGGCTGGACTGGCATCTATTGGGAGAAAAACCAAGAAAGATAAAGATTTAAATGTCTGATGCCAACAGTATGCTGCAGTTTGTAAGGGCTCTGCATCCTCAAACTAATGTGTGTGAGTGTGAAGAGTTAATTTCGTCCTAAACACACATAGAAGTGTGTGTTTGTCTAGGGGCAGTCCACGCGGTCATTTCCTAATTTGTTTACGACCCACAATAACCTTCTTTACTGACACGTTTATACCGATGTAAAGGACTACACGGCATGCGCAGGTTGGGTGTGTGCGTTTAAGCGAGAACATGCGCGTCTGTGTGTGTGGTATGGTCTCATCCCCTTGTTCTTCCTTTGAACTAAGCTTCAGGAATTCACTTCTGCAATCCTACAAGTGTAAGCAGTGTAAATCACCATCTAAACACACCTGGCCCGCGCTGATTAATATCTCAGTCATTCACACCTGGGCAGGTGAAGCCTGTGGCTTTAATTCCATAGAGCTACTTTGATGTTGTTGCATGTCATTATGTCACCTGAATAATACATTGACAGTGTGGTTTTACCTGAATACGACAATATAACTTCTCACAAACTGGGTGTGCGAGGAAGAATCTCTTTTGTGTATGTCGGTGTGTGTGTGCAAGAGAACAAAACAAAAGAGAAAAAGAGACACAGCTTTCTGTCCTTAATCCAAAACGTTGGAAAAGATTACCATGGCCTTTCAACTAGGCGTGAAGAGCAATCACAACCTAACATTAAAGGTAATTGTGTAATGCTCTTAATGTGAAAAATCTCCTATCCTAATTTAATGTGCAGGGACAGGCTGCCTGCCAGAGGAGCGACAACACTTTCTGGAGATTTCAGAACACAGTTTTAAGTTTAACTAACTTTAAACCATATGAAAGGTTACTGTTTTGAATGAATCTCATAACATAGATATTAAAGAACAGTGTGTAACTTATCCCACACCAGAGTATCTATTGACAGAAATGCAATATAATACACATACTCATTAGAGGTGCATAAAGACCTTACATAATGAAGCGTTATGTTTTTATTACCTTAGAATGAGCTATTTCTATCTACATACACCGCGGGTCCCCTTGCATGGAATTCTTCATGTTGTTTCTACAGTAGCCCTAAATGGATGAGAGCATTCATACCCAACACATAAGCAGCGCATGCTCGCGGAGCAGAAGTGGTGCATAAGCAGCAGTGCAGCGATGATTTCGGCGGCAAGTCTATTTTTGCTGCGCTGCTCATGCTCAATTAAAGCAACAGTGCACTCTTTACAGTCAAAATGCAGATGGATTGACAGGAAAAAGTAACACTTTTACCTTTAAAACGTGTAAGTGGTGTCTAATGTGTTTTTAACAGTCGCCATGACTTCCAAAAACACGTTTGTCAGGAGTTTTTTGGGGCAAACCACAACAGCATATTTAAAGTGTAAAAGTACATCTTAAATGTTATGCTTGTATTACATATGAATGAGGGGAAAACGATCGCATTACGCTGTCAGCGTACTGTCTAAAAACCCCACTGTCATCATAACCTTGAAAAACAAAAACTGATAAAACTACATAGACATCATGTTATATGCTTATATTGCGCATGTGTGAGAAAAAAGATCGTAAACCCTTTAGTGACTTAAATCGTATCCTTCAAAGCACGATGGCTTTTTAATTATAACTTGTACTGCATGGATCTAAAAGAGCATGAATCAGGTGGATAAAACAAATCAAAATGATACAATATACATAAAAGAAGCTTTTTGGTGAAGTTCTTGAAGATATTTTGCTCATTGATGTATTTAATCGAATTGCATTGGTGTACGTGGTGTGCGTTGCATACGCTGCCGGTGTGAAAGGACAATGGACACGTGCTGCCAACGCTCTCCCTACACGCTGCTTATGCGTGCAGTATGAAACGGGCATTACCGCTAGATGCAGCTAAATTCCATACACTGGACCTTTAAAACCAACTGAATAGCCAAGGCCTAACAAGCAAGTCATTTTTATGATTCCTCTTTAAATAATGACAAAGCACACTTTGCCCACAAACAGATCTCAAAAACGTTTCCTACAAACACACGTCTCTTTGCAATCTCAGCCCACTGTAAACACTCATCCACCTCCAGTCGTGCCCAGAGGAGGCCGGTGTTATGGATGAGTCCGTGCTGTCCGGTGGTCAGAGGACAGCCCCTCTCTGACACTACTTGCGGTTATATATTTTGTAAGGGCCACTTAATGGGGAAGTGGCTCTCTAGTTAAGTGCTGTCTCTCCAACTCCACCGGCCACATGAGAGGCTGCATTACACGCCGAGGGTGAAATTAGCATATAGCGCTTCAATATATCATCCTCGTATTGCATCAGGGCTTGACAATAACATCCGTTAACATGCGCTAAGTACCCTAATGTAGCACATCAGTTCATAAATAATACGAGGGCCAGGTCTATGAGTTTGTGAGTTTAAACTCTCTCATCATTTGCTGGATTATTGGAAGAGACAGAGAAGAGGGAACCGAAGTAAACAGATCACTGTAAAAGAGGCCGTGTGCCATAAGAACTAAAATACATCCTCAGACGTACAAACTTTAGAGGGGACAGTTAAGGAGCAGTGCTAAAACTGTAAATGATGATGTTATAATTATTAGGTGAGGTCACAAGGACTGGTGAAGGGGAAGGGAGTGATGGATGTCTGGCTTGTTTGGGAGTGCTAGTTCCCAAAGGTCAAGGTAAATATATGAAACTGAGTGTTTTTAAAACCCAGTCAACACTGGCGAGTTTACTAAATGAAAAGAGAACTTCTTTTAGACAGTTATGAGATTCAGTAAAATACATGTTGCATAAAATTGCAGCATCCAATAAGCCCTGGGGTTAAGCAGCTTCTTAAAATCCACGGTTCCAATAATCAGCTATTCATGGAACGCAACCTTCCACAGCCATGTGATCCCAACGTCACATTTTCTTCCAGTTACTGGTTAAGAGTAAAGTGTGTGTGCGTGGGTGCGCACACGTGTGTGTATGGATTGTTGGAAGTATATTTGAAAGTGTATGCCAACCATCCATACAGATTAACCTCTCCAAGATGCAGTATACCTCTCCCATCTGACCCGCGCTCAGGAGAGATCGACGTTACAATCACTCATTTCAATTTGCTCCGAAACTCTATAACCCGACAGCCAGGCCTGCAGGAATAGCAAGCTAATGCGGAGGGAGGGAGATCTATCACCTCTGTTCTTCTGGGGGGCGGCTCACACACTCCCACCCGGCACGTTTAGCGCACTTGAACTTCGACTCCGGCCCGCCCGGTCTGCGCTCGCGCGCGCACACACCTAGCGTCCCAGCTGAAACTAACCACTTTAGCTAAAGTGAGTGTTAATTATGGACAGGCAAAGCAGTCAATAAAAGGTTAATGCAGAAGGCAGTGGATAAATTCCTTTAAGCATTGCATCACTAGGCCATCTCTGGGCTGCACGCAAGCCTCTCTCTGTGTCTAATCAATACATTTTACTGTAATGTTCTCCGTATCGATTTCTCCCTCGCTCTCTCTCTCTCTGTATCCTCCTTCAACGGAGATAAACTAGAGAGGAGCGGGGGAGCGAAAAGCAAGAGCGAACTGATAAATGAAATGATTTAAACCTCTTTTCAGTTGGACTTTCCCTCTCTCTCTTTGACATATCGCTGTGGTTTATAGCAAAGCACTGGACTTCACGTCCGAGGTCATACATTACCTGCCCCCCTCTCTTAAAGGGAGTAAAATGCCATTATTAGACAACATCAGAGCTCCTGCCCGCCACAATTACGCTGATAGATGTAGGGCTAAAATGCTGGGTACACAGACTGTAGACAATGCTAATTGCATTAGCCAACCAGAAGATCATTTACAACCATGCAGCTACAAATGGGCCTGTTTGATTAGGACATTACAGTGAGGTTAGGCTGGCGCTATTCAGTATCTGCATGCGATAAGAGCTACAGTTAGGGCCATAAATATTTGGACAGAGGCACATTTTTTGTTATTTTAGCTGTGTATCAATATGTTTTCGAGTTACAGTTTTATAACAGATATTGTCTTAAAGTGCACACTCTCAGCTTTATTTAGAGTGTATTCACATCCAGATTAGCTGAAGGATTTAGGAATTACAGCTCTTTAATATGAAGCGCCCCCCTTTTTCAAGGGACCAAAAGTAATTGGACAGTTGAATAAAAAGCTGTTTTATTCACATGTATGGGCTTTTCCTTAAATAATTGTGTCATAAATGAAGCATGTTAAAGGTCTGGAGTTGATTCTACATGTGGTGTTTGCATTTGGAAGCTGTTGCTGTGAACCCACATCATGGGGTTCAGGGAGATCTCCATGCAAGTGAAACAGACTATAGTTAGATTTCAAAAACACTACACATCCGTCAGAAAGATGCCAGGAACATTAAGAGCGGCCAAATCAACAATTTGGGACATTCTAAGAAAAAAAAAACACACCGCTGAGCTCAGTAACAAAACAATCCTAGGTGTCCATATGAGATCAAAGTGGTGGATGATGACATTATCCTCTCCATGATAAAGAAAAACACCTTCACAACTTCCAGACAAGTGAAGAATTAATCCGGATGCTTCTGTCTTCTGTTACATCACCAAAAAAACACCAGTGACCCAGTGCCTGAGGACGTCATGCATGGAAATGGAATCACACTGCCTGAACACTATTTTACTGAAGATGTTGTATGCTCATATCATGAGATATTCCAAGCCTTCTCCATATCTTTTATTCTTTTTAGTCTTATGCAGGCTGAAATTAATTTGATCTCTCCAAAAAAATGCTTTCTAGAGCTTGTTCGGCTATTTCAGAAGTCTAATCTACCCATCCTATTCTTGAGGCTTTTGCACCTTGTTGTGAGCCCTCTCTATTTTTTCCTTGTATTCTCTTTATTGTTTTGATTGACAAACATTGACATATTTACCCCTTGGAGAGTGTTCTTCACTTGTCCGGACGTTGTGAAGGTGTTTTTCTTCATCATGGAGAGGATAATGTCATCATCCACCACTTTTATCTCATATGGACTAGGATTGTTTTGTTACTGAGCTCAGCGGTGTGTTGTTTTTTTCTTAGAATGTCCCAAATTGTTGATTTGGCTGCTCAAAATGTTCCTGGCATCTTTCTGACGGATGTGTAGTGTTTTTGAAATCTAACTATGGTCTGTTTCACTTGCATGGAGATCTCCCTGAACCCCATGATGTGGGTTCACAGCAACAGCTTCCAAATGCAAACACCACATGTAGAATCAACTCCAGACCTTTAACATGCTTCATTTATGACAAAATTATTTAAGGAAAAGCCCATACATGTGAATAAAACAGCTTTTTATTCAACTGTCCAATTACTTTTGGTCCCTTGAAAAAGGGGGGCGCTTCATATTAAAGAGCTGTAATTCCTAAATCCTTCAGATAATCTGGATGTGAATACACTCTAAATAAAGCTGAGAGTGTGCACTTTAAGACAATATCTGTTATAAAACTGTAACTCGAAAACATATTGATACACAGCTAATATAACAAAAAATGTGCCTCTGTCCAAATATTTATGGCCCTAACTGTATTTGTACACCGGCTTGTCTATGCACTATGCAACTCTTGCGGTTTACAGGTGCCCAATATGAAGCGCTTTTTTGAAACTTTTCTTTCTCATTTCATGCGCACAGGTGTGAAGGGTGTATGTGTGAGAGCTGGTGTGCAGGTGTGTAGTTTTACAGTTTCTGGCAGTGATTTGCCTCATTCTGAGAATGCCATCAAACGGGTCGTGCAAAAACAAGTGAGCTGATCGTAAATCACAGTTGAGCTCCGAGGCCCGTGCAAGCAATCACATCGGCAATATAAGAGTACACAACGTGCAGATAACATCTTCACCAGATTCAAGCCCTCAGACAGACCCCACTATAACTATAAAAAGGGCCTGTCTGGTTCTAAAAGCGTGCTTGGTCGTAACCAGATTTTTTTTAAACCAGACAGACCCTTTTGAACTGAAACAGATTTAAACGGAGAAAAAATTCATGAACCTGACTTGAACTAGTTATTCAAACATGGTTGTGAGATAAACTGAAGTGACTTCACTGCTAGAAAGTGATTAAAACAAGTTTTAAGCTTTATATAGATTTGAACAGAAATTGAATGAGTTGAAGTCATGTAAATAACAATATTAAGTAGGGCTGTCAAACGATTAATTGCGATTAATCGCATCCAGAATAAAAGTTTGTGTTTACATCATATATATCTGTGTACTGTGCATAATAATTTTGTAGTTATTAGCACATACACATACATGCATATATTTAAGGAAAATCTAAAAATTAATAAACATTTATATATAATTTCAATTATTAGTAAATATAAATAAATACATGTAAATATTTCCTAAATATGTATTCATGTGTATGTGTTTGTATTTATAAATACAAAATTAATATGCACAGTACATAGACATATATTATGTAAACACAAACTTTTATTCTAGATGCGATTAATCGCGATTAATCGTTTGACAGCCCTAAGTTTTAACAAGTTAATAATGACAAGTAATTAGATTGTACTAAAAATAAATTAGTGCAGCAAAAACCTTTTTACGGTGCATCTGAGTAACAGCTATTATGGTAAATGTCCAGTATCAATTTATAAATCAATTTATAACCCCCCAAAAAAACCAAAATTATAAATCAATATTTTAGTATTTGCCATGTCCTAATTTGAACAAGTTAAGTAAGCATGTAAGAGTGTGTGTGTGGGTTGTTGTGCGTGTGGGTAAATGAATGACAGGTGATTCTTCGTGAACGCCCAGGCTAATAAAACAAACATCTGATCTAGCACTTCCTCTAATTAATCACTCCTGAAAAACAGAGCAAACTTGTTTTGATTGTTTCTCTTTCTTTTCCCATTTGGAGACAATAAGTGGAACTATAATTGGTTAGCAGGCAACGGGTCCACCAGAGGCAGCAGGTCCTTTACATCTGTACCCCAGCAGCTCTTAACAGACCACATGAAACAAACTCTTGTAGGACACACAGGCTGAGGCACAACGGGGACAGACCCAGCCAGCGCACCTTTACTCAGACAGGGTCGTTTGATGTGGTGAGCGTGGGCGTGTGGGTCCTAACCCAACCAGATGATGCAAAAAACACACACACAAGAACGACACCCTCTAAACAGCTCTCATAATTGGTCTAATAAAAAGGGGCTGAAGTCTTAAGCTGATAGCAGAGGAGGCCACTACTGCCTCTGAACTCTCCAAACCAGGTGGACGTCTATTAGCCTGTTAACACCGTAACAAATTATCTCACACGCCCCTCCTATCGCCCCCCCCCGGCCTCGTGAAAGAACGCAGCCAGATGTCAACACCAGCACAGGTTTACAGCACACTTGATTCTTTACTGCACAGAGAGACAGGTTGTAATAAGGAGAGGTGTGTGAAGGGCAACAGTCACAGGTTCACTGTCGTTTGTCAGTCAGTCCGTGCTGTTAAAGGAACAGTTCACCCAAAAAGTTGTTCCAAATCTGTATAAATTATTTTGTTCAGATGAACACAGAGAAATATATTTGGAAGAATGCTTGTAACCAAACAGTTCTTGGCCACCACTGACTACCATAGTAGGAAGAAAAATGCTTTCTAAATTTCTTTGTTCTGTTGAACACAAAATATATTTTGAAGAATGCAGGAAAGCAAACAGTTATGCGACACTTTTGAATACCATTGTCATTTTTCCTACTACGGTAGTCAGTGGCAGTCAAGAATTGTTTGGTTACAAGCATTCTTCCAAATATCTTTCTCTGTGTTCATCAAGATTTGAAACAACTCGAGGGTGAGTAAAAGTTGACAGAATTTTATTTTTTGGGTGAACTGTCCCTTTAAATGACACTTGGCCTGAATAAAGCATCATGGGTAGAGGATGCTGTACCACCCGGACCATGCAGCTCTAGTGTCTCTCTGGGTATCATCAAGGCAAAAATAAATAGCGCTCATATTAATAAATAGTGTCTTAGATCACATAGAAACTCCACCCTGACACATTCCTGCATTTTATACTGTCACCTACTGAGATGACAGCCTGCCAAATACGACATTTTGATATGCTGGGTTTAAACTAATTAGTGGCTTTGAAAGACACTAGGGTTTTTCAGCTCCGGTGGTGTTTATTTACATTGCCCGAAAGAAATATGGAGGGGTTAGGACAAGGAAGAGGCATTTTATGGGTTTGTGTGCGAGTGTGCGTGTGTGTGCGAGTGTGCGTGTGTGTGCGTGTGTGTGTGTGTAAGAGAGAGAGAGAGAAGTGCCTAAGGGAGAGGAGGTTATGAGGTTCTGAATGTTTGCAGTTTTTCACAGGGGAGGGTTTGAGAACCAATAAATCTTTGAGTGATCAGGAAGTGGCTGGGAACACTAACAGTGCGTTTAACATTGTAAATGTCTGAATGCCACATCACAAGTATAAAAACCTGCTGTTCTGACAAATGTACCAGTAAAACAATCATTCTTATGGATACATACACAAACATACACCTGCATACTTGCATCTTCTATACTAACACACATACGCTTAACCCTCGTGGGTGTCACGAAGGGAAAAGAAATGTCTCGTTCTAATAGATATATTGGCAACTTGGTGACCCAAATCTGACCATGATCACATGATCAGGGTCAATAGGAGTTTTGCACTTACTGCTTGTGACAACGGCATTATTAAACACTTCGTTAGAAAGACAACCATCATCAGCTAAAAGAAAAACAAGAAAAGCACAAAAATGTATCATGATCACATTGCTAATTTATTATAAACTATTCTGCCCTACAAAGGCAAAGCGCAGTAACTACACATTTACTCAAAATTGAGTTAAGGCTTGAAATGGGCTTTGGAATACTTGCTTTGTCTTGTGACAAAGTCTCCTGGTTTAATCTTGTACCATTTCAGAGAAACAAGTGCTTCAAAATTGCAGTAACTACTAAATGAATTACTCGAGTAAAACTTTAAAGGGACTTTTTTTCAGCTCCAGTGTTTGCATAGTTACTGCACTTTGTCTTTGGAGGGCAGTATCGGCGTCTTTATTAATCGTTATAAGTTTTAACGTGCAGTGCGTTTACGTAAACGTCTCACTTATCAAAGTTGAGAGAACGCATAATCACAACCTACGTGAAGAACAATAGCGAAAACTACCCTCATAATTAGTTCAAACCCAGCAGGCAAGTACATAAAAATACCAAATTAAAAAGGTGACTATAATAATGATGGATGGCATGAAAGTGATTAGATGATTACAGCGAAGGTGGAGGAAAAAAGAAAAGCGAGACAGCTTTTGGCTGGTGATACTTGTGTAACCCTGTATCATTATTCTATTCAAACAACATGAATGAATTCATGTCATCCCATTTAGAACAAATAGAGATGTGTTCTGACAAACATATGCTTTTGTTCGCTACCTTATTAAAGGTCATAGGACATTTACCTCGTATTAAAAGGCAGAGGACAAAACAGTCTCAGTTTCTAAGAAATAGCTATGTTTAGAGAGCCGCGGGTGCTAACTGTCACGTTCTCACAAACGTCAGCTGCTAATAAGAACATGTGAAATACGATGTGTGACGTGCAAATGGGCTGTTGGAGTAATTTAAGAGTATGGCATGCGAGAGCGATGATGTCATCAGGTGACAGAAATATAAGACATCAGAGAGAGATGCAGGTAGCGAATCACCGATTTAAAATCAAATTTAGGAGAAGAGATGAAAGAATTTGACAACACAGCCAAAGGTGTTTAAAATCCTGAATCACCTGCTCCTCCTGCTGTGTGAAAAGCGCTTTTGCAGCCTATTAAGTAAATGGTGTAATTAAAACAGTGTGGCATTTAAAAGCCTGTGAACTGCCAACAATTTGTTTAAGGGAACGGCCAGGCCAAACAGGCCCCTGGGGCACTTCTACAAGCAGGTAGCCGAATCACAGACATGGGCAAGAAGAAGAGAATGTGTGTTTACACAGTGTGTGTGTGTGTGTGTGTGTGTGTGTGTGAGGGAGAAAGAAGGAAAGAAACAGAGAGAGCAAATGAAAAGACAAACTTTCAGTGTAAATGTGTTAAGTGTGCGTTTGTTTAAAATGACGTGTGTTAGGTACAGATGTAGGTGTGTGTGTGTGTGTGTTAACAGTAATAGAGCACTGTAGTTAAAGGGATAAGTAAACATGGCTGACAAAATCAAACAGGTTATCTTTGTTGTGAACAGAATGGATATTTCACATACATTGATATTAGGAAAGTCATTTGCGCTGTAATGTACCCAGCCCTTTGTCTACACTAACTGAGCTTTACCAGCGTCAACACGCAAATAAAAAGTCACAATGAGGGTTTACAGAAGCCGTTGTGTTACTGCAGTGGCCTTATACCTTAAGGTCTAATAAGGACATTGAGGCTAAAGAGCACAATAACAACTGAAGTGGAGAGGTTCTTAAGGGACAATGGGAATGACGCTGTTCAAATACATACACAATGGCAGAGGAAAGATGGATGAGATTTGTTTCGGTTTCCAGTAAAACCTTTTTAAGGAATGACATTAATAATACGGGACTAACAGAGGAATCTACAGTTCAACATTATTTGTATTACTACTTGAGTTCTGCTTATAATGTCCTGGTTCAGTTTGGGATCCAATATAATTCAGGACATAAAAAAGCTCAAATGCACAAAATGAAGTGTTTAGATCTAACTGAAATCTATAGGAAGTTTCAGCCACACCAAATGCTAATAAATATTTTCATTGGACTGGTTAGGAAGTTTTGTACATCAGGGACGATTCGATTCCTCCCGATTTGACCTTTAAGTTTTGCAAGTATAATTCAGCATTGCTGTATTTAGCAGCAGTAATTGTTTCCTCTGCCTAAAAAGATTTCAATTAAAGCTGAATAAACTGGACCGTAATCTTCTTGAACCGCTCTGGATGGCTGTGTTCACCCACAGAGCTCAGCTATGGCAGACGTCGAGATGACCAGATTAGGGGGTTAACTGGTGATCTGGAAACAGCGGGGTGGATTGCTAAAGAGGCTCAAACTCACAGACCCTCAGCTGGCCTAAGGCCAGTGCCTGAGATAAAACAAGCATGGTCCAGACAGTGCAGTCAGTCTGGGAGATTACATTTTTTCACAACTGTTTACTCCTTGAACGAAACAACCGAAACAAAGTACAGAAAGTTAGCGTCCGTCTGTCTCTGAAGTATAGAGGCTGCGAGGAGAATGAATAAAAACGTGGCAGAAGGAGCAGGAGGGAGAGGAATATGGAGATATAGAGAAGTGGACAGGTTTGTGGTTTTGGGGGGGTGTCTCATTCTCTCAAGGGAATCTTAACATACTAAGAACAACATCAACATGTCACCATCCATTCTCCCTCCCTCCTGGAAATCTGAGGACCCTGCAGCCTCTTCAGGCCTAATGACTCCTGACTCGCTCTGTCCACCTGCAGCCAGTCACTGAACACTGCTGGAACAGACAGAAAATCATTCAGCAGCTTGCCTGGATGAATATTTGATGGGGAGAGAGGATTTTTGCACACGGTGAATAAGAACGCAGTACATGTGCATGTATGTGTGTAGGCTACCGTGTGTGGACTTCAGTCAGGAAGAAGAAAAAAAAACTTTAGACATTTATAAAACAAACTCCCTGACATATTTTCCTCTCATGCTTGAAAAACCTTGATAAACGCATTCCCGAGTAACATTTTTCTGTTAGGCAAATCTATCTTCTATTTAAGGTCATCTTCACTCAGAGGAAAGATCTTAACCATCTGAGTTAAAGGTCCAGTGTATGAAATTTAGCGGCATCTAGAGGTGAGATTGCAAATTGGAACCAACGGCTCACTCCGCCCCTGCCTTTCGAAACACTATGGTGGCTCACACAGAACTAAGATGTTCTCATGTTTTCACTTCTTTGCCGAAGGAGATTCTGTGTTCTGTAGAGCAGTTTGTCCGTTTAGGGCTACTGTAGAAACAACATGGCCAATTTCATGTAAGGGGACCCTCGGTGTATGTGAATAGAAATAGCTCATTCTAAGGTAATAAAAACATAACGCTTCATTTTGTAAGGTCTTTATACACCTCTGAACACATACGTAGTTATGTATATTATATTGCATTTCTGTTAGGGCTGCACGATAATTTATCGCGATACCACTAAATCCTATTGAAATCAAGCTGGCTGCGATATATGCAATGTGTCGATATTTTTTTTAATCCGTAGCTTGTCCGTGAAGCACGTCTCTGGGATCAGTAGGAAATGCTGCTCGAACTAACAGCAGTGCGAGTTGCTTATAATGTGCATTTGAAAAAGCAACACCCATCAAACATGATCATTATAAATATACTTTATTATCATAAAAATACCTGATGAGGCTTGAGGAACAGTGATAAAAAGATGTCCATAGGCATTTCCTAGATTCTAGAACGTGTTATGGTCTTCTTCTGCAGTGCTTATTTGGAGTTTCCGCACGAGAGCGCCCTCTGGCTTTCATATGCAGCAGCATTTTCCCGTACTTCACTCAAAAGCTGTGCATAAATCACGTGATATTTATCATCGGTTTATCGCGATAGCCCTAATTTCTGTCAATAAATTTCACATTGGACCTTTAACTCACTTTAAACAACAGAAATATTTATACAAACTACCTTTACACTTGCCAAGAATCTATGTTTAATATCTGTTTGGAGCAGAAATGTGTTTTCTTGTGTTTAACGTCTTGCCTTTACTTAAAGGGATACTTCACCCAAAAATGAAAATTCTGTCATTATTTACTCACCTTCGAGTTGTTCCAAATGTGTATAGATTTTTGTTCTGATGAACACAGAGAAAGTTATTTGGAATAATGCTTATAACCAAACAGATCTCAACACCCCTTGACTACCATAGTAGTAAAAACAATGGTAGTCAAAAGTGCCCCAGAACTGTTTGCTGTCCTACATTCTTCAAAATGTGTTCTTTTGTGTTTAACAGAACAAAAATAATTATCAAGTAATTTTTCCTACTATGGGAGTCAAGGGGTGTTGAGATCTGTTTGGTTACAAGCATTATTCCAAATATCTTTCTCTGTGTTCAGCAGAACAAAGAAATGTATACAGGTTTGGAACAACTCGAAGGTGAGTAAATGATGACAGAATTTTCATTTTTGGGTGAAGTATCCCTTTAAGCTCATCAGGCAGGATTTGGCTGACTGCCGTTGTACAAACTGTACAACAAAGTTTGACTGAAAAACAAACACGTTAAACACAATATGTTGTCTGTCAAGAACAAGTTCTTTCCAATTCATTCAATTCTTGACCTGCTGTTTTAGAGTGAGGCATGTGAAGATTTCATTTTCATGTTCTCCCATGGTGTTTTTTGTGTCTCTGACACTCATTCAAAACATCATCAACATTAGTGTACAAACCCAAAATACCAGGTGAGCCTTTGATTAAGACGACTCGTTTAATTAAAAAACGAACAGGTTACAACACCGCATTCCCTCCCCTATTGTTGTGAATAAAAGTTTGCGCTACGTGCCAAATTTCATTCCACTGAAGTTGTTTGGAGGTGCTATGAAACAAGCAGAGCGTCATATTGACAGAATTATTGCCACCACCATGATTACAGTAATAATGCTTTGAACATATTTACAACATAACTGTCCCAGGACCAGAAGTAGATCCAGTCAACTCACTTTAAATAAAAGTATATTCACATTTTTACATAAATAAAATTTGAAACAATGTACATATAATTGACACCTTGACAAAAACTGTAATTAGAATGAGAATGATAGAACACAAATCATTTTCGACAAACATCAGTTTTAGGACAAGGGTGAACCGTTGTGTCTACAGTTCATAATAGAATCTAACAACTTGTGCTAACATGGCGAATCACCTGCTTTTGTGTGGTTCTAAGCTAGCTGATCCTAGTTTAGCACTTGTGTCCTGTTCAACAGGATACTGAAGCCCTTGACACGGAATTGAGTGATTTACTATTATTAGTTTCTTGACGTTTGACCAAAGGATGTATGCTTCAAAGGTAGATGTACCGTCCTTCTAAGAACCGACCTAATAGACACGTTTAACAAAACAAAACATGGTTTGGCTCAGAGATAAACCCCCCTCATGGTAGCCCATGACTATGTGAGGACAAACAGTCAGTACAAGGTAGATAAAAAGAACTGGAAATATCAATAACGACCTTGTGCTGCTATATCTGTTTAAAATAAAATAAATCATTAGGGAGAGCCTGATTCGACTACCAATCTCACAGTCGAATCTTCACAGAAGTGTTATGCAATGGGGATCGTGCCATTTTGGTTATATGGGCAGTGGCGTAGCAGAAGGGCACGCACTGCGCCGGCAAAATTATTATTTATGATGTAAAGAAATGGGACATTTTTAGGGTTGGGTACCGAAACCCCCGGCGCATATGAGCGCGAGGCCTGGCTATGACCCAGCGTAGGATCGCGTCTCTCCGCGTCTTCTGTGCTATGAGACTGGTAATAAGAAGCAGCACTTTCCGAACACAACCACAGATGACTCGCAAATGAACGTGTACACAGTTTCCAAACATTTGTCACTTACTGAATGTTTGGGCATTTAAATATGAATTAACACTTTGTCTGTAAATGCACTTGGTTCGATAATTAGACTGAACTTTGCGCTGCATGATACAAAAGAATAATAATTAAGTAATATAATCTAAATTTCCACATATAGCAAGCACAGCCCAGACTTTTGGAACTTGTCATTCTCTGCACTGAAGCACAGCGCGTGCGTGTCAGGAGGACGGAGAAAGAGTGCGCAGGAAAAAAGGTGAAAGGGACTTTTTGACTGTTTAAATGGTAATATGCTTTATTGCATTCCTCCTTTACATGTGGTAAATAAAGTAACTATTGTTAGTTCATTGGTAATGAACGTGCTGTATTCTCGTTTGTAAAAAAGAATTCATTATTATCGAGTAGTTTTAAAAATTGTTTTGAGGCGAGATCTGGTCTAGTATTGTATGGCAATGTTACTTGATGTTTAAGGAAAATGTCCATTAATTTTACTATTTACTATTGGCACACACACACGCGTATGATTCGGCTATTAGTTCACTATAGCAAGACGTGACAATTCTGATTCGACTATGTAAATCCTTAGTCGGGAACACCCCTAAAACCATTATTAACAAGCCATCTGTCAAATGCCTTCTAGTGTCTCATCTTATCAGGAACATTGCCTTGCGCTGTAACAAACAAATGTGGGCGCAGAGGAATAAACCGTCTCAAGAGACAAATGGTAAACAAATCACACAAACATGCAAACACGCACTCGCTCGCTCAATGAATCTACTTAGTTGTGTGGCTAACCTGAAGCAGCAGGTGGAAAAGGTCGAATCAATGGTGCGGTCTGGAGGGAAAGGAGTTATATAGGGAATGCTGGAGGGCAGTTAGTGGGAAGGACACACGATGTGGGTGGCTCCCTGCCCCCTAGCCCTCTCCCGGGACCACCGCCTGTCCACTCCAAAAATCATGCCTCACATACGGCCAAACCAGCGTACACGTAGCTACATGCACCCCATGAGATACAGGAGTACACTGTCTGATCACTGTTCACAGCACTGAACAGATACAAATGGCTTATCCATGTAGCTCCGTGGACCCTGGTTCCTCTCCAGGTCTCTCTGGCATTCGCCTGACAGAGATGAGCGACTGGCGTGCAAATCTGCAGAGGCTGGATTTAATGCTCTAAAAAGCACACGCCCCGCTGCTACCAGCCTACCTTTAATCAGAGCAAGGGAGAGAGGAAGAGAGGGAAAGGTTATGCTCAAATCTCAGACTAGGGGGCCGACATGAACAACAGATGCTCTGACAAACCAAAACAGGAGCAGGGAGTCGACACAAGGGAATCACACAACACACACAGACACACTCAATCTCTGACTTGAGCGGCAACATTCTACCGTTCTCTCTCAATATCTGTGCAACGTAAGTTCACGTATTAAAGGGATAGTTCACCCCAAAATAAAAATTCTGTCATCATTTACTCACCTTCGAGTTGTTCCAAATCTGTATACATTTCTTCCTCTGATGAACACAGAGAAAGATATTTGGAAGAATGCTTATAACCAAACAGTTCATGGAAGCCATAGACTATAGAAGGAAAAATACTTTTTTGTTCTGCTGAACATAAAAGAAGATATTTTGAAGAGTGTAGCACAGCAAACAGTTCACGGGCACTTTTGACTACAATTGTCATTTTTCCTACTATGGTAGTCAATAGGGTCCAAGAACTGTTTGGTTACAAGCATTCGTCCAAATATCTTTTTCTGTGTTCAACCAAACAAAGACATTTATACAGATTTGGAACAACTAGAGAGCGAGTAATTCATGACAGAATTTGAATTTTTGAGTGAACTGTCCCTTTAAAGCAACACTTTGGAACATTTTCTCACGGGTTCCCCCATGTGGTTGATAAGCGCAATTGTCTGTTACTAGTGTCCTAAATACTGTCGCTGTATAAGCTTCCCCATAGGCAGCGCAATACACCTGAATTTGTTGACTAAGCTGATGGAAAAGAAACAATGGAACGAATGCAAAAAAAGTCATTTGGAAACCACACTGTAAAAAATGAGTTGGTAAATAAAGCTAGCATTATATGAGTATGTTTTACAAGCAAGTTGTATTTTGTCTTTCTACTTTAAAATGTTGCATTTAATTCAATGTGTTACTTGAGGTTCCTTTGTAATTATTTGTGCTCTAATACACAAGTAAATTTAAATGAAAATGCCAAGTAATATTTACTTGGTGTTTTGTCATTAAATTAAGCGATGTATAAAACTGATGAACGCAAGTAAAATATACTCCACACAGCCATATAATAACTGCGCATGCGCACTTCGGACATTAGAACCGGCGCGAAGAGCCTGAGGAAAGCTTGCGCAACAAAACATTTTTTCAGCGCCTGAGGGGATTAAACTATGGTAAGTCATTAAATGTTTTCTTTTTAATTCATGTAGTAACGTTTGCAGCATAGTGCAGCGTTAATAAACTTTATTTTCGCTGGTTTGTTTGAGTTCGAGTTCTTGTTATTGAGTCTCGGTATTGCTAACATTTCTGGACAACGTTTTTACGTTTTTTTTTACTTAACAAATATTAATACCTCATATATGATTTCAAGTAATATTTACAAAAAACAAACAAGTAAAGACTACTGAGGAAAAGATAACTAGGACTCTTGTAAAGAAATATTAAGTATATTTAGAAGCAATACTTAAATAAAATTTACAAACCAAGGATGAGTAAAATTTACTTGACCCCGTACTTATTTCTAGTAAAAACTACGTATACATGGGTTTAACCTTTACTTGGACAGTTCTGATCAATTTATTAACATTTCCTGAGTGAAAAACGTTTCCTAGCTTTTTTCGAGTAAACTTCACTACAATTTTTTTTCAGTGCATGCCGTTCTCTTCCGCAGGCAGGGGATGGGCGGGGCTGTGTGTACAGACCCGAACACAGAACTTACAGAGTGTGATTGTAGACGCTCTGAGGCTGCTTAGGTTGAAGCGAAAGTAGAATTCATCCGGTTGAGAGTTGTTTTCCCATTAAAATAATATTTGAGACATTTTTTAAGGTCGAAAAACTACAAAGTGTTGCTTTAATCATTTTGGCTGACTAGACCACAATTTTAGCCATAAAAGTGCAGTACTCTGAGCTCCTATTCTATCTGTAGTATTAAAATGAATTCTGCACAATTTTACATTTTCCCAAAAACCAGCGCAGTAGACACAGAAAGGCCTGCAGGCCCTGCACGTACTGACTTCAGATTACAACACACTTCACAGTCTGTAAAGTGAGAAACTAGTTAGTAGGCAGACAGCAGTTAAATCCCACCACAGGTAGTCTGTGTGTTTTAAAATCACATCTTGTCTCGTCTCAAGATAATTAATGCACCATGTTCTGGTTGTTTGAGAATTTAAAACGGCCTTTCTGGGTGTAATCTTAAGCCTACCCACACAAGAGAACAGACTTTTCCGGACGCAACAACTAATCACTCCCCGATTTTCAAACCAACCCACGTATTTTACACTTCCCACAGAATAGGTGAAACCCTTTGAGTAACAACTGGATTCAGCTTGTGCCGATTTGGGGGAAATCCATGGCAAAATAGAGCAATGTGTGGCGGAGGAGTAGGATGTAACATGGAATAAAACTGTTGAAATGATGAAGAAACATACAGAAGTGGAGTAAGAAGGGAAGAGCAGACAGGCACTGAAGAGGCGTTTCCGCTGAGGACCTCCGGCATCGGTATGTTAATGCTGCCAGCTTCCTCTGCTTATCCTACACAGGATCTTGCTAAGGCATATCGCCCTCAGCAGAGCCGCATGAACTTGGCACCAACACCACCTCGCCAATCACACAGAAACACCAGATCAGGCTCTTTAGTTATTTATAAGGTGGCATGTGCGCCATGTTGACACACAGTACATGACAACTGGTACACGTCTAGTCCATCACTTGAGTATGCTTGCATGTGTTCAGTGAGAGGAAAAAGGACATTAGTTTGACTACAGTATAAGCAATGATTCCTGCTTTTCTGTGACTTACAGGAATACGATGAGCTAAATACAATGCAGTATTGACAGCATCTGTGGCATGCTGCCGATTACAACACAAATCATTTTAAACTGATTTAATAACAAATCAAATCAAACATTATCCACTACTACCTTCTTCTCTCATATTTCTTTTATATGTTGGATCTCTGCCTTTGGCGCAGAGGTCAGTTTTGTGTGCTTAACACATGTTGCTGGCACAATTCAATTAATCTCTGTAACAGTATCAAATCCCAATGCAAAACGTGTACAAAAACAACCTCATCCTGTGTTGCAAATAGTATGCGATTATTTAGTGTAAATGGAAATATCTGTTTACCACGGCTATACCAACCAACGAGGGAGAGAGAAGAGAGCGAGACATTTCTCTTCTATTCCCTTCAAACAAACACGTCGATCAGGAGGGGATTGTATTGTCTAAGCTGCAACTAAAGCTGGATGCCTTATTTATTGTTTTTAATTGCTCTGTTGATCAGTGGCTTGCAACAAAATTCTGTAATAATCGTCCCACAATAGATACGTTACCATTTCTGACAAGCTGAATAAAACCCTGAACAGCCCCCTCGGAGAATCAACAGAGGCTTGGAAAAGAGAAGACCAAAAGAAAATGTAATGCAAACGTTGTTTTTCTTCGATGTGATGTGAAATAATGTAATGATGGATTCAAAACGTTACTTTGCTTTGAGTGTTGTAGGTCACTTAGCCTCTGCAGACTATGGTAAACTATCACCACACAGTGATGTTTGGCAAAAAAAGACTTTGCAACGATTTTGTGCACATGCCTGTGGGTTCCCATTTTATATGTAAATGAACTCCACATCAAAACCTCTTCCCTTTTAACAGGTTAAACCTTTCAACAACGTGAATTATGAAAACCAAGCCGTATATTTCGCAAAGCCTTATGAAATTTTAAACAGCCAATCAGGTGGCATTTATTCTCTTTAATCTCCTGGAGGCAGCCAATGGGGGAAGGGCCTTGGGTGAGCTGGGCCCAGTGGGGATCCAGCCTGGGGCTGCTAACACTGCCTGAGCTAAACTAAACACCCCAAAGACTCCGATTTATGCTCCTTTTTACACTGAAAACTTTCAGTTGCAACTTTACATTTTGCTTTACACGGTACAAGAAAGGAGGAGAGACGTTCTATTACGCTACTACACTGTTTAATATCATTTTCTGCATGACTAAAAGCTGACTTTATCATTAAAATCAACACTGTTCTGCAAAAATACAAAAACCAAACCTACGATCAGTATACGCTTTATCTGAGACTTATCTAAAACACGAAAACATCGAGAAAGTTGAGGATGTAGCAGGTCATTCTCATAATGTTGACTCATAACAGCAATTAAAAACATTAACCAAAAAAGCATCACTGTACAGACTGTTTCATAGGACGCACGCGCCTGGCCCTAAGTTATGTTGTTTATTTATTTTATATGTAATTAACATTAATATTCATTTATATTCATATTGTATTGTATATTAATTGTATTAAATTAAATTAAGACTACTCAACATTTTTTGATTATTTGCAGAGGTCTACCGGATGTTTCATTTGTGCCGTTTATGTTGTGGCCACTGAAACCATAACATTAGCGAATTTTCTAGTATTTTTCACATTTATTACACGTTACACACTTTACATTAATGGATAGGGTCCTAAAGACAATGTCCACTTAAGAGACACAACGAAAATGTTATCTTTTTTGTGTGTTGCTGGATCTTTTGTTAGTCTTAGAACAACTTTCCTGGCAAATAAACTAGTCCTCGCCCTAACTATGAACGACCCCTAAATCTGACTGGTTGATAGGAACGTTGTTCCAGGAACAACCATGTTGTTACAGGATGTACGTTTTGGCAAAAAATATGCAAAGCCAGACAGCATCTAGGATTTTAGTCATGACGAGACCCAGACAGAAACTGCAGACTTTCTCACCTACTCTGTGTGATTTAAGTGAATATCTGTGGAGTTCAGTGGAATAAATTTAAACAGGAAAACATGCCAGATGTACAACACCCTTATTAGCAACTTCAAACTGGCCAATTGTTTAATAAACCAGCAAACAACAGGCAGGGGATTTGTAGAATTCTGCATTACAGGCAATTCAGTGTAAAACTGTGCAACTTTCTCCAACGGTCTGAGGGCACATACAGCATTCCAAATGGGACTTAATAGCTATTTTGTAGTAAGTGACATAACAAGCCTTAAAGGCACACGGAGCTATATTCTCCTTCACACACATGCACACTGAGGCTCAATCTAAACTGTGATCAATAGCGGTTCAGAGTTAATCAATGGAATGATCTTCATTAGTAAAACACTTTGAATGGTAATGACATGCCTAATCAATCCATTATCAATGTTCCCAAGCATGAGTTAAACACAGTTACTTTAAACTCTCAGTCAATCATTTATTCTGTTATAGTTTCTGTTTACACTGCTGAATCTTAGGACTTTCACTTTCTCAAGTTCATCATTTATAGGTTGCTTTGAGTGAAAGCATTTCCTGAAAATGAAAAGTGCACAACCAAAATGCATGTTAATATTCTGTATTGTTATAAACAGTATGACGTCATTTGCGCCTGCGTGAGCAATGCTACACCTAAACAGATTTATGAGCTAAATATTGCGAGCCCTCTATTCCCTTCGCTTCCAATCTACTCTCTTTCATTGTCTGAAAAGCTGTGTGTGAACACGCGTATGTGAGGCTGACAGTTTGACAAGGCCCTTAGCTGCACAGTGGAGTGTGTAACAACAATCATTAGCGAACGGCTAAAGCTCGGAAGCCCATTAAAGCAAAGGAACAGGGCGCGCGCACACACTTCAACCCACAAATTCACCTGTAAGCATAATGCATACTCCCATAATGCATGCACTCACTTTACATACACTACTTCTAAACACACACACACACACAGGGAGTCAATATCTCTGATTTCCCTCGTCAGCGCTGTGGCAGGCTGCCTTAAAGAGACATCAATCTGTGATGTCAGCACTTATCTAATGAAGCCTTTCAGATCGATGGGCACACTGCCCGCTAAACGCACTCCCACACACCCAAACACACCAGATGGATGCATTCTCTAATGAATGAACAGACGTAACCATTCCATCTCAATGCTCAATGATATCATCTTAATGACAGGGAGAGGAAGAGAGAGAGAGAGAGGGGCAAATAAAGAGCTTGTGTTTTATGTGTTAATTATCATAACTGTACTGATCAGCTAATGAGCGCCGGCGTGTGTATATGAGTGTGAAAGTGTGTTTGTAAATAAAGGCGGGCGCTGCAGTGGCATACGCTATCTTTCCACATCATTAGGCTCAGTGGGCTACGCACGCTTGCGCAAACACACACGCGCAAGAGGGCCATTTATGTGTCCATCGGCATCTGCGCATGATGATAGGCAGCCTAACATTAAATTAATGGAGAGTGGACTATGCAGGCTTCACACACACAAACTCAATCAGATACTGTACGACGTGACATTCTGAAAACTCACCCTCTTTGTGCTGTAACCGGCGACTTTTACGATCTGCGTGTTGGCGAGAGCTCCGAACCAACTTTGTAGTTTTTGGATGTTTTGTCGACATTTCTTATGCTATTTATATTGGATACTGTTTGATGGTTAAACACTTGTACAGAAATGTTTACTGTGTAAATGTGTACAGGAAAATGTCTATTGTAAAGTATTGTAATTCTTTGTTACTTGTAATCTACAATTCTCTCTCGTATCTGTCATAATGCCATGTTGGTCGGAACGGCACCCAAGTTTTTCACCTACTGTTGCACTTGTGTATATGGTTGAGTGACAATAAAGGGATTTTGATTTGAATATGGGATGCCCCACAGGGCTATCAGATGCGAAGCTGAGCAGGTTTAGAGTTCGATTTTGCTTTGGGATTGAAATACACAGTAATGGAGTTGCCACAATGGGCTTATCATTAAAGGGCAGACAGAAAAGTCTCCGGATCAGTCACTGGACACACAGCTGTTGTCAAGCCTCTCAGACTTAGCACACTACTGTAATAGATGACACAATTTCACACACCCAACGTTTATAAAAGTCAAGTACATGTAAAAAACCTATTTGCAGTATGGAGTATTTTTATTTAAGAAAGCCTGTATGTAACTGCATAATAAAGGATTTTTTAATGCATTATGAAGCCATAATATACCGTATCTTATAATATACATTATCATTTTATAAGTAATTTCAATCAGTTTTAGTACATCATAAACCCCATTAACAGTTACTCATTAAAAGTGATTTTTCATAATAAAACCTGATGTCTCAGATATTGACCATTTGTTTAATGCATACTGTACTCTTTAAAGAAATAACTTATAAATACGTCAGTGTACAATGTATACTTCAAGGAAAGGAATAACTATAAATATTTTTATATACAATTATTTTCAGTTTTTCTGAATTTACTATTTATATGTATGTGTTTACGTAAAATGATAATGTTATTCCTTCTGTGAACTATTAACAATATTTATATCGAATTTCAAAATGTAATTATTGTTTCTATTTGCATTTACCTGTTTTTGCAGAAAATGAAAACTGAAGAAACAGGTCAATAACAGAAATGATGATCTCTTTATTTTTCAGACCTTTTTTTTACTTTAAGCAATACAACAGTAGTCATTATTATTATTATTATTATTTGTTATATTTGTCTTTAAGAAATAAAACAATCGTTTTATATGATAACCTCGATTTTATCACAATTTTCATGTGTCTTGTCATGCTGTCAGTCTTTCACATTGCTGTTGGATGACTATGTAACTCCTGAGGTTTGATTTTGTTGAAATTTAGCACACACTGGACTGGAACGGCCACAATAGGTTACATCTAGAAATGCTGATTAAATGAACATTTAAATGGTCTCTTAAGTTTTTTCAGCGGCTGATAAAACAGCATAACATCTCTAGTCTTGTGTACACGCACGCATGCACGCACGCACACACACACGCACACACACACACTGCTCAATTTGCTACGACACAAATCCTTTGAGTTCAGATTGGTCACACCAGGCCAATTACAGTCATCAGGAGGACAGCATCTTATCGACAGTCATCGTGTCCAAATGGCGATTTCATTCGCTAGTCTGCATGTCTTTACACCATCCATTGATTAGTCTGCTGTAGCAGTTTCTGTTAATATTGCTCCCCCCAACAAAATCTATACAAGATCTGTACAGCATATGCGTGTGAGGAAAAAAGAATGGGCCATTAAAATAACAATTCACCTAAATATAATTTTGCCGCACTCTTTGATTATTCACTCACCATCATTGCAAACATTCTGTTATTTGCCTGTGTGACACAAAGATGTTAAAGATTAACACAGAATATAGGCTACTGACCACATAGGCCAAAAATGGATGCAACTTTACCTCAACTCAGTGACCCAATGATTTGGTTGTTTCAGTGGTAACAGCTCACTGAAGGGAAAAATGATCAGTGCACGATGACACCAATGTTTATTTCTATTAAATCATTCTAAAAGGATGCATTTTGTATTTAATAACGACAACAAGCACAAAGTCATAGATAATCTGGGGTTCAACTGAGTATGAGTAGCTCATTTAGGCCCAATCCCAATTCTATTTTCTACCCCTTCGCCTACCCCTCGCCCCTTGCCCCTTGAAACAAAGTGGTGAAGGGTTACAAATTTTCCGCTAAGAAATGGGACACCACTACTACACTGGTATACGTCATCATACGTCGTTGCTAGCTCCTAACGTTACGTCAGAGGACATGCGCCGATGCACCGGGTACATGACTTAAAAATATATTTTCTAATATCGTGCAATCAGTGCTGTCCGCTAGCAAACTTTAGCAATTTGTTTTTGCAAACGTTGAAAGAACATCACCGTAAATACAAACACAAGATTGAATGTAACATACATAAAATGAAAAATTGTCATAAAAATCCTTATTAATGGCAAAAATTACTTACATTTGGGTCTTCTTGCTCGAATGAGCAGCCATGTTGGAAATTTCTCTTAGCCCTTCGTTTGAAGTGAGGTCTTGAAAAATCTTCATTTGAAGGGCTATCTGGCCCTTCCCCTTACCCCTACCCCTCCAACCAAAAGAGAATTGAGACACCCCTACCCCTTCACGTGAACGCGCCAAACGGAGGGGTAGGGAAAAGCGTAGGGGTAAGGGGTAGAATTGGGATTGGGCCTTAAGGTCCGAAAACAAGAAAAAAGGCATATCGGAGAAGGCCTATTGCTGTCCAAATCAAATCCCTTATTTTGTTCAGATATTGGAAAAGACCCGGAGTACCACTTGATATCTTGGATAAAGAGAGCGAAAGAGGATGAAAGACCCCCCTGATGAGTGTTGTGAAAGTGAGTGTGTCATCTGATGAAATTTCTCTCAGTGGGGTATCAGGGGGTCACAGGAGTGCGTGACACCCACACACCCACAAACACACGCACACACACGCACGCACACACACACACACACACACACACACACACACACACACACACACACACACACACACACACACACACACACACACACACACACACACACACAGATCTGCTGTAATAGCACACACACGAATTACAGAAAGCTCACCTATGTGTGAGGGGAGATGAAGGCATAAAAGCAATCTATACAGTATTTTGACAACATGTTGTGAAAAAGAGCTGTCTGACCTTTTTTTGAACTACAGGCTTACACACTTGAACACACCTGACAACAAGAACAAGTGTGGCTTTCACAGGATTAATACAAACAATAATGAACAGCAAAGTTCCTTTAAGGCAAGGACGCTAGCCCAGAGGCCATCTTGGTAACTCCCTGGAGTAACTTTCACTGTACATTGTTAGGCATGCACGCTTAGTTGAATTGGAATCAATTATAATTTCCAAAAGTGTCAAGAAAAAAAAACAGAAACATGCCATTTAAATAAAGTCTTGCAATAAAGTCTGCCAGCAATGGTATGATAAACTGTTGTCTTTCATACACCTACAACGCTGTTATTCAAGATGATCTAGATAATGAAGACTGTATTCCAAGGAATTCTAATGTTAAACTAATTGAAATGCCTCCAACAAAAAGATAATTGGCATTTGTAAGTGATTTTCAAGATCTTTTTTGTCTGTTTTTGAGAATTCTTTGAGTAGTCTGTATCTTTATACGGCTTCTACTTAAGGCCTTGTGGGTACATAGTATCGTCTAACCTTTTTGAGTTTAACTGATTGTGTGTGTTTTTACATTTATATTATTTAAGATTGTATGATTTAAGATAAACATGTTCTTATTTCACATAATACTTAAAAAAAAATATTGGATAGCATAATTATCATTAACGTAAATGTCAAATATTACCCAGTACAATGCATTCCTTGAGACACAGATATCGTTTCAAAGAAAAAAACAAAATCAGAATATCACCCAACTATGGCCATTATTATATAAATTGAAAAACATGCTGTCATTCACAAACTTTGTGTCAAACAAACAACACAAACTACGTTTACCTGGACCAATGTAATCCGATTAAAAATTCAATCCGAATGAAAATGCTTCATATAAACACGTCAAACAGATTAAAAATGCCCAAACCGATTGAAATTGCAGTCGGATTGTTAGGGGTGTTTTATGCCATTTGTAATCCGCTTGATAGGACATGTAAACACTTGATCAGATTGAAAACCGAAGCAGGAAGTTTTGCGCATGTGCAAAGACGTCACTGGGTCCTACAGACGTAAGGGCGTATGACACACGGAACGAGCAGCTGTTGCTAAAGTAACCAAAAGCCATAAATCTGACAAAGCGGTACAAATTTCCATATGCTTGTGATGCTTGTTTCTTTTTAAAACATGATACATTTGCAGATGTACAAACATACTAAAATATCTAATCATAAAATTTTATTTGTATTTGTAGTACCGAACATTTATTTTATTTCTAGTTTACTTACATGTGCTTTGGAAGAATTTACTGGTTTCACCATGGTAAATCGCAATGTAAAACGACCTTGCTTCATTGATATGTAGACATTATTTTGCGTTTATAAACTGTACATTATTATGCTGGTGTCTGTGACATAAAATAAACACATCTGTACTGCCGTTTTGTGAATATTATGAGTCCACTTATGAGTCCACAGCGCTCGTCTCACCGTTAATGATTGAAATGAATCTACATATTATCACTTCTAAAATTCGGTATTAGCTGTTATTAAACATTTATTCTAATTATTGTTCGGCTGCAGACGCTCTGGTGGGGGCTTGGTAGTTTTGTCATGGTTTTACCATTGTAAAATCGCATCGGATGTGTTCGTGCTTAATGGCACGTGACATTACTCTGCCTTTATAAACTGTAACTTTTTTTTTGTGTGCCGTTTGTTAATAAAATATACACAACGTGTGCTTTAAAACCCCGTTTTTGTGGGTATTCAGGTGCAGTGTGCGCATGTCAGCAGATTCAATCGGATTTGAAGCTTGTCATATAAACACGCACATCAATCAGATCACCTTTCATGTAAACACTACATTCAGATTGCACAATCTGAATTAATTCAATCCGATGTGTCCATGTAAACGTAGCTACTGATTCAAGAAACAGAGATGCCGAGAAGACACTCGAGATTCAACTCATAGCATTTGAGAGAGCAGTTGAGTGAGACCAATCAGCATCCATCTCCCTCTGTGCGCCTATTTTTCTATAATAACAGGTAATGACTCAGGCAGTTGTGTGGGCAGCCTATGGTGCTGAGAGGACCCATGGGGGCCGCTGGCCTGCTGCTGAGCAGCCCAGTGAAATAAGTACAGGCAGGCAGGAGGCCGTCTATTGGCCCAGAGTGATGGCTCGCTTGTTGCTATCGAAGACCAATAAATCCGCACACGTCGAGCGAGATATGAGAGCGCTGATCTCATCACCAAACGGCCGCCTTACTTATACACCTTCACATATACTTCTCTGATTTATCCAGGGACACAGAGGTTTTTTAGCTGAATAAAACAAAAAAAAGAGAAGAGAAATAAGCAGTGGGTTGTGAAGTAAAAAGTGCATATTGAAGAGGAGGGAAGAGAGTCTGATAATACATATATATGGAGAGTAAACAAAGACGCACTGAGGCTCTCAGCAACAACAACAACAAAGCTTTAGAGAAAGATGACGCAATAAAGTACCAAATAAAATCCTCTCTCTCTCTCTGGAAGCTGTTAGGGAGCGACGGGAATAACATTTACCTGCTAAATTGTGGGGGTTTCAGCACTTTTGGGGGTGGATGGGGGATGGTTACCCACAATCCCCAAATACAAAAACTACATCCTAAACGCACTTTTAAAATCATTGCTGTGAAAATGAGATGCAATTTCAGACATATCAGGCAACACCTGGTCATGAACTCGTTCTCAACTTTAAGAGGCTAGCAATATGACCGAGGTACCGATCGATGGCGTTTTGATATCAGCCCGCACACGCATCGCTCCGAGACAGGCCAGGGATATGGTTCTGTGTTCAATAAGTCCCAAGGCTTACTCCGTGCACTGGGGTTTTCAGGTGTTAGCCATATGCTAACAGCTAATAAGAGATCTAATCATAGGAGTTCAAACCCTGAATGTGCGCATCAATCCCACCTAATGCTGCCTTATTGCTGTGAGCCTGTTTCTGTTTGCCCTGAGCTTGATCCTGAGCTCCACTCACACCAGCGCACTCCCACCACCAGTCCCAGGCGCGGGCGCACCGGGATGGGGACGCATGAGCAGCGTGACCCCTTCGGGTCCCCTCGTGGTGATGAATAGGGTAGCTGGCTAACACAGGCAGATTACCCCCTTAACAGGGTCTGTTAGAGACAGCATGATGGAGGGATGAATGGAGGAGTGATGAATGACAGATTTATCTTTCTCTTCCAGCAGAGACTCCGCCGCAGCAGGAGCAATAAGCAACCAGAGAGAGAGATGACGGAGACAATTATGTCAAGCCCGGCTGTCAATCACGGCGAAGAGAGAAATAGCAGGCGCGTTGGTGTGTGCGTGTGTGTGCGTGCGTGTGTTGACACACGGCCCTGGCAGGGGGCTCGTAACGGGGCGACATGCGGGCATAATACTCTCATCACTCTTCCTCTGGTTGTCATGGCGTCAGAAGTGGCCCTGGGCGCCACGGCGACCGCCGCTTGAGCCTCCAATCTCACAGAAATATTCCTAAACTGCAATTTTTCATATTTCCCTGTATGCATAAAGAGATGAAAGATTACCCCATCGTTTGTATTGTCTCTCGGAGGTGATGCTCTAATATTAGTTTATCCACTGCACCTAGGATTGCTTCTCTAAGCAAGACAGATCGGCACGAGGAAAGGGGGCAATATTCAGCCAAACATATTCAACTCATCTTTTATACACTGCATTTTCCAAACAGACACAGGTATGAAACGGGTGTCAAAACAAGAGTGCTATGAAAGCTAAATAGAAAGAGAGACAGGGAGAGAGAGACAGCAAGAGATGAGAAAAATAAGAGGAGAGGAAGCGTTCTAAGAATTCTAATTGCAAGACAATTTTTTTGTTTTCGAACAATTCTCCACGTATGGCAGGTAACCAATCTTCATATTAATTCCTACTGTATTTATCAAACCTTTATGAAAATGGAAATTAAAGCTAAACTGATATTCGAGAATCAATTTGAAGAAAAAAAAACAAACACATCACCAAATAAAAGGCTCCAGTGATTTGCGCAATGTTTGTTTGCTCGGTGTCTGTCTGGGTTTTCTTTGCCGAAGCGATGAGGATGAGGAGGACAGAGGAAGATGAAAGACACAGAAAGAAAAGCGAGTTTTGGGCCAGAGAACGTGCTGCAATTCTTCTCCACTCAACCAAGTGTAAAACTCATTAAACAATGCATAATGCCTTTAATCAAATCAATGGCGAAGGCAACTCGAAACTGATAGCTCCTCTCAAAACTTACACAAAGCATAGAGAATTTCTCATTTATTTATAGAACATCAACCAAGATGGAGGAATTATCTACAAAATGTGCTTAATTATGCTTTTGAGTCCGGATCGATACTGCAGTGGAAAACAAAACAAAAAGGTGAAAAAGGCAAACACAAAATAGGTGTTGGAGTTGAAGGAATATCAGTCAGTTCTTTAAAAGTTGAGAGGACGTCATGCAGGATTTGCTGTAACTAATGTGTTAGACATTGTTAATGGGACTGAACAGATGATGTGGTAATTGGTATAGAGCTAAAAGCTAATTTTGTGGCCAGTCATCCCCATCTTCCAAATGAGAAACACAAAACAACTGGACTGAAAAGATTACCATGACAAAAAAACTACAGCTTGCCATTTTTCATGCATGCACTCTGATCTCATCTTTGTGCATCTGGTCAGACTATTTTTTGTTTCATGTTGTGGCAAATTGTATTATATAGACTTGTGATTATCAGGTGTGAGGTCTGCAGACGGCTGTCACTTTAACAGTTTAGGCCCACTTTAGGTAGGCTATCAATTCAATTCAATTCAATTCAATTCAATTTTATTTACATAGCGCTTTTCACAATGTGCATTGTTCCAAAGCAGCTTTACAGGAGCAAATAAGAAAAACACAGAAAGGTAAAACACAGCACAGTGCATGGTGTTTATAGACCAAGCAAGATCATTATAATAAATAATATCTAATAAATAAATGAATAAATAAATAAATAAATGCAGTCTCCCGGTGAGCAAGCCAACCGTACCTATCAACCGTACTGCAAAAAAAATGACATTCTTACTAAGCATGTTTGTCTTGTTTTCTAGTAAAAATATCTAAAACTTCTTAAATCAAGATACATTTTCCTGACAAGTGACGCAAGATAGTCTTGAAAATATAAGAATTAGGGAAATGTATGTTTAAAACAAGCAAAACAAATCTGCCAATGGGGTGAGATAAATAAACTTACATTTAGTTTTACCTTTTTCTTAAGTATCTCTTATATAACAAAAGCTCGGATTAAAATTGATGTCTTAATTCATGACACCTTTAAAAATATATTTTCCTAATTCATATATTTAAATAAACATTTTATTTCATAAAACAAGACTAAACATCTCAGGTCACATTTCTGGTCAAGAAAATGTATCTTGATTTAAGAATGTTAAGATATTTGTACTAGAAAACAATACGAAAATGCTTAGTAAGAATGTCATTTTTTTGCAGTGCGGAAAATACCGGGAGCGCTGTCTTGGCCCTTGTGATAACGAGGATCAATTTCTCCAATAATATTTATTAATTTGCTTTGTCACCTAAGTTGCTAATCAAATGCCATAACATACAGGCCACTCTTATTTTTAAATCAACTTCTAAAGTTTGGTTATTCTAAAATCATTAAATGATAAAACACACTCGCTTTTCATCTCTTTGTGATGGTATAATGTACAGCACTGACAGACTGTTGTGCTGCTGGGGGTTGCCGTGGTAATTACTAACGCCTAGCTGCAGATGCTAAGGAGCACAGGACCCTCGCATCCGTCCTAGCGTTACCGCGGCGATAACCCCACATCTGTGTCTCTCGGCACCCCTCTCTTTGTTAACAGGCCAGACCTTCATTTTTTACCACTGACAGCGATGCTATTCCTGTCATTTAGCCACATCTGCTTAGGAAAAGAAAGGAAGGAGGAGAGAAAAAGGAGGTGTGTGTGTGTGTGTGTGTGTGTGTGCGTGTGTGTGTGTGTGTGTGTGTGTGTGTAAGAGAGCGGTAAGCACTTTAATTAATTGTGGAGAGATTACATGGTTCTCCAAGCGTGGAGTTTGTCATCAGAAGCCATTACACAGATCCATTAGCCGTTTCTCCACAGTGTCAAGACTCATTTGGAGGGGAGCAGTAAGTTTGAAGACAGAGTGTACAGTGAAGCCTGTGATGAGGGACTCTGGGTTGGGGAAAAAAGATACCTACAATTAGCCGAGAGTGATCTGTAAACAAATATGTCCTCTTATGCAGGCGACGCTTTATCAACTGTCACTCAAAGCAGGCAATGACTTGTCCGCCTAAAGCCTCAGGCAGGGATCTTAATAGGGGTCCTGTCAGTGGGCCTCATCTGACAAATGATGAGTTGTTTTCTTTATCGTCCAGCAATGAGTTTTAGTGTGAGCCAAGCCCAGGACATGATCTTTCTGATTGATGCAGATGTTGGCAGATAAGAGGAGCTTCCTCTCAGGTCAGGACCTTAAAGGATTAGTCGAGGAAAATTGCGGCGGCCAACGTGACACCTCAGGATGCGAATAGCTCTTTTATTTGGTGGGTGAATGGTGGTGCGCCTTTATATGTAGCTTAAACAATGTAGGTGTTTTGGTGGCCACCACGGTGCTAGTGTCGAATAAATAATAATAACACGAGAAAACACCCAGCGAGCCACATATACTAGCTGACACTCCAGGTGTTTTGGTGTTAAAGTGAGTCATAACGTACAATTATAATCTCCTTTTGTGTTCCACAGAAGAAAAGAAAGTCATTCAATTGACATTAGAGTGAGTAAACGATGACAGAATTTTCAATTCTGGGTGAACTAATCCTTTAACTGCTGTACATATTTACCTTAACAATTCACCTCAGGACACACACTCCTTAAATAACCATACCTGCTATTGAGCCAACCTTGACAACCAGTCACTGCGGGAGAATTATATACATCCATGCAGTTGAAACATGTTTTAATGTGTAACTGAACAAGTGTCCTGCACATCTTGAAGTTGACAAATCATATTTCACTCTCATGGCTTCCTTAGAACAGTCAGCGAGTCCTGAGGACAGGAAAGTCTTTGCCACAAAAGAACACACCCACTCGATCCCCTCACACAGCATGGCCAGGGAACATCAGAACACAGCTAATCTCCACACTCCCCCATAAGCCATGCTCTAATTGGCCACACAAGAGCGCAAATACTAGACAGAAGAGAAAGGGAAACCAAAATTAACAACTGCAGAACTTTACAATACAAGCGCAAAGAGAGAGAGAGAGATGCAAAGCGACAGACAGGAGGCTAGCAGCTGCAAACCAGGCCTTCCTGTCTCTGCCACTCTGTCTCTCTTTGTGATTCTCGTAATTGGCCCTTAGCACTGCTCTGTGCATATGAGCGTACAACTGTGAATTCCTGCACTCGCCACACTTAAACGGGAATAAAAAGACGCCACAAGCACACACATTCATAAACTATCCCATTCTGGGACTTTAAGAAACCTATACGCTTGGTAGAGAAGATGCCCCAACAATAAAAAAACAGAGAGAGCGCAAAAGGGAGATCATGCAGTTGTCATTAGTCTGTAACCTTTCTTAAGATAAAACCAAGGATATTGTTAATGAGCACTCATGATCGCCTGATATTTAACTAGATATTTAACAAGAAGCTGCTCTCGATTTACAGACCACCGAAATATGCCAGTTTGGAGAAGGAAGAAAGAAAACATGCTTTTATTACATCCCTACACTTCCCATGTTGTTTGTTTATCACTATTTATTGTCTCAAACTAATTTTGGCACGTTTGTTTTTCCAAACAAATATAACTAGTTTCCGCTGTCCTGGTTTTTAAGCATTCCGCTCTACTTTCATTCCACTCCATGATTCAAACTGCAGCTTTTATTTAACCGAGTTCAACTCAACTTTTTTAATTCATTTAAAGGTTCAATGTATGAAGTTTAGCGGCATCGAGTGGTGAGGCTGCGAATTACATCCAACGGTTCACTCCAGCCCTCCCTTTCGAAACACTAGTCTCTTTTTCACTTCTTTGCCGAAAGAGATAACTTATTTACGAAATGCGCTCTGTGGGGCGATTTGTCCGTTTAGGGTTGCTGTAGAAACAACATGGTGAAGGGGACCCTAAGGTAATAAACGCATAACGCATCATTGTGTAAGGTCTTTATACACCTCTGAAGATAGTTATGTATATTATATTGCATTTCTGTCAACAGATCCTCCAAAAAATTACACACAGCACCTTTGACTTCACGATGACTGGTCACGAGACAAATAAGAATCAATGACAATTCATGAATATAATCAGAACATACTGGCCTACATTTTCTCCTGTCCCCCACATACAGTAAAGCTACTTTGAAACTTACAATGCTGTTTTCAAATCTTTTTTCGATCAGCTTAACAGCTTTCATTGTAGAGAAAAGTGCAGCGTCAACATCTGCTGAATATCTCCTTTGACCAGATTCAGCAAAGCAAAAGAGTCAAACAAACACAATGCTTTCTCTCTTATCTGTCGTTTTACCATGTATTCTCAAAGAGGTGGATGTTTGGGTATGATGACGGATCACTAATCTCCAGCACAGAGTCGGTCTGTAATTATACCCCATGTATCTCCACCTTCAACATTGTTTAACAGCAGAAATATGTCAATATGCCACAAACGTTTTCATTTCCGCAACAAAATGAAGCAGCTATTCAAAGCAGTGCTGTAAATTACCCAGAGGAATGTAGGGCTAGGCAACGAAGAGAGAGAAAACAAGATTGTATAATTGTCACGATGACCTTTCTAGCCCGAGGCCTGCGCTTGTGCTCCATCCCAGTAAATCACGTGGGGGATCTGTAATGGCAGCATTCTTCACATGAGAACATGTAGAAATGGAGGAGCGATGCCAAATCAGGCCCGGCAACTTCACCACACTCAAAGACATCTGGCAAATACATCATTTATCCATTCACCCGTCATTTCATCAGATATTGATTCATTCATCAGCACTCATTGATTTATATCTCTCACCTTGATGAACCAAAATAAAATACTTAAACTAGCCTGAGCTGGTTTGTTAGTCATTTAATGTGGTCTAGCTGTTCTCCCAGCATTACTTGCTGACAAATGTCCCTCAAACCCACTCCAATACCACTAACCTAAATCGGTTACCGAGACATGTTAAAGGGCCAGTATACCCCAAAATGAAAATTCTGTCATCATTTACTCACCCTCTTGTCATTTCAAAACTGTATGACTTTCTTTCCGCTCAACACAAAAGAAGATATTTTGAAGAAAGTTGGTAACCGAACACATTCACTTCTATTGTATGAACACAAAACCAAGGCAAGTCAATGGGCACCATTCGAAATTGGCATCGAAATTGTTCGACTGCCAATGTTCTTTAAAATACCTTCTTCTGTGTTCTGCAGAAGAAACAAAGTCATACAGGTTTAAAATGACAAGAGGGTCAGTAAATGATGACAGGATTTTTGGGTGAACTATCACTTTAAGAGTAGAAAAGAAGATTAGGCTGTTGTATTCAGACAGTAACTAATCTATTGTTTGTCTTAGTGTCAGCCTGTGATAATGCAGCTCTTTATACTGTATCACATAAGTTTATCATCAGACTGATTATTAATGATAAATGCTTTCTCATTGACAACAAAACGGTAACTGTAGCACTGTAACTGTAACCAAACAGCAGCATGTTGTTAAAAGTAAATAGCTAAATGAGAAAGACAGTAAGAGAGAGAGAGCAGAGTAAGCTACTGCAGGAGAAGAGGAAGTGATATGAAGACAATGGAAGTTTGCTGTATGAGGGGATTAGGTGTGATGTGACAGAGGGATCAATGTTTCACCGTGAGACAGAGACAAAGATGCCGTGCCTCTGACACTTCCCTGCTTTAATCGCCAAAGGAAGAAATTACTGATAGCGTGCACTCCCCGAGTGTGTGTGCGAATGAGTGTACAGAGGATACAAATATTTCAAAGACGCAAAAATGAACCAGTCTCTCTCCGAGAGAAGGAGAGAGAGACTGAGTATCATAAAAGGCAAGCGCCTGCATCTTGCTCGCTTGCGCTTCCCCACAGTTCCACCTGCGACTGCAGGAGATCCGTCTTCAAACGCACGGCTCATCTCAGCAGCTGTCACAGCGCATAAAACAATGTAACTTTACATGCTTGCAGAGTCTGCGTGTAAACACACGCTGGGGTTGCTTGCGCGAAATCACGCTTGTGAATTTTGACCCGCTTTTGATGCGAACGCAGATGGCTCGCAGGCAAAGAGACTCCGACTCTCTCTATGGGCTACTAAATCAACTCTTTAACTCATGAAATCTGAAAACAACCTCCTACACCAGCGCTCCGGTGAGAAAGTGTTTCGGAGCTGAGCATATTAGCGTAGCATTGCGGGACGACTAGCGCTAATCGTTTCCAGGCAATCAAATGAGAGAGCTTTCCGCTGAGACACTTGAGACACTATCAGGTGTGTCGGCGTTACTCAGGATGGCCTCGTGAAATGCTAAAAAAGGAGATCAATGCAAAGCTGTGCATTCCTGCCATCGCTGATATGATGAGAAAGTGCTAATTAGCTTAACAGGACCCCCGTTTGACCGCTACTAGGCTAATGTGGCATAATCGCGTCGGAGGCCTGCCGGTGTTAACCTTGACCTGTCTCATACTCTCTTGGCCAGGGGGAATCAATTCCACACTGCAGCTGGGGTCACGGGTGCCCAATTTCTCATCCTAAACAAACCAGTACACTTACACCTCCCTAATGGAGGCACCCCAAATCAATAGAGGACACAGTGCCTGAGGGAAACAGAACAGCAGGTGCTTGGTCTGGTCCAAAAAGCACCCAGAGTATGACAGGATATTGAAGCCAATGGTTATTTAGTGTTCATGGAGCTCAGCTGAAAAAACGCAAAACTTAAATGCACTGTTAGTCACTTTGGATAAAAGCATCTCCCAAATGCATACATGCAAATTGACATTGTCCTTCTGAAACCTTGTCTCTCCATATGTCGTGATTTTTTATGCCATAAATCATGATTATTAGTCACCCTTTGTGTTTGTCACTGAGTTTTGAAAATATCTAAAGAAATAATAAAACGTATTAAAAAGTGCTTGTCAACTTTGAAAACACAGTATTGAATCATTTAAAGGTTCACCATCTAGTGGTGAGGTTGCGAATTGCAACCAACGGCTCACTCCACCCCTTCCTCTCCCCTTCGAAGCACTACGGTGGCTGACACAGGATTAAGATGTTGTCACTTTTTCGCTTCCTTGTCAAAGGAGATAACGTATTTACGAAACGTGCTCCCGCAGAGCAGTTTGTCCATTTAGGGCTACTGTAGAAACAACATGGCCAATTCCGTGCAAGGGGACCCGCGGTGTATGTAGATAGAAATAGCTCATTCTGAGGTAATAAAAACATAACGCTTCATTATGTAAGGTCTTTATACACCACATACTTTTGTACTGTATATTATATTGCATTTCTGTCAATAGATCCTCCAAAAAATACACATTGGACCTTTAAAAAGTAATTTCTTTTTCATTTACTAAAAAAACGGTGTACTTCTGAAACCTTGGATGTCCAAATTCAGCTTCCAAATGTAAATCTAAGATCACTGTGTAAAATGGCTACATATATGCAAGGTGTCAGCAGAAATACCTTTCATATTTGCTGTTGTTTGTTTGTTGCTGCCATCACAACATTAAAGGGGTGGGCGGATCGATCCAGAAGTATCGATACTTCCGATACTGAGGTTGAATCGAAAAGGATCGATCCTAACATAAAAATATCGATACTAATGTGTTTTTAGTTTTTACTACTGATTTCATTTATTTACTAATGACTAAACCAAATTTTACAGTATGGCCCACCACTAAATAAAGTGGCCATGTTTAAAAGCACTCTATCATTCCAACCTAAATGTGTCATACTTCTTGTTTATCTTCACTTCAGACTGCCAGGAGAAAGGAAGAGCAGACCGTTAAAAGATCCAGCCAATCAATCCGTTTGGTTAATTCTCCCTCACCTCCAGTGGACCCGCTCCGATGGCAATATTCCATTTAGATTAATTCTGCTTAATACTAATTGGTCCTTGAGCCGTGAGGACTCCTGGGATTGGCTCCCTTCGGTCCACTCTCGGAGAGCTGATACACCATTGGAGCGCTGCTGATGAGTAGAACGTTTTATCAACGCAAACATTCTGCCAAACGTCCCCCAGGGCAGGAGCACACCCAGTAATTAACTCTCACACAATCCATAATTGCCATGTTTACATTTGCTCCATCTGAAACAGAGACACGGCGAAGACGGAGGGAGGGAAGAAGAAAAGAAATCAAAGGGAAGAACGGAAAATACTGGCGCAATAAAAGATGCTACATTCATATTAAAATCTCTTTCTTTGTCAGTATCTCTCTCGCGCGCGTACACGAACAAACTGTCTCACTTTAATAAGCTCAGCGGGCTAGTTGGCGGCATTCTGCCCATCATTTATTTATTTTTTAGAGATAGCCCTATTAATTTCCACCTCGCTTTCAAACGTTGCGGCACGCAGCAGTGTGGACAGATCCCGTGTCCCCAGGGTGCTCCTCGAGGAAAGACATAAATGACCCAAATAAAGAGGCTTTTGAAGGCTGCCGAGAGGCGCCGGCACCATTAAAACTAAATGAAGTGTTTATTAGCCATGCCGACAGCACTCTCAGCTCAAACAGATCAAGAGCCGTTACAGTTAATGTGCTTCCCCTGCAATACGCACCCGTTTGTTTAGTTCTGCCAGTGGGCCTGAAAAACCAAAGCTGCGGAGTTTTCCTTTTCTGCTTTTGCGTGCGTCTCTTCTTTATGCAGACGTACACTCTCCTCCTCTCCTTTTTCTCTTTTTCATGCACACACATCTGATTCATCTCATCTTTATTCCTACGAATTCACACAAGTACACAGTCGAACGCCGTGACACAGTCTGACAGAAACACAAAACCCAGAAGCCTGAACAGTTCATATGGCCGAATGTGCACTTAACGTTAAGCAGTTTCACCCCCTCCTTGTTATTTTCATCCTCTCTTTCTTTAATCATAGTTTGTATTTCAGAGGCTTTGGACATAATGCCAGGAAACCTTTAGAAATACTTGGAAACCGTCTGCTTTTGATTTGACGCTTTTTTATTAGATTTGGCATCTCAATAAAAAACCTAACTAAAACGGTTTCATAAAAGACATAAATTGTTCATTTATCTTCAGAATTCTTTTAAAATAATGATGAAAGTTATTGTGTCGGTGACACAAAGCAGACATTTGGCTGTTGCTGCGGTAGATTGAAACCCGTTACGTCTACACAGCGTTCACGACACAACCCCAGAATCATTCGCACTGCATTATTTCCTCATTAATGCACACTTAAGATTTTAATGCAATAGCTACTTTAATACTTTTCCCCTTAATAACAGTATGCATGAGTGAGAATAATGGTCTTCATTTGAAGTGGAATTAAAAGAGAGTGTGCATGCAATGAAAGTTGTGAAAACTGTAATATGCAACTTCAAAATAGTGAGTATTTTTCTCTTTTTTCTCAAACACACACACAGACACACAACAGCATCTCTAATTATTTTTCATAACCTGAAGCATCGTACTGTAATATTGTTCAGATCCTGTTCTAACCTGACTGTCTCTGATGACACATACTCTCCATTCCTAACCCTAATCAAAATCTGCAAGAGTTTCATACTTATTGCTGTGGAAATGAAGTTTCACTGTAAATCGAAGGCTTTGTGTATGAAGACTAATGTAGGAAACAATATTTTGGAAGTCTGAGGCAGCAATTAGAGTCCAGTGCAATTATCCAAAAGCATTAAAAGAACAATTTGTGCAGCACACGATATGTTGCTCTAAAATACTACGAGAGGCTGTGTGTTGTACTGACTTCATCACTGCAATTGTTCAAAAATGATTCTACCAAGTTTATTAGTGCAACCATAGTCTATAAAAATAAAGGTACCTAAAGGTTTTATAAAGAACAGTTAACACAGAACATTACTGTTGCACAAAAGGTTATTTGTAGTGGAAGGCTCTATATATGATAAAAGGTGAGAAAGAAATCGTTCTTATAAGAACCCCTGACAGATTTTTTTAAGAGAATCAAAAATGTTTTTTTCTGTGGCATTGCTATAGAGAGATTTATTGGACGCACACACTGGCCCAAAGTTAACTTCCGGTCTGTGTTCGGTTATAATAGAACAATTTATTTCATATTTTATTTAATTTATATTAATATTTTATTTTATATTATATTTTAGTTTAAGGGAGTGAAAATATTTTTAATCTTTTGCTCTCCCCAATATTTTTTCCCTCAGCAAACGTTCGCATTCCCCAGAGATTATTTTGCGCTCCCTTCTGCAAACATGAGCTCTGACTTTGACCAGAAGGCTACCCTTCTGCTTTGCCCAAAGGAATGACATTCGTTTTTCTTCATTCTGCATTGGTTCATATGGATTCATTTTATATACTTGAACAACATTATCTGGAGATAATTCAAGTTTAAAATGCTCATACGCTTCTGCATACAGTGACTGGCTGGTTTGGCAGCACTTTACAGACAGATTGACTTTGCCGTGTCCTCTCCCTCACTCGCTGCAAGGATTTTTTTATTAATATTCCAAAAAAAGGGAACAGCACTGCATTACAATAATATAAAGGACAAGAATCAAAGGACAAAAAATAGGGAAAAAAAGGAAAGGAAAATCTCAATTAGTAAGAAAAATGTTATCATAACTTTAGAAAAACTTATCAATATGTTTAAGAGATTTTACAATAAGCGAAATCTCAGCAAGTTCTACTCGGCCATCATCGAGTCTGTCCTGTGCTCATCCATAACTGTCTGGTTTGGTTCAGCTTCTAAATCAGACATTAAGAGACTACAACGAACAGTCAGGACTGCTGAGAGGATAATTGGTGCCTTTGTAAGAAACAATAGGTTAAACCTGTAAGTAACATATCTGTACACTCTTTAAAAAATAAATACATGTTGTTTTTTGTCTATATTTTTCACTTTTGTGTGTAGTGCATTATTGTTTTTATTTAATTCAGTTTTTTACTATCTTAATGTTTATTTGCACTATGTTTGCACCATGTGTAAACTTTCTTCTGCACTAAGCTCCTGTCGCCAAGTCAAATTCCTTGTGTGTGTAAACATACTTGGAAATAAAGCTCCTTCTGATTCTGAAAGACATGAAACCTAGGCAAAATCTTAAGAAAATTGTTTTTGTGAATAAAAAAATGTACTATGCAAAATAAAAACAATAAACAGCAAGATTGATCACATGGTCACTGCAAAAAATAAAGAAATATATCTTTCGATCTCTGCCTCATGTGGATCTCTTTTAATGGATTATCAACATTTTAAGGCCATATATGCATGTAATGTGATCCAAATTATACAATATATACATATACATTATATGTGATCAAATTACTATGATCCAAACTATCATGTGATTGATGCTTGTACTGGCAGCTCCGTCAAAGACCCCCCAAGAGCTTTGACACAATTTGAACACCGCACAGAACACAAAAGAAGATATTTTAAAGAATGTTGTTAACTGGCCCCCATTGACTTGCATAGGTTTTGTATCCATACAATAGAAGTAAATGGGTGCCAGTGCTGTTCGGTTACCAACTTTCTTCAAAATATCTTCTTTTGTGTTCTGTGGAAAAAAGAAAGTCAGAAAGGTTTGAAATTACATGAGGGTAGATAAATGATGACAGAATTTTCATTTTTGGGTGAACAATCATTTAAAAATATTTTGGTCAAAGAATTTGAATATAGTACAGTAGCTGCATAACGCTCACACAGTTCTGCTACACCAGAAACAAATCCTCCATTATTGTAACATCTACCTGGAAGCATAACGAAGAAAATAAACAGCAGGGTTGTATTTCTACTGTCTGTTGTCCTGTTCCTCACACAAACTATCCCCAGCGGTTGGGCCCTCCATCAATGCCAACGTGTACCTTTAGAGCTCAACACGTCAGTATGATTTATTCTGCTTATTAGAGTTCATTATGGCTCAGACAAACACTGCTGCGGCTCACACAACAAACCGGCGGAGAGGTGAGAACTGCACCTACTGCTGCACTGTATCAAGCTTCAGTCCAGGCTGCTCTTGTGAGATTCCCATTGTTTCTAATCGAATTCTACGGATTGGTTTTCAGGCCCAGTCAAGAGCCCTTGTGATAAAACACCTCCTCTTTTCGCTGCAAACTAACTTGCATTAGCATATAAAACACTGGCTGGAGGTGAAGGCATATATTAGCGTACTTCTTTCTGTATGTGTGTTGGAAAATGAGTTTATATAATTGCGGAATAATTTTGCCTCGAGTGAAAATGCGAAGCGGTGTCAGTGTAAACTGGGAAATCCCGGAGCACTAGCTGGTAACAGTCTTAAGTTCTGCTCTCCGCTGATAATGCAGCTCAGCTAAAATGAGAACACTGATCCATCAGTGCCAAAAACATTTGTTACTATTCATGATCTTCCGAAACATCTGTTCGACAACTTCTACAACTTTCTCTCGGAGCGTGAGGCTGTCTCTCTCCTCTTGTGTGGATGCTGCATTTGCCTCATGGAAACCACCCATAATTCTCTTATTGACCATTTGATGCATCCTGCAAGCAAAACTATAAATTACTTTGATGAATTGGCAAGATCTAATCTGATTGACTGGCTTTATGCTTTTCCAGGAATAAGGGCACACAGTTTTTTTCTATTGGTTAACCAGGCAACCAAATTGTGACTAAAGGGAAAGTTCTGTCCAAATGTATTTACCCTCAAGGTGTTCCAACTCTGTATACACTTATTTTTTTCTTTCTGCTGAGCACAAAAAATATATTTAGAAGAATGTGGGAAACCAAACAGTTCTGGGGCACCATTGACTACCATAGTACAACTAAATTTAAACAGATTTGGAACAATTTGAGGTGAGTAAATGAGTCATTTTCATTTTTGGGCGAACTATTCCTTTAAAAGGTTGACAGACGGGGCTAAAACAAGCACTACTGTGAAAGATTGAAATTCATTGTTGCATGCAGGTCTATTGTTATGGTATAATGTATTTCAACCAACTTCTAAAAGGCACATTAAAACCAAAACAAAGAGTGACTGGTTGCTTCGCATGTCAAGTCAGACGCTCTTCCTGTCTAGGTGGGCCGTTCCAGACTAGAGTAATCCGCAGTGACTACATTTTCAATATAGCTCAGCACAAACGAATGGCTCACATCTCATTTTCACATTCACTTGAGCATTCATCAGAATGGCATGTTATTCTTCTGAACGTATATCACACAGACTTATGGAATAAAAGGTCATTTAGACTCACCTGCAGGCCTTAACAGGTCTTACAAAAGACCTCTCTTATCAGAACTCTTTAAACAGCATCTCAACTTAGATCATCAAACATGAAAAATAGAGAGAGAGAGAGAGAGAGAGAGAGAGAGCGTGGGGGGCAAAAAGCTTGAGATCGACATATACCCGCCTCTCTCATCTCTTAATAACAGCGTGAGGCAGCCCAGAGGAACGCGAGCTGCGAGTCCCAATACCGCATCAGTGGAGTAAATTAGTCTACGCTAATGTCGATGCTCAGCTACATCAAACGCTCGTCAGGTTAGTCATTAACAAAGACAGCAGCTTTGGGTCTCAGCATGTTGGAGCAGGAGGCGTGATTATCCAGACCTGATCCGACACAGCCCGTAATGATGGGAACCGAGGTACTACATCTGTATATGACAGTCACCCGAGGCGGAATGGAGGGCTGGAAGATAGCATTTTTTACAGGTGAGATGCGTTGGCTAACATAGACGCAGTAACTCACCTGCCTGTTGCACAAGAGCCCAACCCTTTACCTGTCCCCTGCAGCTTTATGTGTGCACCTGTGTGTGGATATGCGAACGTGTGGGGTGTGTTTGGGAGAGAGTAAACTGGGCCGGTGTTAATTTCTAGAACGACACCTGCTGGTTAAGGAAGTGATTTCAGAAATAAACAATCACTTAAGGCCAAAGTCTCTATTTAATTATGAGATATTCTGAGAATCAAAGCTTGATTTTAATCATAAATTTCACTCTGATTTCTATCTTTGAGATGGCCTTACTCAATATTAAAGATTTCAAGGTTGTATTTTTACAGAATGTTTTTTACATTACATATGATTTTATACAGAAAACAGTCAATCACAAAACATTAAGCTGGGTTTTCACAGACTGCAGGGTCATATACAAAAATGTAATTTTACAGATCTTTACTGTTATTTATTTACAGAAGTTTCAAAAAGCAATTTTTTACAGATCTTTCATGTATTTTTTTTTTTAAAATACAGTCAAAAACCGTCAAATTACAGGAAAAGATTGCAAATTTACAAGAAAAATGTAAAAAAAAACAGTATATTCTGCAGTATATTTCTGGTCCCCCAGCTGCCGACAATTTTAGTTTTTTTCACTGGATTTTTTTACTTTTAAAACCTGCCAAAATACAGAAAAAGACAGCAAATTTACAAGAAAAATAGGAGGAAAGTGTAATTTTGCAGGAAAAAGTGTTATTTTACGTATTTTATTTCTGGAGCCCCAGCTTTTTACTAGATTTTTATACAGTGATGTAATCCATACGAAACAATGTATTTCTGTACCATAACACGATTAGCCTTCCATTCACTGAGTAGTGCTAGATGCCTCAAAGGTGTGCTCAAATAATCTGCGAGACCTGTCAACCACTGCTATTAGCATTGTGGTGTGCGTGTGTGTTGCGGTAATAAGCACGGGTGGTTCCTGTTCATCAGAAATTCTGGAGAGCTGTTTTCTCGACAGCCACGTCAAGCAATACAGTAATAAGCAATAATGTGTACTGTAGATAATGAATGCTATTAGACAGCTCAACGGTGGGTGTGTGTGTGCACAGCAAGACGGGACTAAAAGGGGGTGAGGGGGAGGCTTTCAAGTTCAAACAGTTCATAGTGAATGTTTCAAACCCAATTCACCACCCCAGTAATCACAAAGCCTCAAAAAGACTATATAAACCATTAAACAAACACTCGCTCGGGGGAGAGAAGAAACACCTGCCTTTTTCTTCCTTTGACTACAAAAAGTAGAGAATATTGAATCTGAGCCGTACGACAGTATTCAGACTCGAATGACACAGATCGGCTACTTTCACAGGAAACGGGGGAACTGGCTAGCCACATGGATCAGCACCTAAAACACAGTTAAGGCCCCTATATGGTTTATGGTAATGTATAAAAATACTTAATTTCTAGAAACAACATATATATTACATTTTAAATTCTTGAAACAAAATTCTCAAAGACCCGCTGACTGCCACTGGAGTTAGTATAAAAGCCAAAAATGAGTCTGTGCACATGCTACCAACCAACAAAGTGCAGCTTATAAACACTGTCCATCTTGCGGCCATACCCACCCTCACTATTAAAGACAGCTGATAATTCATTGCTAAACCAAATAAACACACTTCTCTCAGGAGAGCAAACGAAAAGAAAACCAAAAAGAATAAGAAAGTGAAAGACGGGCTGTTTAAAGGGGTAAAAACCGCACTTGGGGTTTCATACTATACAACTGATCTTCCTTTCTTTCTCTCTCTCTCTCTCTCTCTGTTTCAGTCTCTCATTAAAGAGCAGCGATGAAACCAGAGCTCGACTTAATGTTCGCCCTGTTTGGAAAAGCACACAAGCCATTTGGCTATAATAGGCACCTTTTGAGAAACAAACCCCAAAATGAAAGGAGGCCTGCCTAGCCAGCCGGCATCAGATTATTTTGAAAAGGGGAATGATATGACCATGAAAAATTGTAAGCTGCAATTGAAAATAAACCCAAGTGCACAGCGTCCATGCTTCTTAACCTACACGCATAAACTTGTCCCTGCTCTCCTCTTAGACGAGGATGGATGTGCATACCTTCCATCACTCTATACGAAGGAGAGATGTGTACGAGGGGCCTTTCACACTATCCAGACCCTCATTCTTATCCGATGCAGTCACTTGATGTGTTTGCCTCTCTGTGACTTTATCAGTAATATATGACCTCTCTCTCGCTCTCTTCTCTCTCCCAGATTTGAAAGCATACTCGTATATAGAAATATATTATTGTCAAAGAGTTATCATGTTTGAGAGAGCTTGCTAAAACCTGTTCACCGGTCTGTGTCACACATACAGGCACTATTTCATCTGTAATCACATAATTATCGCTGCAGTGCCTGTGGCGGACATGTTATGTCATGGCCTCCAGGAGAACTCACTGAGGTAGAGCAAAACTCTCAGTCCAAATGCTTCTTTCACAATCACTTACTTAAGCAGGTACCAAGAAAGATTTAGATTTGCTTATTTAAAAAACCTATGAAACCGAAGTTGGAAGTTTGATTTACATTAGATGTTTGCAATAATGGTCACTTTAACATAATATAAACTCCTGTTCAAAAACTCAAGGCATTTGCTTGTAGACAAAAATATAATTGTGAAAAACATAACTTCTCTGATTAGAAAACAAAACATTTACTTTGAAATGGATGATTTGGGCTAAATAATAAGAAAAAGGCAGCCATTAGGAGCCCAGCATAGATGGGAACTATTTCAATACTGTTTAAAAAGCATCTCGGGTGAGACCTGAAGAAAATGGCTGATAAAATACCAATTATGCAAATTCAAGGCAAATGATAGCTACTTTGAAGACACTAAAATATAACATAGCTTTGATTTGCTTTATTTTCTTTTAATTCTCTTCACCACATTATTGCTTTGATGAGTATTTTATTATTTTACAATCTAGAATCAACTATATCAAAAGTTTTAAACGCAATAAACAAGTAATTCTAAACTTTTGAACGGTAGTTATTTTAGTAATTTAAATTCATTTTGAACTTTAGTAACTTTGGTAAATGAATAATAATGCACTGTTATGTCAGTTGTCAGAGGAAAACATTTTGGTGTCAATGGTACATAAGAACTCATGCTCTAATGAACTCTCTCTCTATATTTTCCTTTCTCTGTTCCCACCCGTGACCTTCCACATCTTCGTTTCCACTCTAATTCTTGTCTTTTTCCATCTCTTTGACCTCCCGCATTCTTTCTCATTCTCCTCCTGTCTGTCTTCCCATGTCCCGAGCACTCCGGCTCTCTTCTCCATAGCTAAAGGGGACAGTTTGTGCATGTCGGGCCCGCTCAGGACAGCTTTACCTTGTTCTCTGTGTGAGTAGAAAGCAGTGATCCGCCATGCATTCCTATTAGAATAAAAACACATTTACCTGCACTCTCATACATAGAGTACATGGCCCAGAGCTATAGACCGGAGAACACTCCTCACACCTGCAGATAACTCAGCCGCAATTTGTCTCTCTTATGTTCATGTTTTATGAAGACTGAGGACAAGGTGAAACAGAGAACACAACATGAACGCAAAATTGCACACATGTACATAACACGTATAAACTTCATTCTTAACATACCAAAAGCTTTGTTTGGCACCTATGTCACAATGTACAAATGCGGAATGTTGAAATGACTTTCTCATGAGTATTGCTTACTGTTTTTGCATGGCTCTGTGGCAGTGGATCTCAACTTCGTAGACTTAAAAGCCCTTGCACCATCAGTTTCAACCCAACAAAATATTTTACAGTTTGACAAAACTATAAAGATGTATATTCGATTTAATCTTGATTTGTAGTTGGTTTATCCTTTTTAGTGCTTGTTTTAGTTTAAATCATTTTAAGTCATCTTGATGTCCGCTTGGACCTTAAGGCCTCCTAATGGGGCCTGATTCCCTGGTTGAGAAATACTGCTCTATGGAATCTATTTTTTGTATGGTTACAACTAAACTGTGTGTGTAACATTCTAGTTTCATGTATCTGTACCTTGTCACATAATTCCGACTCAAATCAATATTTCACATCCATATATTTATTTATTTGTTAAGCAATATAAACAGCGGTTATCTGGTTTGATATTGCAAAATAAACTCATAAAGGTGTGATCAGGACCCAGAGGCAAAGCAGAGAATATTCCAAACAGCCAGGTAATAACTGAAAGTAGCATTCTTGAGAAGCACACTTAAACTATTAACAGTATGAGAAATTCATACTTTAAATGCCTGTGCAAAGCAAACAGAAAAGTTCTGAAGTTTCTTGGGCTGGTTAGAGTAACTTTAGAGTGACAGCATGGCTGGCGGTCACTGTCGTTCCATCTTCCACGTCTGTTAGCCTAGCATCATCCCTGAACCCTGCAGACACACACGTATTTAAGCAAACGCTCGTGAGCACACAGCTACCGAGGCTTCCCTCCCATTAACAAGTCTTTCAAGACAGCTTTCCATGCCTGACTAAAAGCGATCAGCACAAGACTCGGGCTGGCCCGTCTGCTCAAATCCAGTCATGGATATCAGGGGCTCTCTGTGCTCTCCGGCTGCTGGGGGCTAGGCTTTAGCACTATGCGATGCTACGCTACGACAGGGCGGGACTTCATCATAAGAGAGTGTAAAGAGCTGTGACACATGCTTATCCACACCCTGTGAACTGGCATGACAACAATTCGCAAATAATAAATAAATACGTTTATAAAATAGTGCTTTATATTTAATAGATCATAGAGCCTTAGTTTGACTTGGAGGAGCTTACCATTCCTTTAGGCTTCCAGAACATTCACGTTAGGACATCAAAGTTTGCTGACTCCTTGATTAATTAGAAACTTCAGAAACGTTGCTGCTGTGATCGTAGGGTGTCTTCTAAATGAATTCCTGAAGATGGTAGCATCACAATTTAACTAAACAGCAGATATGTCTGTTCACGCTGAAACTGGGTCTGGATCAGTTTGTTTAAGAATCTTAGAACTTACATCAAGAGCACATCAGAGGAACTTAAAACAGAGAACACTTGGCAACCATGACCCATGCGATACTACCAAGGACCTTGCCTTAAACACAGAGAAAGTTGGTTTGTTTATCAGCTCAGTGGAAAAGTAAAGGAACCAGATCCTAAAAACAGACCTGCAACTGCAAAAAACTGCATTCATAATAAAATAATAAAAAATAAAATACATTTCTTAGTGAATTCTTAATTGAATATTCTCATAGAAAAAAAATGCTTTTATATCAAAATATAAAATAAAATCAAAATATAAATTATAAAATAAATTTCATTTAATAAAATAATGCAGCTTGCCTAAAACAAAAACTTGATCAAAAGATTTGGTCTAAAAATAGAAGAGCAATGGCCTGGTTGTGTTTAAACAATAAACTACCACAACCCTATGAGCTGAACAGAGATGATTGAAAATAGATGATCTAATGGATTTAAATTGATAAAACAAACTGCAGCCATTGAAACAACCCCACTTTAAAAACGACTGAGTCAAGTTTCAAATCTCTGGAGACTGACGTGAGTTTTAGAGTGGCACGCATAAGAAACCAAAGTGCAAGATGCTTTACGGATGTGGGTTTGACAATAAGCCGGAAGCTGATGAAATTGGAGGATTACTGGAACCGGGGTCTTCTGGGAGTAGGGTTTGAGACTGTTGGTGATGGACTAAATTCAATCGAGAAACTGGGTTGGGTAACATGAACTGGACAGAAATTAGGGCTAATACTTTAAGAGGGGTTTTGGGGTTTTATGGATTAATTCAGTGGAGGTTGACAATCAGTGTATCAGGGTGTCAGCTGGACAGTTGGTCTTTTCTTTATCCCATCATTTTGCAGTAGTTCGTGTTCGTGAATATTAGTGCAGAGCTGGTCTTCTCGATGGACTCTGATAGGATTACGAGGACTGTGGCACATTCTGATCAAACAGCTCAGTGGCAAAGCTGAGCGCTATTAGGAGGTGATTAGGTAACCGGTGGCTGTTTACAGAGGTTGAGCCCGGCGTCTCAATCGGATAACCATCAGCGGGATGGAATCTGTGGTGTCTGATCTAGCTGACTTGAAGGCTTCTGCTTGCATCCCTTGCAACTGTCACTATGACCCCATCAGCCAGCCAACAGTCAACTCCTTAAGATGCAGTAATCCAGAAAAACACTAGTCTGGCAAGAGCGCCAAGGGTTATGCCAGGCAGAGGTTAGCACGCAGCCGTGACGGGAAGATGAGTTCAGGAGGAAGAGCAGGCCATGGTGACCCTGAGCAGGAGTGAGGGAAGCATGTGTTTCTCTGTGTGGAGGAGGTGTCATCAGATGAGCTAACTTCTAAAGAGGTTCTTAATGAGGTCGACGGGCTCGTCCACCTGTACAGAGCGATCAGGGCAAAAATGATTTCAAAGGACAACTGAGGAGGAGTAGGTCAGGCCTTCAGAGGGAGAGGGAGACCGAGGGATCGGGAGTGAGACTAGAGAGAGGAGAAGAGAGCGTTATCTGCCTTGGCACCTAATCAAAGGGATTAGGGTTTGAAGAAGCCAAGCCTACAGGTTACCCTTCAGGAAGCATACCAAGTAGTTATCAAAAACACCTTGGTTCAAAGCAGCTCAATTTTCCTATATTTCCCGTTTGGCCCAAGCCTCCGGGGTTTGTTTCTAGCTAATAAAGGGTGTCAGAGATGTTTGTACTTGCATGCTCTGGGAGAGAAAAGCGTGTGTATAAATGTAGCCCAGGTCTGTTCTCATTTTCAAAGCACAATCAATCACCTCAAAGACAGTCGTGGAGAAACGTGAGATGCCTGTGTGTCTGACTCTGAGATTTAGCACAAAACAAGCAGTGCAGGTAGTCACTCAAAACTTAAATCTGTGATTAAACTGTCACTGATAGTGCGCGTCTGAGATTTAGGATGGAAAGGGCGTTGCGATGAAGTGGGTGATATCGTTTTCCTCTTAAGTGGGCCAATGCTATAGCGTTTAAAAAACTGAGGTTGGATATTTTACATGTGAAAGATGTCAGAGAAACGGCCACATTCAGACGCAACCGCCCTGTTAATGCTGTTCCTCTGGGTCTAATTACTAAATTTCTGATCTAAACATGCTCCACGTTTCAGCCGAGCTATGCCGTAATAGTTCAGCGCATAGCGTTTGGCACAGGCACACGTACCATCTTAACCACTTAAAAACTCATCCCTCGGTTTTTCTGATAGCCCCTTGGACAGTTTACACAACTCAAATCTGAGGGATCCCGCATTACAGACATACATTACTGGGGCCTAGACCTGCCAAAGACGAGGTATGGCTTCAATAGAGCCGTCCATCTGTCTGCTGTTAGTGCCATTAAATCCAGATGGGCCTTTAATTGTATTTTTGTCCAAATTGCAAAATAGCTACTTGGAAAAGAAGCTAAAATAACATACAAACAACAGCAACTATGATAACAAGTCGAGCCGGAGCGGAATGGAAAAGAGATCAAAACCACAGCTTACAAATTTCAATGCTGCCCTTTGAAAGCGGATCTCCCAACATTACAGCGACGTATTGATTTACTCGGCAATTTGGTGTCTCTCTCTCTCCTCGCCAGCGCGCCAACCTGAGCCGCACAGGAGGTCCTGCAAAAAGCAGTCGTCTGATTTTTCCAAAACATAAAAGATTAATACCTTTATTCTTTACAGAGGGGGTACGAGCAGAAAAACAAGAGAGAAAGAACGAGAAAAGTAATAATAAAAGGGAGGTCAAATTGGTATTTGGAGAAAGTGAGTTAGGGAGCAAAATTAGATATCCAGACCCAGAGGTAACTTTAATAAGAGATAATAAGAAAATGTCTGACTTTTGTGTACAGGATCGAAAACGTGCTCTCAGCAAGGGAAGCCGCCACTCCTCTTGACAAACACAATCTCATCCAACAAAGAAGACATTGTACTTGAAAAGACAGAAAGAAGGTAAATGATTCAGTAGCTCATTCTAGCCATTAGAAGATGGAGGACAGATTAGTACTGGCACACGAACAAATGCTTTAAAGCAAGGCAGTAAAATAAAGAACAACAAATCGATAGCATATTTTAAGTTCAAAAACAGAGAGTTCTTCTTCCCACAAGAAAACATGACTAACCCTTCTACAAATAATTTGTAATTTTATTTGGCTTTCCGTTTAGACCAAGGTCTGTTCTGCGGTTCAACCAAACTCTTTGTATCTAACAGCATGACTCCAATACACCTTTCTAGTAAACGGTTTTAAGTGCCAAACGTTTCATGCCAGACAGAAAAATTACAGAGGTGCGGGACGGGCCAACAACACTTCTCCGCCGAGCTAAATATAGTGTGCACTAACTAGACGCTTGGGAAAGAAACAACAAAAAAATGGTGATACCTGGTCCGATTCCCAACTCCCATTAGGGATGGTTACTTTCCTCACTCCTACCGCCTCTACACTCTATTAACTACTTAATAAAGGTGTAATAAATGGTGTTATGAGTTGCCCCAGGCCAGCACGCATCTGAAAGTGCTGTTTATGAGATGAGAGTGTTTATTAAAAGCTGCAGTTTATCATCATGAGGAAACTCTTGTTAGCAAGCGTGTCACTAACAAAGCAGCTGTTAAATTAAATAATGGCTTAATGCTAACCGTGTAAAATGCCACTGATCTGTTTTTTTACTGCACACAGTAAAATGAAAATAGCCACTAATAGGAGAAAACACCCACCTTGGAAAGTTTAGCAACATGACTGACAGGCGTAAAGTGAATGAATTAATACAGCGTATTGTCACAGTGTCACGGCTTCACGCCAGGGCTTCTGACGGTATGATTTAGTCTGTGATGAATATACACCCTGATACATAAAACATCTCCTCACTCGCTGTATCCCGACCGATCGTGTCTCATCCAATTTACCCAAGCAAGATAATGTGGACATCTTAAAGCCATTCAGATATTTCTGTAGGAGCGCACGTTGCGCATTTATCTGATCTGTGGCATTTTTGCATCCAAGAGAATTTGAAAAGGTTTGTCCATAATAAATGAGAGTCTTCAAGACATGTTTACCATTACACAACCATCTGACAATCAAGCGCTGCTTACGCCGCATTCGGAGGGACACGATGATCTGAATTATTCACTCTGCCATCGCTGGCGATGATTTACATTCACAGGGCTAAAAACACATACCCATACACACAAACATGTAGTGGAAATGATGCAGATAATGATGCGGATGAATTTACTTACACAGATGCAAAGAAAGAAAAGCTAAAGCGGCACCTGAGTTCCTTAACCTTGTGCTTTTTCTCATTACTAAACTATTGCACATTCATTGAACTTACAGGCATAGAATTTCAAGTTTTTCTCTCTAAAAAATGTACAGATCGCAACTATGACAACAATGACAGATTAAATAAAAACAAGCATTTAAATAATTAATTTCATTTCCAAAAGCAAATACATAAATAAATCAGACTAGGCTCCCAGGTGGCTCCAAAACAAGCACCTCTCTGTACAGCATGCATAATTCAGGACTGAAGATATGCGTTTTAAATGCTGCTGAAATATAAATGCAGTATATGCTAATTTGTCTGCTAGCTCTCACACACAGTTTGGGCATAAACATTTGAAAAGAGAGATGAGCGAGGTCTTAAGTGTACTTGCAGATGTTTGCTGTGTGCTTAAAAATACTAGAGGTGGGTAAAAGGAGAAGGGGATGATTACACTTTTACATTATTCTGTAACTTAAGAGAGATGTGTTCTCATTTATTTACTATAACAAAGGCTATCTGATTTTTTCATTAGCATATTGATGGGGAAATGTTTAAATAAACAGGACACCCATGTGTTCTTTATTCCAATATGGGTAAAAATGAGAAGGGTGATGAAATAGAAAAGGATAAAAAGAGCAGAGACTGGGACAAACTATGAGAGGCTCATTGCTTATGAAAGAACATATTTATCTACAGCCTCTAACTAGATTTGTCTGAGTAAAATCCCAGCAGTGACTAGTACCTGCAGTCCTGCCAACCTGCTCTCTCTCTCTCTTTCTCCCCCTAACTATATCCCAGATGACCCAAACAACAACATTCAACGGAAATCAAACCTTACACCTACTGTTTGCTCCTAATGATACACCCAAGCACCTACACGTACACAACGTCAACAGAGAAACAGCGAAAGGCAATCTACTGCCATCAATTGTGTAGTGTAGAGTGTGTATAGTGTAACTGTGTGTGTTTGTGAGACCTCAGTCTGCGTGGTGCATGGGAAATTGACAGAGTGCTAAGTGTGGCACTCACTAGCTCTGCTCTAATTAAGAAGGAACAGCATGCCACAGTCTGATGCTCCAAATGGCACCATATGTTTTCCCAGACTAACTGGCTGAATAAATGCCATTTAACACACGGGATCTACAGCGCAGCGTATGATACACTGACTCTAAGTGACTTATAAAAGCACAGAGACCCCCATCCCAGCAGCATTAACTACATGCAATTTATACCAGCCATGATTATAATACAATAGAAAGCACTCTTTCATGTACTTTATAGATTAAACATTTAAAAACAAAACAAAAACTTTGGGATTCTAAACAGGATAAAGTATAACAGACAGGATAAAAAGGAAAAAGATAAATGGGTAAAAGTCATGCTGGAAAAGCAGTCATAGTTGTACAAAAATGTACATTCTGTCATCATTAGATCAGACCAAATATCTTCTTTTGTGTTCTGCAGAAGAAAGAAAGTCATACAGGTTTGAAATGAATGAAGAGGATGAGTAAATGATGATGACTAAATGACGCCTTTGACTGAATAATGAAGAAAGAGCAAAAAATGACTTCAATATTGTTTAAAAAGCATCTCAGGGTGAAACTCCAAAAAACTGCTTGTTAAATGACATCATAAAATGAAACCATTTCTGAAAATTCTAGGTGACTGAAGATGTTTTAAGTTTTTCTTATTGTGGCAACATAATTGTCATCGTTCCTTTTGCGTTACTCCACAGTTTTGATGCGCTTACTATTTTTTCTAAAATGTTGCTAAAAATATGAAAAAACGATTTAGTGTTCTAAAACTTTTGACCGGTTGTATATGTATACAAAAAGAAAGAAAAAAATCACGACAAAATGGCTTTTTTAGACAAAAGTACTGAACTTACGGAGATTGTTGTTATTGTTCAAGTGTAGGTCACAATAAACACTTACCACTTTAGTCTATAGAAGCTGGTTTTTCTATTTTTTTATTACTGCATGCACATTTGCTGTATTTTCTTGCTGTATTCTAATAAAAAGACTGAGAAATAATAATATATGGTCATTACACCCATTGCTCCATTAAACCCATACACCATTGCTGAAATGTAGTTGTGGCTTAAGATTTTCACCCAGTACTATATGTAATGCTGTTTACAAAATAAAAAAGAAGGGGGAAGTTATTCATTCTTATAACCATCCCCTGGATTGTCAAATAGTGAAGTCATCTAAACTATAGACCCCTTTTGCGCCGACGTCACACTTACGCCACGGCACTAGCTGGAGGCAAAACAAAGGGAAAACTGGAGGCAGCCAATACAAACCAGCACAGATTCAGCTATAAGGAGTTTAAAATATCATCTTGTTGTGTTGTTTAGTGCCACAATCGACAGAATACAGTCTCCAATTTGATATTTTAACACATACCTGCTGCCATTGCTAAAAGAAACACTGACGACATCTGTAGTTAAACACAATAAAACGAGCGGACTGAACAGAAACGATCATCAAAAATGCTCGTGTTTCATTTCATAACACTTAAGATTAAAAAACTACTGTCTTTTGTTGGGATGGATTATGATTTGGGTCTAAAAATATCTTGTATGCCCACCTAATCATAAACTGGGGAACAAGGTTCTTTTCACGTAACGTAACGTTAGCGTTAACTTTTGAACGCATAGGGTATGCTAGCTAATTTTGTTAGTTATACAACTAGCAGTTAACTATCGGCCAAAAACTAATCACAGAAAACTGTTTGTCATCTCTTTTTCTTTAGTTGTCAAAAGTGCATTAGTATAAAGGGAGAGGAAACCGTCAGAAGGCTCATGTTATGTGTCAGGTTTGTGTTCAAGTAAATGCATTTCCTAATGTTTGCCACTGTTAGTGCACGCAGGCATCTATAGACGTATACGCTCTCAGTTCTTTACTATACACACTTGGTTTCTCTGTCTGGTAGGTGTAGATGTCAGGCCACTTAACTGGAGGTAATCCTGTCAGTTCGTCTCTGGATCCATTGAGTGAGTGTGTACAGGTCGGCCAGGTTCCTCGTGTTAAAGTGAACTTTTTTCAAAAACAATCGCAGTCCTAGACAGTGAGTGACCTTACATGTTAAATTTAATCTGATTTTTTTCTAGTCATTGTCAAAAAGCACAGATGTGCAACCTAGCATTAGTAATGCAGTCAGGGGGATCTTTCTGCCTCCACCTAAGCTCAGCCCACAAAAACACGTCACAATGTTTACAAACAGAAAAGGTGTCTATACAATCAAACAATTTGTAGTATGCAAATGATGCAGTGTGCTTCAATTAAAGTCACAATAAAAGGACTAAGACACGGACTAGCTGCAAGACATAAAAAAGCAAAACGGACGGTATTACTATATGTGCAATTATAATATTATATACAGCTATTATTAACTGAGAGCAGACCAGTCACTTAAACTGCTGAACACAACAGAAACAAAAACAATGCATACATCAAACTTCTACTAACTCCAGAGCTGCTGGGAAGGGCATAGCCGTGCTGCACTTAAAATAATTCAGAGTGAAATGAATCAGTCTGCTACAGCTGGTGTCAGCAATTAATCAAAAGGCTGGAAACAAGCTGAAGCCCAGATATTTACTGACTACTACAAAGTACACAGACACACAAAAATAAAGACCCTCTAGCCAAATCTGTCCTCACTAAACCTTGACATTTTAATCAAGCTCCAGGAGCGCGTAATGAGGAACCACTTAGACTTCATTATTAGATACTGCATGTTACTAATTAGAGAGACCACAGTCTTTTATTGCACACGCTGCATACTACAGTCAGCCATTAGAGACAGGTACTGAAATGTAGCTTTTTATTCTTCAGGGAAGAATTTTTGACAAACTACAAGCTTCAACAACTCCAGCTTAGATAACACTGTAACGAGGAAGGCGTTACGAGAGCCGTGAGGGAACGGCGCGAGGCCGGTGACGCGAGTGATAATGAGTGCCAGCTGCGCGTTACACCAATCTCGACGAGTGTACGACGAGAGAGGGCCAGGCCTGCACATTGTTAAGTTTTATTTAATGTAATACAGTTCAAAGTAAGGAAGGAAGGAGGCGGCGAACGACAACCAAACTTTTAATAAAATAAACAAACAAAACGATAGTAAAGCTACCTCGCGGTCAACTGCCGGCCACACAAACATAAATAAATCTTAACATAATGTGCAGGCCTGGTCCTCTCTCGTCGTACACTCCTGTCGCTCGTCCTTTTATGCTTTCCGGAGCTCCTCCGTGAGAGATGCGAGACCGGTGTAACGCGCAGCTGACACTCATTATGACTCGCGTCACCGGCCTCGCACCGTTCCCTCACGGTTCTCGTTCCGCCTTCCTCGTTACAAACACAATTAACTGTATACACATCTTCACATCTGGATTTACATTTCTGAGCATTAACATATAATGACACCATCACAGATGCCACAGACACCACCATCTCATATACACACAAACTTATGTTAATGTGATCAAGATGAATAAAATGTTGACAAAATATTACATAATTCATAATCATACGCATATACCTTACCATTCCCAACAGTCGCTTCTACTTCCTGTTATTAATGAGCGGCAAGTTACCGTGTCTTGTGTGTGGGACCCACCATCACCTTCCTGTGAACAACATGTGCTTATTCTCTCAACTCATTCAAATGTCAGTGTGGCAGTGCGCTGTCAAAGCAGAAGCATGTTTGCTACTAATCACCTGTCATTTAATTGCACCCACCACATCTGTCAAAGCAACAGCACCGGACCCACCGAACGCAGAGCACACCACAGCACAAAAGAGCCAGACCTACAGAATATTCACAAGACAAATTTCTACATAGTGCTAATTGAGAATTGCTGATGGCTGTGAGAAATGATTCATGCATTACAGTCCTGTAAATCACATTCTTTTAGTTTATTTCTCCTCAAAAATCCAATTAAATTCATCATTTCGCTTTCAGAGTAAGCATCGGAGAAATAAATGTAAGCAGAGAAGCTAAAAACATCCCCATAAAGCATCAATAAGCACGGAGGGAGAGTTTCTAATACACTGAGCCTGATGTGTTTATTTATCAGATATCTTTTAGTGGACCCGCTAGTGCAGTTTACAGCCTCATAAATGTCAGATAAGCCACAGAGCGCGGCCCGAGCGAGAGATGTGTGCGTTTCGATGGCCTCTCCGAGCTCATGGGGTCGTTTAAACAGCGGAGAGCAGCAGGAATTCAGTTCCTCTGTGTCAAACGGCATTCTGAATGGTTGCCCCTCGGGCGGAATACATCGCATTGTGATTTCATGAGCAAGAAAAAAACGAACTGAAAGGAGAGTGGAGGAAACAAAAATGAGTTGCAGCGGATATCTCAAAGCGACGAGAAAGAGAGAAGAAAGTTAAAAGTGAATTTTCTTCTTCCCACAGGCGCTTAAGTGGGTACCTTGAGGCTGAAGGCCCCCAGCAGTCGGTTGGTAATGTGACCTCTGAGTGAGCGGACTCGCAGGCAGACCAGAGGCTGTATACACTAGCGATGGAAAGACGCACAATGGGGAAAATTTGAGGAGAATGGGTTCGATTGAATCAGCACTAGACAATGTGGAGAAAACAACGTGTCTTTACCTGAGAGCAATGATTATACAAAAGATTATTAAAGTAATATTGGGGGTAATCTCTAAACTCAAGTGTACAGACTGCATCTGTGCCATCTATTCCATTACAAGGTGACATTTTTTATTCATCCCTTAGCTGGCAAAAACATAAGGGAATTGTTTCAACACTAATGCACTAATGCACTTTCATTTCTGACGAGAAGAATTCTCACACCAAAAGGGTGATTTATAAAAACATGAATTTCCAGTCAGGCTTCCAGTGTAAGTGCATTACTGTAAATGCTTCTCTCGCTTGTTTTACTGTAAACTGATGAACATATCAAAATAATCGACAGATGCGGTTCATAAATGTATGCATGTAAAATATTACAAAATCAAGTTCACACACTTAAATATATTCAAAAGCTTTATTTAAACACACTCAAACAATAGCGCCATTATTAGTATAATTGCCCATCTTTAGCCTCATTCCTCTATCCAGGCCATCCGATGTTTCGCGCGTCATTTGAAATCTCTTTGTAAAGCACTTGGCTGTGGATTAGTCCACTGTTTTTATGTCAAAGTTCTATATAAGCTGCGTTCCCTCACAGACGGACTCTTTCCATCCGCCAAAAAGTTCACACACAATTCAGTTCGAGTAAAACACAGACAAACACCTCAGAGAAGGCGGCGGTGGGCTGTGCTGGTACACTAATTACAAAAAATCTCTGCACTAATCCCACCCCGATAAGACACTCATTACCAACCCAACACATTTATCAACAGCGGATTGATGACCCATTTCCGAAAGTGGCTTTATGGGAGAGAGTGGAAAGGCAGTGTATCACTCTATCGTACATCTGTACCAGAGCTTTTCATTTGTCTAAGAGCGAGGGATGTAGAAAGGTAATTAACAGCTGCTGGTCTGGGCTAATAGAATTCTCTGGAAACTGCACGTTGGTGGTGAGGGAGCGGAGATGACGGGCCAGGCTTGTATTAATTACAAAGTTTTAGGAGAGAGTGGCGCTGCAAAAACCCTCGTAAAGAAATGTATATGACTGAATTTCACACTCAGCAATCATGACAGAAAATAAAGATCCTTTTTTATAAAAGTAATTCAGTTCTATTCTTCATAAGGTTAGTGCCCATGCATAGTGGCTACCATGTTGAAATCACCTACTTTGTTTTGTTTGACAAGTACAGCTGTGGAAAATGATTAATTGTTTTGGTGTCATCGGTTTAACTTAACATTATTTTTTCACAGTAGGCCTATATTCACATTGTACATAACTATAATCTATATGACTATGACTATAGTAGGAAAAATTACTTTATATTTTTTTGTTCTGTTAAAAACAAAAGAAGATATTTTGAAGAACGTAGGACAGCAAACAGTTCTGGGGCACTTTTGACTACCATTGCAACTATGGTGGTCAATGGGGTCCAAAAACAGTTTGTTTACAAGCATTCTTACAAATATATTTCTCTGTTCAACCAAACAAAGAAATTTACACATGATTGGAACACCGTAATTCTTTAAGACTATCAAAAGAAAGAAATGGTTCTGTTAAGAACCTTTTTGGGCAATTCCGACGTTATGGATGTGACATTTTTAACTTGAAATATAAACTCTCAGAGAAAGTAGTTACTACCAATAAATTGAGCCTCCTGCTTAGCTTTCCTGTGGTTCAGTGGTTCGACCATGGCGCTAGTAACACCAAGGTCATGGGTTCGATCCCAGGGATTGCACATACTTAAAAAAAATGTATAGTACAATGCAATGTCGCTTTGGATAAAAGCATCTGCCAAATGCATAAAAATGTAATGTAAATGTATTATGCTAAACCTCTGATGATAGAGTCAGGATATCAGAAATAATAAAACCAAACAAATGGAATACCATGTAAAATAGTTACCAAATTTAAACTTTAATGTGCCCATTTATGACGATCATGTACTGTTATGGATGTGACAATTCACTTACCTGACTCTGGAAAATGATGCTTTAAAAACACAAAAAATGCTTTAAAACTTCAAGAGAGAGTTCACGCGTATATTTAATCCACCAAATATTGACACTTGACCTATCAGTATGGTGAAAACCTTTGGTAAAAATAGTATTCATCCTAAGGTGACATTTGCATGGAATTGCCCTTTTACTGAATGGTTCTTTGGGGAACCAAAAATGGTTCTTCTATGGCATCGCTGTGAACAACCTTTTGTGGCACCTTTATTTTTAATAGGATTAATGGAACCCATACCTTCTTTGTGATTGTCTGCTCCTGTCTGCTCTAAATCTACGTTGCCCCTCAAGGGATAACAGGAATATTAATCATATTTTTCAGGCCCTCATGGAAATTGTCTCATAGCTAGACACAGCTCCACAAAGACAGCAACTGAATGCAATAGGTGAGGTTGAAAGGATCGCTCCACCTGCCTGCTGAATCCCTGTCTATGTTTGGTAATGAACACAGACAGCCTGGGGACAGCCTGCGTTGAGTGTGTGTTTAGGGGTCTGACAGGTCCCCCTCTCTCTCTCTCTGACAGCCCTGACCCGCACTAATTTCTCCACTGACAGCAGCAGCTGTAGCCGTAACGCATGTACAGATGAAATTTTCATAACTATCTCCTCACAGTCACATCTTCACCTTCAGGATCATTTATAACCCTCCGCTCGGCTGCCAGACACAATATGCTTGCCACGAAGAGGACTCTGCTCCAGCGGTGTGGGAAATAATTAACAGTGCAGGGGCAAAAGGAGCGAGTGTGTGTCTGCAGAGAGAGATTAAGGAGAGCTAACACTATCATTAACGTACATGTCACTTCAGCAGAGTCAAGGATATGAGCTACTAATTACACACACATGCGCGTAACAAGGGCGACACCTCCCTCCCTCAACTATGGGCTAGTTGCACAAAGCCGCCATATTAGATTTTCGATCAGCGAGTGTGTGGGCAGGCTTATTTCCGATCGTATAACACTGTATGTGAAAATAAGGATTTTTGGCCGGCAAATATGAGCGTTTTTTAGATAAAAAGAAGAAACGGATATCAGTGACATACAATGTTGGGTAAGTTACTCTCAAAAAGTAATTAATTACTAGTTACTAATTGCATATTCAATAATGTAATTAGATTACTGTACAAATTACTCTCTCCAAAAAGTATTTAGTTACTTATTACTAATTACTTTCTATATCCTACATCAACCTTGATTAGTTAAGTGATTCAAGGATAGGCATGAAAGGGCTCTTTTAATTAATTTAAATAAATAATATTAAACTACATAAAGTTCTCTTATTAACTGACCAAAGTATTACAAATGTGAGAATTATACATTAAAGCACAGATTTTAAAGTTAGACTTTGAATTTTGATGTCAATTCCACTATTGCACACACATATATTACACAAAGTATTTAGTTTAATTAAATCAAAAGTAACTAATAAAATTACAGAAAAATAAGAGTAATCCCTTACTTTACTTTTTCAAGGGAAAAGTAATTAAATTACAGTAACTAATTACTTAGTAACTAGTTAAACCCAACACTGGTGACATAACAGTAAATCCTCTGTACATTGCTGAGTACCTCGTTAAGTCAACACAACTGTGATTTGCGTGATTAGCGGAGAAAACATATATTGGGGGTAATTTTCTCTAAGATGCAACCGTAGGGATATTTTATTTATGGACTTTTTACTTACTGTGCCATGATTCAGACGTCAGTATATGAACTATGCAGGAACATGCATAGAACAATCTCCTTAGTTAAAACTAGGGGTGGGAAAAAAACGATATGGCGATTTATCGCAACATTTCAGCCCGCGAGACGTTATCGATACTCTGGCACAAAGTATCGATTTTTTTTCAAATACAAAAGATCTAAATTCATACCTACACTGTGCTTACCAGAACGGCAGTACCCACATATTTCTTGTGGTGACGCTCCCAGATTACGGATGGTCAGATGAATGGAAATTGTAATTCACAGCGGAGAAGAAATACGAGCATAAAGGCTGCCAACAACAAATTAGAGATGCGCCAGCGTCTTTTAAATCAAAAGTTTGGGCGCACTTTGGATTTCGTAGTGAATGTAAATAAGTAGACGTGGTTAACTCGGCGCTCTGCAAGTTGGGAATATTCTTTAGACCTTCTTTCAGTCTGTAGTTTCGTGATTCACTCCAGTCCGGCGCTTTCTCTCTCACCCGCAGTGCTCGTGCAGGGGTGCAGGTATCTGCGCGTGCATATTAAAAAAGCTCATTCTCACGTATTTCAGAAGTCAGATTGTTTTGTAAAGCTTTAATAGTTTTTATAAAGCTCAACTTTAGGCGAGCCGAGGCGAAACTTGCGTTGAAATGCGCGATGATCCTCATAGCGTGAACGCTTTGACGTGACGCGCCGCAAACCCCCATTTTGGGAGACGCGTGTGGAGTCACCAGACACTCACAGTCCAAAGACAAGCGCAAGAATAAACAAACCTAAAGACAGAGAGTCGCAACACACTAAAAATGCTCATCTAATAGATCCTTTTCCCCCTTCATTTACAGATGTATTTTTATAGAATTGCCAAGCGATATATCGATTATCGCAGAATCGGCGCATTGTGATATTATCGGTATCGTGAGCCCTGTATCGCGTATCGAATCGTATCGGGAGGTACCCTGCGATTCCCATCCCTAGTTAAAACCTATGTTGTGTTTCTATGACTGACCAAGATACCTGTTTTTTTAAGAAAAGAACTCTAAAATACACAGAAAAAAACAGTTCTTCACTGCGTTTGGAATGCACCTTACTGTACAAAGTTACCCTAAAACTGACTTCAAGTGCACAAAGTACAAAAGCTGACAAATATGTATTAAAAAGATCAAAACTCGTTTTACATTCATACAAAAGCAATAAAATCACACTCAAAAATCTTGACTCTTGAAATTAATTGAGATACAATATCTTCATATTGTTTACAAATCAATGTTTTTCTGCATTTATAATATTTTACTGTGTCCAGCCAACAACGTCTCAAGGGAATACGTGACATTGCCACAAACTGTAATCTATTAATTACCCCTTTTTTCACGTCAGCGCAAAATTATTTTCGTGTCAGTCAGCACGACTTTCAATCTAAAGTGTTTTAATACATGATATCTTTCATATGTATAAATACTATATATCAATGCAATCTGATGGGAATTCACACCTTTTTTACGAGGTGGGTAATTCGTGTGGATTCCTATTTCCTACGATCTCGTTCGTATGTTTTGACTTTTTCCCTGTGATGTTAGGTTCAGGGGCAGGGTTAGGGTAGCCATTTATCATTGCTTTGCCACCTCTTGAAACTCACGTTTTTAGCAAAATTAGACTTTGCGGTTGTGATTTTAGGGTTTGGGGTGAGGTATTTTTTTACGATGATATCAGGTTATGAATATATAAATGTACATACACACGCGGTCTGTGTATTGAAAGTCGTGCTGGTGACACGAAAAAAAAAAGTGATGAGTGACACGAAAAAAATGGGGAAATTCGTGTCCTTGAAACGTATTAATATAGATACCAAATGTCATGCCTATGCCACGAGCTATGGCCCAGCAGTGGTAAAAGGGTATTTCACAAAGAAAGACACCACAATCTTGTTCACATATAGTCACTCAACACGCCTGTTTCAATTTGGGCTGTTTTTGGCCTTTCCGGGTTCACAATAACGTTGCACCGCTCTGGTTTGCCTCACGCATTTCTTCGTTTCTTATTCCATATAAAATCAACGCTTAATAGCAGTGTGTGCGACTGTTTTCTGGGGCCCTGAATTTCTGCGGTGATCATAATTGCATCAAGCACGGCAAACCATTTACCATCGCTGCACGAAGTATAATTACGAGATGCTGTTTTTATTAAACCAACTGAGCAATTAAAACCAAAAGCAATTTCTCTTTTTAATGGTTTTCTCCCCTCTCATTTGGACGCATCCGAGAAACGTTAGTTTTACACGGGGAGGTAACTTGCTGAATCATGTCCTCTGGTAAACTGTTGTTTAGAGTTTGGTCACATAATGAAGCCTTCCATGTGCTGGGGAACAGGCATCGCATGCCCAGCCATTTAGGAAAAACGCCACATGTGTTCGACAGTATGCATGCAGAAGGAGTTTGTGTATGTTTGGGTGTAACTCCTTGTACTTGTTTGTGTTTGCTCACCACAAACGTACAACCAAAAAAACAAATAGGACTTATTTTCTCACCGCAAACAAATATAATAAGAATGACTGTTGAACGCTCAAAGTGGCATTCCAGCGCCTACTGGCGTCCGCCCAGATCCAGGCGGTTCTCTAAGCGGGTCGCTACGTGTACTCTCCATTCCTGACAGCCGCAGGCATATGAGAGCGGGCACAAGGGGGCCACAGCCGTGGTGGGTATGTCATGCATAGCTTTATGATTGCTAAACAGCGGTTTAGACATATCAGAGTAATTTATGATCAAACTCTCAGACGCTCGTTCTACTGGTAATAACACATCGCACGCACGTCGCGAGGGAGGGACCACACATGTTTGTGTCGATAAAGACAGACAAATTAGATTACAGCTTTTTAAGCCCAACCATCACTTTCACACTAATTACAGCTCTGCCGATGATGAAAGCAACACACCCAAACACACACATATACATTTGTTACATCTCTGAGCGGAGACACACCAGTGGAAGAATACGTCTGTGTGTGTTTACCGAAGGCCGGGACCAGGTGTTCGCCCGTGAGCGCCGAAGCCTACGGTAAAACATATAAGAAGATCTAGCCAGCAATGCTAAAACGCTGCTGTAAATGTAGCAAGCGGTGCCAAGCTAAACACACATCATAGGCCCTGAGAACCAGACTGCATCTTCACATGGGTGTAGTCTTATGTGTAGTTACTGTATGCTACTTCTACACTAATCCTGATATATTTGAAAAAAGCTCTTCGTCCTCACTGGCGTTTTCCAAAAGCTGCTCATTTACAGCAAAACGTCTTCAAATTGATCCACTTTGGAGAGCATTTTCAGAAGTGTAAGACGTTTGGATGGTCATGTGATCTTGTTGAACATGGCGGCCCCCATGAACCAACCAGCTCCATGATTTTCTTAAACTACTGACATAAGTGTTATCGCTTTAAGCAACTTTAGAGGTAAAACTAATACTAAGTTCCCCTTTAAGGGTGGGTTGCCCGAGCGTGTGTATATGTGATATACTGTAAAGGTCTCCCCAGCATCAGAGCTGTCATGTGCGGGCTTAGGCTGTCCATTCTCATCCAAGATGGACATGAACAGTCTTTTTCTCGCCACATTGGGACAGCAGCTCTATTGTCTGCCTCCTGTTGGACCCTGGTGGGAGGGACACAGTCACTGCTGGGACAAAAGATATGGCACTGGATTGACAGCTATGGAGACACCCCATTCCTCATGAGACGACAACCGGTGAATCTTCGTGTGTATGAAAGTGAGGCTAGGGAATACAAAGAGCCAACTGCAATATGTGTTAATATGTAACTAAAGAGCAACGTGTCTAATGATTACTGCATTACTTATTAAAAAGTAATTACTAAATGTTACATTGTTATTAGTAAAGGAATTTAAGATGTTTTGCATTGTTAGCATTTGTTGCAGTACAAAAACAGTGTAACATGTGCTAATAATACATATTTGTAGTTTTTAATATTGTATAGTTACAATATTAATAGTTCAAAAACAGTGTTGGGTGTAACTAGTTTCTAAGTAATTAGTTACTGTAATTTAATTACTTTTCACTTGAAAAAATAAAGTAAGGGATTACTCTTATTTTTTCTGTAATTTAAATACAGTTACTTTTGATGTAATTAAACTAAATACTTTGTGTAATATATGTGTGTGCAATAGTGGAATTGACATCAAAATTCAAAGTCTAACTTTAAAATGAATGCTTTAATGTATAATTCTCACATTTGTAATACTTTGGTCAGTAAATAAGAGTACTTTATGTATAGTTTATATTATTTATTTGAATGAATTAAAAAAGAGCCATTTCATGTCTATCCTTGAATCACTGAACTAATCAAGGTTGATGTAGGATATAGAAAGTAATTAGTAATAAGTAACTAAATACTTTTTGGAGAGAGTAACTTGTACAGTAATCTAATTACACTATTGAATATGTAATTAGTAACTAGTAATTGATTACTTTTTCAGAGTAATTTACCCAACACTGTTCAAAAATAGTAACTTGGGATTATGGGCAAGTCAAGTGTAACTTGTACTTGCTGCAGATAAGAAACAAGGAGTAGCAAAGCAAGCTATACTTGTAACTATATTTTATTCAATTTGTATTTCCAAAGTGAAGGTAAGTTAGTAATCATGTTTGTCTATGTATGTGTGACTTTTAGCATTTGATGTTCTAGTCTAGAGAGAAACTTCTGCTTGCCCTCTGAACTCTGTGACCCTGCAGCGCGTGTGTGAGTGTGCGATGACAGCCCGTGGCAGTTTTGTTCTGAAGGTTCCACCCAGGTGAAGTACGAGAGGTCACAACACACTGGAACACTCACTGAAATACAGACATTCAGAGCCTGAGGTCAGAGATCATGCACTAGGGTGAGTGATGAGGGCAGCTGCGGGCTCCAGGATACAACACTCAAATGCAAACAAACTTTCCACTACTGTCACATTACACACGTTCATTCAAAGCTCCTGAGGACTAGTGATTAACTCGGTTCTAATATTATTAGAGACACTTCCAAACAACACAAGAAAATACTGTACGATGAAAGACAGGGTTAACCATATCCCTGAGAAGCTCATAAATCGTATGCGATACAGATAAAATGATTAATAACGACAGCTTTTAAAAGAACCATTCATGCATCCAAGTACTTGTTCTCCTGCCCTTTGTGTTCATAAAAGAACTGGTTTTGGATGACCTGCATGCTTTAATAAATCATGCTTTAAATCTGCTCTGTCCACTTAAACCTCAGAGACATATTCTGTATCTGGAGGAGGATGAGATCATTTTTCCACATTTTGATGAACAGCGCTCTCTCGCTCTCTCTCTCCTGTAGTTTTACTGATACACTTTTTATTTTGCCAAAACGTTGTCTGTGAACCTCCCGCAGAACCGAGGCACCATGCATTTCAATTTACCTAGGTAATAAGCAATAAACATTACAAACATGCACACAAACATGCTACTTCACATTCTTCATTTTAAAATGCTTTGAATTATAAATAATTTTACTTCCAAACTAATTTAATTCAGCATCTTACACCGCAACACAATATCCACTATGCATCACATTTCCACATCAGGTGTTCTCACTATACATTTCACCATGGACCACAAAACCAGAAATGGGGGTCATTTTTTTAATTGATATAAATAAGCTTTCCATTGATGTATGGTTTCTTAGGATAGGACAATATTTGGCCAAGATGCAACTATTTGAAAATCTGGAATCTGAGGTTGCAAAAAATCCAAAATCGCATTTAAAGGTGTGAACCAGAGATTTAATAGCAGACTGCTGAAGAAGAAAAGAAGAAACAGGTTTGGTTTAACGCTACCTATTGGCTTACCGCTGTAATGACGTTGTGGAGAGTAGATTTAGATTTTTAGATTTAGATTTAGATTCAATTTATTGTCACTGCACATGTACAAGTACAAGGCAATGAAATGTGACCTCTGCATTTAACCCATCCAGAGAGTAGTGAACACACGCACAGCAAGTGGTGACCACACGTACCCCCGGAGCAGTGGGCAGCTATCACTGCAGCGCCCGGGGAGCAAGTAGGGGTAAGGTGCCTTGCTCAAGGGCTCCTCAGTTGTTACCCACCGGCCCTGGGAATCAAACCGGCAACCTTCTGGTCATGAGTCCGACTCTCTAACCATTAGGCCACAACTGCCCCCAAAATGATGGACCTGAGATGGACCTAAACGGAAATTCTAAGCTTTACATAGATACCAAACTTGAGTGGGTAATTCTCAAAGAGCGGGGCAGCAGCGATAGAAGTTTGGCATGTTTCCGGCTATTATGGTTCGCGATTTTGCTGCTTCCACTCACAAAATAAAGTTTTTATATATTTACGGTAGGAAATTCCACGATCTTTACTTAATATCCTAATGATTTTTGACAAGGAAAAATTCCCTTTCTGTCGGTCTCTCGACATTGTGTCGAGCCAACAGATGGGGTTCGTCCCTGAGAACCAATCACTTCCGACTTCTTAGAAAAGGCCAATGAAAATTGGCGAATGAAATTTGCATGCCGGACTCCGCCCCCGGATATCCGGGTATAAAAGGGAGACGGCGTGCCTCATTGGTTCACCTTTTGTTCTTCGGAGCCTTCGCTCATGATCAACAGACTTCGCTACAAGACTGCCGGTTCTACGACGTGGTGCAGCGGACTGTCCCTTCCTGCGGCAACTTCCCCTGGGCGTCTCGGCGGTTCCAGAAGTGTTCGAGTTTTTTCTCTAAAAGAGCAAATTTCTCCAGCGTGGCATGTCCCGCTGTTCTCGTGGGTGCAACGCACTCATCGAGGAGGGGGGTACGGACACGATGTCTGCTTCCAGTACGCTGGGGCAGATGTTGTGGATACGTCCTGCCCGCACTGCGTCACGGGTGGCTGTGTTCCCACGGGACTCAGCCACCATCGTCTGCTTCCCGTTCCGTGACGGCAGGACTACGGCAGGACTACAGCAGCAAGGGTGGTATGAGGATTACTGTGAGCGCTAATCCGTCAGCCACTGGCTCGCGGACGGTTCGCACCTCGTCTCGCTCGTCTGACCGTTCCCCATGAGACGGTACCACCGTCTTGTTCCTCAACCACGTATCGGACACGGTACGTGATGATGAGATGTCTGTTGCAGCATCGGAGGGTGACTTACTGGCATCAGACTCCGACAATTCCTTGACGCTCCCTCCCTCGGGGGGTCGAGCTCAGGAAGAAGCTGACGTCGAAATGTCAGCCATGCTTTCCCAGGCCGCCGGCATTGGGTTGCGGTGCACCGCACTGCCTCTCCCAACGCTCGCGGCTGGATACACGGTACCTCGGGCTTGAGAGCGGCTCCAAGCCGCACTCGCCCCCCAGTGCCGTGTTCCCCCGGAAGTGCATGAGGAACCTAGTACGACCTGGAACGCTCCCCTTCGGCGCGTACACGTCAACTAGTTCCATCGCCCTTTCTTCCCTCGATGGTGGGGCAGCTAGAGGATACGTCGATGTCCCCCAGGGGCTCGACCTAGACTCCCGTCCAAAGCACGTAGGCTTTTCAGCATCTGAGGTGTCGAGAGCTTACTCTGCTGCAGGCCAAGCTGTCCCCTCTCTCCACACTATGGTCATCCTGCAGGTCCATCAGGCCAAAGCGCAGAGAGAGCTCCACGAGGATAAGACCGACCCAGCGCTTATGCAGGAACTCCGCGCCGTCTTTGACCTCGCTCTACAGGCGACCAAGGGGATCGCGCGGGCCCTGGGTCAGGCGATGTCCACACTTGTGGTCCAGGAGAGACACCTCTGGCTGAAACTTGCACAGATGAGAAACGCCGAGAAAGTCCGCTTTCTCGATGCACCCATCTCGCAAGGGGGGCTTTTTGGTGATACTGTCGAGCTGCAGTTCTCAACAGTAATGAAGCAGACAGAGGATATCAAGTATATCCTCCCCAGCCGCGACTCGACCGCCCTTTGGCTGCTGAGATCCTGTGCAGCCACCATCGTCTGCTTCCCGTTCCGTGACGGCAGGACTACGGCAGGACTACAGCAGCAAGGGTGGTATGCACCGTCTGCTTCCCAGCAGCCCTGGTCCTCTTCGAGACATCGAAGAGGAGACCACCACCCCGTCAGCAGCCGCGGCGGACGCCAAAGCGGCCGTCATGGGAAGACCCCAGGGAGATCGAGAATACCTTCGGGCCCGACCCCAGCAATTCCATTGCTGGTTGGTCGATCCGGGACGGTTCCTGCCCCGTCCCAACAGTCCACTTCTAAGAGTTTTCTCTCTCTCTGGGCGTTTATCACAGCCGCTCTCACCCTCTACACGATGGTGTTCGGCAACTCGACGTTGCGTCACGGCAAGACCCAATGTAGAGGATAATCAGCAGCCTAAGCACTCTCAATAGACGGTGCGTTGTGCCACATCATCGTCTGGGTATTATCACAGCCGCTCTCACCCTCTACACGACGGTGTTCGGCAACTCGACGTTGCTGCAAGACCCAATGTCGAGGATAATCATCAGCCTAAGCACTCTCATTCGACGGTGCATTGTGCTACATCATCGCCAGGCAGGTAGAACAGCAGAGGCGATCTCCTCTCCGGGCCGGGCCGGGCCCGGTTCCCACCACTCCCCCTACACCAGGTGGTGAACTTACAGGCGCTCCCCACCGGGGAGGAAGAACCAACCCCATCCGTGTTGTGTCCAGTACGCGCATTGCGCCTCTGCTTGAACCGCACGCAGAGCCACAGGAGCTCTGAGCAGCTCTTTGTCTGTTTTGGAGATCAGCAAGGAGGGCTGTCTCAAACAGACATTGGCGCACTGGATCATGGACGCCGTCACTACGGCGTACCTGTCCTAAGATCGCCTGCGCCCACTGGGTGAGAGCTCTCTCCCCACGGAGTACAGCCTCCTCGTGGGCACTGGCTCGAAGTGCCTCTCTGGCAGACATCTGCAGAGCTGTGGGTTCGGCTACACCCATCACCTTCGCGAGGTCCTACAGCCTCTGCGTAAAACCGGTATCGGCTCGAGTCTTGCAGGCATCAGGTAGAGTGTACGCCTATGACAGTACCTTCCCCCCTTTCTCCTAAGGGGGTCAGCGTACTAAACTAGCCTCCCTTCTTCCCCCACTGGGTGAAGAACAGGCACTCCATCCATCACTAAGCAAGCACCTCCTGCGGGCGGGCTGGACAGAGCAGCCCTGCCCCTTAGGCTGGGTACCAACTGAGTTATCCACAACATAGCTCTAACCGGACCTAGTGCTAACGGATGTTGTAACCCCCCAGCAGGGCGGTTCCGTCTGATGTATCCTCAAGATTGGTTCCCACCTTGGTAACCCATGACCTCCCTAGGTGGACCTCCACCTCACGGTTAACTCCTTCAGTCCGCACATTCTTCCCATGAGTTCTCCCTCTTCGGTGAGACCATGTGGACATCTCCTCTAAACTCCTCCCTGCGGTAGGAAGTGGTCTCTGTAGCGCATCCCGCACTTGAGGAAGTAGCGCTTACCCAGTGGCCTTATGGTACCAGGCGGCTTCTCTCTGTTAGAGAAACAAGGCCGCCGCCTGTGAGGCCGAAGGCAGGGGCCTTCCCACCTTTCAAGTAAAGCTCTGGGACCCCCTACCTACCCACTGGCAGGTTACAATTTCGCAGAGGCACTCACGGCTGACACGCCCAGGCCAGTCACCGTCGCTTCGCTAGAGATTGTGACAGGGCACAGTGTTGTGGCGTTTTCCATAGGAACCCCATCTGTCGGCTCGACACAACGTCGAGAGACCGACAGAAAGGGAACGTCTTGGTTACGGATGTAACCTCAGTTCCCTGATGAAGGGAACGAGACGTTGTGTCCTTCTTGCCACAACACGTGCTGCCCACTGCAGCAGTCGTGAGAGGTCTCAGGCTCCTCAGAACTAAGGTGAATGAATGAGGCACGTCATCTCCCTTTTATACCCGGATATCCGGGGGCGGAGTCCGGCATGCAAATTTCATTCGCCAATTTTCATTGGCCTTTTCTAAGAAGTCGGAAGCGATTGGTTCTCAGGGACGAACTCCATCTGTCGGCTCGACACAACGTCTCGTTCCCTCCATCAGGGAACTGAGGTTACATCTGTAACCAAGACGTTTTGACCCATACAATGTATTGTTGGCTATTGCTACAAATGTACCCGTGTGACTCATGACTGGTTTTGTTGTCCAGGGTCACATCTATATTTGCTAATAGTTCATTCTAATGCAAGTTATTCTAATGCATTTTATTCAATCTAGCTTTGCTTTGCTTCAGTAACTTTTAGCCAGCCTGATTTGTTTTGGACAATTGATGAGGATATTATCTTGCCCTTTGACCTCTAACGTCAGCAATTCCTGGGTCAAGACCAGTGGGTCTAGAGGATCAATTCATTGTTTCAGCCCAGAACTGTGCTTGCTGGTGGAAGCGCTAGTACGGTTGCAAATCAGGAAAAAACTATCAATGCTGGACACACATTATTACATTTTCTCAAACATTTTTTTTTTGTGGAATAAAGAAAATAAATGTTAAGAGACATAAAAATTTAATAATAAGAGAAATACCAGGTCGAGGCAGACTGGGAGAGAGGGAGAGAGGGAGAGAGAGAGAGAGAGGGTGGAGACAGATGGGCACTTTCAGAGATCATTTATCAAATTCAGCCTGCTTCCCTCCCCTCCCCTAAACCCCCATGTAATTCAGTAATCATTTTCATTATCATATAATGACCTTACAAAGCCTACAGCAGTTAGCACGGTCACTACAAACCACACAGCTGTTCCCAGCACTGCCCCCTTCATCACCTCTCAAACACGCAATCTTCCCACCACAGGAATGGACTGTGACCCCTACAGAGGTCAATGGAATGATGTAGATGTGACAGGAGTTGACGATCTAACCGAGCAAAGTGGGATCTATCTCAATGTGTGTCTGTGTGTGGGTTTTACGCAAACTTTCCATTGCATCATGTCTATAGAGGCATAATGGGGTGGCTAAAGATCAATAGTTTTGACCCACAAATCTGTGGCTTGCGTATGGATGAAACATAACCACAAGGTCAACCCCTTCTGTCTGTCTATGCAAATTAATCCTTATGAGTTCTTCTTTCCAAAAGAGTTGGGTTTTGATCTGTGGAAGAAACGGCGCGGCATAATCATTTTAGAATATTCAACACACCACACTGATACATATGGCTATGCATATAGAGTGGCCCCAAATACTTGGACACTTAAGACTCACATATGTATATTTACCCATGAATGTCTTAGGCATTATAAAAACACAAGGTTTCAAAGGCTAAAACAATGAATATAGTGGTAACGCTTTATAATAAGAACATATATTCATTAATATTTGTTAATGCCTTTGTAGACCTGAAAAACATATTTTACAGTTTTTAGGAATGTTATCGTAATAATGGTTAATGTTCGTTCACTTTAGATAAATCAATGTACTGTGCATAAACAGCTGAACGAAAATTAACATTATTTGTAATGTAGACCATGTTCATGTTAACTACTGTAATGTTAACAAATGGAACCTTATATAGTGTTATTGGTATATTATTACAAATCAAGACAAACTTGTCAAACTTTGTAAAACTTGACCATAATTAATGTGGTAATATAGCTGTAGTAAATCTTTTTGGGAACCAATAACATACTTTCAATTAAAAATAACCAGGTGGTTAGAAGACGACTGAAAACGAGCTATGAAAAGCCCTGAGAAAACATGTAGCATCACTTGTTTGCTGTTTGATTATTTTTTATGTAATATAATTACATTCATACTTTCAAGGGGTCAAATATGCAGACTGCTGTAGTTTTGTTTATTTTTCCAATAGCCAAAACAGATACTTAAAAGTGACGTTTGTGTGATATGGAGGCGAGTTGCATGAGTTCAGGTAAATCAATGGGTTTCCGGGAGAGACGAAGTAAGGTCATCGCTCAGCCTGAGAGTACCCATAAGTCCCTGCAGTCACATATAGCATCTCAGACAGGAAAGTCAGATAGCTGAAAGCAGGTCCAGATGCCCCTCAGTCTGCAATACTTAAACTACGGTTTAAGAAAGCAAATGTCTGTAATATAATAAAAGCCTTAATCAATCAGCCTGCTGTGCTTATGTTTATGAGCCTGCAGCACCAGTCATCCATCACTCCTTTTACCACTCAAAATACAGATGCAGAGACAAAAGAAAGCCATAATGTGAGGAACAGGCCTTCTGCATACTAAAAACAATTAAAGCCTTTTGCTGGAAAATAAGCGACATGATTTAGCGCACGCCTCTGAAGTAACTTCTAAAGAAAAGTGGTCAGAAATGAATGTCTGTAAACAGAACTCTGTGAGTAGCTGTTATAATAGTCTGACATGATAATAGCATTAATACATCACTATTATTCAGGTGAGTGCTGTGTGTTAGTTTATCACCTCATGTCACAGGAGATATTATCAGCACAGTTCATTTTCATCTCAACAGCTTGTCCTGACCTTACGCTGAGCTATCTGCCTCCCCTCCCTTAATGCTATATGTTGACAGCTACTTCACAGACCCGCGCCTGACGTCCGTAGAGTGGCGTTATCTGACTCCAAAGGCAGGAAGTGATAGTGGAAAGAGATGAGTTCAACCACACTGAAGTGTGTGCGCACATGAAGAAGTGAAGGTATCCTATCCAATCACGCTGTCCCATACGATGAAATAAACTTGTGTGTGTACGATGTGAGTGTGCACATGTGTTTGTTTGTTTAAGTTAACGTGCATCCAAGCGTAAAATCAAGGTAGCTGTATTTTGGAATATAGTCAGGGCTGGAATGGTAATGGTGCATACTGGGCATTTTCCCGGGGGACCCCCAGGCCAGAACATAATCCCGAAGGAACCGGAAAACGCAGAACCAGAATGCAATCATGCACGGATGGAACGGGCAGCTTTTTGGTCTGAATCCAGCCCTGAAGGGCCAAGCCAAGCTGTGAGGTAGTACAAAAAATAAAACTGGGCACAGGCGAGTGTGTGTTTTTGGACCAGGTTGTGATTCATTTATCAAGTGCCTACACAATGAGACATAGTTTTCATTATCTGATATAAGAATGCAGTTTCAGCACAACATCAATGGTGTTTACAGGTACCAGCAGGCCCTGTGCGTCCCTCAGAGGTCAATGAGAGGGGACGACCCCCTCTCACAGGGCCACTTTAGAGGAATAGGAGGGCAGGGAGGGGCCCTTAATGTTGTAAAGGTTAAGATACAGGAATTTTAAAGGGAAAATGGCAAGGCCTGCAGACTAATGGTGTAGGTCTGATGTGAATGAAGACAGATTATCACACGCACAACCCGTTCTGATGGGAAATAATGAAGAAAGAGAAAAAGGAGGAGTGTTTGCTAGCGCGTTGGTATGTGTATCTGGAAGTAAGGTCAGTTCTATCTGTTATCGGAACAAATGGGCAATGTCTCTCAGTTGCTCTTATCTCTTAGGAAGGAAGTCAATGAGCTATCAGCACATGTGTATGCCTATTTGTGTGTGTGCGAACTCTCTCAGCCTGACGGACTGTCCTTCAACTGATTTTTTTAACAAAAAAATATTAAGAGTGTTTGTCAGAGTCAAGGTTCGCGAGACTTAAGGGTTTTTCTATCTATACACATGCATCTTACCTGTCTCTCCATGTCTGTCTGTGTTGCTGTCTGTCCGTCAGGGCGTTTAGTAGGACGTCGGCCATCTCTCTTCTGTTCTCTTGCGCTGTGTTCTCGTCCTCCACCACAGCCAGCAACAGTTGAGTCTAGTTACAAACACCACAGTCAGTTATTAGCACTTCAAAATAAACTTTTATTACATTTACACCAGGCCCGGCTCCACGGGGGGACCAGGGTGGGCTTTGCCCACCTTATCAAAAGCTTTGCCCATCCTGCCTCCACCCAGAGCCGTTGAGAGAGAGGATCCGTGAACCGCCGTTGATGTGAAAAAACTGTTCCATTGCAGTGAACGGACTTAGCGCGACTTTCTCTCTCAGCAACTCTGCGTCAGAGTTCAGCACAGGTCCTGTTTGATAAACCCGCACCCGCAGTAATTAAAGGAACACCCGACCCGACATCCGACAGCAGCACTAATTTAATTTCGTACCCGACCTTACCGGTTTGACAAAAATGCCGCGACCCGAACCGCACCTGCATTACACATGATGTAGACAAAACCATTTACTTTCTCACGCAACAAGTAAAATGTGATAATGTATCGATTCTTCACTATAGCTGGCTGCTGTCCATCAGTTGCACGCGATTGGCTACAATGCTCAACGCTGCAAAGCTTGCAGCAATTAGAAACCAGCTCTTCAGGCAGAGCTTGAGCACAAATAAGCACAGGACCGTGTAAAAGCAGCTTCGCATCAGCTGAGGCGAGTCGAAATAGTCTTCGCTACTGGATCCGCGTTCCGCCTGCGCGTATTATTTCCCGACCTGAACCCCAAATGACACATGAATAATTATTACACCCGTTACATCAAATATTAGCGGTTCACCCGACGGGTGATGGTTCTGACACCATTCCGCGAACAATGCTTCATGAGAGGAAAAAACTTGTACTTTTAATCTAAAGTTACTAAATTGTAAAATGTAAAAAAAATATGTATGCTAAATATATACATAAGAATGTAAAAATAAAATATACAATATTAATACTAGACGTAAGAATAATTCAAAAAGCTAAATAGTTCTTTTGTAAATAGTTTGTTTAAAGTAAATAGTTTGGGGCAAATATATATATTTCGTTACCCCCCCTCCGCCCACCTGGAAAATCACTTGGCCCACCTTTCATCTCATATCTTTCATAACAATCTTTCTTATTCAGAAATAAATAAATCAAGCTTCACTACCATGGACAAGCTCTTAGCCAGTGCTTAAAGAGACCAGTATACATTTATTTCCTTAAAGTCAGAGGTCAAATCTATATTACACTTACGCAGCAGGACTCTGAAGAACAGCATCTAAACTAACCAAAGATGATTAACCCAGAATCACAGCAGATGTGTGTGGGGGGTCTACTTAATCAAATTTGTTAAAGGGGTCGTATGGCGCAAATACGTGTTTTCCTGTGTCTTTGGTGTGTTATAAGTTGCCCATGCATGTATTAGACATCTAAAATTGCAGAAATTAAAGTGTGGTAACAAAAGATGCATTCTATCTAAAAGCAAATGCTCACCCAGACCTGCCTGAAATGCCTCGTGTAACCACACCCCCACAAATCTACGTCAGTTCGTGGTATGATTTGACTAAGACCGCCCAAATGTATACGCAAGTAAGGTGGGCGTACCTGTCAGCACAATTGCTTTGGAACCTGATGTTCCAAATATGGTAAGAGGCGTTACATTTCCGTCATACGCTTGCAGTATTCGACCAATCACTTACGCACTGGTAAACTGGCCAATCATAGCACACCTCGCTTTTCAGAGCGATGAGCTTTGTAAAAAATCTGAGCGTTTCAGAGAGGCGGGGCAAAGAGGAGATATAAACACGCACGGTATGTGGAAAATACAGCGTTTTTTAACCTAAATCGTGTATACACATTGCATTACATCTAAAACAAACGATAATATTCGGTTCAGACGTGTCATATGACCCCTTTAATCAAATTAATCAATCTGTACCCAAAAGTGAGCAAAACCTGACAAATCCACAAAAACTCAGTTTGGGGACATGCTAATTTGTAAAATGCTATAAAATTAGAGTAAATAAAACTTTTTCTTTTAGGGTTGGAGTGTATAGGAAGAGGTTAATATGTCAATGTTAAGTAAATATGTATAAAAAAGTAATGTTTTCATTTAGATTTTATAAAATAAGTCAGCCCTATTTTCATATCTTTTAAAAGATGCAACATACCAAACTCTTCGCTACTCGCTGTCTAGCTTAAAAGTCGACTTTGAGCTAGAGTGATTGACAGGTAGGAAAGCTACGCAAAGAGTGCTCTCAGCATTGATTCACCTCACCTGTTTGGCAGCCCTCTCTTTTTCTTTATTTCTTTTCATACCTCGTTCATCCGTGAGACAGCACTTCTGTCTCTCACTGAAGCGTTACCTGTCAGCGGTTGCTACCTGTCTAAGAAAGCCCTGGGTGAAAGACTTTCAGGACTAATTCTGACTGTGGGGTCACGAGGTCAGTTGAGCCACACAAGAACCACATCAGACTAAACACAGATGACACAATCTGGAACTCTGTGTGTTTGCGTGTGTGTGAGATTCTGTGTGTGATGTGTTTACAAAGCGGGTTGATGAGAGAAATTTTCACAACCAACGTACATCTAGCACTCTATATGTGTCCACCTTATGTGTGTGGTGTGTGTGTGCCTGTTTACCCCCAAATGACGCTAGCTGTCATCAGTTTGGTGATGTTGTGCAGTGCTTCTGGGTTCAGGACCACAGTGAAGAGGGTGAGACTGAGGGCATGTGACTAACTGAGGCGGGTGTGTGTCTTTGTACAAGGAAACACACTTCGGTTTACAACACATTAACAGCAGTGGAATAAACACACATTCGCGCACACCAGGACTGCATCACGGGTAACCAATGCGACTCCAGTCGACCAATAGCCAAAGGGCCATCCAAACATCAGCATATTTGCAGAACCCTGAAGAGCTGGTGTCAGACAGGAAACGCTGACATAATACATGACATGAGCACACAAAAGAGGCAGCGGGCAATCTATAGAACACTTACAGTATATTGGCTTAACAAGCAGACACACACAATTGTTACACAGCTAGACTTTGATCTACTTGTGAAACAGACAGAACACACAGATAATGTGTCTGGCAAACAGGAAGTACAGAAAGGGTCTATGTGTGCATTTACATCATAGTCGGTTTGTTAAGTTGAAGTTCGCTTTTTAGCATTTATATCAAGTGTTTCTCAACAAGTATGTTGTCGCTCCAAAAAGTATTAACAGACCTGCTAACTCGGATGAGGTGAAAAAGGTTACATCCATACGACAGGGGGGGGGGGGATGGGGGTGTTGGTTGGGATGGGTTGTGGTGGGTATTGTGTTATTGTGTGCAGTGCGATGGGTCTGAGGGCATCTTCACCATAAATTATTTTTGTCATTTTAACATATAAATGATGAATTCTGGCCAACTCTGACAAAAAAAAGACAATATTTGCTTCAATTTAAAAAAAACTGTCACACCAGCCACAATTTGCTGGTCAACATTTTTTTCTTCAGTCTTTTGGCCTGCACAAGTTTTTCAAGTTCTCCACATGACACTTAGCAGGTGCAGCAGCTAGTCACATGACGTATGACCAAGGTGAAGCTTATACGCAAATGAGACCCATGCTGTTGGCATAATGAGTCGGAATGCGCACAGTCTAATTTTGATCTACAGGAAAAAAAAATTGAAATTATGGATTTTGGTCGAATTTGAGATTTTCATAAAAAATAAGTGCATTGCCCTCGTCTCGCGATCCCAATGCTCCAAGTTGTAATGAAACATCTAAAGTTATCTTTATTTGTCTACATTTTCTAAGAGGTGCACCTTCCTAAGTCTTTCCTAATACAAAGGATGCGTGTCCATCGGAAGCAAAGCACTTGCGCGTCTGACGTTTCAGTTTTAAAACATGCAGGATTGAAAAAATAAAGTGCGGGACTGATGTTAAAAGAGTTATTAAGAGGGATAAAGTGCAGGACATGATTGATGCTAGTTAAAAAAAAAATGTTATTAAGACCTTTCATAAAACAGAAAGTTCAAAAAGCAAATACAAGCAATACAAAAGTAATCCGAGCAGCTCCTGACGATATATTAATATATAAGCGGTCTCTAAAGCGGTCTCTAAAATAAATATTAAATATCACCTGTAAACTACAGCTTCTTCGACTGAAACTTCGGACGAATATCAATCGCACCCAAGTGCCTTACTCCCTTAGAATGGCAGAGCTCTAGAAGTAGAAATTCCAAAGGGAGGCAACTGCCCCTCATAAAATAGCTGTTTTGATCCCCAGAGGTGATTCATAACGGCAAATTTCACCTAAAAGCGGCGAGTTTGCAGGTATGTAGATGATACCTCCACCGCCTTTAAATGAATTTCATTGCTTATATACGTGTTTGTGTGTGTGTGTGTGCGTGTGTGTGTGTGTGTGTGTGTGTGTGTGTGACAGAGAGATTGAGAGCTTGGCCTTTCAGCCACATTGACCCTCCAAGCACTGAGGCTCATCAATTACCTCTCCCCTCAGAGCCAGCACGCTGAGAGAATGGATTATACGAAGTGTAAAACATTAGAAAAATGTGTCCGCAACATCACAGCAATGGACGGACAATAGAAACCCAGCTGCTGAAGAGCCTGACGCAACAAGTGAGAGTGTTTAAAGGTATTGTGGACCATCGCTGTGGGTAGCGGGCTTTTGTGCTGGGGATTCGAGCTCTTCTAGCCAGAGACAACTGGACATATGCTTTTTGCTTGAGCTAATGAGGCAAAACCTAAAAGCTTTGTGATTTTATTTCTCTGTTGGTCTCTCCTCCCTCGCTCCCTCGTAGGTGAAAGAAAAACTGAGTTTTAAAAAGGCAGTTGGACACCAAAAGCTCTCAATAACATCTCACAATACCACAATCCTGTTTCTGTCGCACAGAGCAAATTAGGAGAGGGTTATGGGTTCAATGATATACAAGTAATGATATATTAGGTTCAGAATGAAAATTAGATGGAGATTTCTGCCTCGGAGACAAAGGTAATAAAGCAAATCCACTCAAGAGTTCAAGCACATCAACTGCAAGTAAAAAAACATTAGTTAGCATTAGTTAACAATATATAGTTCATTAAAAAAGTACTGTGGTATTTCATGCATTTCATAGATCACTATAGAAAACATTCCAGGAAATGTGTAGTAATCGTGTTTTATTCACAGATTACTATTTGTATAACCATAGTTTTACTGCAAATGTTAAACAAAATACAAACTGTATAATATTACATATATATATTATAATTAAAACTATGATTTTACAAAATAAAAGCCAAAAACTTTGGTTACTATAGTTAATAGTTTTCATAAGTGTCACAATAAACCGGTATTTTCAATAACCGTGATATAAAAAACATGATTATCAATATTGTGTTAATACAACACTTATGCTAATTTCCTAAAAACTTTGGCATCCATTTAATATTTTGCATTAAGAGACTAAATGTTTACAAACTCTCTCTTCGCCGTCCTACACTTGTATTTTGACTATCATTGACCCCCAAACAAAGAGAAAAAACAAATTCTTGATGAATTTGAAAGCAGCATTTACTGTATTAAAAAATGTCAACAGATATTGCAATAAAATCGTTATTGTTCTTCTTTTGGCCACAATAACCATATAGGCGGTTTCATCAGATGAACGCGCCAAGCACGAAGTTAACTTCCGGTTTATATTTGTTTATCGGTCTGGCAAATAATATAACTATTTATATTTTATTTAATATTTATAAATATTAAGTTATGTTAATACTTTATTGTATAATAATTGTATTAAATAAACAGTTTGTTTAATTTTATTGTATATTAATTTAATCAAATAAACAATTTGTTGAATTTTATTGTACGTTAATTTGATCAAATAAACAATTTGTTGAATAGGTCGTGTAACTAAGTTTAGCCAAGTAACGGTTATTCTACTGTTAACCCAAAATAATATTGGCTAGACATAATTTTCTAGCTAATGTAATTTACTGGTTATTTCTTTTACTTGTTTTCAGGAATAATCTACAGAGAGCCACAAAAGAGCGCATGCACAGTAACGTTTGGTTCCGTTTTTGCTTTGAAACCATCTATAGTAAAAAATCTGACCCCGCCTAACATGTAACGTGGTATCCTTTGAGGTAACATACCACAGAACATGAGTGGGTTAATCATTCAGTATCAATGGTATAACGTTTTAGTGTATTACAATCAATGTACAGTGGTACCACCAAAATTTGCTCCTGTAACAGTTAGCAACTGTGTAAAAGGTTCTGATACAACATCCATCTCCTAAAAACATCACTGCTGTCTCCTCAAAGTATCACTTTCTCTCTGACTCACTTCTGCTCTCCTGTACACAAACACATGTATACCCATCTCTCTCCACCTCCATCACCTTCTGGATCTGCCTGCTGATTAGAGATTACAGATTACAATCTTGTACCCACTTTTCTTCTGCCAGTGAAAGCTTTTGGCAGTGGGAGGAAGGCCAAAACCTCACTCTCCCCTCAATCCACACAGATTCATTTTCACCATTAAAAGAATGTGAACTCCACGCAAAGATTACCATCAGGCAGACCTGAAGCCATTTTCATTACGTGTCTTTTTTTTCGACGGTGGTTGAAAAGTGACATTTGGTATAACGGTTTTGATAAAGTATTTAGCATTGGCTCGCTGCTAAAACAACGAAACCTAACCCAAGCTGTTCTGACTGCAGCTTACGATGTTACGGGAGACAGTGTTGTGTAATTTATATGTCATCTAAAAGCTAAAAATATCAGAAGTGAAGTGAATGAAGTAATATGCATCAGTGGTTCTGGGAAGCCCGGGGGCTCTTGTATAGCAGGACACATTTTTCCAGTGCATTAGTTATATATGAGTAAGTGTAACAAAATAATTTTCTTTCCAAACTCTGATAGCTTAATACCCCCAGCGAGAACGCCTTAAGAAATATGTGCAGCAGTCATTTGGTATGACATGTAAGAATAATATAAGTGGGTAGACAGATACAAATAGGCACTCACAATCAGTATCACGTTAGAAGGAACGGAGAATAGCATTACAGATCAGACAGGCGAAAAATAAAAGATGGGTTTATTACTCTTAACCAGTTTGCAACACAAATATAAAGGATTAGTTGTTGTTATAAGTAACAATGTCTAGCAAGCATGTATACATCATGGATTGTAAAGTAAGATACAAAAGGCTGTTCTATATTGTGAATATAGTCTTGGCTAAGGCAAAGCAGACTGGTTAATCATCTCTTATTTGGAGAAAGTGTTATTATGATGCTTTTCTGACTCGAACAAACTTGGTTTATTCTGAAAATAATGACACAACTATAATGTCACAACTTCCTAGCCGGCAACAGCACACATACTGTAACAAACAGCCATCCCAATAAGATACAGTATATTCCAACTTTCTTGATGTAACTTCCCAATATTCCACAGCTTTTCTATGAGGATCGGTTGTCGTTCTCTCTCAGGACCAATCTGCTACCACTTCAACTGTCCTTGCCAATAAAATGCTCTCTTTTTTACTTTCTTGTGGTCTGGTCTAGTGTTTTAGCGAAAGATGAATATAGTCACAAAACCATTCGTCATTTTCCACAGAACCTCTACGAGAGAGACAGAGAGCGGAAGAGAAAGTTGAAAGCAATAGGATCATAACAGATTTCTACAGGAGCATTTCCCTTTGGAGAGAGAGAAAGAGAGAGAGTATGTTTACTATCAAACACATCTGTGTCTATTCATCTCAGCAAGAGTGCCATCCCTTACTCTCAACTTCTGTCCATACACAAACAAACAAACAAACAAACAAACAAACAAACACAAAAACAAACAAAAAGACTGCAACTTCTGAGTATGCATCAGCCACCAGACTGCACTCCTGCGCAACTCACACGCTGAGCTTTCACTCTCTCTTTACATCATCCTCTCTTTCTCTACCTCACCTGCCTCTTTCTAAAACCTCTCAAATTATCTGTGAGATCTTCATAATTTCTCCCTTTCTTTAGGATTTCTCAAGCCAATCCTACAATTTTTCCGTGGCTTGCCATCAGGATCGCCCATTCTTCCCCTTATTGTTCTGAACCGTGGCTTAACTTAGTTAAGAGCCCCAACACGATAGCCAACCTGGTGAGGAATTAAAAGACGGAGGAGAGAGAAGAGAAAGACACATGAGACCAAAAGAGAGAAAGACATGTCTAAAGCAGGTTAGGCTCCACCTGACTGGCAGGTGATTTTGTGTGTTCCTGTGTGATGCATGGAGCATGTGCAGTGTTTGTTGTGTGTGTTAACCCCAGCAGTGATTAATCAGTCATGGCCTGTAAATCCACATCTTATTCTCTTTGTCTTCAGTCTTATCTCGTTGATCAAGCAGCAAGCCCGAATAAACTGCTGAGTAAATAAATAAATAAGGAAAGCGCTAAATAAATCGAGTGCGCGAAGAGGGTTTCGGGAGATAAGACAGATCAGGCATTGTAAAGCACTTATTGGTTTTCTAAGAAAAATAAAACTCCACTTCAAAGAGTTCAGCTGCTGTCAGAGACGTCTGCTCCAGCTTGCGGAGAGTTACGAGCAACACCATCAGTACAGCACTCAGCCGTCTACATGTGTCTGTACTAATAATACACAATTATGGGACAAAACAAAGAAGTTTCTAAATTTAATACATAATAAACAATATTGCTAAAAACATTAGGGATGTTGTAAAATAAGAAACAATCATTTTGGTAAGCACAAGCAATATGACAATAAGCTTTAAATAACATGCAGTCTCGTGAAGCCAAATTTACTCTGACTTCCAGCAACACAAGCGACAGTGACCATTGGCGAAAAGAAGTGGGCGTGTCAAGTGACGCAACAAAATGAAGAAAAGTTCAACTTTATTAAAATGAAAAGCAACTTGCAGGAGCAACTACCACTGGGAGTGAAGACAGTGGAGCGCACGTCATTTTACTGGATGACTGTTTATAACCGTTACCAGGGCAACCAGAAGTAGGAACGCCTCTTAGTGATTTCATAGAAAGAGACGGGCGACACACAGCGACAAAGTCGGTAGAAGTGTGAACGCAAGAGAATGTGCTGTTTAGGAGATGACAAACAAAATCAATGAAACCACAATAAACCGAACTGACAAAAAAAGTCAGATAACTGAAATAATAACTTAACTGAACATGTTTACAAATGTACAGAAAATGTAAAACCAATAAATAATGTTTATTTATATAGATTTCTACTTTGAAACCACAATAGAATACCGTTTTATGTTTTGATGTCTACTATACTTGCTAAGTACCCCAAACAAAACTTTCAGCATTCAGAGAATTGACCTGGCGAACTGTGTTAAATTCAGTGAGTAGTTATTCCTCAAAAGCACATATGTTTTAACCATTTAAAAGAAAAACTCAAATGTATTACTAGCATTGTTACAATGGAATGTTTGTGTTAGATCTCTGTGTACTGTACTATAAAAAATGTCTAGCTATATATCATCCAAGAGATTCCAAACATGGACCAAAAAAACTAAACAGTATACACACACGCACACACATCAGTCTTTCTGCCCGGCTGCCCAGAGAATCTCTAAAAAACATTCTGTATGCAGGTACAAAGCTAGTGGCTACTCTCTCCCTGTAGGTAGAAAACACAAACATTCGTTCACAAACACACAGCCTGCAAGTGGCATATCAGCGCATGAAATTCTCTAAAGGGGTTTAAGTATTTACCCTCCCCAGTATCACGGCCTGCTAAAATTCAGTTTACCCTGTTCAATAAGGACTTCAAAGGGAATCATAAATACCTTTTGCCCGCAAAATCTACTGTACACCGTTTCTCTGCTCTCCCCCCTTTTTCCTGCCTCTTTTCTTCCCCTTTTTTTCATTCTCCAGTAAAAACCATCCCTTGCTGTGAAATTTATTAGAAGCTGCTTTATTTAGCGTTTATAAGTGTAATAAGAGAAATTGGGAGGGTAATTACTGCTCCGTTGTTTAAGCAGATGAACCGAAGGAGAAACACAGGTAAACAGATCGGGGATTAAAGCAAGATTCGTTCTGTTCTGACAGGAGACAACTGTTCCTCTATTCTGAGAAATTAAAGGAGAGAGAGAAATGTCTCCAAAGGGGGAAAAAAGACAATGCGTGACGCTGCCTTGATTTTCAAAAACTAGCAGTCGCACACTCGCACTGCAGATGGGTGGTTAAAAAACTACACGTAAAACATGAAGCTATAAATGCTATTATTTTTATTCTATGTGCATATTTTTATTATTACACCACAAAAAGAATAAAGGCTAAATTGCTCCGTGTGGGATTCCGGCTGTAACTGCCAAAAGCTGCATATTCTCTGGTATCCAATTGATCACAGAGAACGACAGTAAAACGCTGTCCCGACATGCACAGATTTTCAAAAATAATAACCCAAAGAAAAAAACCTCAGCAGCTCTGAAATGCCGGCAGCCTGGAACGGCATTCTGAAATATTATTATTTAAGATGAAAACGTGCAGCAGAGCCATTACATTTATAATGTTTTACAAACTCATCAAATAAGTGAATAGAGATTAATTGCCCCGGTCGACCTTAAAATAATTATCAGAACGAGGCAGCTCGAAACTAGATGAAATTGATACACTTGAATAATTAGATCCTTGGCACTGACCTACTCAAGTCAATAAAGGTTATTAAGGCCAATTGCTGTCTAAACGCATTAGAGACAGAGAGAAGCGCTCCACACCGCATCCAGCGTTTCACCACGCAGCTATGCGATAATCCCCTCACTGCGTCTGCCTCTCTCCACAGCCACACATATACACCCCCTGCCCTCAGACACACTAAACCAGATTGGATTCGCTTAACCTTTCAGTGGCTTTGATCAAATGAGCTCACACTGCAATAACATTTACATTGACCCTCACTCTCTGCCTGCGTCTCTCGCAGGGGAGAGAGGTCTTTACCTTCCTGTCTGCCACACACACACGCCGGGTCAATAACGTAATCAGATATCAATGGTGACCCCTGCAGTCATGATTGCTCGCTTTCTCTCGCTCTCTTTCTTTCATCGGACGGAGAGGATGAAATTATGAAATGGTCATTGTGGACAGCCCTACACACACAAATAAACAGGCCACCGCTGAAATGGAAAAAAAGATACAGTATTTTACACGGGTAGTTGACAAATATACTGTACATGTGTCCTATGGTGTGACAGCAAAAATGTTGAAAACATACGGTTAACATATTATTTGAAAGCATTGGTATTTACATTTATAATTATTGTTTTTTTTATTATTATTTTGCTGTCACACCATAGGACACATTAACGGTAAAGTTGTCAACTACCCAGTAGTTGAACACAAGTATTTGAGTACTTATAAGCAATAGAAACGACTGATCAAAAATACAAAAAATAAATACATTTTCAAAAAGAAAATGTTTATAACACAAACACGTGAGGGCCTAGTTTTGTTTTGTGATTGGTTACAACATTTTATTACCCTATACAGTTTAAATCATCATTGCAGTGTGTGCATGAACACTTCATACGATGACGCTCACTATGGTGTATCATTCTGTACAGTCACATGCTTTCATTCAAAACCAGCACAACACATCACAAGTAAAGATCTTGAGAATTTTAAAATTGCTTTAATTTTTTAAAAAAATTATATTTTATACCGTAAACACTGCATTTTAAAAATGAAATGCTTGTGGCATGTGATGCTGTAAAAAAGCAACACCCCATGCAATGGCCACTTTACATAGTGCAGAGCTGTATACTGACCAACAATTAAATCTGTAAATAACTCAATTGATTTATCTGTCGAGCGCATAAACACAGATACCGCCGTTTTACACAGGCTTCAAATAATGGCATAAACTGCCAAAAAGGAGCTAAACAAAGAAAAGGGAACACAGACACAGGGAGAAAGGCTTTTTGATGTGTTGCTCTGAGCGACAGAAGTGGAAAAAAGTGACAAATTAGAGCTAAAGCATCAGCACACACAGACAGTCAACACACTGTCTCCTGCTCCTCTTGCAGCCCCATGCACAGAAATCCAAAGCAAACAATTTTTAAAAATGCCTGGACAGTATTTAAAAATATTTTGCATAACAGACTAGCAGACCTGTACCACGATGGAAAGACACACAGAGAGAGTGTGTGTCATTGTTAAAAACTAAATAAATGTCAGTGGTGTATGAGAAGTACGATAGCTTTCCTGTAGGGACCAGACACTCAGCCAGTGTGTGTGCGCGCGTACGTGCGTGCGTGTGTGTGTGTGTGGAGAAATTGAGGAGAGGGGCCTGAGACCTGATGTTTGATAACATTTACCTCATCTTATCACGAGCAAAAACTAGGCACATTTAAATGTCTATCCATCACCCATCTCTTCTCTTTTCTTTCTTCTTTTCTATTTGCCGCCATATTTTCGACGCTGCTTCCATTAAGCAGTTCACATTAATTCATGAGGTACAGGTTTGAGACAGAAAGAGAGGGAGAAACACACACACACAGAGTTGTTTTATCAGGATGTCATTCAAATGGAGGGGTGAAAATTTGCATCACAACAGCCTGAAGAGCAAGAGAGAGAGAGACAAGAAAAGAGAGAGAAGGAAAACGAAAGAGAGAAACCCCCACGGGAAAGGAACGGTTTTAATAAACAGCAGGAAGAGGGTGAACACACGGAGAAATACATGGACCAGCAAAAGCCCAGACCTGCTCAGACTGCTGAAATCAAGACAAGCGCGGGAAGGTGAAGGAGACTATTCCCAAGAATGGAGATAAACGCGTGTCTCTGTTAAATGCCATGACTGTCTGTTAAAGAAATACAAACACTCTGCCATACTTAAATGAATTTAAATCAGGCATGAAAATATCAGATATTAGGAATTCAAATGAATATTTATTGCCTAAGCGCTTTCGCATTCATGAGAGATTTATTCAACCTCTAACAAATCCTGTGAATTCTCTAAGCAACTTATAAAATGCAGAAAACGGATTGATCATCGAGGTAAATGTAATGCACCCACAAATTTAAAAACAAGGAAAGAAAATTGAGTAGAAAAAAAGCCTAAAAAAGACACACCATTTTTTTGAGAGAAAAAAAAAGTATAACCTTGGATGCTTTAAGAATAAATACTGAAAAAATAAGTTGGTTCGAATTTCTCTCTCCTTGTGCCTTTAATGTTTAAATAAATATTTCATTATATGCTATAAATTTAAGTGCTCCTTTAATTATTTTTGTTCTTATTCAAATGAAAAACTGATATACAAATACATACAGTGTGTTCATTAAAATATATGCATAAATCCTATTTTTATTATGTTTATTTAAAAAATACACTTGACCAAAAAACAACGCTGCACTCATGAAATGAAAATAAAAATGCATGCTATAATGTAATTAACATATTTTGAAATACATTCTTTAAAAAACGAAAATAGAAATGCATCGATTATATAATAAAATGATATATTTAAATAACATACATTATTTGTTAAAAAGTACACAACAATGACACATGTACGTTTGGTGGATATCAAAGTTCGTAAACCGTGTCTCTGGACGAAAGGAGAATTAGTATCTCACAGTGAGACTAAGACAGACTAGTCTCCCTGCTACGCACACAAACACACACTGCGGGCTCAAGAGCCCGTTCTTAGCCCCAGCAGCACATTAGATGTGATTACTGCTCAGAGAGAGAAAGAGAGACTACGATGATGCAACAGTGCCCCCTACTGAAACAAGCTACAGCACTGAGAGCAGAGCACATACACACATATGGATCAAACGTGTCTCAATCTGCCAGGACTGATCAGTGGGTGAGAGTTAAAGGTATAAATGACCTCTGTGCATCCTTTCTAACACAGGCTTAAATTTGGTAAATTACTGAGAGATGACAGAGCTCTGCATACAGGGCTCATCTAAAGGCAGCAGGATTATTATGGGAACAGTAACACTGCACAAGATATGTGAAGAATCTATGTATTATAAAGAGGTGATTATAGAAATGTGGAACTTTTGATGTTGTCCATAAGGCAAAAGGTTATTTTCTTTGATATAAAAACGGATTCCAAAACTTCCTTATATTTTTCTCATGGATAGCAATACACAAAATGTGGACCGTTTTTGTTTTTGTTTAAGATGGGGTTGGGTAGAATATGCAGAAATGTGTGGAAATATGTTTAACAGTGCTGATAGTTCTACACTTTAGCTACCAATAAGCAATTGAATAAACCAAAATGTTTTGTAAGGGGCAGCGGATGCGTAGAACTTTGAATGATGGGCATTCTGATTCTGGGTGCTGATTGTGCAGTCCTGTTTACATCTCACTTTATCATTCTTACCATTCTCTCCATCTCTTTCCAGTCTTTCTCCAGCTGTTCCATAGGTTTTGTCCACCAGCTGCAGAATCGAGCGTAACGTCGGCCCTGGAACCAGTACTGCCTCAGCCACTCAAACTCCACCTGATGAACAACAGAGGATCAGCTTGTTAAAGCTGCAGTGTGCAACTTCCACGCCACTAGTGGTACCACATAGAATTGTAAAAATAAGCCAGCTCACGATTTAATACAATGCACAATACCTGGTTCACAATTACAATTGTATCACAGTACATCAACAAAATGAAACTGAAATTGAAATAACATCTTTATTTCTGAAATATTAACAATAAAAAAAAACGTTTAATATTTTTGTTCAAGATTTATTCAAGATCATTCAATTCAAGGTTAAAATTAAACCGACCACCGTATGTAAATTAATAAAAATTGAAAAGGTCTGTCACTGAAAGATTTAATTGATTTTCAATGCAAAATTAAAATTAAGAAAGGCAACCCTAAGAGAGAATGTCTTATTGCAATAAAAGCACAAAAAAAACATTAAAACATTGTATATTTTGACGCAGGTCACGTGTTGGCAACTTATCAATTTAAAGAGCCTTCGTAAAATAATATGTGACCCTGGACAACAAAACCTTAATGGGTCAATTTTTTGAAAATGAGATTTTTACATAATCTGAAAACTGAATAAATAAACGTTCTATAGATATATGAGTTGTTAGAATACGACAATATCTGGCTGAGATACAACCGTTTAAAACTCAGGAATCTGAGAGCGCAAAAAAATCAAAATATTGAGAAAATTGCCTTTGAAGTTGTTAATCAGGGGCACTGTGGCAGACCATCCACTCACAAAAATAAAGTTTTTATATATTTAAGGTAGGAAATTGATAAAATATCTTCATGGAACATGATCTTTACTTAATATCCTAATGATTTTTGGCATAAAAGAAAAATCGATAATTTTGACCCACACAATGTATTTTTGTCTTTTACTAAAAATGTTCCCGTGCTACTTAAGACCGGTTTTGTGATCCAGGGTCACATATGTAAAACAAAGGCCATAGCTTAAACAAATAAGCCATTTGAATCACAGAATTGTAGTGTCAACATAAGAATAATAGGTTACACTTTATATTAAGGTACACAATTTCATCACTAACTACTTGCTTAGTGATATAACCAATATGTATGTTAATATGTATAAAGCACATATTAATGCATTCTGCATTAACTTATTCTACATCCCTTAATAATCCCAAATAATTTATTTAAAAGGAAAAAACTACAAACCATAATAAAAACTACACACACATGCCTACGGTCATGTTTGGTTAAAACATGAAAAGAAAAATATATACGCTTTTAGGTCAGGTGTACTGAACCTGCATTACAGACACTGAGCTGTTGACATTCTTGGTTATAAACAAGAAAACACAGTCTGAAAGTCTTTTTGTCCAGTCTAGTCCTTGAGCAAGAGGTCAACCTAAAGCAAGCAGCTGACATTTACTTAACACCAGCTACAACGAAAACAGCAGTGGAGTATGTTTGATAGTCTGTAAAATGTGGTTGTCGGACAAAAATGTTTTCTGCTCTAGTCATTCTTCACTATCCCACTCTCTGGCCCCTGTGTACTGTATTGTATCAGCACACTGTGAAACAACACCAGTGCAGACGTCCATCCATTTATCAAACTCTATCCATCCATCAGTGAGCAATTTAGTAGCAGAACAGAGCAGCAGTTGGTCACCTGAAGTAAGTGAGGTAGAGAGACCGGGGAAGGACATTTTCATGGGGTGCTGGGAGTGATTTTCCAAACTAAACACCCATGTTAAGGTCACGCTAACAAGAAAACACAGGTAGATGTGCATGCTTTTAGAGGACAACGGATGCAGAACGCACATGCAAACCAGAACAACAAAAATGATTTAACAAAACAAATGCAAATGATCTCTCAAACACTTTTACATGGACACATACGTTTGAAGCTATAGTGAGGACCTACAAGCAGACCTGCAAACTCGGAAGAGGTGAAAAACGGGGAGGATGGGGGGGGGGGGCTTGTTGGGTTGTCACACCGGCCACAATTTGCTGGTCAAAATGTATTTATTTCAAGTGCACCACATGACATCTATGGAGCAGCAGCTAATAATATGATCGAAGTGAAGCTTATACGCAAATGAGACCCGTGCTGCTGGCATGGAATGCGCACGGTCTAATTTTGAGCTACAGGAAAAAGAAGTGAAAATATGGATTTTGGTCGAATTTGAGATTTTCATCAAAAATAGGTACATAATAGGTCACGCGATCCCAATGCTCCAAGTTGTAATTAAACATCTAAAATGATCTTTATTTGTCTACGTTTTCTGAGAGGTGCACCTTTCTAAGTCTAAGGATGTGTGTCCATCGGCAGCAAAGCGCCTGCGCGTCTGACGTTTCGTTTTTAAAACATGCAGGATTGAGAAAATAAAGCGCGGGACTGATGTTAAAAGAGTTATTAAGAGAGATAAAGTGCAGGACATGATTAATGCGAGTTATAAGAGCTCAAATAGAAAAAAAAGTATTAAGACCCTTCATTAAACAGAAAGTTCAAAAAGCAGATACAAGCAATACAAAAGTAATCCGTTCGGCTCCTCCTGACAATATATTAAAATATTATAAAGCGACTTGATTCTCTAAAATAAATATGAAATATCATCTGTAAACTACAGCTTCTGCAACTGAAACTTCGGACGAATATCAATCGCACCCAACTGCCTTACTCCCTTAGAATGGCAGAGCTCTAGAAGTGGAAATTCGAGGGGGAGGCAACTGCCCCTCATAACATATCCTTTTCGAAAACACGGGCGAACTGAATAATAAATATCAACGGCATTTTCTCTTTATCCGTTCGTCCCTTTCAGCAATGCTTTTCATGGGCGCAAAAATGACGTTTAGAACGCGCTTTTCCTGCCGCATCCGCGCCTGATGCTGTGATGTTGCCTGTAGTTTGCAGGTATGTCCAAGCTTACATACTTTAAAATTTTTTACATAAACCTAACAATAAATTTAACGCTAAAACAATCATTTTGACATAAGATTTAAGACAAAATATGATTTAGCCAATTCACTGAGAGAACCACTACAAATGTCTTTAAATGATTTCACTACATTTTCAAAAAAAAAAGCCTTTCAACTATTTGTTCACAGACATACACTATTTGCCTTGTACTCAACATCTGCGTCTTTGCTTGGTGCTGATCATAACGGTGTCATCACAATAGGAAGGGAGATGATGACATCTGCATTTCCTGTTTTCCTGTTGGTTGCTTTGTTCCCTTTGTTTGCTGCTACGTGACACCCAGGAGAGAAGTAAAGATTTATCACACACGTCGAAAACATCACACCTTCTAGCACCTACACACACTTCACTTTTCTCTCTTCCTCACCGCTGCTTTTCATTCTTCTTCATTGCTTTCATTCTTCATCTCATCAATCTCTCTTTCTCTCCCTCTACAGGGAGCAACAGAATACACCACAGGCTTTCAGTCTTTCTCCTCTGGGAATCTGCTCATCTTTGACTCTTTTGAAGTGATGAGTTAACCCTCCTAAGGATGCTTATTGTAGCCACGTGCATGTGTGTATCTGTGTACTTGCCCCAAATCTAAATGTAAGCACCTCATATTTGCCATCCCACAAGTGCAAAACAAAGCAGTGCTCCACAATTCATTCTCTAAACAACAGGGACCTCCGCGCCCTATCTAAGAGTTACAACCGCACAACACACAAACTGACAACACAACAACAGAACAGCAACAAAAAGATACAACGCCTTTGATGCACTGAAAAGAAAAAGTTGGATTTCAGGCTATCCTAATATTATTTATGTTATTCTATGTACATTTTTTTCACATTTATTATACAAAAAAATCCTGTAATGATGGTTCTTTGGAACACAAAATAATAATATTGTGATTCATCATATTTTTAGTTAGGCTGTCAAATGATTAATCGCGATTAATCGCATCCAGAATAAAAGTTTGTGTTTACACAATATATGTCTGTGTAGTGTGCATATTAATTTTATATTTATATACACATACATGCATATATTTAAGCAAAATATTAAATATAAAAATTAATAATAAATATAAATATATACATGTAAATATGTATACATGTATGTGTATGTGATTATTAACACAAAATTAATACGCACAGTACACAAACATATATTATGTTGTAATGAGGGAGGCGTGACGAGAGCCGTGGGAGGACGAAGCGAGGCCAGGACGCGATTGATAATGAGTGTCAGCTGTGTGTCATTCCAGCCTCCTATCTCTCACGGAGGAGATCGGAAGCATAAAAGGACGAACGGCAGGAGAATACGGCGAGAGAGGACCGGGCCCGGACATTTAAGTTTTGTTTATGTTCGTGTGGCCGGCAGTCGTCGGTGAGGGGCTGCCGGCCTTTTTACTGCTGGATTTATTGTTTATTTATTTTTGATTAAAGTGTTTAAGTGTTCACCGGTTCCCGCCTCCTTCCTTCCCGTTTGTTGAGTTTATTACAGTGGTGCCGAAACCCGGGAGGAAGGATTGGACATGCTGTCGAAGAGCCCTCGCCCCGAGGGGTCTCGCGGTGATGCGGAGTCGGGTAGCGCGGACGAGGGATGTCCGCCAACGGCTGCCCGAGGCGGTGGTGCTGGAGCGTGTGCCCGGATGGGACGAAGAGCTCGCTGCCGTGTGCCTGGGTTGAGGTGGGTTGGCTGCCATCTGAAAGGGAGCGGAGAGGTTAGCCCCGCTTGCCGTGGGCCGGAGCCTGCTGCCGTCCGCCAGAAAGAGGAGGAGCAGGAAGCGGGGGACCTGCTACTGGCTGCCCGCAGTTGGAGGAGCCACCACCGGCCGCCAGGACACTAGGGCCTCGCTGCCGCGCCCCTGGGTCGAGGTGGGATTGTCCGGGAGGGAGCGGAAGAGTCAGCCCCGCTTGCTGTGGGCCGGAGCCTGCTGCCGTCTGCCGGAAAGGGGAGGAGCAGGAAGCGGGGGACTCGCTACCGGCTGCCCTCAGCCGGAAGAGCCATCGCCGGCCGCCAGGGGGCAGAGGAGGCGCGAGCGTCCAGTACCACCGCATGGCACCGCGAGGAAGAGCATCTCGGCTGGCTGAGGACCGAGCAACAGCGTGTCGGGGAACCGGACCAAAATTCCTCTCTCCCCTTCTCGCCCCTGTCGTTCATGGTGCTTCCGTCTCCGTTCTCTCGTCTCGTCTGTCCATACCCCCAGGCGCTGGGGCCGTTGAGACTGGCCCCCCCGGGGGGGGAGTAAGCACAGTCTCATGGGTACCCCCCGGCCTGTGAGGGGCGATGGGGGTATGTGACGAGGGAGGCGTGACGAGAGCCGTGGGAGGAGGAAGCAAGGCCGGGACGCAATTCATAATGAGTGTCAGCTGTGCGTTATTTCGGCCTCGTATCTCTCACGGAGGAGATCGGAAGCATAAAAGGACGAACGGCAGGTTTATGTTCGTGTGGCCGGCAGTTGTCCGTGAGGGGCTGCCGGCCTTTTTACTGCTGGATTTATTGTTTATTCATTTTTGATTAAAGTTTTTAAGTGTTCGCCGGTTCCCGCCTCCTTCCTTCCCGTTTGTTGAGTTTATTACATATGTATATTATGTTTGTATATTATTACAAACTTTTATTCTGGATGCGATTTATTAATCGTTTTACAGCCTTATTTTTTTTTAAAACTGCAATATATTGTTTGCTTGTTATTCTTCGTGTCTATATTATTGTTGACTTCAAAATTTTGTACAATTCAGATTCTGATCAAGTGACTTTGATTTGGATCATACTGATCACATGACAGATCACATTGATTGACATGCCGAAAATACGTGCTAAAAATGTACAAATTTGGTTCAAACATGCTTGTTTCTTTGTTCCAAGAACTGAAAAACTGCCCAGCTGATGTTTTCCTAGATGCTTCATAAATACCCGTGTCGGGTATCCGTTTCTAAGCATCTATTTAAACTTGCCGGAACGGGATCATCTTCAGCTGGACTGAGATCAGACGCCCAGAGTTCACTTTCACATATGGCCGCCTTCAAAGAAATGCTACACTTTGTGTTGGTTCAAACCTACGCTCACTTCACACCAATACCGACCACTGAGAGACCCTCTACGGACGCCGGAGGCTACAAATGCTAGCAGCCGCTTTTGTGTCTGTCGTTCCCCCCCGCGCTGATTGTCTGTCCTTCTGTGTTAAAAGCCCACACAGTGCAGGGCGCTTTGAGCCAACATGGAGGCCAGTTTCCTGTGGAGCAGGCCTGCAACAGGCACAGAGCTGGAAACTATGAGACTGGCATTTAGAGCCAAACCGTCTGCTGCTGTGAGGTACTGAGACTAAATGCCACCTGCATATGCTGGAGGGGTGAAAGAGAGGAAAAGGCGGAAACAAAAGGGGTTTGTGACAGGTGGTCAAACTGTCTGTCTATCTCATCAGCATCACCATCCAGCTGAAAGTGGTGATGAACGCATAGCTACAGCAGTGGTCAGATGCTCACCATGGTGACCTGTATGCATAGCAACACAGCTATTTACAAAATCAAATGGGTTAAGGTTTCTAGACATCTCTTATGCACATCTCAACCAATCAATTTACCCAAAGCACCGCTGGGACTTGATCAATAAAGGGCAGTCTGTACTGTTTGCTCTGTAAACCCACAGCTACACATATGCACACATGGTCACATGTGTATGCACATAAGCTCAGACAATACAAAGTTTATAGATGCATAACGTACACGCACGAAACCAAGGGCACACGAACACGTCATTTAAACCTGATATGTTGAGGTCAGTGATGCCGTTTGGTCAACATTGATGTCAAACCTAGAGCGATGTGTCATAAGGAACCAAGTTTAAATGTGCGTGCACAAATGAGATTTGACAACTGTGGATATTGGTTGCTTAGACAACACTTCTCTTACACACACACCAAAAACCCTTCAAGGACTGCCTACACTGATCTCCATGCAGTCCAACACACTAAACAGAAGCTAGACGCAGAGCTCTGCCAGACCAGCGAGAAAAACTTGTATCAATAATAAATAATACAATACATCATTTAGGAACACCCACACAGGCACTAGTGGGCAATTTCAACAAAATAGCCTCAATCAGGTCAGAGTGTTGAGGTCCGTAACCTCCGGGGACTCTGTCGCCCCGGGCAAGGGTGTATTTATAGCACTTTAATATTTTTAGGGGGTTTTTAAGGCGCTGAATGGTAATCCAGGTGAGTCCGGGTTCAACCGAGACCTATACAAGGGCTGCACTGATGGTCAGGTCAATGAAAGAGCTATTCTATAGGGCCCAAAAGAATTAATGCCGAGCACAACCTTTAAGAAACCTTCGAGCAACCTCATCTGTTATGGTCTGAGGCAGGTGCTAGGGATTTGGTGTCATGAGTACACAATGTAACAATGGTTCGAACACACCTGCACTCACGTATACACACACACCTCGTTGTGGATGTCCTCGATGTGCTGCAGGGTGGAGGGAAGGAGAGAACACAAGCTCTTGGTGTTAGTCTCAGCATCCGTGTGCAAGTTCTCAAAGGCCTCTGAGCAACGCTTTTGTATGTAGTCCAGCGTACCTGTGCAACACTGAAGAAACAAGCAGATAACATTAAGGTTTTTATATGGAAGCCAGTTAGAGGAAGATATAGAAGAGGACATTAAAGGGATTGTCCCCCCAAAAATGAAAATTCTGTCATCATTTATTCACCCTCAAACCTGTATAAATTTCGTAGGAACTTTGGAAAAATGTTAGTTCATTTCTAGGACATCATTGACTACCATAGGAAAAATTATTATATGTTTTTTGTTCTGTTGAACACAAAAGAAGATATTCTGAAGACTTTAAGAAAGCAAACGGTTCTAGGGCACCTTTGACTACCATTGAAATTGTTCCTACTATGGTAGTCAATGATGTCCCAAAAATGTCATTTTTCCAAATATCTAATGTATACAGATTCGGAACAACTGGGGGGGTATTCATGACAGAGTTTTTATTTTTGGATGGACTATCCCATTCCTGTAGCTCAATTGGTACATCATGGTGCTAGCGACGTCAAGGTCACGGGTTCAGACCCCAGATAATGCACATACTTATAAAATACAGCCTGAACTGTAACACCGTGTCTACACCGGACGCGACCTGCACGACTTGACATGACACAGCTTGTTCTTATGGGATTGTCGCGTGTGGACCAAATGTAAAATTATAATGGGTTCTAATGCGTTCTATTGTCTTTTGTCGCATCGCACCGCGCCGCGTCTGGTGTAGACACTGTGTAAGGTGCTTTGGTTGTAAAGGACATTCGATTAGGAAACAGGTGTAATGAGTAGAGGACAATGGAGACGACTCTCACCTGTGCAACTCTGTGTGTGGAGCTGAATCTAGCAGTGTCACCAGCTAGAACGCAGTGCTGATGTGTTCGATTAAGATCATCTATAGACACAATGACATACACACACAAACAATAAGCAATTTATATATTCCCATTCAGACAAACAATGACAGTGCAAAGTGTAGTGTGTAAACATATTTGTATAATAGCAGTCTCATGCTTTTCCTTCCCAGACAATTCATTTCTCCTGTTACATTTTACCAACTTCAAAATGCATTGTATCTAATAATACATGGCATCCCTCAACCTGGACTTTGTCACATCCTCACCCTGAATCATTTGGCCAAATTTCCCTAATAAATATTTATCATTATTCTCTTCTCGTCAGCTGGCTGCTGTCCTCGCTTTAAAGAAGGCTTTTAAATGTATTGGGTCAAAACCTCTCCTTAGGTCTGTCCTCTCCCTGGAGCATTCAGCACAGGAAATCTTATTACCAGCTGGGACCGGTGTCGGTCCAACGAATTGTTCCCCCGCTAACCAGCCCCAAATTCCATTTTTGAGAATCCACTGATTAGATTTGCACATAGAAGTCTCAGGCATTAGTGGATGGAGGGCTGCAACAGTGATGAGAGAATGATGCAAAGATAAATATTGTAATTTCTTTCTCTCTCTCTCCCCCTCTCTGTTTCTTTCTTTCTCTAAAATAGAACCTTGATTTATTCAAAGGTTAGAGTGCTTTTCTTCACATCTCAGAGACGACAGTAGCTGAAACTTGTGTCACATAGCGCTGCCATTTAGACCTCGTAGCTTCAGAAGTGCAGCTTTTGATAAATTCAACAGCAAACATCAGACTTGGCCAAAAGGCAAAGTGTCTTTAACAGTTTATAAGTCCTTTTCCAGTCATTCTCTCACCCCCGTCCTATGCTCAGGAAGCCAAATATGACCAATTATTGCTTTGACTTTTCTTAAAGTCGCAGAGTGACTGTGCCATTAGTTGGGTATAAATAAAGTCTAGTTTAGACCAGATCTGAATACCAACAACAAAGAGGCCCAACCACTGCAAAGACATTCCAAACAGATGTAAACGTCCAGAGAGAAACAATAAAAGTGTGTGTGTGTGGAACAGAGGGAAAAAGCATTAGTCATGCTTGTACACAGAAATCAGAAAGTATAAACAGTGTCCCTATCAAGATCATTGGACGTCCTCTATGGGATATTTAGAGGAGAGTTTGTCCATGTGCGTGTTTTGGAGGAAAGGGGACGTCTGTTATAGCCATCACTAATAAAGTCAGATTTACTGAGTGTCTCTGTCCCACTCACAGACAGGGGTCACAGAGCTTTATACAGTGAATTGACATTTGGTTTTCTTGTCTGTTAATGCACAATAACATGTGGGGGCAAAGACAAGAGTAAAGAGATACACATGTAGAAAAGCATGTACATAGTGATGTGTATATCCGTTGGGAATGATCATTCATGGAGTCATGCACATGTGTTGTGACAATGTCAAAAACGTAATGTTTAATACAGAAACAGTGAATATAGAACTTCACTACAGTAGAATAGAACAGAATAGAATAGTGTGTGTGTGTGTGTGTGTGTGTGTGTGTGTGTGTGTGTGTGTGTGTGTGTGTGTGTGTGTGTGTGTGTGTGTGTCTACCTGTCATATAGTAGCAGTCTCCAGACTGCAGAGGCAGGGCCAGGCCTGGTGTGTGAATATCCCAGGCTACCTTTAGTCCAACTCGCCAACATGTCTTCTCTTTCTCCACTTCCTCCTTCTTCGAACCTTCGCCTTCTTCCTTCTCCTCCTCATCTTTACTCGTTCCTCCACCCTCAGTCTTGTTCTCTTTGTCTTTACACTGACCCTCTCCGTCTTTCTCAGTCACTCCTGAAAACACAACATACAAAAACACAGCTAGAGAAAACAAACATTTCTCTAAATGGAACTTTGACCTGCTGGTTAGAGACTCATAGGGAGCATTGGCTGTCACTACTGTACTTTTGAGCAAAGCACTTAAAGGGATAGTTCACCTAAAATTGAAATGATGTCATCATTTACTTAACCTCACATTATTCTGAACCTTTATGACTTTCTTCCTTCTGCAGAACACAGAAGAAGATATTTTGAAGAATGTTATTAATCAAACAACACTGGCCCCCATTGACCTCCATTGCATAAACACAAAACCACTAAAACATTTCTCGAGATATGGTCTTTTGTTTTTCAAAGAAGAAAGAGTCACATAAAGGTTTTGAACTGAATGAGGGTAAATAAATCATGACAGAATTGTTATTTTTGGGTGAACTATTCCTGTAATGCTAGATTGCTCCAATGAGGACTGACCACTACTGGTAGGCACTTCAGATACTTTATATACTAACTTACAAACCCATTTCCCTTTCCACCAAATGATCAAGAACCAAAGTGAGATACAGTGTAAAAGCAAATGACTGAGGTAAAGTAACAATGATAAGAGCACAATTCAGAGAGGGCAGGGCCGACACCCATCAGTGAAATCAATACTAAAACGCTCTTGGAAGCCTGAGCCCTGAGCAAGGCTTTCTCTTCGCTCAGCAGGGATAAATAGTAACTTAATTTCAGTCTGTGCTCTCTGACACAGCTCTCAAAGGGCCATCTGCAGCTAACGCAGCAGCACACACACAAAGCGGAAAAGATTTGATCAGAAACCGCAGTGGCGCGAACCAACGCCTGCTCTAAAGGAAATGAGCTTGATCTAGTCAGTGTTGGATGAAGAGTCGGACAGATTTGTCACAGAGCGACTTCACCTGCTGGAGTGACGTCTGGTGCCGGGTTTGAGCGAACAAGCGAGGAGTCTGTGATCGGGATGCCGCAGCACGGCCAACATACTCTAGAAACCCATCACAGATGTGTTAAAAGATGCATGCATGGTGAAACCCTTATTCAAAGGTATTCTCCAGAACACACGTAACCTTTAAAGTGCGCTAAGGTGAAATAAGAATCTATACAACATACAGATGTTATCCAAAGGGACAATAAAAAATACAACGTGCACGCACACATACTAACACACACGGCAACAAAAAAAAAGATGTACAAAGTGAAATTCCTCCGAGTACAAATCCGTTTCAGCTGGTCTGCAGCATTTCATAGCGATTTCTCTAAAGTGAAGGCAACGTTTTGTGCGATGCTCTGCAAGGGTGCGTACGCGCTGCAAAAACGTTCCATCAGGGGAGTTTCTCTGAAGTCTGGAACCGAGGGGTCAATTTTACCTCCAAAAAACAGCTGCGGAATAATTCCACACAAACTGACACATTCACACACAAAAACACACACGGACCATTCATGCGGTGTTTGAAGCAGGCTCTGGGGAGGTCAAGGGTCAAATCGGTCAGTAAGAGATTGGCGAAACAGAGCCCGTGGGGCAGGTGGTTCTGGTTAGCACAGCATGCTCTGTTCTGTCTAACTGACACACACACACACAGATGCCTGCTAAGCTGTTACTGTTAGCTTGACATTAAGAGAGACCGATGTGTAGAAAAACTTCTCATGTGAAATATGGAAGATCTGGTTCCTTCTTCATGGTATAAGTTCATGCAATGACTGGATGAGTGCAATCAACCCATCAAGTGAAATATGATTTTACACTGCCTAGTGTCATATTAACAGTTTTACATACTCAGCTGAGTGAGTTAATGAAAAACAATGAACTGTTCTAAAAGGTATGTTAGGAAGGAATATTATCCTTTATTGCTACAAATATCATCCTGAGCTTTTGATTTTTTTAAGACTAATAGAGTAAAGAATTTAAAAAACAACAAGGAAAGGGAATGGGTTTATGATTTTTCGCAGGACAGATTTGAACCTGCATCATCCATGTGAGGCTCAACATACACAGCTATGACACAATATTATAATACTATAATTTTTTTTTTTCTAACTTATCCTTCAAATTGTCGTTTTATTTTTCCCCAAACTGGATCTCAGATTATTTTTATTTTTTGGTATTTTATATGATTTTATTTTATTATATTATATTTATTATTATTATATATTATATTATTTTGGTATATATATATAATATTATTGGTATAATATCATGTTATTAATATTTTTATATTTTATATTATTTTACATAATAATGTTATATTATTTTACATAATATTTAATTTATATTTTTAATTATTTTATATTGCTGCAGATTGCCTGAGCCTCACAACAAGCATTTCTATGTACATATTGTCATTGATATCTGAACTAACAATATTATTTAATTATCATGAAATATTACTGGCTTCCCAACATTTTTATCAGCTGAACCAAAATAATCAAACTAATTTATTTGTAATCAATGATTTCAAGAAATGTTGCCAGATCAATAAAAATGTTGTTATTTGGAAATCATCTAATTCAATCATTTAATCTTCATGATAATATCATGTAATAAATTACAGCATTTGCCTCCCATGTAGTACTGTTGTCAAAATAAGCATGCTCCTGTTTGCATTTTGATCACAAACTCATGATGAACCCTGTTGGGAAACCCTGGTCTATACTAAGACTGTCTGACCTCTCACCTTCATTCGTTGGCTCTACAGGGCAGCTATAGCTGTAAACAGCGACTGGTGAGAGAGGCACCAAGTTCTCATCATGATGCCAGCCCACCGCCATCTTGCCCATGCCGTAATACGGCTCCTCCTTCAGTTGCGTCATGGCTGTTGGGTCCATGTAGTTGATGAGAGTAACGTTAAACTGAACCAGGCCGGTCTGAGCTGGTGGCATAATAGAGGAAGGAGGTGAGGAATGAGAGCAGCCCTGACCGCTATCTTCTTCCTCTTCCTCCTGATCCTCCTCAAGCCTCTCCACATTCTCCTGCTTCTCCTCTTTCAACCTGTCCGTAACATTCTCCTTACACGGACCCTCCCCAGATGCATCTTCACTGTTTTCGGTGTCACTGTGGGAACGTTTAACGCCTCTCACATTTGTCTGCTGCCGCTGCACATCTGTACAAAAAAACTGATTGAGTTCCCACAATGCTTTGCAAGCGTCCCTCAGGTCAGAGTCACAGCACGGTTTTTCTTTCTCGTCTCTCTGTCCGTTTTCTCCCTCACAGTGCCAGGGGATGGAGAAGAGACGTGTGTCCAGATAACGGTACGTGTAGCCCGCCTGACCGACGAGGGCGCGCGAAACGGCCGTGAAGACGTCGCGATCTCGGACACGGACGAGATCTCTGAGGAGGCAGCCATGGCGATGTAAAGTGACCAGAGCAGACTGAACCTTCTCGTGGAGACCGTCGGGCAGGCAACTGGACTGCCGTAGAGCCAGTCCGGCATAACTGGAATCCCACTGTCGATGTATAAACACAATCAACCATAAATATGCAAATATTAAATACATAAAAACAGCCTGTCTTTTTTACTATGCAATATCAGAGTATGTTTGCGAAAAGTACTGAAGTATTTTGGAGATGTTACAAGGATTTCTAACCAGTTCCTGGAATCCAGGGTCTGTAGGTGAAAGGTAGGGAATCCTCTGTTCTCCCAGCTCCTGTAGAAGCCTCCGCCTCTGTAGAGAAACCAGAAATAAACAAACTTTACAGTAAATTCAAACATACAAGTCTTGTGATCTGTCAAGACTGTTCATTCTTTATGTTTGGGGTCCCTCAAAAACAACCCATAGGCATATGTAATTCAAGATTTAAAGCGATAGTTCACCTTCAAAATGAAATTTCTGTCAGTATTTATACACCCTCTTGTCTTTTCAAACCTGTATGACTTTCTTTCTGCTGCAGAACACAGAAGAAGATATTTTGAAGAATGTTGATAACAGAAAACCGTTGGTCCCCATTGACTTGCATTGGTTTTGTGTCCATACAATAGAAGTCAATGGGGACCAATGGTTTTTGAAAATCACAAAGGTTTAAAATGACAAGAGGATTTTTAAAAATATATATATTTTAAAGGTGAATTAATTCTTTAACATGCCTGTTGTTAAAAAAGAAATGTAAACTTTTTCCAAGATGCATCTGTATGGGTGTCAATTTGACTTTTAGTATTTTTTATTCAGTTTTTATTCTGCATTTTATCACACTATTTATCCCTTCAGAGCACTGAGAGAATGTGTGGGCACAGCCTACAGTGTACTGCCAGATTTAAGTCTTATCCTACACTGTCTGTGGGCACCATATTGGAACAACATACTGGACTTTAACAACCAAGATTTAACCGGCAAAAATAAAACCGAAACAAAAATAAAACAAAATAAAATAAAAAAGAATCTAGAAACATCTAGAGAAAGTCACATATTGACACATTTAGACTATCAAAGAGCTGCAGATGAGAAGAGGGCTATTGCGAAAACTTAAGGCACTTTCACTAGTGTCTCCACCTAGTCGAAGAGAGTTTCCCAGAATCCATTGCTGCCATCTCATAGCGCTCCCGTTCATGGCCTTCTCAGGTTTTTATGGCTCTAGCAGGCAGCAGAGGGTCTTCTCAAAACCACATAAACTACGGCCTTCTATGCTTTGCTCCTCTGTTAAAACTCAACCTGCTCTGCCCATCAAAGGACTTTTCATTGGGCTGCATTCCATTCTGACCTGTAAATCCAACGGCAACCGATGTAAAACTCTGATACCCAAATAAATCTCGCAAGTGCACCCACTCTTGTCCCTCCCTATACGCACACGTCCTCTTATCCTTCACCGCAGGTGCGAGAGAGACGGCGTTCAGGTGGGAGGGTTGGGGGCATTACGTCAATGACCCTGATCTGGCCTCGTCCATCGAGGAGCTTGTCAAGCAGCACAGCAGAATGGTCGCGCTGTTCACTTAAGCACACAGACACACAGCTGAGACGTTAAAAGAGGGCCGTATATATGCCCCGTATTCCCTGACATTTACGAAGACGGAGTTTCACATTTCAGACATGTTAATAATGGCAAAGTTTTCACATGGGAAGTTTTTTTTTGCAAGGGGGCTGAGTGACTAGACTTTGTCTGAATGGGTCTTGACTTTTAGAGTAAAATAAAATGTCCTGTTAATATCATTAAAGTAACTGTATTAAAGAGGTTATGTCCTGATTTAAGAAAGAACATGGGGGTGCACGTGTGAGAGTATGTCTATGTGCTCATGAGTGGAAATAGGCTTGTATAACAGTTAAAGTTACTCCAAGGTTTTATAATAATGGTGCAAAGAGGCCCTTACTCTAGATGCTTGACTTCCTGAAGGTGAGCTGAAACTCGCCTCTGCTTTTGGATTCACTATCAGTTCTGAACACAACATTGAGCACTTTTCCACCATCGCGCCGAATCGTTCTCCTTGCTTAATCGTTCCACTCCGTGCCGATCCATGCCAGCCGGTATGTAAATGGTTTCATTTTCCACCGCAGGGCTGACAACGGAAATTTTTAGAATGTAAACACAAACGCGTCACGCGCTGCCTTGGTAAACACAAGAGACTGAGCTATAACGGCTCTGCGCGCATTCATTAGCACGATTCAGCACGGTTCTAAATTCCGAGCTGAGAACAGTGTGCAATCGTGTCGTGTCGAACCAGGCTCACATGGAAACATAACTGTAACCATTTCAGACTGTGCTTAGAACGATTCGGCGCGATGGTGGAAAAGCGCTCATTTTATATTTGAGGTGGACTGCAATTTTTAAAATGGTCTGCAAAATAATGGGCGAGAAATTTTGAGATGAACTGCACTAGTGCCTTTTGTTGAGGCCAGGTATGACCCGCCTCCTCTCAGATGTTTCTGCTAAACCATAAAAAAAAACAGAAAAAGAGGCAAACTGTCAAAATGACATCTACAAACAAAATAACATGCACTATTCATGGACAGTGTTGACTTAAAGGCCTGAGAGAGATGAAGAGAGGGAAGAACAAGGCAGAGGAAAAGGGCGAGCGAGTGAGAGACAAAGTGGACGCTTAAAAAGGAAGAGAGAGAGAGAGATAAACTGACAACTTGACACACTCATTGTTGGTGTCAAAATTTATCTCATGACAGAAGCAATGCGTATTAAAAAAGGGGCCAGTTTATGTGTGTGTTTGTGTGTGGGTTTTTTTAGCCGGTGGCGATGCTTGGCTGCTCTGATGTGCAAACACAATCCTGTGCACACTCGCACACACAGCTGGTCCGGACAGCGCGGTTTCAGAGCTAGACTCGAGGAGCACTGGCCTGTCACGCATATGTCAAATACATCAAGCCGCTCACAAATTCCAAAGAAAAAAGAAGACAGACACATTCTACTGCACAGATGGAACGCTTTCTTCTCCTTTTCACTTAACATACACACATAAACAAATAGAAAAAGAGGTGCGCTGACACACACAAACAATCGCTCAATCTGAACTAGCGCTGCTTCTCTGAGATCAGCTAGTCAGTCAAAGATAACAACTTTCAGTCACAATTTCAATTGACATGCAGTGATTTTCATACAATCGTTGAAAAGCAATGCTTTATAAACATTGAAGAATGGAACATGTACAGTCCAGTTTGTGTAGATTCCGTAATGGCATTAGTTTCACGCATAAGTCTCCACTAGAAACAAACTCACTCAAAGTCAAAGAAACTAAACCTGACACAAAGATGCGTGTGTGCAAGGGAGTGCACACTCCGTGTCCGGAGGTTTTCGGATGTACGTGTGTAATAGAGCCCCGTGTTTGGCAAGTACATGGTTGGAGCTTGTGTGTCACCAATTCTTTCCCCGCCGAATCAAACACTTTGACAAGTCCCCTGTAAAACATCAAAAGCAAACACAGAGACCGACTAACACATCAAACGCACTTCCTCCGAGTCTCCTATTTGTCGGGGAGTTGCGGAATGTGTTCTGTGGGTGACGGTGGTACAGGCGGTGAGGTGCATGAGGAAGAACAGGGGATGTCCTCCTCACAGAAGGAAAAGGAGAAAACAGATCCACCTGAGCAAACAGAGCGGTGTAGAGCGACCGTTTACCTCATGCTGGAGGCTTGTGTGACTGCATAGAACCCGGCTGAGAGAACACAGCACGTAGGTGCCATGACACACGCCCGTGTGCCTGACTCAAAAGCACTCACGGCCGTGCAAAGTGGAAATGCGGTCGGCATGTCAGCATCTCCAAGTAACAGGAAAGAGTTTCCACCATCTTAAGGAGATGTGAATGGCAGAGGGGAGTTTCGGATGACAGCCAGATGATCCATGCGGCAAACCCATGGTTAGCTCACCTCAAACAGGCCGGTCTCTATGGAAACAGGCACTACATTAATGATTATTCTGATCTGGCAGACTATATGGGATTTATTTGGTGTGAGGCTGACAGAAAAGCCTGATCAAATGACTCCTGGTCTTTCACTGCCGAGCTCTAGATCAGATCTTGGGTTTTTCCAGAACAATGGGACATAACCCACAGCCACAGTGTCAATCATACACACCCAAATTAATAGAATACTTTTTTATAGAAAATGTGAAAGGAACTTACCAAAGTTAACTGGCAAAATTGATAGTGTGTCATGTAAGGTTGTCAGGGCATTTCTATGCCGTTTCTAAGGTACTCTGGGTGGTTTCTTGTGTGTTCTAATATACGATTACTAGGGCATTTTGGGTGGTTGCTTACTGACCCGAGTCAGGAGTCCACCTATAATGATTTTCTTGTTGTAGATACGACTTGTGGCCCCTCCTTCAATATTTTTGTCTATTCGATATCTTTGCGCAAGTGACGCAAAAAATATTAGGTAGGTGTCCAATGAGCTCTTTACGTGAATTTCTCACTCGAGTCGAAATTTTTTACCTGGCGCGGAGGACACGATTGACACACGTTCGCAAGGCAATCGCGCAGCCCGATTCATTCACATTGCTCGTTGCGAGTTCACGTCAATTTGCCTCTTTGCATTGACTTTGTATGTAATTAAATGTGCAAAACGCTTAATTCACGTTTGGTGTGAATGCAGCACAAGACACTTTTTGTCTTTTATGTGCAGAATGATGTACATCCTCAAGTTTAATACTTATGGGTTGTCCAAAAACTCTAAACTTAATTCCTTAAACCCTATATGTAAGCAATGATAATAGTGATCCTAGCCTTAAAAAACACAAACATTTACAAAAGACAAATCCTTAGCCAAATACAACTAATAACAATATTGAAGGATTTTAAACAAAAAGTCTTTATGAACCATTTGAATACTTTTGAGGACAAAATGTCATAAGCACACATACTGTATGTGCTTACACCTGCTTAAAACACACCTACACACACACCAGAAGCTTAAATGTCACACTACACTCTCCGCATGTCTCCTCCCGTTACTCTCATTCACCCTCTCTGTCTGGTGAGGACTTTAGCAGGTGTAAGCCCGCGGCTGAAGCCCAGGTTCTCAAATCAATCACTTGAAAGTATTTAAACAAGCACACAAGAGAGTTGCTTCACTGCCGTCCTGACACACAACACACGGGCCCTAGGCTTAAGTGCTTTTCATGGTGTGTGTGTATGTGTGTCAACATATATTTCACAGTTTTACTCATCTAAAAGCAAAAAAAGATGTTTCTGCGACGTATCACGTCAAGTGCTGCCAGGAGAGGAGAGAGAAGAGAGGTTAGGGGTCAGACACACTGAAGGAGTTTCACTCACAAAACAGACAAAATGCACAGGTGCCGAGTTAGGCTACAACACAACAGTAACCGTGATTTCAAATGTTAGTATTGGGAAACTGGTAGTCTGTTGAGACTATATTGCTAGACAAATGGTGGTTTTGCTTCAAGCTGCAAAACACATGCTTTATATTCAGTGCAACATAAATCAATGCAGTAAAAATCTATTTATAATCGCACATAACAGGGCTCTAGAGTGCGACCAATTTGGTCGCACATGCGACCTTATTTCTCAATGGTGCGACTAAGAAAAATCTGAGGTCGCACCGGTGCGACCAGCCATTCGAGGGAGAAAAAAAGTCTCGGCGACTCTGAAAGTCTTCCTGTGATTCAACAACATTAGGCCCATATCATGGTCTAAACCAATCAGAGATAGTGAAGGGCGGACCCCCCCTCTGATTGGCCGTGGTCCAGATTTTCCTGTACGTGTGTGTACCAGAGGTCGCGTTAAACGAAAATTCTCTGTCATTGACAGATTTTTTTTTACCAGTGACGGAAAATTCTGAAGGCCGTCCGTCTGTCATTTTGACGGATTACAATGAGGGCAATTTGTAACTCCCCGTTTCCCTTCATTAGAGCGTGATATGTCATTGTTACTGACTAGACATATGTGATGCGATCTGGGAAAACCCATCCGATGTCGCGCTCGGACGCCTATCAAAGTAAACCACATAACATGAAGAATGAAGGAGTATCAATGCACATTTCCCGCCAGTCCTGTGTAAACTACGGCATGCAAAGTTTTTTATACAATGTTTTCGTGAGATGACAGAGCTCCCCGTCTGCAGCACCGGGAGTTATCCGATCGCAAAACATAAAAGGGATGATCAAAAGTCCAGACACTATGCACATGATAAACCACGTAAAACTTGCTTCACGGCTTACTTGTTATCCGTAATGTTTGCTAGTTTCCTTGTGTAGTGATAACGGCAGAGCTCTCGTTCTTTAAGTGTGCCCTGCACCATTTTCCTTACTTTCGTTTTATTCAAACTGTTTTGTACAGTATTTTTATAGACTTCAACACTGGGAAATGTTTTTTATTAAACTGTTATTAGAGTAAGTCTTTTACCACTGTAAAGTGACTTTTACTTGTGATACTGGACTGTTGTGCTTTTATTTTCATCAATTAACTTTAAAACCGTTTTCCTCCAAATTCCGTTCCTGAAAATCATAGCGCTTCAGCCGACCTCAGCCATAACTTTTGTTAGATACACAAGGTATGAGCAAAATAAAAACTGATTTGGAAAGGGCTTGAATATGGTATCAAAAACTGTAATATATAAATTTGCACCATGTGTTGGGTTTTCCCAGATCGAATCACATATGAACATAAACATTAAAACATTAAATATATAGATGAATATAAACAACAACAGCTTTATTGGGCATTCAGTTGTATTAAAATACAACAAGTTCCGAGACGCAAGTACAGTGTGATGACGTCACAAACATACTAATTACCACCTAACGCCACCTTGCACCATAGTGACGGGTAATAATAGATTATGACGGATTTTTTACGAACCTGTCAGTCAAAATGACGGACAATAAAAAAGTCTAGCGCAACCTCTGGTGTGTACGTGTGAAAATGCATGTGCTGCAGTCAGACAGAGAGGTGAGTAGCCTATAGGCCCATCAGTTAAACAGAGAGGGGAGGAGCCTATAGGTCGTCAGTTAAACAGAGTGGATGTTGCCACGGATGATGAGAGAGGATGAAAAGAACGATTGACAACTTTTTTGTGAATAATGTTAAGTTAAGGCCTGATCCGTCCGAAAATCATAAGCAATGCTCTCACACGGAGCCATCAACCTCCCAGGTTATGTCAAGCCCTGGTCCATTTATCTTAAGATGTTTTAAGTTTAATTTTCAGTTCAGTGAAGCACTTTAAGCACCAACACTTCTTCAGTAAGTTACCTTTCTTGTAGAATTGTGCTTCATCTCAACTCAACTTTATTTATATAGCGTTTTTTACAATATCCATTGTTACAAAGCAGCTGTACATAAGACATATTGACTATAAGCAAAACAATTAAAGTTGTACCTGCAAAAACAAGAAAAAGGTGAAAACAAAGAAGACAGACATACCCACATACAAAACACTCCACACACACAATATGCATACGTACTAACACACAGACACGCACGCACACACACATGTACACAGACAAGTACGCGCACACACAAAGACACGCACGCACGCACACACACACACACACGCACAGTGAGAGCACACATTTAAGATAAAGGAGAGAGAAGCACAGGTCAAATATAACAGACTATACTAACTATACTACAATATTAATTAAGTAAAACTTTAAAATTCTAAAGCAGCCCCCCTGGCCAGGCAGATGCAAAACAGTATGCAAACGGTGGCGAGGAACCCAAAACTCTAATCGAGAAAAAAAACCTCAGGAGAACCCAGGCCCAACCAGGGGATTCCAGTTCCCCTCTGGCAAAAGCTGCTGCCTCTGCACAAGCTCCAGAGAGCTTGCACAACAAGGCTAAATAAAATAAATAAACTTACTAATAAGGTAAATTATAGTTTAAGATTATCATTCATAATCTAATAGCATTTGAAATTTTTGTGGTGAGGACGTGTCAGGTGACCGCGTCCTTCTTTATCCAGCTCTATCATCTCAGCTCTTGTCAGGTCCCCACTTCCCATTCTCCGCTCTACCATCAGGTCAGGCCATGAACTGCATCCTGCTCGCTGTGGTAACCTTGGAACAATGAGACAAGACTGGCTGAGAGTAAAGTACTGTTCTGCACTCTTTGATGCAACAAGTACATCAGTTGTGTTTTTGGTTCCGGTTGATCTAACTAGTGCAGCCTAAACCCTCAGAGGATTTATATTATTGAAGTCTAGTGTATGCAAGATTAAAAAGATGCGTCTTTAGTCTAGATTTAAACTGACAGAGTGTGTCTGCCTCCCGGACAGTGCAGGGAAGACTATTCCAAAGTTTAGGCGCTAGATGGGAGAAGGATCTACCACCTGCACTTGATTTTGAAATTCTAGGTATTACCAACTGACAGGACGCCTGAGAGCGTAATGCACGTGAAGGACTGTAATACAAAAGGAGTTCATTCAAGTACTGAGGAGCTAAACCATGTAGGGCTTTATAGGTAATAAGCAAGATTTTAAAGTTAACGCGATGCTTTATAGGTAACCAGTGCAAGGTTGACAGAACCAGGCTAATATGTTCATACTTTTTTATACGTGTAAGAACTCGAGCTGCCGCGTTTTGGACCAGTTGGAGTTTTTGTAATAAGCCTGCAGGGCAACCACCTAACAGTGCATTACAGTAATCTAGTCTTGATGTCATGAATGCATGAATTAACTTCTCTGCATCTGACATTGACAGCATATGACGTCATATGAACTTTATGTTGACCAGATTGTTAGTTAATCATTTACAATGTCAAGTCAATTTAGCCTTTATGGACAGCGATTTAAAAAAAAGTGAACTGGTAAAACTCCGGTGTTAAATGTGATGCGGTCGAAAATTTGGGTGCACCTAACTTTTGTGCTGGTGCACCCAAGAAAAAAAGTTAGGCGCACCAGTGCAACCAGTGCAAAAAGTTAGTCCTGAATAAAATAAAACAAATAATATAAAAATACAAATAAGGTATGAAATGAATAGGGAGAAATGACTGACTGGTTAGCATGTTTGCAAATGGCACCATGTTTTACACAGCAATACACAGCAAGCTGTATTTTCTGCAAAAAGTATTACAATATATCGCAATATATTGCGTGGTCCACCTATCACGATACATCGCATCGTGAAGACCTTGCCAATACACAGTCCTAGCAGTTATCATGACAGAAAGAATTGGTCATAACGATATTATCAGGATAACTAATAAAGTGTTTTTTATAATGCTATGAACTCGAATTCATTCTCGCATTTTCTTTTGTTTCGGTCAATGAATCACATGCAAAATGTGAGTATAGGGAGGCAGATATTGCAAGAGTTTTTGTAACTATTGTAACTCTTAAGGCAAAATTTTAAATATGTGTTGGGATATTTACAATATTATCATATTTGTATCATAACCACAATATCGATAATCATGGTTTTTAATATCACGGTCAATACTGGTATAATGTGACACCCCTAGATTAAATCATTTCAAAATGTTATGACTCACGGACTTTAGTCTCTAGTTATCCATCAACCCTCATTCCTTGCCTCTATGTCTGAATCTTTCCTCCTGTTCACCTGCCTAAACCTTCTGTTTGTCTCTTTCACTTTCTTTTTCACCTCCTCCTTTTGCTCATTCACTCTCTCCACTCTTGCATTCCTCCAACAAAATCAATATCCTTCTGTAAAGTGCAGCGAGCCCCAGGGAGGAGGCCGTTGTTTTTGTGTGTGGTGAAAGTGGGGCGTCCTCCAGGGTTCTCCAATGGACAGAGTCAAGGACAATGTCCGGCCTGGACCTGCCATCTCTCTCCCTCTCTCTCCTCTGTGGGAAGGATCGTTAAGCGGGTGAGGCGTTAAATTTCAGCTAGCAGGAGCGTAACGCTTGTTAGTCCCAGCTGAGTGATGAAGCATGCTCGCCCCGGTACCGAGCCTTTAAAGAAGAAGAGAACAGGGGCTGAGATCTTCCGACAATAAACAACACAGTGAGATTTAGGCAGACCAGTGTATGATGTTTTAAAAGCATTCCTGTCAACTTAAGAACGTGTTTCTTTACGAGGGGCTGTGCCACATCACTCCCTGTAAACTTCCTATCTGGAAATCCCAGCGTGACGTGCCGATTACTCTGTTCTTAGTAGTTCAAACTGTAAATCAGATAATTTTACCACTGCTGTCCCGTCACACCGTGAACGAGGCGAGAGTATCGTTTTGCGATTTTACAGCAGAAACGTAGCTGTGTGTGTAAAGACCGATGCAGTACTTTTAAATTGCTCTCGGAACAGTGTCAGTCATTGCGTCCTAATCTACGGCCCGGGCGGAACTATGCTCCTAGCCACGACCGGACCCGTATCGCACCCACTCGTTTCGCCGATTTCCGAATGGATTCTGGGAGGGCGACTTGTCTGAACAGCTTTAGTCAAATCCAAGAGACACTGCAGAAGGAATCTGCCTTTTCTTAACTCGTCAGGAAGCGATCTTGTTGCTTTATTTATTTCCCCTTCAATCATGTGTGAACAAAGAGAATATTCCACCAGGGGCTGAATAACTTAATCCTCTTTCCTCTCTCTGGCAGCAGCTCGGGCAGTGACAGACAGATTAACACAGATGATGTTTGCAAACCCACCCATTTGAAAATGTAATTGCTGGTGGCATATTGAGCAGTCTGCTTTAAGCACTTAAGTTCACATGAGCCCAGTGAAACAGAAGTGACACTAACACGATGATGTGTGTATGTGGGGTGCGTTGTGGAACGGCTCACTCGCCAGTGGGACGGAACACTGTCATGTGCCCACTGTAGTGTGCCAATAAGAATTAGAGCCAATAAGAAGGCTTAACAGGGTGGAGCGGGGCAGGTCATGCTCCTGGGCTCTTTACAGCTATTCAGCGGCAAGGGAAGCCATCATAGAGTGGCCTCATAAAATACACCTTCACATCTGCTGGGTGAGAGGGAAGAGAGCAGTAAGATGCATTTCTTGATGTCCAGGTGCCACCTAGTGACAGCTTCCTGGCCCCTGAGTAAACCAGGAATGGACGCAGATATGTGGCCTCGGCCCTGTTTCTCAAAAATTATTTTTATAAAGCATATCAATGCTGGTATGCAACATTTACTTTTCGTTTCTTGTACTGTATGCATGATTTGCATTCTATTTCTATTCCATTTTATTTTTTATTTCTTATTATTTCTACTGGATTCTATTTCGATTCAATTTCAGATAGGATATTCAACCGTTCAGAGCTACATTGTTTATTTTGTCCCTACCTAACATTAACATGCATCTCAAATGTATATCATGACCATTTGTTATTAGATTTGAGTGAAGGGTCTCTAATTTTGGGGCTATACAAACTATTGCTGCAGATTATGTGCTTGTATGCACTTAGAAATTGTTCTTGTTATAGCACTAAAAATAACAGATAAATAACTAATATTATACGTCTATAACGTGTCAACGTGCAGTATTAGGTAAATAGCCCTATGATAAACTGAAAATAAATATATTTTACAATTTCAGCAGTTAACTCATTTGATCACAGTGTATTGTGCATCCCTAATGACCATGACACCTCTTAAAAAGTACTTTTAATAATCAGATGTTTTGTTTGTACACTGTAAAAAGTCACTTGAATTTCAATTATATTAAACCGATTCTAAACATCTAGCTGCACTTAGTAAAATCGAATCAAATTTCAACTTCGAAAAGTCAGTTTAATTAATGCAGCTGACTTAAATTGGTTAAAATTCAAATTTAGCTTAAAGAGATAGTTCACAAAAAGATGAAAATTCTGTCGTGAATTACTTACTCTCTAGTTTTTCCAAATCTGTATACATTTCTTTGTTTGGTTGAACACAGAGAAAGATATTTGGAAGAATGCTTATAACCGAACAGTTCTTGGACCCCATTGACTAACACAGTAGGAAAAATAACAACGGTAGTCAAAAGTGCCCCAGAACGGTTTGCTTTCCTACATTCTTCAAAATATCTTCTTTTGTGTTCATCAGAACAAAAAAATATATGGTAGGGTCCAAGAACAGATTTGGAACAACTCGAGTAAATGATGACAGAATTTTTATTTTTAGGTGAACTATCCCTTAATGAAAAGGCTAAATTCCAGTGTATGTTTCTTTAACCTGTATTTTTCTGTACAGCTGCTTTAAAGGAGTAGTTCAGAAATGAAAATTCTGTCATCATTTACTCACCTTCTTGTCGTTTCAAACTTATAATGACTTTCTTTCTTCTGTAGATACAAAATAAGATATTTTGAAGAATGTTGTTAACAGCCCCCATTATTCACTTGCAATGGGTACAATAGAAGTGAATGGGGGGGGGGCTGTGCTGTTCTGTTACCAACATTTTTCAAAATATCTTCTTTTGTGTTCTGCAGAAGAAAGAAAGTCATACAGGTTTGAAATGACGAGAGGGCATGTAAATGATGACAGAATTTTCATTTTGAAGGTGAACTACTACTTTAATGCAAATTGTAAAAAGCCCTATATGTAAATAAACTTAAATTAACTTCAATAGATGACAATATGAATTAGTCCCTACACCTGTATATCTAGCACTGTCCCATTGTAATAGATCACTTGAGGCGACTGTTGATACCAGCTGTAAACAGGGCATTAGACACACTTGTCATCTTTTCCTAAACACAAGGCACACTGTCCTGCAAGTATCTTAGTAAAGCAGCTGCCTCTATTTGTGAGTCAGCAGAGGGATGTGGAAATGATGATGAGTGCAATAGCATTCCCTTTAGCCTCTCACCAAAACCCATCCTGTGTATCATGATGAAGATGGAGGTAGGGCTAAGAGCCTCTTGTAAGCACACACACATGCTGAGGGAATAAATCACAGCTGTGAGAGTCGGGATGAACCGCGTGTCAGCATGGGTCAGCTACACATTACACTCTCTTCAAAAACTATTCATCTTCAGTCTGTTTTCAGTGGCTAGAAATAATTACTCCTGCTGACCCGCATAATACCACATGACCAGTGGTCAAATGTACTCAGGCGGAGAAGTCGACCGGGAGGAAAGAAGTGGGGGTGGAATTATGGCCTCTTGGAGTACGGTGCCATCCAACTACAAACACACAAAATCTACAGATTGTAATAACATGATGACACTTCTATAATATGACAACCCAGTCTCAACTAGGGCTGTGCAAAAATATCGATACATGCAACTATCGCAATATTATTATTTTCATGTCATATACATACGGTCAAAAGTAAGTGGAAGCGAGCATGTCGAAGAATATAAGAACGATTCGAGCTCTCAGAGCTGATGTGTGGGTGTGCTTTGGTTTTCAAAATAAGTAATGGAGTAATGAGTTATATAAAATAATGCTGTTTGTAGGCTTCGTAAGTCATGACACAAGTCACTTGGCTACTGCAGTGCATTAGACAAAAAGTTTATTAAGAAAAGTAACAATGACATTTATTGTGTTTTCACGGATGTGACACCAGTCCATTTACAGGTTTTATGGGTTTAGTCATAGTCTTGACTAAAATGCTATTTAGTTTTAGTCATATTTTAGTCATCCCCATCATTTTAGTTTTAGTCGACAAAATCAACATTATATTTAGTCTACTAAAATCTATCTGGTTTAACTAATTTAATTGGTGTAATTAAATGTTCCATACAAAGATTCAACTGTTTTGACATCATTTACTTTACCTTAGAATTAAATTAAACCAGGTCATTACCTTTATTTTTCAGAAAAGTTGAGTAACTACTGGATATGCATTGTTACAACACAGAGAATATTAGACCATGAACGACATGTATCAGTTCATTCAGTCTCATTTTGACTCAGTTGACTCGTTCGTTCAGTGAAGGGCGTGTTCATTCAGTACATTCAACCAATGAAATGCTCTGAAAGAGCTCACACTCAAACGCTATTGGCTCGTGTCTCTTTGAAGCTGCACTGTCTTTGCTTGAGATAGTAATGGATGAGAAAAATCTTTCAAATAGACATATTACATAAACTGTATAACATTTCTTCAATCATGCAAATCACATACTTGGTTCGATTTTTAGCATGTCATTCGATCTTTTAATACAGTACGACTCACTTCATCGCTTCTCTGATCGGAACAGCCCTGATTTCTTTTGGCATACTTTATTTTGCATATCACGTTATGCAGCAGCTCACGATAGCGGATAAACTAACATTGGCATTTAAAAACATTTGTGCTGCCTTTGTAATGAGTTTCGGGGTGACTCGCCAGCAGTCACGCTTCAAGTTTGCTGTGTTTTACCGGCGATTGTGAGGGAAAATAAGACGCTTTGTAAATCACGTGGAGACAGATTGTGTCTTGTGCTTCCCCTTCTCCCAGAGACTTCTCTCTCTACCGTATATGTGAAATAAGCACACGTGACGTGCTGGCGCAGAGTAGGTAGCGTCTTGAGCGCTCAACGAATACAATTAAACATCATATCGTAAAATATCCCCATCTCTCTACGATGCACATTGTGACATTTTTGCACCGCGAAATATCGTAGTACGAAGTATCGTTACACCCCTAATTACAATATATCGCAAATGTGTATTGTATCGAAATACATAGCAATATATTGTATCGTGACCCATCTATCGTGATACGTATCGTATCGGGAGGCACTTGCCAATACACAGCCCTAGTCTCAACCCAGTTCGTGGCGTAGGCATGAAATTTGGAAACTATAAATTTGTGTCAAGTAAATGGTTACTCATATTTATTAAAGTATTACAAATGTAAGAATTACACATTAAAGCACAGATTTTAAAGTTAGACTTTGAATTTTGATGTCAATTCCACTATTGCACACACATATATTACACAAAATATTTAGTTTAATTACATCAGAAGTAACTAATTAAATTACAGTAACTAATTACTTAGTAACTAGTTAAACCCAAAACTGCTGGTAATTTTCTGCCAGTACTTTATCCGTTTTTTAATGGGATTTTTTTTTACAGTGATAGACATGTCTACTTGACAACAAGTGCACAACAGCTTCTTAAACTGTGACAACATCTCAAAAACAGCTATTGGAGAAAAGTCAGGACAGTGTCACAAAAAGCGTGACATAATAAGTAATTTGCGCTCACTCCCTCTCTGAGCTGACAGACCGGGTGCACATTTAATTAGCACAGGGGAGAAGTTCCTTCCAACGCACACGCACACTGCAGTCTAACCCGGTGTCAGAGCGCCGTTTGATCAACACCTGAAATATTGTCACAAACATCCCGACAAAGAGAAGAGAGAGCTCTGAGAGGAGGACAGAGAGGAATAACACAAAGCTAATGATAATGGAAGAGAAACAATGTGAGTTTGCTCATTAGCTCATAAATGGTACCATTTCAAGACACTGACTATATGTGCATAGAGACCCTTAAGCAGAATGACACTCAGATGTTCAGGTGTCTAAAACTTCTTCCAACTCTAAATAATTGGAACTCAATTTAGGAAGCGTTATTGACATCAGTGATAAAAATGCACATTAGCAAAACAAATCTAAATTACTTCAATGTTCCTCTCAATGACACGTGCAAAAATGCCTTTATCTTCCTGAAAGGCTTCACGCTGACTTCATATTCATTATTTAATTAAAATTAAACTGGATTTTGTGAGGTTTTCAGACTGTTAGCATTGAAGCCACCTATTTAGTGTTATCCTAACAGCTCACAAAATAAACTTACACACAAATAATGAACATGCAGATAAGTACTAGAGGCTAAAATACCGATGAACCATCTTGTTAACAGGACCATACGGACATTTTGTACAATAAATTGATCTTTAAAGTGAGAATGTGCTTTCCCTCAAATCATAAATACCATTGCTGGGCTACGGCGTAAACCTAAAAACTAAATACTAAGGGATAGACTATTTTTCCAACTTACTGTTTAAACAGCAAACGCGTCAACACAATGAAAGAAAATGTTGATCATTTAAAAAAGGCACGAAAAATTGAAATGAACATTTTGTTTATATTGTCGCTTCTCTCACAATTTTTATATGTAGTTAATTTATTGGCATAACAAATATTGTACATATAAACAACGAGATAATTCAAAATAAAAATCAGAAGTTCTAAATAAAATCTAGATTTGATAGATTTAAATTTATTTTTATTCAGAATTACTGGTATTTTACTTGTTTGTTAAAATAAGAAGAGTAAATTCAGAAAGTATGGAAAAAAACAAAAACATTCAAAAGTAAAAAGTAATTGTTTAAAAACATAAATTAAGAAAGATGACCGAAAAATAAAGTGCAGTGGTGATAACAAATGTATGAAGTTTTGTCAAGACACCAGGTGAATCACTCACTCACTAGGGCTGTGCAAAAATATCGATACATGTAACTATCGCAATATTTTTTTTTCAATAGTGTATCGATAGTGATACCTCTACTATCAATATATTTTTTTTAAATCATGTCATATACATACGGCCAAAAGTAATTGGAAGCGAGCATGGCAAAAAATATAAGAACGCTTGCAGCTCTCAGAGCTGATGTGTGGGTGTGCTTTGGTTTTCAAAATAAGTCATGGAGTAATGAGTTATATAAAATAATGCTGTTTGTAGGCTTTGCGAGTCATGACACAAGTCACTTGGCTACTGCAGTGCATTAGACAAAAAGTTTATTAAGAAAAGTAACAATGACATTTATTGTGTTTTCACGGATGTGACACCAGCGCATTTACAGCACGGATGAACCAGAGGTTTTATACTGCCCATGTTCATTGTTTTAACTGTAATGCACCACAACAGCCAAGTGACTTGTGTGAGCCACCTTATTCCCCTGTGCTACCCACTTGAGGGGCGCAATCCACAGTTTGAGAACCCAAACCTCTGATCTAAAGGTCCATGCATCGCACATCATGGCCACTCTGCAGAGGTAAGGGATGTTTTTACACTTATCCGTACAGAAAACCCCCGCTGGTGCACAGCATGTTGTATTTCTAGCTCTACTTTTTACATTTTCTATTTAAAGTATTGCAATATATCGCAAATGTGTATCGTATCGAAATACATAACAGTATATTGTACCGTGACCCATCTATCGTGATATGTATCATATCGGGAGGCACTTGCCAATACATAGCCCTATCACTGACCCTCACACTCTCTCTCCTGCCAGAGACCCACAACACAAACACAGAATCTGTCTCAGTCCTGCTCTGTTTACCTCTCATTTACTGTTTTCCTGAATACATTAGTCAACCGAATGTCTGAAACAGATGCAGGAGTGACAGCAATGACACATTCTCCCAGTCCCCACGAAAACCCTGATTATCATGAAAGATGATACATAAATTAATTAAAGTAAAAGAACATACAAAAGTAGAGAATTAAAGTTGCTACATCTGTCAGGGACTCAGCTCTGCTCGCTAATACTTGTGTTGGAACATTTATACCCTTGAAGTAAATGATCTGCTGTGTAATTGGCAGCGGAGGAGAGAAGAGGATGATGCTGGATCCTGGAGGAGCTGATAAAGACGCTCTCTTTCCTCTGAACCAGGAGAAGTAAAAAAAAAACATTTTAAAACCTCATTGTTTAATCCCCATTGTCATCATAGAGTGGAGAACGCCATTACAAACAGAGATAGCTTGACAGAGGCAGTGTGTGCGTGCGCGTGCGTGTGCGTGCGTGTTTGGAACGAGGTTCCTGGATTAGCCCAATCCATATGTGCCATCAGTCAAGGGCGAGAACGTCTGTCAGACTGTCAACACACTAAAATACACACAACGAAGAGAGGAAAAAGTCAAACTACTTGTGTGACACTTTCATCGAGTTTATTACAATGCATTCTGGGATTGTCCTCCCTATTGAGGATACAACACAGGCTGTTTACATGCACCTATTTGTCAATCCGAATGAATTCAATCTGATTGCAGATAATGCCAGTGCTGTTTACATGTCCCCTAAATGTTGCAATACAATTCAAAAACTTGTTTACATGTACATTAAATATATTATGAACAAAACTTCTGCGCAAGCACATAGCTAGGGTTGCCAGATTCGCGTAACAATTCAAAACAATCCAAAAACTAGCTCAAATGACCTCGCGTAGCCCAAATATCAACATCTGATGAACAACATCATTCCTCTTTTAACCCGCAGGAAAGAAACAACCGGGATGCACCGATATGTAAATTTTGGCCGATAATTATTAAACATTGGAAGCCGATAACCGATATGTTGGCCGATATACAGTATCTAAATATTAATATAAAATTCCCTAAGACTGAAACAAAAGGCAAAAAGTTGGACAACTGCTTCTATTTGAAAACATTCACTGCGGAAAACAAGGTAACCATTAGTTTTCTTTTTTCCCCTGAAAATCATGTACCAAGCCTAGTTTACACTAACGATACTTTAACCTTCAAACTTTTCTGGTATATTTAATAAACAAATTATAGATGTTCTTCCAGAAAAATTTTTCAATAGCCACATGTCTAACAGGTCTCAAGACAGAAAGCATTCAAACAGCAGTCTGATTCAAACAACGTGCTTTTGTTCCTATAATTTACACATTCATAAATACTGTATCTACATACTGTACCTACATCAACAATGTTTTGATAATAGCAGTAAGTGAATGATCATGACAGAAAGATAGTACTGTATTGAATTTTAACTGCAAGCAGCATGCAGATGAAGTAGTTTAAGCAGAGGAAATTATTTAAGATTTATCGGCTTTAATATATCGGCATAAATGTTATTATCGATACCGATATGGCCGATAATTTATCGTGCATCCCTAGCAAGAACCGTTAAAAAACTTGCCGATCGTACATGCACTGTAAATGTAGCGGGACCTAGCAACCCTGCACACGCGTCTAACGTCTCACTTCAAACTTCGTCTTTGGATGGATGTACGATCTCAATATAGTCCGTATTTTCATATTTGGAATGAAAACGAAGTTGTCGAATAATACTACCTTCTCTCTTTGCTTTATGTAATGTTATAAAAGTACACACACAAACCCGGCAGCAGAACATACAGCTCGTGTCGCCATTCCCTTAAGTATGCGCGTGCCTCTGAATAGAAAAACAGGCTCTTGTGCTGAGTTTCACCTTACGAAAATTTACCATGGTTTTACTACAGTTAAAATTGAAAAAACATGGTTACTGTAGTAAAACAATGGTTATCACAAAATAACCATGGTTTTGAAAACCATGTTTTTGTAAAAACCATAGTAAACGATGGTTACTGTAGTAAAACCATGGTTTTGCCCCAAGTAATCAATGCACCAAAAAACCATGGTTACTACACTTATGCCACAAAAAAAAAACATGGTTAATTTTCGTAAGGGTCGTGTTTTTTTATATTTGACGTAAATATAAGATGTATAAAACATACGCAGCACTGCGCATGTGCACAAGGTATTTTTAAATCCGATTGAGAAAATACTCTGATTCAAGCGTTCGCATAATTTTTTCCTCCTGATCGGATTGCTTTCGGTCTACACCACCCCTTTCAATCCGATCGCAATTTCAATCGTATCGATTCGGATTGATTAAAGTGGTTTACATGAAGGCTTTTCTGTCCGATTGAGCCATTAATCCGATTAAATGGATTATTTGGTTGCATGTAAACGTGGCTACAACTGGTAATTGAAACAATCAGGTCAGACAGGTCAGAAACATGTCTATGATGTGATAAATTACAGGCAGGTTACTAGGATATGGAAGAGATTTGATCATGTCAAAGTCAAATTTTATGTCATTATTCACAATAATTTGCTGATGACATCTGTTTTGGGAAAAATATTAAAAAACAAAGTCACTGTATGGTTAGATGAAAGATTTTCATGGCACGCTGGGACATCTTCCATTCAGCCAGTGTTGTTAGAAGAACGCAGATGTCTGCTCCATATCACCATAACAACTGAACTTGAACCACTAACCCTGCCTGATCTCATCTAAATAAACAACAGGAGATATGAGAGGTCTGGCCTTCTAACAAAAACAAAGAGAGAATGAGAGAGGGGGACAGAAAAGTATATGATAGACAGAAAAACAGAGAAGCCTTCTTTATGCAGGCCTGATCATGTGGTTGACAGTATTTTGGGGTGAACTTACAGCTGGATGACCAGGGGCACAGAGAGTGAGAGAGCGAGAAAGACAGCTAGAAAAAGAGAGAACGCATTTTGACAGAAAAATTACGCCAAGCATACCAATGACCATCCAAAGGATCACCACTCACAACTATGACGGTGTGTGTGTGTGTGTGCGTGTGCGTGTGTGTGTGTGTGTGTGTGCGTGTGTGTGTGTGTGTGTGTAGGTAAAAGCAGAATAGACAGTAATGAGAGGCCAGTGTCATGCATCAGTGACCACTTGAGTGCTCACTCTTGCTCTCTCTTTCACTCCGTCTGCAACTCACCTTGAAGCCAGAGCATCACACACTGGACACCTGACAAGGTGTCACTTAACCTGTTGGCATGGCGATGCCAAACTAAAGTTGTGATGATGTGAAGGAAAACAATGGAACACAGAAAATAGTTACATGTTACACAAACACAAAAACTTCTGATATTGATAAAAAAATGATAAACTAAAGAATCACCTTAAATGGCTATCAATATCATACACGTGCCAATTGCTTACAACCAGTGGCCTATTCTCAACCTTAAAGGGATAGTTCACCCAAAAAAATGAAAATTCTGTCATCATTTACTCACCCTCTTGTCATTTCAATCCTTTATGATGTTCTTTCTTCCACAGAATACAAAAGATGACATTTTGAAGAAAGTTGGTAACCAAACAGCACTGCCCCCATTTGCTTCTATTGTATAGACACAAAACCAATGCAAGTGAATGGGGGCCAGTTAACAACATTCTTCAAAATATCTTCTTTTGTGTTCAGCAGAAGAAAGAAAGTCAATGACAAGACGGTGAATAAATGTTGACAGAACTTTTATTTTTGAGTGAACTAACAAAAATTTAACCATAACCCTGTGTGGATTGTCTTGGGAACCTGTCACAATGTTATCGTTAAATAAGGCTCTAAAGAGAGTTTAGTCTTAAAGACACAGAAAAAAACACTACAAATGTATTGCTAAGGGTCAGAAAAGAAAAAAATTGTGACTGTTTTCAGTACAAAAACTCTAAGTAGACTAAGCCAAAAACATAAGGCCCAAATATAAATAGCATTTATACACCCTGATATTGTATTGTGTCTCCCACCCTTATCCTTTTCCTGGTGGATTCACATCCTCAGCTTTTTAGTAGACTACTCAAAGTCCTAAAACGAGTGTCCCAGAAAAGGGAGACAACCAAAAAGTTTAAAGTTCGGAGGTCCAGAAACACGGCTTTTTAAAAACTGATTTAAAACCTGACTGACGCTGCAATCTGAAAGTTCTGCCTCTACACTGCCACCTCTGTTTGAAACAGAATTACAGGTTACTTTACCTTTTTATTTTTATCTGGGATAAAGTCCAAATACGCCACAATGACATTTTTTGTGAAATCGTACCCAACAACAGCTCAAATGATCAATTATCTATTATAAGCTTAGCAGTGTGAATAGGGGTAAAGTACATTACATAAAGAGACATTTTTGAACACTAACTTTGCTCAAGAATTGTTATATGCTTTACTTATTTTAAATTAAAAATATGGATTGCAGCTTTAAGGTTGTTTTAATAGTAAGCTACTTACTAGGTTCAATATCTACAAAAAAAAAAAAAAATTTATCAGTATATGTATTTTTTATTTTCATAACATTTTACAAGCACCCAGTACACAGTGTCCTAGATGTGTCCTGATCTACTAGAAAAAAAAGTCTAAATTCAACTGTTTTCTGGAAGCAAGCTCAATAAAACACTTGAAACAGCTCCGTTTCCGAATGCTAAAAGAAGTGTCACACACGTAAATTTGTTTACACACTGTAGTTGTATTACACACTACCTGTGTTAATCTCATACCCACTGCCTGTGTGTACCTACCCAGCAGTAGGCTGGCAGGCCAGGACCTACATTTTCCTTTCTGGCACACACAGACGTAAACACAGCCTTCCAACTGGCACAGCTATGGGGCATTGCCTCGTCCCCCATCCCCACACAAGCCAGGTGCTCAGGCCCACTTTTGCTCCCCTCATTTATAGAACATAACTTATGATGTACAAATTAAGAGTTAGTGTTTACAGGCTGTAGTGAAAGTGGCCTCCTGTAGATCGAGTGAAAGGGGGACTTTGGACTGGCAATAGGAAGCAGATGTTGGGCAAAGGGCTGCCATTAGCTAGTTATCCTTTACAAGAAAAGGTGAGCTATTACACAAGAAAATAAATTCACAAATAAACAGCAAAGAAGGAACCTGCTGTTCAATGCCACAGTCAGAGGAAAGGAGAAAATGCTAAAGACACACAATATTATGCACTATAAAAATATATTTAATCTATATTTTTCAATAAAACATACAATTTTTATTTAATTATGTATTTTAAATGATTACTACTAATATATGAAAATGGACTTTTAAAGCAGTTTGACTATAAGACTAAATTCAATTTGAACTAAATTGACTAAAAGGCCCTTAAAATTGAAGCGTGTATGACTAGGTTACAAGGTCAATCTTATGTTTATTCAAAGCTTTTCTGAGCAGGTCCTATTGTTATTGATCACATTGATTATTTAATACATATCACCAATGATCAGCCAATAGCCGAGCGTCCCCCCTCCCCGCTTTCACAGGTGTCACATACACATTGACAAACTGACTAGAAATCTGCTGAGTTTACATCAGTTATTCATGTTTCATGAGACATTCGAATCATTATAAGTGGACCTCAACACACATCACAATAAAAACCATTAAAACTGAGGGAAACATATGCACTTCGAGTCCACATAGGGTCGAAATAGGCAACAGGGCTTTTATAATGCGCATAATATAAGCCATAAATGTCTAATAAACAGAATGAACAAAACCCTACAACACAGCGTTTTAATGAACAATATTCTATGCAAATACAATGGCAGGGAAACTGCAGATAATAACCATAAAAGTTATTTTGAGGACATGTGAGGGTGTGTTGGCCTCTGGATAATATAAAAGGTGAAAAGCTTCACAACAAACAAATCAACCTTAATCCACACATTGGATCAATGCAGCCGCAATAGGCCTCAGGGTTGCCTTATATTACTCTTCAAACTTCATATTCACTCATTGATTTGCTTTTCAGAATAGTATATCACTGAACTCCAATGGGAGGACAGATAGAGACTGGGGACAGGGTCAAGCGCGGCTCGCACACACGTTAGCGTAATATTGATGTCCCGGCAGAAAGAAATGACTAAATATCCAGATCAATATCTAGTTTCCCTGCAACAGCCGAGCGATGAGGTGGGGAAATATAAATATACATCTTTATGACCACAGAAGCCATCATAATGAGAGAGCTGAATGAATGTTTCCCTTAAGGTGAAGTGTTTGATTAGCGGAGGGCAGAGGTTAGGGGCGATATGCTGATACAGGAAAATGCGACAGACGGCTCGGGCTGGGAAAATGACAGCAGAGCGGGGTTGTGTTAAAGTAAGACCCGCTTGTACATGTTAATCGAGCTTTAAGTCATTTGTGATGAAGGTGATCATCAGGTGAGGTAAGGGCTAACATAAGAAAATGGGGAATTAACTTACGCCAACTATGAAAGACTATTTGATCATGTAAGAATGTAATGGAAGCATCATTTAAATCCTACTAAAGGCTAAAATACACTACAAGACTTGCTCAGATTTTGCCCAGATTTTCAGTCTGGACTTGTTGCAGAAAGTCTGTGACAGTCTGCAGATTTGATCAGTTAGTGTGTTTCTATCTGAAACTTTCAAAAAGTCTGCAAGTGTATGATGTCTAGTTTAAAAAAAATCTGTTCAGATTTTAAAAGTCTTGTAGTGTATTCCAGCCATAAGACATTCTACATTTGTCTGGGCTTCTGAGAATTTCGGCTTGTGAACACATTGTGTGCTAGGTTCGCTTATATATATATATATTTATATATATATATTTAATTACAAACTGTTTTGGCAGTTCGCTAGCAAATTAATGATGACATACTTGTTTTGTGGTAACCATGGTTTTACTACAGTAACCATGTTTTTTTTTCAACTGTAGTAAAACCATTTTCTAAACCATGGTTAATTTTTGTAAGGGATGATTCAATTTAGGGCTGTTCACACTATTGACAATAACTATAAAGTAGGCTATAAAATAAAGTTTAAAGAATTATTCTAAATTTAAGAAAATAGTGTGATTAAGATACAGAGGAACAAAATCGTTGGGATTACTTGACTGAGCATTTTTTCCAGCTGATGAATGATAAAACCTGGATCCTGAATGTTGTATGGCCCTTGCTGATTTCATATTTCGCAATGTCCAGGATGCCTTGAAACTGATACGGAGACATGACTGTATAAAAATGTTGTCCTAAAAAGACAACAACTCTCTCACCAGAGTAATGGCTTCAACTCCTCTAGTCTTTGAAGAATTTCATGTGACCAAAAGAGTGCGTTTTCCGTTTTGTTACTTTCCGAAGTGTAAAACCTAAGCAGGTCATCTTCATCCATCTTCATGATTGTAACACTGAATTAACTAATTAATTAAATGTATCAATTAGAATTAGCATAACATTATTGTTATTGTCTGTTGGTTGGTTGATGGCTGGACGCTATATATAGTTATGTTTATAGTTACCATTTTTTTTTATCATCATAGTGTGAAATCCAGTTTCTCTGCAGGTGACGGCACAATCAGCATCCATCTTCCCAGCAAACACAGTAAGTTCTGACAACGTCGCCAGTTCGTCTTGATTTGGTTGCCGTGACATTACTTTGTGACCACGTTCTGAGGACGTCTTGGCAACGTTCCATTTCTTAGAATTTTTGCTTCTGTTCCAGAAACGTCCTAGCCACATCCTCAAATAACGTTGTGAATTAATCCCATGGAGAACATTGTAGCGACGTGATGTACTCGTCTTCAGATAACCTGGACACTGGTCATTTGATTAATGAATCTGGTCATTTCTATTTATTATGTTATTGTATGGAAAATTTATCATCAGAGTGAAATCAATTCTGTTATAATGTCAAGACGAATGCTATAAATCCGACTTCTGACAGCTATTAAACAGGAGTTTAATTCGATACCACAATAAAAACTGCATTTCTATTTATTTAGTGCGCACGCGTCTGATAGGTGCGTGCACATCTCCAGCATGCACACACCTTCTCCGTTCTGCAAAGAGCCGTCCACTCGCATCATTTAAACGTTAACGGTTATTTCTTTTTTCAGAGCGATGAGTTTCGTAAAAATTCTGCATGTTTCAGAGAGGCGGGGCAAAGAGGAGATACAAACATGCCCGGTATGTGGAAAATACAGCATTTTTGAACCTTAAATCGTGTACACACATTGCATTACATCCAAAACAATACAACAAAATGATAATATTCATTTTAGCCGTGTCGTTTGACCCCTTTAAAAGTGGACTTAATGAACTAAAATAGGGCCTCTGACAATGTGAATGGGTTCTCTTACACATAAAGTGGTTCACTTTCTTAATCCATTTATGGAGTTTGACACAGATTCCTAAAAACTAAACTTATTTATGAAAAAGTAGATGTACTTATGTTTTAGAAAAGCTTGGAGCTGACGGATCGGAATAAGATGTTGTTTAATCAAATATAATTTCATGCCTAGTGTTTTACTTGCCAGTAAATTGACGTTCCCACCAAAAGGTATGGATCTGCCTGGACTTATTTACAGCTCTGAACCATTAGAGAAGACAGCAGCACACTTATCGTTCTACTAAAACATGGACTAACAGAACAATTATAACGCTGAAGACCAGATAATGTCTTAACTCTTAATTAAAGAAACACCTCTGTCTACATTCAATCACTCTCTGTGCATCATAAAACATTCTGGAAGCTTGACTGAAGGGACAATGACCGACGCAGTTCTATAATGCAGACCTCCACACCACCATCCAATCCTCTGTTCTTAAATTGCAGGCTCTGTTGTGGGGCCTGTGGCTGTGGGTGGCAGCGGTGGAAAGACTGACACGGCATTGCGGCAGTAAGTAATGCGCGTGTGGATTAGCGGTATGATGGCCTGATCAATACCGGCGGCTCCAGCCATTAGGAATGCAGCAGGAAACGACCCCCTATGGCAATAAAGCACGATGTCCGCCTGCTACTTCATTTGCTGCCTCCATTAGTGTAATGGCATCATTATCAACTGTGGCAGTATTTTTTCTAACACTCCCACCCTCTTTCACTCTCCTCTTTTCAGATGTCCAGAACCAGAAGTCATGAACATTACCTTTTTTTGTTTTATTTTCGCTTCAACTTTCACATCACTCAGTCTCCGGATATAAATCTACCCCCAGTGCGGCTTGAACACGGGTCTAATTATGTATTCCTGAGAGTGTTTTATGTGGCGGTCCGACACTGTTTCTCTATTATAGACTCATTAATAGGACGAAGGCGTGTGGTGACGAACTGAGAGAGGGAAAAACGACGACGGGGGGGGGGGGGGTGCGGGGGTTGGGGGGATTGAGAAAAGCTGCTGATTACGCCGAAAGCAACACCACCTCCCGCTAAAACATCAGCTCCGACATGACAGCGCCTCGGCATTAGGACCTATAAATCGTTACCTTAACACTAATTTACAGAGGAACATTTTGTGGGAGAAATTGATTCATCAAGACTGGCTGTGTGGCCTCATAATCAAGCCTGAACTGAAGCTAGCTGTTAATTTAACAGAAATGCCAAGGGGAACACAAACCATTTTAATGAGTGTTCAGGAGTGAAATGGCCTAAACAGCTTGCTCCAGCAAACACACGCGCTGAGAAAGCCAATGAGCCGAGAGCTCTCTGAATGATGGGTCGGGAGGAGTGAAAGCCTCTGAACATCTGGTAACCCTCTGTAACACCTCACGTACACTGCGGCTCTGGAATAACGTGCTTTATCTTTTATCCTAGATTATTTATCTGCCCAGTTTTCATGTTGAAGACATTTTTAGTTTTCAAACAAAGGCACTGCACAATGAAATCCTAAAACGACTGAAATGCATTCATCAGTAAATGTGTCAAAGGCTGGTGGTAAGTGTAATATTTATCAAACAAAACGTGCTCAGCAGATGGACGAACAATGAGAATGTACTTTAATAATTTATAACTGTGATAAAAGAAAAACAGCATGTAGGGTCACATTCCATAACCCACATTCCAATAAGATGGTCGAATGGGCATCAGAAATGTACTAGTGATACTTTAGGGGGGTCCTTGTGGTCATCTTGGCAACGTTAAAACCAGAAAACTGGTTTGGTCCAATTTCCCTTGATTGAATTATATTGAAAACATTATTTTTGAGGTGAAGGCCATGTAAGGCCACTTCTAAAGGAATGAAGTCAGCCTTTAATAGGCTATTAGTCAACAGTCTCTCTCTCTTTTAGAGCAGGCAACAGCACGATAATGTAAGTGGTCTTTTTATCATGCACATGTGCCACATATGGTTAGGAAATGCTTGGCAAAGCTAAGCAGAGCATAAAAACAGTCCTTTTTGAGATGGATAGTTCACAGACTCGCTGGTGACATCTGTTCACATCCCAGTTATTGAGAATAAATGCTCAAAAGTTTATGGCAGAGAAACAACTCCTATATTATATTATTTATTATTATGACTTAATAATAATAATACAAGAATATACACCAACCCCTCACCTACAGTAATATGGCTCTATCCAGCGACTTTGGGTAGTCTTTATTCACCTCACCTGTCTGTTTGCTTTACAGATTGAGAACCATCTGGATCTCAGTGAGTCTCATCTGTACTCTGAAGCAGCTGCAATAAACCTAAGGAACCACATAGTACTACACAGATTCCCTTCTGTCAAACATGATCCAAAAACATGCCATCAGAGAGAAACAGAAGATCAAAAATGATCATGATAATAAAAAAATGAAACGAAAAATGAAATATGAGATATAGTACAAGAAGAGGAGTAAAGACAGTCCACTGACAGAAGCAACTTGACTGTGAGAACAGCTCTTCTCACAAACTAATGTCATCTGAAATGCAAAAGAAATGCCAAACTATTGATATTTTTTACAAACAAACAACACAATCTTCACCACAACATTAAACAGTGGCATGTGAAAACACATTTTAATAATGTACAAATGTTACTTACTGTGATACAAGTAGAAACCCTATATATAATTCACACCAGGGTCCTGCACAAAATGACATCCTTGCCTGTTATTTCTGTGACACTATATCGGTTTAAATGAAACAAGCACGTCCTATTTATTTGTACAACAGTTCGTGGATTAATCTAAACTATCTACTAACACACGCTTCTCGGATTAAATAAATGGAGGGACAGATACACCTGAACACACTTCTTCTCTTCATTCATTACCACCACGATTCAACTGACTGCCACAAGGCACATTACAGCCAACTCTGTATGTGACAGTCACGAGAAAGCACTCCCCTGGCGCTGTGCTTCAACTCACACCCGTGTGCTGGATCACGGTGTACATTGAGAAAGAAACCAAACGATAAAAGAATGAAAACATCAGGCGAGAGATCAGTAGCATCCGACGCGCACACTTCAAATGAACACACAGCACCGATCAGCGCATGCAATACCGCTCCGGACACACTGAACTGTGTCTTATCAACTTTACAACCACATGAAGTGCTTGGCAAACTGAGAGAAAACTACAAGCGATACCTTTCTCCTCTTTTCCCTCTCACTGTCATCCGATCTTTTCATGTTCCTGGAGTACTGTTTACGCTGCCTCGATTTCGTGACGCGCAGGGTTGGGAGATGTAGTCTTTATATTATGTCTGTAGCGTGATAAATGTCGGGTTTTTTTTTTTTAATCTAGCGTCAGTAATGTTTCATTAATTGCTTTTTAGCTTGTACATTATTAAGCCTGGGTTGTTGGTTTATATGCACGATTTATTTGAAGTCGTGACCAGAAATCCATTCAGGACTACATTTCCCAGAATCCTCGCGCCAGGAAAACCGTACTTGTAATTTGACTCAAACCGGAAATGGGGTTAGACTTAACGTTTTGAAATGCAGTCTTTCCTCGGAGGTTTGTAATAGATTCTTTATTTATAAAATGTTAACTAATGGTAAATTAATTTTTATATATATATAAATGTGCAATATGTATATAAGTAATATGCAAACGCGTGTGTAAATGTGAGTGTAAATTAATAATAAATAATTGCACTGCAATTGGGACTAATATTACCTTGCTGAGATGAAACACAACAGCTTTGCCACTGTTAGTGCCCCCTCTGTGGTTTATACTCCTGCTTTCAATGAATGGAAATCAAAAGCAGAGCTTTGCAACTCCCGCAAAAATTGTAATCGTGCTTTGAGCTCATTCCAAAAACTCAGTCTTGTCTGGTCTCTTACAACCTTTTCTCCAGGTTTTCCCAGGTGCTGTACAGCTGAAGATAAAGGGCCCCAAAGCAGGATATTATATTTTCCAAAAACACCTCTTTGAGCTGTAATAGATATGTAGCAGCATTTGTGTATGACATGGACATAACCCCCTCTGAGCATCTGAGGTCAGCAGATATCTCATAATGCATTCGAAGCAGTGTTGAAATGCGCTCTGCTGGTTGCCTGTTTCAACTGAGGACGAAAGGACCGGGTCTGTGAAAGATATACAGGCACGAGCCTCGCAGAGGAGAAGGGGGGTATTAAAAGGTTTAAAACCACCTGCTATGTATTAGCATTACAGACTTTGATCAGTGTCTTCATTAGACTTCTTTGTAATCGCTCTTCTTTTATGATAGAGCCGACCCAGGCGAGCCTGGTACACAGATTGAACACATGTGTTCCTTTCACCTGTCTTGTAAAAAGCTCAAAGCGCTCATACTTCCAAAGATTTCAGTGTCTCTGTCATCTTGTTGCAATAAACAAGAGGGCTCTTTTGATTCCTATTTATAACCTACATTTCCGCCCTTCTCTTTTAGCTTTGGAGGGAAATATGTGTTTGAAAAATACCTTGAGCAAAGTGGCTCCATATGTACATAAGAGCATAAGCACATGTGTCTATGTGGATTTTTTTGTAAGTAAGTAGAAAGGAAATTATTATTCTGTCATACTAGTAAATTAAGTTCATGTCTGACTCGAATCCAATCAATTAACGTTGCTTGTGTTTGTGCATGTGTGTTAAACCATTTACAACTGTCAATCAAGGCTTGAGATTTCAGTGACCCATCAGCCTCGGATCGGTTCTCATCTTACCAATGGCTATTCGCCTGAGCTGCGTCCAGTCATCCATCTCATCTCGTGTTCGAGAATACTTTTAATACGTGATCAGCAACTCAAATGCAGGTTGATGGGCAGCGTGCTTTCAGATGTGGTACAAGCTTGGATTGAAGAAAAAAGAGGCAAAGAGGAAAACTTTGAACTCCTGCAGATCATCAAATCCTCCTTGTCTATTGTCTGGCCAATTCTCTGTTCTCACTTTTCACCATGGGGGATGTTATGCGTTATTGTGCAGCATCGGCGGCGAATGACCCTCTGACAGGCCTGCTTTTTACCCCCGCAAATATAATAAGCATGTTAAAAAGAGACTGTACTGGGCTGAAATCAAAGGTGAATAAGAGCTTTGTGCCAAAAAACAATAAGATACATTAAAAACAAATTCAGTAACCATTGTGCTGAGCCCAAATATTAGAACCAGAAGCGGCTACAGACTGCCTGATGCATGGCTTAAAAAAGAGCTTGTAAGTAAAAGCAGTCTTTCCTTTAAATAATAATAGGTTTCCCCTTTAAGTGCATATATTGGGCCACCTATACTTTAATATAGCATTATCAAGTTGTGATGTGGTTTCTTCTAAAGACGTGGTAAAGTCTGGTAAAAATTCTGTGAACATAGTAATAGGGTTTCCCAAGAGCGTCAGACACACTGAGACCGTTGTTCAATATCGTTAAAGACCAATTTCGTCCTCCCCACATCCTGTCCGTGACCATTTTCTTTGTGTCCTCCGCGATACGCCTGGGAGAAGGGGCGGCCTTTTGATTTTTATTTGTATTGAATAGGCATATGGAACAGGCATGTGTATCTCCTGTGCCCTAACCTTCGATGATAAGCTGTAGGAAACTGTTATTTGTCAGTGCTATAAAGAAGATTGCTGCCTAGTGGTTTCAATTAACTTCAAAGCGCTCTTCCCAGGGAGTAATAGTTATATCAAAACCTGAACTGTATTATTTTGGTTTCATGCTGGTGCTCTCAGAATGATTATGCACCCTTTTCAAAAGAGATTTTTTTTCTTGCTGACTTTATGCATTCCTACCTCTCAATGCGATTTTCTTTCTTCTTCCAGTTTTATTTTCATACTTTTTGTTTGTACTCTCTGTGTACTGTGCCTGTGGCACAAATCATTAATGGATAAAACCCAGCAATACCTGCTTTAAGAATTATGCAGTTAAAACAAATAGGGTCATAAATAGTAGCATCCGCTTCCTGCGGGCAGTGTTTCGAGGACCATATAAAGCTCCACAAATATTAGTAGTCTCTGATTTACTGCACCTCGTAATAGTTTGTGAAATAAGGGTTAACAACCCTGTCTTTGAATGTCACGGTGGCCCTTTTGATGGATTCGTGTTCAGCTCTGGCACAACCTTTGGCTTGTGTACGCAGAACCAGGCAACCAGTGCCTATTAAAATGATTCACAAAATACATGCACTAAATACATGTTGATTAAGCCCCCTATAAATGATCACACACGCACCGCAGAAAAAGGCTCGATGGTTGCTTAAGGAAGAGCGTGCAGCCTTCTGTTAGATGTGGTGTACCTCCTTGGCTAGGATCGCTTCCAGACGCCATCAGAGGGGGCAGTTTTGCTAGAGCTGTGATTTGAATACCGCGATCAGTGAACAGTTTTATAGGAAATCCATTAAACGTGAGGTTTGACATACAAAAGAGGCCTGTGCGCAATGTCAGGCTGAAAGACATAAAATTCTATATACAAGAGCACACATCTTTTCTGTGTGTTTGTGTCATGTATGAGTCTGTATGGTTATGGTTAGGCCACTGGAAGTTGAAGGCTTCTGCCTTCACTGCAAAACAATGTTAAGAAATTCTGACAAATGCTGTCTTTTAGTATGTCATTTTGGCAGCTTCTACAAAATATTTAAACTGGCATTCAGCTTATCTCAGTTTTATATAACCAGGACAGATCAAAGTGTAAGCTAAAGAGCAATAATGGAGTTAAATGAATTTTGAAAGCAAGCTCTTTGAACACAAATGTTTTTGGTTATTTTTACGAGGGCTTCTCTGGAATTTTCTCTCAACGCAAGCCATACTAAACGGCAAAGGACAAAAGTGAAGAGGTACACAATAAAACTACAAATTGAATTTATTATCATGGTAAATAAATAGTACAAGCTGGTGACACAGGGCCCGTTCTTCGTACCTCGCTAACTCAGTTAGCTGGATTTGATTGTTGACGATTTCGCATGATCTTGGATTGTTCGGTTCTTCGACGCTCATCCTGGACTTGTTGTCTTAGCAACAGGTCCGTTAGCTTAAACCTGCTCGGGAGCAGGCTTATTTCATTATTAGATGGCAGCCATGACGCAGTCAAGTCGGCTTCATTCATATAAAAGCAACTTGTTGCGCAAGGTACAGGATTAATAGAAAGAGCTTTGCGAATTTAACATGTACAGTAATTAACGTGATGCTTTCCTTTTAGAACAATATTTATTGTAATATAATATATTCAGAACCATTTTTATTTACTGTGAAAAGTCTTCGGTGAGGGCTGAAATAAATGAATTAATGAATAAATAAATAAAATATTGTTTTTTCTTGCACATACTTAGAAACAAATGTATAGGATAATGCAATGTAAGTCGCTTTGGATAAAAGCATCTGCCAAATGCGTAAATGTAAATGTAATTTGTTGGACCTTCATATTAAATATATATAAAAGCACAGACAGTGCATATGTATATATGATGCAGGGAATTTATAAAAATGCAGTCTTCCCTGCCATTTGCAAATTTGTGGTAATTATTTCAGTCTCTTAAGACCCCAGCTTAATAAATATTATCTAAGGGAACTAAAGCATTTCAATGAGCATTGTATGCGTCTTGATTGATGCCATAGACATAGCATCATAGGCCTCTGAGGCCTCAGGTAATTTTCTGAAAATAAATTATAATATTTGCAGTTATTATTAATTTTAATAGTAGTAATAGTATTAAGCAAAAAGGAATTTAATTAATAAGGAAGCTGACTGATTAAATCTCTTAGATGGTGTGTGACCTAATGTGCACCTATAGTGTCACCAGCACTGAAGCAAAATGACCTGAATCTGCATCAGTCAACAATCTTCAGTCACATTTATGATGGGACTGTGTTTCCAGACACCATTCCCTGAGCCAAACCTAATAAAATATTAGATTCACTAAAATGATTTCTTACTGAAAGTATATATTACACTGCAGCTCTAGCCAGGACAGGATCATGAAATGATCTTCGGGCAACTGATAGGAATGAAGAATGTCAGTGTTTAAAAAGTCTAAGGAATGAACCTGACAGGGCCGGTATGTTGCATATACAGTACATCATCATGCAGACTGATGATGATATCCAAACCTGTCATGGCTCTGCTTCCTTATTCATGTTTTTCTTGGTCCTGTAGCAGAGCCATGGCAAGGCCTTTGGTTATGTGTGGAGAGAAACATATTATTGTCCTTTTGACAATAATATACGTTCTCTCCAGTGTCTCGTCTCTGTGTCCCGCCATCTCGTTTCCTCGTTATCTTTCCCTGAGTGTTTAATGTCCCACACCTGCCCCATGTCGTTATCCCTCGTTTGTCTTTCCTATTTATACCCTCATGTTTCTTTGTCCTGTGCTCGTGTATTGTACTATGTATGTGCGTTGTTCCAGATGGTGTTGTGATCCTGTTCCTTGCCTGTTCATGTGCTTCCCGTGTTCCTGTTCGTGTTTTGAGTTTTTGTGAGTTTTATGCCTTGTATTGATTTTAGACGTTTGGTCGTGTCTTCGAGTTTTGTTTATTTGTCTTGTTTTCATTTTGCCCCCACGTGGGAAGTCTCTTGTTTTATTTATAGTTCTTAGTTTCGTTTTCCCCATTGTGGGTGTTTTTGTTTGTGTTTTTGTAAATAAAGATATCTGTTTACCCCTTCACTACCGTTGCCTGCGCTTGGGTTCTTCCACCGCCAAATTCGTGACAGATACAAGAGCCATCACTGAACCCAGCAGGCAGCATGAGCACTGAGCGGTCCCACGTAGCTCGCCTCCTCTGCGGACTTCGCCAGGGGAACGAGAGCGTGGATGAGTACGTGGACAGATTCCTGGACGTCGCCGAGAATGGCGTCTTCGGGGAGGAGGAGCTAGCGGTGCTATTGAACTCCGGTCTCAGGGACCCACTTTCGCGGGCGGAGATGAGGGCGTTGAGACCGTTGGACTTCGACGCCGTGTGGCTGACCGCCGCGGAACGATCGGAGTCCACGGCCTCAGCAATTACCAGCTACCCATCTCCGCTGGTCACGATTCCTGAGCATGGTTCCCTGCAGATCGGGGTTGTGGGCACCGCCACTCCATCCTTCCCACTCTAGGCAGCCTCTCCACCATCCACCAGCCTCGTTGGCAAGCGGGGGAGGCGAGATCCTGGGAGTCCACCTCCGAGGAGTCCAGCCGAACCTGCCATGCCTTGCCTCTCCTTCTTCAGCCGACCTCCAGGCGGGTGGCTCGGCTGAAGAAAAAGAGGCAGCGCGGAGAGCGATCTGGTGCTGTCGCCAGCGACAGCCTGCAGCACGTGCTTCAGTTCCCAGTTCCGAGGGTGCAGCCGGCATCAGTCCGCGGTGCAGCCGGCGTCCAGTCCGGCGGTGCAGCCGGCGTCCTAGTCCGGATCAGCCGGTGTCAGCCGGCGTCCAGTGCGGCGTACCCAGCCGTCATCCAGTCTGCGGTGCAGCCGGCGTCCAGTCGCGGTGCAGCCGGCATCCAGTCCGTGTCGCCGGCGTCAGCCGGCGTCCAGTCCAGGTGTCCAGTTGGTGGCCAGCTTTGTCCAGGCCGGACATTTTCTTCCGGCGTCTGGGCTGTCCAGTCCGGGGTGAGGTGGCCAGTTTCCTCTGGGCGGCTCTTATCCTCGGTTTCTGTGGTTGGTCTAGGCCTAGGCTCGCGTGAGCACGTACGTCTCCTGTCGACTCCCGTCTACCGTGCACGCGTCGGTCGGTGCAGCGCGGCAGGGTTCCGAGTGCACCGCGCGTCCGGATCCAGCCGGCGTTCAGTCCGGGTGCAGTCCGGCGTTCCGGTCCGGGGCAGCCGGCGATCCGTCCGGTGCAGCCGGCGTCCAGTCCGGTGTTCCAGGCCGGCGTCCAGTCCGGTGCCAGCCGGGTCTCAGTCGGTGCAGCGCGACACCTGCGCTCAGTCCGGTGTCCAGGTCTTGTGTCAGCTTGTCCAGTAGTGTCCAGTCCGGTGCCAGCCGGCGTCCAGTCCGGTGATCCAGTCTGCATCTTGTCCAGTCCAGGTCGTCGGTGTCCAGCCGGCGTCCAGTCCGGTGAGTCCAGCCGGCGTCCACTCCGGTGATCCAGCCGGCGTCCAGTCCGGTGATCCAGCCGGCGTCCAGTCGGGACCAGCCGGCGTCCAGTCCGGTGATCCATGCGGCGTCCAGTCCGGTGATCCAAGCCGGCGTCCAGTCGGTGATCCAGCATCGGCGTCCAGTCCGGTGATCCAGCACCGGCGTCCAGTCCGGTGGTCCAGCCGGCGATCCAGTCCGGGTCCGGCATCCAGCCGGCTATCCAGCCGGCGTCCAGTCCGGGTCCAGCCTCCGCGTGTCAAGCCCTGTCCAGCCGGCCTTCCAGCCGGCGTCAAGCCCTGTCCAGCCGGCCTTCCAGCCGGCGTCAAGCCCTGTCCAGCCGGCCTTCCAGCCGGCGTCAAGCCTGTCCAGCCGGCCTTCCAGCCGGCGTCAAGCCCTGTCCAGCCGGCCTTCCAGCCGGCAGTCAAGCCCTTCCAGCCGGTCCCTGGGAGACTCCCAGGGCCAAAGACTGTTCCCCCCAGGACTCCTCCTAAGTCCCCTAGGACTCAGCGCCCTCGAGCGCAGCCGGGGACTGGGACTTTCCCCCCCCCATGGACTGCCCCCTATGGGCCTTGTTTTGCCCCACCCCCCCTCCCATGTTTGTTGTTCTTGTTGCCACCCCAGTCCTGTAGTCTTGTTGTCTGTCTACCCCTTGTCATGTTCACCATGTTTGTCTGGTTTTGTCTTTGTCTCGAGTCTGCCTTGTCTTGTCCGTCTACCCCTTGGTGAGCACCTGGAGGTGCTCATTAAAGGGGGGGCGTCTGTCATGGCTCTGCTTCCTTATTCATGTTTTTCTTGGTCCTGTAGCAGAGCCATGGCAAGGCCTTTGGTTATGTGTGGAGAGAAACATATTATTGTCCTTTTGACAATAATATACGTTCTCTCCAGTGTCTCGTCTCTGTTTCCCGCCATCTCGTTTCCTCGTTATCTTTCCCTGAGTGTTTAATGTCCCACACCTGCCCCATGTCGTTATCCCTCGTTTGTCTTTCCTATTTATACCCTCATGTTTCTTTGTCCTGTGCTCGTGTATTGTACTATGTATGTGCGTTGTTCCAGATGGTGTTGTGTGCCTGTTCATGTGCTTCCCGTGTTCCTGTTCGTGTTTTGAGTTTTTGTGAGTTTTATGCCTTGTATTGATTTTAGACGTTTGGTCGTGTCTTCGAGTTTTGTTTATTTGTCTTGTTTTCATTTTGCCCCCCCCGTGGGAAGTCTCTTGTTTTATTTATAGTTCTTAGTTTCGTTTTCCCCATTGTGGGTGTTTTTGTAAATAAAGATATCTGTTTACCCCTTCACTACCGTTGCCTGCGCTTGGGTTCTTCCACCGCCAAATTCGTGACACAAACCACTACACTTAGACTGAGCTTCATGAGATGTAACTTTTGGAATACCATTTCTTTATTATTCTTAAACAAAGAAAATCGACACAAACATATTTAGGCCCACATGCATTTTATTTTTAATCTCCATGAATAATAGGCAGGTTTCAGTGTCATCTTTTACCTGCAAGGGCAGATTTTAGGTCAGTAAACAATATAAAAATATTTTCTAAATCTCCAATCTTTTAAAAATATCTCCAGTTTTAGGTTTGTGTTCTTCATATTGTCAAGGTCAATGTATTGAAGTTTTATATTTTTTGCATATATTCAACCTTTAAAGACTTTAAAAAGTTTATACATGCATGTGGATGCATCTTGTGCCTTTTGGAGAGAGAAATTAATAATTCACAATACATTAAAAGCAATAAAGTAGCACAACAAAATCATATTTTCCTCATCTCTGTACCAATTATCTTTGGTCAATGCATTTATTTTAATGATAAATGGCACATGTTTTTATTCAAAGAGCAGATGTCATAGGTAGAATTGTAGTAGTAGGAGTTATGAAGGAAATTTTGACATGGACATGGAGCGGACATGACCGACACGACACACGGCTTGTTCTAATTGATTGTCGCCCGCATCCAAATTATAATGAGTTCTAATGCGTTCTATTGTCTTTTGTCGCGCCGCGTCCGGTGTAGACAGTGGCACAATGAATGATCTGTGATAAGCAGATGCCTTTTGTATAACTGTACTCAGCAGATTATTTATTTGCCAGTAAATGATTCGGTTTAGTTGTTTCCATGAGGATTGTAAAATGGCATTCTTATGTGTGTGGATAATGCCATAGTTTGATCGATGTAGCTGGGTTTGAGGTTTTCAACAGTCGTTCGTATTGAGGCTAAGCAATATTAAACCATTCTCCCTGCTCCACTCAGCATGTGTTTAATTGTGTATTTGGTTTGGCATAGGGATACGTGCATATGGATGTTTGGTTTGGCCTGGCCCAGAAGAGTGGCTTCTGGTTATCCATCGTTTATTAATTGCTTTGATGTTCGAAACCCAAAAGCTGCTTGTTTTCATTTAGACGCAGTTGTTATATGATTCTGACTCAGTGAGCGCAGTGTGTTGTCCGTGTGTGTTAAACACGACTCCTTATTAGCTGGAGCTGATGAGGTCATTTAGGGGATGCGTGTGTGCATTTATGCGGTCGGTGATCATCAGCGGTGCTTCGCTCCACCATTTCCATCATTACTTGCGGCCAGTGTTGGGCAAGTTACTCTGAAAAAGTAATTGATTACTAGTTACTAATTACATATTCAATAGTGTAATTAGATTACTGTACAAATTACTCTCTCCAAAAAGTATTTAATTACTTGTTACTAATTACTTTCTATATCCTATAGCAACCTTGATTTCAAATTTGAGAATTATGCACGGATTTTAAAGTTAAACTTTGAATTTTTATGTCCATTCCTTGCACACACATATATTGCGCAAAGTATTTAGTTTAATTACATCAAAAGTAACTATAATTAAATTACATAAAAATTAGAGTAATCCCTTACTTTACTTTTTCAAGGGGCAAGTAATTAAATTACAGTAACTAATTACTTAGTAACTAGTTACACCCAACACTGCGGGCGGCATTGTTTTCCAATGTCTGATCATCACACCGACTACCTCATCAATAAGGCCTTTAGCCCTTACTGATCGGTCAGTCTAGCCAATTTGTTTCATCTTAACCTTTCACAGGTTCTCACAACTCATACGCTTCATTTTTTCCAGTGTCAGCGCAGACGGAGCAGAAGAAAAACAAGCATTCTGTGATGTTTTGTTTAATTGAACGCCACTGTAATTAGTGATCTTTTCGATGATATCACCACGTCAAAAAACAAACAATCAGACCCCTCTTAGTGTAAACACGCCCTTCAGACAAAAGAGGAGGCCCGGAATAGACAGGGACCTACCACACACCTAACACTTTCCATAACCCTCGGATCTCCCCCTTCTGTCTCTCGCTCTGTCAGGAAGACCAAAGCTGTCTGGGTAAAACCTTTTGAAGCCATCAAGTGGTTTTGCAAATTATGTTGTTTTGCGGCGCAGCGCTGGGCCAGATTAATGAAAGAATGTGTGACTGCACTAGAACGTGGAAGACGAGTGCTGCCGTGCCGAAACCGCCACGGCTTTTTAACCCATGTTGATCACATGTCTGCTGGCCAAGTCCTCATTTCAACATGGTGTCAGAGACGGCTTTTGGACGGCAGCCCGAGGTTTGGGCTTATTTGTCTTTTATAAAAAGGACAACTATCCGAGCAGTGCCAAGGCACCCTTAGGCTCTTTGATATGCTGAAGCGGGAGGAGGTGGACTGGGGAAGGAACTCTTCGCTCAGCTGGTCCGCAGATGTGCCGGCGGTGGGCGTCCTCTGACTGAACCAGGATCAGATTAGTGACTTCTCTTTTTTTTCTTGCCCCAATAAAGAACACAAATGCATTTGTATGTGTTAAAGGGAAAAAATCCCTCCATGGGCCAATAATTTGCAGGTGGCATTCGAATATGTGAGCACGGCGGTGACCGCATATAATGCTCCTCTTATCATTAAAGAAAAAAGGCTTTGGCTGGCTTTTAACTTTTATGGTGGTTGTGGGCTGAATTTGAAGTGTTTGGGTTTTTCTAACAACGGAATATGTGTCCAAGGCTTTAATAATTTATTTTCCCTTTGTTTCGACTGACATGGCAATTGCAACCGAAATGCTTGGCAAAACAATATTTACTGACATATCACTTTATTCATTTATTTCCAGAAAGTGTTTCCAGACGTTCTCATTAGTCGCTTCTCTCAGCCAGTGAATAAAGTGTGTTTGTTTGTCCTAACTGGAAAGGTGACAGAGATGTTGGCATCAACACCGTGCCGTCGTTCCAGGCCGCTGCAAAAGGCCCGGGATGACCCTGGCAGACGGGATAACACATCCTGATCAGACAGGAAGAGATAAAATGGTGCCACCTGTCACAGCTAAAACCTGAAGACCCTATAAATAAAACGATGTTTGCTCAACATCAACAAATCGCACTACTCTTTTGACATTTGCTTCATTCTTTTGCTTTTTTTTTTCCCCTTTCAAACCTATAAATCTGAAGACGTACAACCTGTTATGACCTACCCTGTGCTCACAGACTGAGCCAGAACCCACAGGAATGTTCTGTCTGACTGTTTTTGCACAGTCGTGTATCACGTAAAAGCGATAAGAAATGTAGACTAATTACATGCTTTTAAGTGTTAACTCTCACCAAAAATCTCACAGTCTGAATTGCGTGAAGAATAGGTTTATTTCAGCGAATGTAGCAATTAGAAATATCTTAACATGTGGTTAGCCAGAGCTTATGAGAAGGTGAAGGGATGCATATAATCATGTGTTTGAGTAGAAAAACAGCACTTGGCTGTGAGCAAGCCAGGGTACAATAGCCTCCCTCCTAAATTTACATAGTAAACTGTTGACACTTTTTGGCTGTGTCAAATTTTCAGAGTGGTGAAACTATAAACCTAGCGCGACCCCGTTTTATATGACTCTGACCTCAGCTCCCTGCCTCGTAAATCAGCCGTAATTAAAAACGCAAAGAAAGGCCGTTATTGCAAAGTTACACAGCAGAAAACATAAGACCCAGCTTTACCCAGCGTGCTTTGCTGCCGGTAATTAGCAGGCGATGGCAGATTAAACGTGATTTTGAGAGACGACAACAAGCGGATGGCAGACTGTGGTTTTCTCGATCCCAGATTCCTCTAGAGAGAGACAGGAGTCTGTCATGGGGGAAATGCTTGATTTAAAGCATTATTTCAGAAAATTACAGTCAGCTTCGGGGGCAGGCCAGAGTGTTTTAATTGCAAACATGAAATTATAAAGTGAAATGGCTGCACAAATGTGTTTTATAGAGAGACAGATGCTAGAGTGTATTTTTGGGTTTGATGTGCATATTTGCCCTTCTCCCTCTCTCTCTCTCTCTTTCTCTCAGTGTCTTCAGGGTGCTTTTTTAAACTCATCTCTTTATGTCTAATGGCCAATTTACTGCATGAGTGCAAACTCTGTCTCTTCTGCTCATGCTCTACGAGACATTATCATGCTTAGATTAAACTGTAGTCTGTGCCAGACCTGACAAATTTCTCTATTAATAGCCGAAGAGGTGACTGAGGTTTTTAAGGATAACATCTTGTCAGATTTCATTGTACAGTCTTGAATAAAGCCTTGTTTTACAGACCGTACACTTTGGCCTTACATAAACTCTGGTGCCTCTTAATTCCATAAATTATACCTGCAAATCGCTTTAAACAGGTCGGCCTCTGTGCATTTGATACTGTGACATCCTCAAAATCATTTGCAGATGTAAACTTGAGTCAGTGGCCGTTTGCAATTTTTTTTGCGGTCATACGGATGAATCGAGTGTCACCAGAAGTGATTTTCCCTCCTGAGTGCTGGTTTGGCAGTGTCAGGTCGGCCGATTTCTGCTGATTCTGTGGGAAAAATCTATGTGTAGCAACTGTACGTCTGAGTGTTTGCTTGTAAACCCTTGTCGTGAAGCATAACAACAAAATAAAGGCCACCAACAACAACAGCAGCCAAACCCAATCTGGCCCAGAATAGCAAAACAGAAAAGACAGATACAAATATAAAGAAGTTAGATAAAAATAGAGACTGAGGCATAGAGAATAAGCAGAAGAAAACAGAAATGCTGCTCTCATCCAAACTAAAACAAATGTATAGGACTTATTTTTTCTCTTTGTTGGCCACATGTCACCGTGCAACAGTCACCTGTCGCTGTGGTCTCTGTCCCGCGGAAGTGTGTGCAGAGGGGTGTGTGTTTGTCTGTGCGTGTGTGTGTGTGTGTGTGTGTGTGTGTGTGTGTGTGTGTGTGTGTGTGTGTGTGTGTGTGTGTGTGTGTGTGTGTGTGTGTGTGTGTGTGGTGGTTGTGTGTTTGTGTGGACTTGGTTTTTATATGTTAGTGGGGACCTAAACCTGATTACACACCAACACATGGGGACTCGTGTCACTGTGGGGACCAAGATTGATGTCCCCATGGGCGCAAAGCTTATAAATTGTACAGAATGATCATTTTTGAAAATCTAAAAATGCAATACAATAGGTTTCTAGAGCTTCGCTCCCGAACCCTAATTCTATCGTCTTTAGGTTTAGGGGTAGGGGATAAAATATAGCCTACAGTTTGTACAGTATACAACTCATTATGCTAGGACTGTCCCGGAGATAATAAAACATACATGCGTGTGTGTTGTGTGTGTGTGTGTGTGTGTGTGTGTGTGTTGTGTGTGTGTGTGTTGTGTGTTGTGTGTGTGTGTGTGTGTGTGTGTGCCCGTGTATGTTGTTCATGTTTGTATATCCCGGTGGGGACCTAAACCTGAATACACACCAACACATGGGGACTCGTGTCACTGTGGGGACCAAAATTGAGGTCCTCATGGGCAAAACAGCTAATAAATTGTACAGAACAATATTTTTTACAAATCTAAAAATGCAAAAAGTGTTCTATGATCTTTAGGTTTAGGGATAGGGGATAGAATATACAGTTTGTACAGTATAAAAACATTACGCCTATGGACTGTCCCCACGGGGATAGTCAACCAAAGCCGTACCTGTGTGTGTGCGTGCGTGCGCGCGCGCGCGTGCGTGTGTGTGTGGTGAAACATGTTGACATCAGGCCTGAGGGATGGACAGTTGCTTCTGGTCTAAAACTGTTTTCTTGATTTTCAGTGTTCAGTGTGAGGGAGGAGAGAATTCACAAGACGTAGAATCTGCTATAGTTTCTTATCTGTCGGTCTATGCTGCCTCCTACTGCCTGAGTGTATAGAATTACAGTATAGCCTACTCAGTCAGACTGAAGGAACAAGAAAGAGTGACCAGAACCTACCTACCTGTAAGTGATCAAACATTTTGTTAAAGCAAAGCTACCTTCTTACTCAGAATTCATTTCTATACACTGATTTGCTGATTAAAGCTTATTCTTCAGTCATATTCATATTCATCATTTATATAATGTAATAGTTTTTTTTAACGCTGTCCGTTACAAATAGCTTTATGAACTTAGCTGTTTACTATTAAAACCACTAAGTTCTATTGGTTCCCATTTGACAGATAACATCCCACCAATAGAACCCAACACATAAGTGAAGACCCACAAAGACCACAGTTGCTATTAAAGGGATAGTTCACCCAATAATGTCATTTAAACTCACCCTCATGTCATTTCAGACCTGTATGACTTTCTTTCTTCTCCAGAGCACAAAAGAATATATTTTGAAGAGTGTTGGTAACTGAACAATGCCGATACCCATTGACTTGCATTTGTTTTGTGTTTGTACAATAGAAGTCAATGGGTACCACTGTTTAAAATATCTTCTTTTGTGTTCTGCTGAAGAACGAAAGTCATACAGGTTTGAAATGACAAGAGGGTGAGTAAATCATGACAGAATTTTCATTTTGGGGTGAACTATCCCTTTGAAACCAATGCAATTCCCATTATAACCCTTACATCCAATAGAATCTCTGTTGGTTTCTATAGTTTTTTCAAAGATTATTTTTCATTCCTCTTTTATGCATTTGTACACACTGTACTGTACATACAGTAAGTAATGCATCCTAACATGAGACTAACATTAATATAATTCTGATTTGTAAAATATACATTACAGTGTTAGACGGTCACACCACCCTGTTATGTAAAGACGATTTGCTGAGGCATGCAGCGTTTTCTGATTATTTGTTTTATTAAGGGAGGGACCTCTTCAACTGCTCTGCTCTCTGTCCTCTTCACCACAACGTCTGACCTCTCAATGATAGATATCGAATTTAACCATTTAATTGGCTGCAATAAAACAAAACACAAAGACAACTTTGTTTGGGGAACAGTATGGCCAAATGAGCACTGAGGCATGCCAGAGCTAGTTTGTGCGACCGGGAGTTTTCTCCTCTCTGGAGAGAAGAAAAGAAAAAGACAATGATTCCAATGTGCACGGGGCCCTTGTCCCCCTTAAGCTGTGATGGGGACTGGAGCTATTTATCTGTATGGCTGTATACACTTACTATATACTTAGTTTGTGTGTGTGATTACGTTCATTAGTGACGTGTACGTGTATTACCGTGTGTGTATGACCAAGTGTGGACAGAGTTGTTTTGCTAGCAGCCCTGTTCTCAGGGATTGTTTGGAGTTGTGGTTCCCTGCTGGAATATAGGAGTGGATTCCTTCCGCAGGCTGCGCTGAAAGCGTGCTGCCAAATTTCTCTGGCTAGGAGCAGCACGGCGCTCCAGGGGCCAGGCCAGCCCTCCTGCTCATCCCACAAACCCTTTCATGTTCCCCAACCGCAGGCCAAGAGCGGCGCCTCACTCCTACAGCAGCACCAACGCATGTGTCTGCCTAATTCCTGAGACATGATGACAGTGGTCTCCCAGCCACGAACAAAAAAACCTCTCTCTCGTATCTTTTACTCACTTATGTTATGTCTTTTCATTATTTCCATCTAAAACTCTCCACATCGCTCTTTATCACTTTTTTGTCTGTTGTCTTTCACCCTTGTTCTGTCCCTTTTCTGGTTTGTGTGTCTTAAATTATTACTTTCTTATACTGACGTTTTCCAGGCGTAACAGACCACAGGTTTTCATGCCACATGTGTTTCTTTGCAAACATTTGGCTCTCTTTCTTCATTGTTTATCACCCTTTCTTTTTCAGTCCTAAATGTGACTTAGGGTGGGGAAGAATGGGCCACATGGTGGAACTATGTTGATATTTCAGAGGTATCTGAGGGGTAATACATATTAAATAAATTGTGGTATTCCCAGTGGAGAATTCGTAACTAAATAACATTTTAAACTAGCCAAGTACAGTTCAAATCCCCGGATGTGTTCTTGCTCCGCCCCTTTTATCGAGGTTGCATAGGGAGGTGACTTGTGTGGACTTGATACGGGCCATAACCCAGAATTCAGTTTGCTCCAACTGACGTTCCGTAATGGCGGAAGAGAGAACGCACAACTGTAAGTAATACATTTGGAAGTACTATTGTTATTTTGTCACGAAATACGAGAGTTGTTTAGACTTCAAATTTGGCGTTGAATTATAAGGTTAGCCACTATTTGAAAATTTCTTCAGACGATTTCGGAGGTGGGAGATCCCGGGTAGTCAGCGCTTATGTACCTGCCGAGGCCAGCCCTACCTCGGCAAGTGCTCCTGAAATATACTGCTGCCAGCTGTTGCTGTAGTGGTTCCATTTTGATTGATTAATTGATTCTTTTACTTATTTCACTTTCCTTTTTTTCTGTGTCTAATTTTTCCTCGTAACGTCCAACACTTTCCCACCACCGTCTTTCCCGCTTTTTTTATTTGAATTGAAAACGGGAAGAGTCCGTTGTTTGATATTCAATTTTATTTCAAACGAAATTAATATAATCAGAGTAGGCAAATATTGCCTGAACCACATATGAATGTTTAATAGTTTTAGCTTTGCCTGGGCTCAAATCAAACTAAACGGAAGTGCGGGTGCAGCTTCCTTTTCAAGTGAAATAAGCTTTCATCAACTACACTGAAATCTTTCATCAACTATACCTGAAATATGTTGCCTCAGTAGTGGTCTTGTGTTTATAAGAGGCTGTTTAGCATGCATATGAATGAATTTCACTAGTGTTTGTAAAAGACTTTTCAGTAATACATGTGAATGACTTTTGTGTGTGTTTGTAAAAGGTTATTTAGTAATACACGTGAATGATTTTCACTGGTGTTTGTGAAAGTCTTTTCAGTAATAGATGAATTTCACTAAGTTCGATTGATGTTTTTATTTCACTAGTGTTTGTAAGATGTATTTCATTAATACATATGAATGAATTTCATTAAGTTTGATCTATGTTTTTATTTCACTAGTGTTTGTAAGCAACCCGGTCTCATGAATTGCCTATAAATAACACGCTGTTGCATTATCGTGAAATACGTACGCCAAAGTTCGATTTTGCGTGCATAAATACGCCAATGTATGTGTGCACCTCGCTGGAGAGCAGCCATTTTGAAACGTACATGAAGAGGAAACACTGAAAAAATTAAAATAATACTGTTAGGTTTAGGGTTTGGGTTAGGGTAGAGGTTATAATATGCACGCACGCTAACATTAGGTTTAGGGTTTGAGTTAGGGGACAGGTTAATAAGACAAATTGCAGGTTAATATGCACGCGCGCTAAATTGGCGTATCATATGCACGCACAAATAGGCGTATTTATGCACGCAAAATCGAACTTTGGCGTACGTATTTCACGATAATGCAACGCGCGTGTTATTTATACGCAATTCATGAGAAATAATTAAGGCCTAAACGGCTCCTTATATAAATAGGTTTACAAGTGGTTAGTGATTTTTAAACATTTTAAAACAGTAAGGCAAAAAATGGTACATTTGTTTAAAATGACGCTTTTACGCCTGTCGTTTTACGCGTCGGTGTGCACACTCACATTGGCGCCCTTTGTTTAGTCACGACGCTTTAAATGTCGACGATAAATGCGCGCGATTACCGGTCCGGTGTGTCAAAGTTTTACATTTTAACAGTATTTCCCAAGCTGAACATTTTGAATGTTATTCTGTCCATAGTGTTATTATAATTTTTTTGTAAAGACATTACATAATTACATTAACCTTTGTGCTACTGTACATTACACTTTAGTCACTCTGTTGTAAATCTATACGCACAGACACTGTATTTAAAATATAGAGTATAAACACATCTTCAAAATGTCTATGCCATTAAACTTAACTAAAATCAGAGATGCATTGCACATTTGTGGTTCTAGTCTTTTTTCAGACGATTGCACTGGTTGGCATTGCTAGCCTGTGGCTGCCATTACATCTGTTGAGTTTCACCACCAGTTTCCTATGGCTTACTGCGATGCAGTTATTCGTGGAGCAGCATCGCATGGCACACACTTCTCCCGTGAATATCCGCCGCTCCGTTTGCCAATTCAAACAGCCCTTGAAAGCTGCTGACGTCCAATCCAATATCCTCGGGCTTTTTAAGATGTTTGAGTGTTTTCGCTCTGCCCTTCTGTAACATGTTCGAATTTGACCAGAGTTTGAAATCCTCAGTCATTAAATCCTCAGCGAGGCACCCTGAAACATGCAGAGTTTATTTTATTATGGGATGTTCAGACAGCCGCAGAGCAATTTTAGGAACCGTGGCAGCAGCCATGTGTGTTTTAGCACTGGGGCCTTATGTGGCATTGTGACCCCTAAGATAAACAAAGTAGAGAGATGAGTGTGTGTGTGTGTGCGTGCGTGCGTGCGTGCGTGCGTGCGTGCGCGTGCGTGTGCGTGTGTGTGTGTGTGTGTGTGTGTGTGCATGTGTGTGCGTCCGTTCGTGTTCCTGAGTCTGTGCAAAGTTGTGTGTAATGTATATGTATGCGGGAAATGAGTAGGTGTATTTAGGCGACCGTCTTTGAATAACACTGGGCAAGACTTTAAAGTCATCTATTGTCTGAAGTTCATCTCGGTCATTTTCAGAGCAGGACCATTAAAATGCCTCCTCCTCACTGACACTAGAGAACACGACTAAATTTATCTTCAAACAGCCTCTCTGTCTATGAACCAACCCAAGCCATTAGACTCATGCTACTGTCTGACCCTTGATCTTAACCCCTCGCTCAAATCTCAAGAGACAGAAGGAATGACTTTAACCTGTTTTCTCATTCTCCATCTCTCTTCAGGTGTACCTGCTGTGGTGTCCCTCTCAGCTTCTGGAAGTCTATTACTTCTCTCTCCCATCCTCAAGACCACCAAATACAAGAAGTTAGCCCTTTACTAAGTAAAAACTACATCCCCGAACCAACCGGCCACCCACATCTCCAATGAGCATGACAGGGTTGGTTGTGGCTTTCCAATGAGGGGTGGGTGGGAATACGAGAGATGGAAAAGGAGGCTGGGAAGTAGAGGCCATCTTTAAGGTAATTGTGTATTTGCGGGGTAGGGGGTGAGATTCGGAGGGGGTACCCCATATGTAATGAATGTTTGATTGAGGCTTGACGCCAGACTGTTGGGTGGTCCTATCCAGAGTCATGTGCCCCTTTAGCCCCCCGACACTGATCCCTTTTCCCCCTCTGTCCCTCTCCACTCAGGTGGAACTCACCTGTTCAACTGTGACTGGGTCGGAACAAAGGGATGGCCAGAAACCCACGAGCATTGGCGCCTGACTCTCTTTCACCCTTTCTCTCGCTCTCTCTCACCCGCCTCCTGAGACTAGGTAACCCTCTCATCACATTACCTCACATCAAAAGCTATAAGCTAATTACAAACGACTGAGGGCATGCACGCAATAAATACAAAATCAACATAATTGATTTAATCCTCTCAGCACTCAAATGAAAGATACAGAGCGAGAGGAAAGCAATAGAGAGAGAAACCCGACACAGTCAGCCAGAAGTTACAGCTTGGTTTCAGTCCGCTGCTGAAATGGAAGCTGGGTGAAATAAACAACAAATGTCAAGTTTGCGAGAAAGAAATGAGCGTGACAATAATTCACACGGTGATGCAATAGACAGGAACAAGGAAAGAAGAAACTGCACATTCAGTTCAACTTTGAACCAATGACAGTAAAAGGTCTTTTATTGTCACTTATGTTTTCTGGGTGGAAAAAGAAATATGTTTTATATATATGCTTGCATCTTAAAAGCCGAGGAGCCTCTACTGGTGTGGAGCATGGGCATTTATTTATTCATAACATCTGAGCTGCCCTGTGTGTTGCGGGGCTGAGGGCCGTTCGGTGTGCTGTACACCTTAATGACAGCTGAAAATATGAACATTGATTCAGAGCGGGATGCCGTCTGTGCTCAGATTTACAGGCCAATGCAACCTCACATCAAATCAATGAAACATTTGCATATGAAAGAGCAGCCCGGTAAAGTTCTCCTCCATCTGCTGCGGACTGCATACGCTTTTAAGAATTGATGGTAAATGGTATTGAGTGAATTTGGACTTATTTAAAATGACTGAATCATAATAAGTCATATCATGGGAGGAGTAAGTTATGAAGTTTTGATTAAAGGATACACGGTCAGAAAAGTGTATGCGACAACAAAATATGCAGGGAAAACTTGTGATTTCCAACCTCAATGTAGCAAAACTGTGACCAAATGCAGAATCCACATGCAGAAAAGAGAGACCGTCTGCTGTACAAGTCAGCCATCTAATGGACATCAAAGGAACAAGAGAAGAATTAGTGGTAGTATATGAAAAAGGCTTTGGAAGATTTCAATATGAGACTTCAGCATTCACAGTCACACAGCATTCACAGTTTTTTCAATGAATAAAAAATAAAAAGAGCATTACCAAAATACAAGTACTATACCACTGGTCGTATGATCTCAACATGGCAGCCTCCATCTGACAAAATTATTAAAAAAAATTATTGAAAAAAATATTCAGGTTTTATTTAGGCTACTGACTGAAGTCTACTTGTAATATGAAAACTTAAATATTTTTATTGGAAACATTGAGAAAGTGCAACAAGTGAATCAGCCAATAATTAATTTCTTTTTCAAATCCATCCTGAAAGTCATTATATGTGCATATAAATACAGTATTGTGACCAACACAATCTCACGGCAATCAGTAACTATTTTATGAGGCGGCTAACTACTAGTATGAATGTGTACGATCTTATTAATACATTGTAGTACAATTTGCCTTTGCAGAAGCGATTGGTTAGGGGAGGGGCTTCAATTTGGCTTTTTTCGAACATTCATACATTTTGTACGATTCACATAGTATGAATTCATACTGGAGAAATGAGCCACCTCATAAAATAGTTACGAATTAGTAGTAAATAGTTACTAAAATCAGGCTGGTGTGTGAGTTTGTCTCTCTTCACATCTCTGTCCCTTAGTGTCTTCTCATGCTTGGTTTGTGTTATTATCTCATTTATTTAGTGTAAATAACCTTAAATGATCCATAAAACGAAGATGCTAGAAATCTTTCTCACTTCATCTGGTCCTAATGAATGTTTTACAGCAAACAATTACAGTTTACTGGAGCCTGGGAACAGTTTTTTATGCATTTGTTTAATGCAAACCTTTTATTGTAACCCTAACCCTCACTCTACACCTAAACCTAACCATCACACAAACCTTTCAGCGTTTTTACTTGTTCAAGTAAACATCGCTTACTTCATTTTTATTTGTTCATATTTGAATTGTGGCAGTCCCCACAATTTAGGTGGAGACCTGTACACACACGCAGCATGCATGTCAAACAAACTGTAAATACAAAACATTTTTAAAATAGAAATCACAGAATGAAGGTTTGCCTGTTGTTGATGAATGCTGACTACTTCATGCACAGTATCATATCCGTGTAATATCTGTTGAATTGTAACAGTAACAGGTGCCTAATGCTGCAGTTTCAGTAATATTTCACCAGAGACTCTTAAAACCATCCATCCGAGAGAGCGAGAGATGTGAGGGGACATTTCTAAATGGAATCATTCATTTAAAATAGTCCATATCTCTTTCCCTTTAAACTGTGGAACGAAAGAATAAAACGCCGGGGCTTTTGAAAAGCACATTATGCAGAAAGCAATTAACAGATACACAGTGTGGTTAATTTAGTAATAATACCTCAGCAGCTGGAACTCGCGCTAGTTCAAGCCGTTTTATCCCCAATCCAGCTGCTTCTGCACTAAAGCTAAGGAGTTGGTCATAATGAAGACGACACACATAGATATGAAACAGCACCATTGGGAAATAGAGATTAAGTGTGTGAATGTGACTTGGAGATGGTTTTCCTTGCGTTCGGGTTTAAGTTTGATTTCAGTCTGGCTTTAGTTTGCTTTAAGACCCTTTTTTAGTCTTATTTTCTTCAGTGGTGAGCACTGGCATGCATTTAAAGCATCTTATTGCTATCCACCGCAGATGTGCGGCTAGGAAGTATTGTTATGTCCTGTGGAGAAATAAAACGCTTGAACCCTTACATATTTTGACGGATGTATGAGCATACATAGTCCTAATTTACACATTTGCGTGTGTTAAACACTACATCGAGCATTTCGCAGAAACAAAGAGACAGCATGGTTAAAATAGCCTTATATGAGTTGTGTTTTCTTTTATTTCTTTAGACCGCAACAATTTAAGGAGTATGTGGATTCTATTTTTATAATCCAAATGTATTTTGTTATTGAATCTGCTCTGAACCAGCACTGAAAACAAGCAGCATCTCTTGCCATTACTGGTGACTGTCAAAACAAACACATTATAAGCAAATCAGAAAAGCTGCGTCTGATGCTACAAACCAGCATCCTCTGTCAAATGTGTACCATATTAGTTTCATACAAATTCTCTATTTTTCATCTTCTACTAAAAATTGCAAAAAACTTCTTTATGGTTCTGATGCATTGTATTTTGCACATTTTCTGGATTTGAGCATCTTGTCTTGATTTTTTTTTTCCGAAGCAGTATTCATGAATAAGATTCAAAGAGTTTTTTTTCACTTTTTAGAACATGTCAAGTGAAATCTTTAGAAAACTTTAATCATCAACCTCAGGAGGTCAAAATAATTATTATGTAAGCTGTTTTATTTTACAAGATATGCAAAACAATGTATAAATATAGTTTTGATTTGTCTTATTTTGTTTTTTCAAGCAATAAACATTAAATAAAATAATAATAATAATAATAATAATAGATACATTTTAAGGTGGGGTAAAATGTCATATTTGAAATGACATACTTTTCATGCTTCATTATTCTTATGTTAGATAACAGTTTATCTAATAGTTCCCAAGACTTTTTCACTTATTGCTTTCAAAAACCATTATGGGGCACCAAAGTGCACCCTATTCATGGAAACATCACATGCATTGTCCTAACACTGAGCTCACACAAACACACACGCACACACTAAACTTTTTATACCACAATAAACCCTCAGCATCATTTAGTGCATTACTTTCAATGTGTTTAGCAGTGAAACCCCAATGTAAATAGCAAAGCCATTCAACATATGGCACATTTGTTTTGTTGCTTGGAAATTTATTGTTAAACAAGAGAGAGAGAGACAGAGACAGAGAGACAGAGAGTGAGTCTACATGATGGAAGAGTCCAACATGATGGAAAGAAAATAAATAGCACTGCAGTTTGCAGCACGGAGTAAGTGGCAAACGTTATGAGAGTGAAAACCATTTGAAAAAAAGTAATTTATGACTGTGGTCTGTATGTCATTTGGCTTGGCTACTGCTCTGTTGCAGAAGTAAAAAAGTGGATAATTATATTCACGAACAAAAACGTTCAATGTGCTCTCTAATAAGGGTCTGAGCAACAGAACACCCACACCCACACTCACACACACACACACATTGTCATGGCATTCAGCTCCAGATGTGAGCTCTGGGTCAAACATCACATGGATCCACTTTAATCTCAGTAGGAGAAAGAAATAGTGAGAAAGAGATAAGCCAATGTTTCTTATCAAAATGAGCTTTTGTTTTCTTGTGGTATTAGCAGTCACCTACCCCCTATTCCGGTGGTTTCCAGATTATACTTTTGTGTATTTATTTGTCTTGTTTTTCCTTCCTGCACATCTTGACTTCTCACCTGTTTATACCATATTCCCCTGATGACAAAAGTAGCTTTCCTAATTTATGATTTGTTGACCAAACTAACTTTAGTTGCGCTGTCAATAAAATATGAATGAGAAACGTTGTATGTAGTGAATGACACGAATTCAAATGGCACCGGTCCATGCCGGAAACTCATCCCACCTCATAAAACAAAACAAAGGAGTTTTGAAATAGAGTGACTGAGAGAAACGAAGGAGAAGACATCAAAGGACGGCAGGTGTTAGTTCCTCTTTTCTTTTATTCATCCTTTGCTCTTTCTGTTCGCAGGTGTTATTCGCCTCCTATGGGATCAAGAACTTTGAAGACAGAAACATGATGTGGACCAAACCAGCTGTACTGCAGGAAGAGAGAGAGAGAGAGAGAGAGCAGAGGTTAAGTTATATCAAATGCATGGCAACTCATAAGTCCATTTCCCCTTAGAAAGGAAGTGAGACTCAGTTCAATCCAAAATAGCTCCACATGAAAGCTCAAGCTACTCTTTATGGAAACGTTAATCATTTGCACATAAAACATTTTGACCTAAATTTACTTTTTTGTTTTTGAAAAATTAAAGGTGTTTAATAAATAGAACTTACTATTATTTATTATTATTTTAAAGGCATAGTTCACCCAAACATGAAAATTAATTTCAAACCTGTACGACTTTATTTCTTCCACAGAACACAAAAGAAGCTATTTCGGGTCAGAGCGGTAGCCCAGTGGTTAGCGCTCCAGACACACATACATGAGCTGTTGGCTCACAGGCACCGGGGTTCGAGTCTGACCCGGGGAATGTCCCGATTCCACACTCTGTCTCTTAACCTCATGTTCCTGTCTGCCTCCACTGTCCTACGGATAAAAGTAAACCCCCCCCCCAAAAAGAAGGTGTTTTGAAGAATGTTGGTAACCGAACAGCCGGTACCCATTCACTTCTATTGTATGGACACAAAACCAATGCAAGTAAATGGGTTAACAACATTCTTCAAAATATCTCCTTTTGTGTTCTTCTGAAACAACAAAGTCATACGGGTTTGAAATGACAAGAGAATGAGTAAACGATGACAGAATTTTCATTTTTGGGTAAACTATCCCTATCCCATCCAAACTGACTCCTACATTCATACTTATTACAGGAAAACCCACACACCAACCTGAAGCTATAATGTCTTGCCCATAGTGTAGTTTCTCACAAGGCTCGATCTAAAACCTTTAGAATACAACCCCTCACACCACAAAATTGTGACTATGTCTGCTTCAAAACAACATTTCTTAAGTCGTTTCACATCCCGGGGCAGTGGTTGGCGAATGCAGCGAGTTAAACTAAAGACAGAGCTGTCGGTCTTGAAGACTGCTGCTCATTATCTCATTCTGGCTCTTACAAGGCCTCATGCCATACTTACAAGCATCGGGCACTGGTGTGCCTGTTGTCTGTTTTTGTTTTGGCTTTGTTGTAACATGAGAACAGAACACAGACACACAAGCAAACATGGTGTCACTCAGCCGCAAGCACAGACTGCAGGCATTTGTGGTCTCCCTCTCTCTCTCTCTCTCTCTCTCTCTCTCTCTCTCTGTCTCTCTCTCTCGCACACACTCCCTGTTTTCCTATTCATCCCCAGTACTGTTTTATGGCCTAGTTCACATCTTTGCAAACTTGATTTTAACATGCTGGAACATTCCCTCTTCGTCCATGCACGCTGTCAGCACATCCTCACTAAGCAGCATTCACCATCTCTCTCTCTCTCTTTCTCTCCCTGCCGTCATAGCAAGAGCACTAACAGCTGTCAGTTATGCTGCAGTCTAGGCTGTACACTTCATTCCCAGAATGATCTAACAAATGTAAAAATCTGAAAAAGCAATAAAGACACAAGAAGATTGAAGCCGTACACTTTGGTAATGCGTGCTCGTGTCTTTGATGTTGAAATCTTTTCCTCGCCGCTGCTGCGGAGATTAGGTCTCTCTTGTTTTATACATGTTGCTCCCATCAGAATGAGGGATCGGTAATGGTTAGCACATGGCTAGCTTTTGTCTGTGCGGTTTTTGTTCTGTTATAAAGGGCCAGGATCAGATCTCTCTCGCTCTCTGCATTAGACTGAAGTGTGAGACAGGTTTTAACGGGTGTAATTTGGCTTTGATGTAACTGTGAGACTCATTAAGCCCTGCTGGTGTGTGCTCGCACACAAGCCGCCATGAGTTCGAAATGTTCGACTTGGTTGCCTTTATGTCTTCGCTTTCCTAAATACATCTGGCGACCATTCAGACACGCACTGCGTGCGCCAACATGAACGCGTGAGGCATTAGACCTCTGCTTTCCACTCTTCTAACACCTCACACATGATCACACAAATCCAATGTGTCCAACATTTGGTTTTGCTAGAAGTGTCCCTCTCCCAATGACCTGACACAAGTGTGGTTTCGTATTGTTGCAGGCCACAGACACGTTTATTAGAATCATACATCAGACAAGAGGGAAGCACTCTCACCTAGATTACAGATTTCCAAATAAAAATCCATCCCTTCATCTGTGTTTGATTCTCCTTAACGCAACAGAGTTATGAAAGAATGACCACGTTTACATGGAGGTCAGTAATCAAATTATTTGCCTTGTTCTGAGCAAGCTAATATTACGATTAAGGTGTTTACATGAGTTGCTTTAAGGATATACCTTTCATGTTCCCGTTTTACAGGTTACACTACATAGTTCGATTAATGGCATACGTCATTACGTCCCTAAGCGACGCCATTCAACGTTCCCTCCATAATTTCATGTATCAACAAACAAATAGTCTTCGCCATGGTACCACATACAGTTTTTGGTGTTTCATTTATTTTCTAGAATTGTTGGCATCTTTCTTGTTTCCAGTTCGGAACAAAAATGTGCTTTCTTGCTTGAAGACCTGTCGCAAAGTGCCACGAAAGTTCCTACACGCCGGTAATAGTGCAATTAAGGCATGTACACGTCTATACCGCACTACGATAATGCGACTAAAATAGGAGTACTCCACCCGTCCTAATTCGATTTGTGTTTACTACGATTATGAGTTTAGACGGATTAAGCTAATTATAAAGCTCTGTTTACATGGTCCATTCTTAATCAGAGTATTGTCTTAATCGTGTTAATATCAGATTATTGTTGTCCATGTAAACGTGGTCATTTTGTGCTTGTATGGATAGTAGTGTTGAGCTCTGCAGCTTGAGTTGTCAGAACTGGAGAAACACTATTTACAATGTAAAGCTTAGTTAATCATCACTGTTAAAGCCACATTAATATCTAAAACCTTTATAAAACACTTAAAACAAAAAGCAAACATTAGATCACGATGAACCATGCAAGGGCAAGCATAAAATGGAAACTGTATAGTTGCCAAAGCAGTAATATTGCAGATTGTTTCCTCTTTAGATATCAAACTGATGTTATAATAGTCACAGGTTTGCTTAACAGCACTGACAATGAGACTAAAAGCACATCATTCAATACAGGATTTCCTAAACTCGGTTCATTCTATGACTTGATGATAAGTTCAAACAGTAAGGATGTCTGGAAAAGTTCTGCATATCATGCCGTGCTGTACAGTATATCCTATTGTGTTAATGCACTATTGGCAAAGAAATGCAACCATGCACAAAAATGTGCAGACGGGGGATAAAATTAAGACATTAAAATGCAATTAATACTGTAAATAGAGTCTAAAACATGAGTTGTACATGCATTGAGGATTTAAAAATCTGCATCACTATTTATAATATTAAATTATTATACTATGATGTTGAGTGAATGCTCGCCACACTTTGTATACGTTACTAAAATAATTATAGTTCAAAACCCGCTAAATACCACACTCTAACCTGTCATGGTTCTGCCCCACCTTGTCTTGCTTCTCTTGACCTAGTGGCAGAACCATGATAGAACCTCTTGTTTTATGTGGAGAGTTAAGGAGGGGCTTCTGTCATGGTTCTGCCCCACCTTGTCTTGCTTCTCTTGACCTAGTGGCAGAACCATGATAGAACCTCTTGTTTTATGTGGAGAGTGACGTTTTGTCCCTGTTGGTCTTCCACTCTCCGGTGTGGCGTCTCTGTTCCCGCCCTTTCGTCTCCTCGTTATTGTTTGTTAATTAGTTCATGCCCCGCACCTGCTTCCTCTTGATTTGTCCCCTTTATAATGCCCTTGTGTCTTCTGTCTCGTGCTGGATCATTGTTCTGTTGCGTCGTGTTTGTCTTTGTGGTGAGTTCTTGTTGTGTAGTTAGTTTAGTTTACAGTGTTCATGTCAAATGTTATTATTTTCAGTCTAGTTAGTTCCTGTCCGTGTTGCTATGTTTTGTTATGTTCCCCCACGTGGGTCCTTGTTTTGTATTTTTAGTTATTATTAAAGTTTGTGTTAACCCCTTACCCGCTGTCTGCATTTGGGTCCTCTGTCCTTGTCTCTGTGTCTCACCCTGAGAACCGTGACACTAACCGGTCTGAAATAACAGGTTTGGCTGAAAGTAAATGTAGGAGCCTGAAGAAAAATGCTCATTTAAACGAAAAGTCATCTGACGGATTTAGAGGGTTTTGCATCTGAACTCTTCATATATACAAATGACTTCAGATAATGAAATGATTATTTAACCCTTATGGCCTATACCATTATAGTAATTGTGAATAATACCTTACACTTTAAGAGTTAGTTCTCTAGGATTGCATAAATAGAGTGATTTTTGTCTTAAACTTTCGTAGAAAGGTTCACTGTAAAACTTTTCCTTCCTAAGCATTTTTGTCTTGTTTTCTAGTAAAAATATTTAAAACTTCTTAAATTACGATACATTAACATAACAAGAAGTGAACTCTAGAGTGAACTGTTTTCCTTGTCTATTCACATTGCACAAAACAGCAATAAACTATGTCAATTTGATTATATTTTAGAATAGTAGATTCCACAGCATCTCCAAAAAGGAGATCCAATAGCAGCCTGTGTTACGGTTCGGGACAGATATGTTCTGTTTTAGTTCTGTGTTCCTGTTTTCCCTGCGCTCCATCGTTTATTTCCATGGTTACTGATTAGTTCTCACCTGTTTCTGTTTCTGTTGATTAGATTTCCTTTGCTGTTTAAGCCCTGAATTTTCAGTAGTTCACTGTCCTGTATTGTTTGTGGTTTCCTCCCTTACAGAAAAGACACACGAAATTCACGTGCAAAAAAACACATGTGATCACATGTGAAATGTGTGTTTTTGGAACATTTTGGTGTGAATTCCCACGTGAAACCCATGGGATAACATATGCGACATGTCTCCACATGTGATCGCATGTTCTTCAGGTCACCACATGTTGCACATGTCATCCCATGGGTTTTTACATGTTATCCCATGGGTTTCACGTGGGATTTCACATGGAATTCACACCAAAATGTTCCAAAAACACACATTTCACATGTGATCACATGTGTTTTTTGCACATGTTAAACACATGTTGTATGCGAAAAACATGTGAAATTCATGTGTCTTTTCTGTGATTCTGGTCTGTCCTCCTGTGGGTTTATTTAAGATGCCTTTTTGGAATACTGCTCCTTTGTCGTGCACTTACCACAGCTACACGTTACAGCCTGTTAGTAAAATTATAATTGCTACATTTATGCCCATTTTTATATTTCGTTGTTATTTGACATAATTTTGTGATTCTTGGCATATTATAGAATATATCAATATTTTTCTTCTGTGCGGTTCAGAGTATAGACCTTAAATTGCTAGGAAAATACTTTTGCAAGGTTTCTGAGTTGGTTGTATGAGCATGAATTATCATAAACAACCACAGACGAAAATGTTTCCAGTATTTGACAAACTTGCTGTGGTTGTGTCATCCCTGCATGAGGTCTGAAATGAAACCTAAAGCCTTAGATAAACAATTAACTCTGCATTTTGCACTACAGAATCTGTAATATTTGTAATATACAAGGACAGTTCTTTGTATTTTACATTTTTAAAGATTAAGTTAGACCTTTATTGACTTGACTGTATAGCTGCTTTTTGTAGCTAACAAAATAGACTACATTTAAAATGACTGTGCTATATTTACACTACATTACATTTATTCTGTAGGCAGAATAAACTTTTGCCAAAAAACTAAAAGGTTGTACAACATGGTTCTTTAGAAAGAGTTGCATGAAAAGCCTGCAGGGACATATTATACCGTGTAATATTTATTGTGTAAAAAAACTTTTATGTCTGACTTTGAATGATCAGAATTCACGGGGTGAATAAAATAGCTTTAAATCCTGAACTGAACAGCGGTTGACATTAACTTACACTTGCTTCCTTCGTTTTTTTATTGAGCACATAAAAAGTTGCTTTTGTCTTGAAACGGTTGCATCTGGCAGTCATAGCTTTTTGACTGATAAGCTCTTACTTCATAGAGTGACTCATTTTTGATAAAACATCTGTGTTTTTTCAAGTGTGACCTGGGTCTCCTTTTCTACCCCCCTTCATCCCCTGATCACTCGCTCTCGCTCTCTCTGAGCCTTTTATTCATTGCCAAAAAAATATCAATAACATAATGCCACAAAGCTGTTACCAAAAACCAAGCCATTAAAATGTCAGTTGCATGACACAGATCTTATTTTTACCTTGTATGCTACACATCTTTTGTAAATTTTAAGCTTTTTTCATCAGTGAATCAATTTATTTCTACATGGGTTTAAACCTGAACAAAACTGTGTGATAACTTTTTCAAGCAAACATAACCGTTAATCTTCGTTTCACAACAATTTGGCTTACTGCATCTCTAAACATTGGTGAATGATTGTGAAAAATGTTTTCGATTCACTACTAACAGTAGACACGCCATCCTCATGGCCGTTGTTTTTCTGCAAATACAACACATCTCTAAACAATCTGATTCACCTCCTTTTTATTTACGCAAATGAGGCCTAAAACCATTTTGTTAGTACTAAAAGACCCGAAATGTTGTTTTGGGGAAAATAAAAGCTTGTTTCCATTTGATTTGCAGTAATGAGTGTAGAGTCAAATATCCTTCGGAGAAAAGATTGAAAGCAGGGCATTAACATGATCCGCCATGACATTTTGCCAAATCAATCTGGACTAAAAAGGTTTACTTCAATTGAGTGTGCACACTTAAGTCAATTATGTTTCTGAGGATAAAGTGGAATACTGGATCAGGGATCCAACAGATGTCACTGAACCTCTACATCCTGAAAAATATCCCTAAAATAATCAACAATGCGCAGGGTTTTTTCACCCTGTTTGCTTATTTGTTGGCTTGCTGTTGCCCAAAGACATTTACAGCCCTCATTTTTGGTGATTGTTTTTGTGGCACAGAAGTTGCAGCCTCATTGGAGTTAGCATTTAATCATCTTGCTTGCCCCTGTGGAATTTACTAATGACGATCGACTCTCTGAGCATGCTCATTGTGCACTGCGGATGGCTGAGGGCTGCGAGCATGTTTGTCCCATGAAAAGCTGTTTCTGTCACCAGCCAAAGCTGTTGTTTAACAAGTGGAAACCTCATCACAATTAAGCCCTTGTGGTTATGGCTTGGCAGTGTGGAGATGGCAGAACCCTTTTCCAGCATTTCGCAGTTCTTGTTTGGCATCCTTTATCCTTGCCTGTGGCTTTTCATGACAACAAACAAACAAACAAATCCATAAAACTGTGGTTTTCCAATCGCAAAACAACCAAAATAGCATTTTAATACCTTGTCAATGGACACTGAATAATAAATATGAGATTGTTGAGTGTGTGAGAGTCAAAGCAATGTGTTGGACAGGTTGTATTTGTAACGTGGCAGTCTGGCAGGTGCAGATCTCGGGTTGTGTTCAGGCAGTAAAGAGCTTTGATCTCACATTTTTAGGTGTGACAACTGTTTGGCAGCGTGTTGCGCCGGGTAGGAGAGAGGCCTCCTCTAGTTAGGCCCATATGACTAAAGCCAAAGTGTGAGAAAGGGCAGAAGTGTTCATCAAAGCAAAATGAGGAAGCTAACATACAACATACCACGACGTGGAAAATTATTGGTAATGCAAAACGCCTCATGACATTTTCTTCAAAGGCATAGAAGAATATTTGGTAACTGCCATATCCAAAGGAGCTACCCTGCTGTCACAGCGAGGTCAAGCGTCCAGTCTTTGCCATTTGTGATGTGTTTTATAGAGCTTGTTTAATGATCTTAATACCCGGGGAATTGCTACTTTGCAAAACCTCATTCTCAAAACACTAGACCAACATTGACCATGCCCAGTCTCCAAAGACCTTCATATAAACCACACTGAAATCTCTCTTATCCTTCAATTCAAATAATATTTATGAAAAATATGACCACAGGGCATGAAAAGGTCAAACTATATTTACCATGTTCTTTTATTGTGTAAAAACTATAACTGGATTTAGTTAATTAAAGTTTAAAGTGCTTTTAAAGTAATAGGATAACACCGCAAAGACACATCTGAGCCCATGAAAGGAAACAAAATATAATTTTATGTGCTGTCTGTTGGCCACACCTATCTTTAATAAAAACTTATATTTGCTATAAACTAATAAACCTTGTCTGCAGAATAGGAAATTAGCCTAATACCCCTACAGTTAATGAGTTGCATATTTTCTCAGAATCTGCAGGGGTAAAAAGTTATTGCCATTTTGTCATAATTTGGCAGCTCCATTTTTTTCTGCCTTTTATTATTTCTTATGGGCTAATTAAGCTATTAGCCTCTGAAGAAAGTCTCGCGCATTCACGGCAGAAGTGTAATGTTAATCTTTAGACTTGTGCCAAGTACTGAGAGCTGTTCTGCAGAGCGTCAGCTCTGTGCTTCTGCTGTCTGAAGTGTGGGAGAGGTGATGGAGTGCGAGACCTTTTATGAACTCTTTGTGCATTTAAAAGGACAACAGCTCTCAGCGCATACAGTGCTGACCAATTATTCTTGCCATGGTAACACATGTTTCTGTTTTGTTAATTGTCAGGAAAAAATACTATAGTTATAATATGTAGGATGAATTCACTGTGTGGATTATACAATGTTTCTTTGTATCCCTGCAAGTAGGCACTTTAATCATAAAAATCTTTGCTGTGATTTATGGTGTACATTTTTACTATCTTTTGTATACAGTGCTTAACAAATGTATTAGACCACCACACAATGTAGAGTGTGTGCCACAGCTGCCCTAAACAGTATGGTTATATTCAAAGTGTTTCTTTTATGTTTCTTTAAAGGTTAATCCACTAGTACAGTATGTGTAATCCCATTAGTCACAGCATTTCTAATGCTAAAAGATAATTATTGTTGTTATCCATTATTTTTCGATTTTTCTAATATCCTAATATCTTCTTTCGTCAGAACAAAGAAATGTATGAAGCAATTTTTCCTGCTTTGGTAGTCAATGGTGGCCAAGAACTCTTTGGTTACAAGCATTATTCAAAATATCTTTCTCTGTGTTCATCAGAAAAAATAAATGTATACAGATTTGGAACTTGAGGGTGAATAAATGAAGACAGAAATTTCATTTTTGAGTCAACTGTCCCTTTAAAGCCACAATATGGAAGAATTTTGTTATGAAATATCCAAAAATCACTTGCACGGTGTGATACATTTCATGCAGTTGTGTACTTACATTATCCCAAATGTTCCAAATAATGTGCAAATCCAGAGAAATTCCTATTTAAAATAATGGCCCGTCCCTTGTATTTGTCGCATATCAGTGACTTAATATCCGGTGCTCTGCACTACCCTCAGTTTCCGGTTGTAGAAACTACGGCAACACACAAATGCGGAAGTGGTCATACAGCATCTGGGACGCAACATCTGTTGTTCTGTTATTATAGATCACGATTACTCTTTAGCGAGTAAATGAAACCCAAAAAAGTGTAAACCTAGGCCAAACGAGGCAAGCAGGCTTATGGACAAAAAAAGAAATAAAACAAGGATTAATATCGGCGTGGCGTTTTCTAAATGGAGAGAGCTTCGCGACCAACTTGCATGAGTTTTAATAGACAAGTAAGCACTTTTTTTTTATTGTCCAGAAGTGCTCATGCACAGATTATTTGAATAGTTATGAATGCAGTTACCCTATGAAATACAGCATATGTCGCACAAAAATATGTAGCCAATAACGTTACTTGTAAATACTGTGGGTTCGTTCAAATTTACTTTTTAAACGATGACTGTATGACTGTTTTAAACAGGTAAAACTATGTAGCATTACGCTACCAAATCAATTGACAAAGTCCAATATCAGTCGCGGGCTAACGTAGCATTACATTCCACGTTTCTTGCAAGCTAACTCATTACGATGACATAAAATACTCATACTCAAAATTCATTCATTACCTCGTCCGTGAACATGATGGGCGATCTCCATACGCCTCTGGACGGTGAAAACGACATGTCCCATGATTCCACTCTCCTACATAACGTCATTTAGCTTCACCTTTTGTTGTTGTTTCGAAAGTGCGCCATCTAGCGGTCCAAATATTCCATATTGTGGCTTTAATAGAAAAACAAGTTTTAATGGTTGAATGTTATATGCTTGATGAATTTCTGACTTCCGAGAGAAGTTGAATGTGCAGGCTCAAATATAAGTATAAAAACATAAATAAAGACCATTTAGTTGCTTCAGTTTGTGATTTGCCTAATAAAATTTTTTTAGTTTAAACAAGTTTTTGATATATTCCTAAAATATTTGTGTTTTCTCTTCATTTTAACTGGTGGTCTTATAAATGTGTTAATCTATCAATATTATAATCAACATTATTCACATCCCTAATTTCTTCCCTTAATAAAAGCTTGTTTAAACATTTTCTTACTGCAAATGTTTCTTTCTGCATTCTCTTTCCTGTTACCTCTGTAGTGTGACTTTAGCAAAGGTCACTGTGGCGAGGGGAGCGTGGTGTAGCGAGGTGTGCAGCAGGAGAGAGAGCCGGGAGAAGAGCGGTAAGTGAGTGGAGTAATTACAGACGACCAACACCTGTGTCTCGTTCCAGTAAGGGCGCGGAGAGAGGATATAAGCACCAGAGGAAGGCACAATGGGAGAGGAGAGACGGACTCCACACGAGCTGCCACCGACCCAAACCTTCCAGTCAGCCAGGAGGACCTGCGCTGACTTCCGAGCGACACAAGCCAGGCTGAGAGAGAAGCCGGGGACGTTTATACTGTTTACTTTGGGTGCTCTGTTTCGTTTGGTTTTTGAATAAAGCTGTGTCAGACTCGCCGACCTTGTCCTCTTCCTTCCTTCTAACAGCGAACGCGCTACAGTCACTGTGTGTTTAACATTCATTAGCCTTTTGCTCCATTAGCATCATCATGAAAACACTGCTGCGGCAGATCTGTAAACATTTCTGGAGTCAGCAAAAGCTACAGCTTGATGGCAAATAAATATAATTTATCATGGTGTTTGTGTTAGCGCTTTAACTGCTCATTTTAGAGAGATGCTGTGTCGGTTCAAAACGACAGTGTCATTCTTAATAACATCCAATCCAATGATCTCAACCTCATACTAGTAAAACCACTGCAAGCTTTTTGTGAGCAGTGACAACATTTAACCGTAGATGTTTATTGAATGTTTTGTGACAGTCTGACATAGCCTTGAAGGTTTGTTATATTGCAGATTGTTAATGCTCCATTGCACTTACATTTACATTTATTAATTTAGAAAACATTTTTATCTGAAGCACCTTACAAATGAGAGAACATTTAACATTTTGTTAAGAAGCTAAACAATAACTATATCTCACCAAGCCATACAAGTATAAGCTCAAGGCTCAAGCATAAAAGATAAAAGATGTTTACACACCTCTCTGACTGAACTATTTCTTGGCTTTAGACGGTGAATGCCAGACCACAGTTCAGATGAGGCAGCTCTGTGTCATATGGGATTTATTAGGGGAGGCCTTTTTGATAAGAGGAGATAAAGCATGCATTTCCACAAAGATTATTCCAATTCACTATGATGTCATATAAAATGGCAAACACAAATTATCATTTGACATGTGACCACCCAAGAGTACAATACTTAGTCACATGTAAATGTGTACTGTACGTGTGAGAAGAAAACATGGCTTGTGAACACACATATGTTTGAGACAAAAAAGTGCACAAATGAACAATCAACAAGCTTATTGGCCAAATGTTTAACAATGTGTTTTCATGAAAGTTTGGATGTGCTTCTCCCACATAATAGCTTTAGGAAAGGCAAGAAAGAGAAAAGCTAGTTTTTCCTGGGTAATAGTAAAAAAAGTTTGCCTGTTTTTTCTCTGCATGTCTTGTCCTCCCCAAAATTACAATGGCTCTTTGATAACTTTGTTGTTTTGTATCATTTGGTATTGATCAGACACTATTAGTTCTGACATAAACCCAGATAGAATACTCATAACCAAACATTTCATTACAGAGGGAAAATTTGTTCAATAAAGCCCTTTGGGTATTTCACATTTGCTCTTCTTTATAGGGTGGTGGTGGTGAAACGTGACACAACCATCCAATCTGTGGTAAACACATGCTGAATCACAAAGATAGGGAATTGGCAAATTATACCAAAATAACACAATTTGCTATATTTGCTTAGATTATATAAAATCCTTATGTGATGATGTTTTGTTGGCAATAGCTTGAATTTAAACTTTTTATAAATACTGGATCTACTCGAATTGGACAGAGGCTCAGTTAAATGTGTTCCTGTAATCCTTCCCATACTGTATGCAACTTTTAATGTTAGACTCGTGATGTGGACTCTCATTTTGAGGTTGCAGGGACCTAAAGCCACAGGATGAGGTTCATAGCTCTAAGGAAACAAACTGTGAGAGATCCAGTACTAGACATACTTTCACATGTTTTTCCCTCACCACAGAGCCACCAGCCAAACCCTCCTTTATTGACCGCAACGGTACAAATCTCCCTTTCTCTTCTCATTTCTTATAATCTGTGATTAGCTCAGAGGATGGCTATGGTCAGCACAGTCCAAAGATCCTCCCTTGGATAATATGGATAATATATGAAACATCACTGTGGCTGTAGGTTATCCACTGCATTTGTGTCATAAACACTGACAGTCTTGAATACTGTTTGGACAGGATTATTTTTCCAAATGACATTTGAGTTACAGTTATTAACAACAGACGATATCTCTGATTTCACATCCTCATTCCAAAGGGATTTCTAGTTTGTCTCGGATGAGAATGTCAGCAGATTTTAAACCACCAGCTAACCAAGAAAGTTGTCAAAATGGTCAAAATTCATAAGGTGTGTAAAAGTGGAAGTTCACCCAAAAATCAACTTTGTGTGATTTTTTACTCACCCACATGACGTTAAACATGTTTAGAGAACTTCCGGCATCTTTGGAGCACAAATAAAGATATTTAGGTGACATCCGAGAGCTTTCCAGGCCTCCTGATTGAAACCATGGTGTCAGTTTTTGCCAAGGTCCAGAAAAGTACTAAAGACATCGTTAAATTGGTCCGTCCGCGCATAGTGGCTCAGTTTAATTTTTTTGAAGCGACGAGAATGCTTTATGTGCGAAAAACAAACCAAAAAAACGACTTTAATCGAAAGCGTGTGTTCACGAGAGCACTTCTTAGTCTTCTGCATGTAAACACAGAGTTGCGCTTCCGCGTTGTGAGTCAGAGCGCCGGCATCCAATAGGGGCAAGCCTCATGCGGCGTTCGGCGCAAGAACCTGTCTACTTTTGAAGTGCTCTCGTCCAAGAAGAAGACGAAGAAGAAGTGCTCTCGTCCAAGAAGAAGACGAAGAAGAATTGCCCTCGTCCAAGAAGAAGACGAAGTGCCCTCGTGAACACGCCCCATACACTGACAAGACAGAGGAGAATATATCAATTAAAGTCGGTTTTTTGGTTTGTTTTTCGCACATAAAGCATTCTCGTTGCTTCAAAAAAATTCAACTGAGCCACTATGCGCGGATGGACCAATTTAATGATGTCTTTAGTACTTTTCTGGACCTTGGCAAAAACCGACACCATGGTTTCAATGAGGAGGCCTGGAAAGCTCTCGGATGTCACCTAAATATCTCTATTTGTGCTCCGAAGACGCCGGAAGTTCTCTAAACATGTTTGACGTCATGTGGGTGAGTAAAAAATCACACAAAGTTGATTTTTGGATGAACTATCCCTTTAACAAGACAAAGACATGATACATTTGGCTTTATGCTTACGGTGTTTGAAAAAGAAAATTTTCCATTTTTTTTAAATAGTAACAGTTTGATCGAGATTGAAAGATAAACATCACACTGTACATGCAAATTTACTTGACATCCATAAGTAAATGGCTATTTGTTTTAATACCATTGTTTCACATGCTGGATGTAGTCGTTTTTCTTTAACTGCATGTGTTACAGCTGCTGTCGATTGAGTAATCTTTACAGATGACAGTAAACATCAGGACTGCTACGGCCCAGCCTTTTACACTAACATTTTCAAGTGAAGTTGTAATATATCTCATTGTGAGTTTGAAGCAAAGCCACAGACACCAAGCAATGGATAAACCATAAAAACAGAACAGTGCAGACTGATGGAATACAGCCCACATCAATATTCATTGACTAGTGAGAAAGAGAAAGAACCAGAGGGTGAAACATGTGGAAGAAAAAGAGAATAACCACAAGTGAGAGATTATAATTTGTTTTCCAAACAGTGCTTTGTTAACAGTCTCCAATGGCTAATAAAACACCAGATTTCATCTCACACCTCTAAGGCTTAGAAATGTAATTGGTTTCATAATTGTCAGTCATTCTAATGAGAGATGTTGACCACAGAGCTATAATGCAACATGAGTAACAAACAACGCATTCAAATTTCAAACTGAACCATAACGTGTGTTTAGTCTGATGCAAAGGTTACGTTACATCATTCTTGAAAGGATAGTTCACTCAAAAATAAAAATTCTGTCATGAGTGTCTGTGGACCACAAAAGAAGATGTTTTGAGAAGGGTTTTGTGTCCGTACAGTGGAAGTCAATGGGGGCCATTTTTCAAAATATCTTCTTTTGTGTTCAGCAGAAGAAAGTCATACAGGTTTGAAATGACTTATGCCGGGGCCTCACCACAAGATAATCGGGCCGATTTCTCCCCTTCCGACAATCAGTTAAAGTCCCGATGATCTTAAACGGCTCTATAGATTATCTTATCTGATTTTCCTGTGGTGTGATGTGTGTTAAGAGTGAACGAACCTGATCGGAAGATCATCGGACAACATGTTGAATATTTATGATCAGAAATCCTGATGTGTGGGGGAAACCCTGAGCACAAATGCACAAGAACTGTGTTGATTGTCACGTGGAACAAAACAATACCCAATCAGAAAGCCAGCTGACATAAGCATAACAACCGTAGTCGTGACTTCATCCAAACACATTTCTTTCTTCTGTCAATTTTCTGTCAAAAGCATTACAGACACTATCATCGCAATGACAAATAATTTCTATAAAAAATTCAGGTTATGTGCAAGTGACAGACATATGGATCCGCCGTCTTACAATAGTGGTAGGAGTCCGAGTGTGCTGATGCTTTAAGGTAGAACAGAAAAAAATAGATCCAGTGGACTCTTTCATGTGATAATGTCAACAGCTATTTTTACAAACCAGTCTTAATATTCTTTTTTAATTACTGTGAAGACATAAATATAACAATATTTGAAAGTTGCAATAAAAAATCAAGTGCTGTGCTACCTTAAATGATTTTGAACACGCTGCTTCAATTTCACAACAATAAATAATATTTAAATAAAATATTTGTAAAACACATAAAAGGTTAGATGTATACATTTGTTTATATTGAACACATATAAAATTAACATACAGTGAAATAATAAAAAATTGCGAGATTTCCTGTTCACAGGACTCTGTGAAAATCTGTTCGTGTGTGGTGTGCTGTCTTCATCAAGGAGGACCTGCGCTGACTTCCGAGCGACACAAGCCAGGCTGAGAGAGAAGCCGGGGACGTTTATACTGTTTACTTTGGGTGCTCTGTTTCGTTTGGTTTTTGAATAAAGCTGTGTCAGACTCGCCGACCTTGTCCTCTTCCTTCCTTCTAACAGCGAACGCGCTACAGTCACTGTGTGTTTAACATTCATTAGCCTTTTGCTCCATTAGCATCATCATGAAAACACTGCTGCGGCAGATCTGTAAACATTTCTGGAGTCAGCAAAAGCTACAGCTTGATGGCAAATAAATATAATTTATCATGGTGTTTGTGTTAGCGCTTTAACTGCTCATTTTAGAGAGATGCTGTGTCGGTTCAAAACGACAGTGTCATTCTTAATAACATCCAATCCAATGATCTCAACCTCATACTAGTAAAACCACTGCAAGCTTTTTGTGAGCAGTGACAACATTTAACCGTAGATGTTTATTGAATGTTTTGTGACAGTCTGACATAGCCTTGAAGGTTTGTTATATTGCAGATTGTTAATGCTCCATTGCACTTACATTTACATTTATTAATTTAGAAAACATTTTTATCTGAAGCACCTTACAAATGAGAGAACATTTAACATTTTGTAAAGAAGCTAAACAATAACTATATCTCACCAAGCCATACAAGTATAAGCTCAAGGCTCAAGCATAAAAGATAAAAGATGTTTACACACCTCTCTGACTGAACTATTTCTTGGCTTTAGACGGTGAATGCCAGACCACAGTTCAGATGAGGCAGCTCTGTGTCATATGGGATTTATTAGGGGAGGCCTTTTTGATAAGAGGAGATAAAGCATGCATTTCCACAAAGATTATTCCAATTCACTATGATGTCATATAAAATGGCAAACACAAATTATCATTTGACATGTGACCACCCAAGAGTACAATACTTAGTCACATGTAAATGTGTACTGTACGTGTGAGAAGAAAACATGGCTTGTGAACACACATATGTTTGAGACAAAAAAGTGCACAAATGAACAATCAACAAGCTTATTGGCCAAATGTTTAACAATGTGTTTTCATGAAAGTTTGGATGTGCTTCTCCCACATAATAGCTTTAGGAAAGGCAAGAAAGAGAAAAGCTAGTTTTTCCTGGGTAATAGTAAAAAAAGTTTGCCTGTTTTTTCTCTGCATGTCTTGTCCTCCCCAAAATTACAATGGCTCTTTGATAACTTTGTTGTTTTGTATCATTTGGTATTGATCAGACACTATTAGTTCTGACATAAACCCAGATAGAATACTCATAACCAAACATTTCATTACAGAGGGAAAATTTGTTCAATAAAGCCCTTTGGGTATTTCACATTTGCTCTTCTTTATAGGGTGGTGGTGGTGAAACGTGACACAACCATCCAATCTGTGGTAAACACATGCTGAATCACAAAGATAGGGAATTGGCAAATTATACCAAAATAACACAATTTGCTATATTTGCTTAGATTATATAAAATCCTTATGTGATGATGTTTTGTTGGCAATAGCTTGAATTTAAACTTTTTATAAATACTGGATCTACTCGAATTGGACAGAGGCTCAGTTAAATGTGTTCCTGTAATCCTTCCCATACTGTATGCAACTTTTAATGTTAGACTCGTGATGTGGACTCTCATTTTGAGGTTGCAGGGACCTAAAGCCACAGGATGAGGTTCATAGCTCTAAGGAAACAAACTGTGAGAGATCCAGTACTAGACATACTTTCACATGTTTTTCCCTCACCACAGAGCCACCAGCCAAACCCTCCTTTATTGACCGCAACGGTACAAATCTCCCTTTCTCTTCTCATTTCTTATAATCTGTGATTAGCTCAGAGGATGGCTATGGTCAGCACAGTCCAAAGATCCTCCCTTGGATAATATGGATAATATATGAAACATCACTGTGGCTGTAGGTTATCCACTGCATTTGTGTCATAAACACTGACAGTCTTGAATACTGTTTGGACAGGATTATTTTTCCAAATGACATTTGAGTTACAGTTATTAACAACAGACGATATCTCTGATTTCACATCCTCATTCCAAAGGGATTTCTAGTTTGTCTCGGATGAGAATGTCAGCAGATTTTAAACCACCAGCTAACCAAGAAAGTTGTCAAAATGGTCAAAATTCATAAGGTGTGTAAAAGTGGAAGTTCACCCAAAAATCAACTTTGTGTGATTTTTTACTCACCCACATGACGTTAAACATGTTTAGAGAACTTCCGGCATCTTTGGAGCACAAATAAAGATATTTAGGTGACATCCGAGAGCTTTCCAGGCCTCCTGATTGAAACCATGGTGTCAGTTTTTGCCAAGGTCCAGAAAAGTACTAAAGACATCGTTAAATTGGTCCGTCCGCGCATAGTGGCTCAGTTTAATTTTTTTGAAGCGACGAGAATGCTTTATGTGCGAAAAACAAACCAAAAAAACGACTTTAATCGAAAGCGTGTGTTCACGAGAGCACTTCTTAGTCTTCTGCATGTAAACACAGAGTTGCGCTTCCGCGTTGTGAGTCAGAGCGCCGGCATCCAATAGGGGCAAGCCTCATGCGGCGTTCGGCGCAAGAACCTGTCTACTTTTGAAGTGCTCTCGTCCAAGAAGAAGACGAAGAAGAAGTGCTCTCGTCCAAGAAGAAGACGAAGAAGAATTGCCCTCGTCCAAGAAGAAGACGAAGTGCCCTCGTGAACACGCCCCATACACTGACAAGACAGAGGAGAATATATCAATTAAAGTCGGTTTTTTGGTTTGTTTTTCGCACATAAAGCATTCTCGTTGCTTCAAAAAAATTCAACTGAGCCACTATGCGCGGATGGACCAATTTAATGATGTCTTTAGTACTTTTCTGGACCTTGGCAAAAACCGACACCATGGTTTCAATGAGGAGGCCTGGAAAGCTCTCGGATGTCACCTAAATATCTCTATTTGTGCTCCGAAGACGCCGGAAGTTCTCTAAACATGTTTGACGTCATGTGGGTGAGTAAAAAATCACACAAAGTTGATTTTTGGATGAACTATCCCTTTAACAAGACAAAGACATGATACATTTGGCTTTATGCTTACGGTGTTTGAAAAAGAAAATTTTCCATTTTTTTTAAATAGTAACAGTTTGATCGAGATTGAAAGATAAACATCACACTGTACATGAAAATTTACTTGACATCCATAAGTAAATGGCTATTTGTTTTAATACCATTGTTTCACATGCTGGATGTAGTCGTTTTTCTTTAACTGCATGTGTTACAGCTGCTGTCGATTGAGTAATCTTTACAGATGACAGTAAACATCAGGACTGCTACGGCCCAGCCTTTTACACTAACATTTTCAAGTGAAGTTGTAATATATCTCATTGTGAGTTTGAAGCAAAGCCACAGACACCAAGCAATGGATAAACCATAAAAACAGAACAGTGCAGACTGATGGAATACAGCCCACATCAATATTCATTGACTAGTGAGAAAGAGAAAGAACCAGAGGGTGAAACATGTGGAAGAAAAAGAGAATAACCACAAGTGAGAGATTATAATTTGTTTTCCAAACAGTGCTTTGTTAACAGTCTCCAATGGCTAATAAAACACCAGATTTCATCTCACACCTCTAAGGCTTAGAAATGTAATTGGTTTCATAATTGTCAGTCATTCTAATGAGAGATGTTGACCACAGAGCTATAATGCAACATGAGTAACAAACAACGCATTCAAATTTCAAACTGAACCATAACGTGTGTTTAGTCTGATGCAAAGGTTACGTTACATCATTCTTGAAAGGATAGTTCACTCAAAAATAAAAATTCTGTCATGAGTGTCTGTGGACCACAAAAGAAGATGTTTTGAGAAGGGTTTTGTGTCCGTACAGTGGAAGTCAATGGGGGCCATTTTTCAAAATATCTTCTTTTGTGTTCAGCAGAAGAAAGTCATACAGGTTTGAAATGACTTATGCCGGGGCCTCACCACAAGATAATCGGGCCGATTTCTCCCCTTCCGACAATCAGTTAAAGTCCCGATGATCTTAAACGGCTCTATAGATTATCTTATCTGATTTTCCTGTGGTGTGATGTGTGTTAAGAGTGAACGAACCTGATCGGAAGATCATCGGACAACATGTTGAATATTTATGATCAGAAATCCTGATGTGTGGGGGAAACCCTGAGCACAAATGCACAAGAACTGTGTTGATTGTCACGTGGAACAAAACAATACCCAATCAGAAAGCCAGCTGACATAAGCATAACAACCGTAGTCGTGACTTCATCCAAACACATTTCTTTCTTCTGTCAATTTTCTGTCAAAAGCATTACAGACACTATCATCGCAATGACAAATAATTTCTATAAAAAATTCAGGTTATGTGCAAGTGACAGACATATGGATCCGCCGTCTTACAATAGTGGTAGGAGTCCGAGTGTGCTGATGCTTTAAGGTAGAACAGAAAAAAATAGATCCAGTGGACTATTTCATGTGATAATGTCAACAGCTATTTTTACAAACCAGTCTTAATATTCTTTTTTAATTACTGTGAAGACATAAATAAAACAATATTTGAAAGTTGCAATAAAAAATCAAGTGCTGTGCTACCTTAAATGATTTTGAACACGCTGCTTCAATTTCACAACAATAAATAATATTTAAATAAAATATTTGTAAAACACATAAAAGGTTAGATGTATACATTTGTTTATATTGAACACATATAAAATTAACATACAGTGAAATAATAAAAAATTGCGAGATTTCCTGTTCACAGGACTCTGTGAAAATCTGTTCGTGTGTGGTGTGCTGTCTTCATCACGGCGCAGTACACATTATAGGAGCAAAACGATTAAATCTAGGATTATTTGTCCTCATGTTTGTGGTCTCTCACAGTTTGAAACTCTTATAAGATTTAAAAAATCTTTTGGTGAGGCCCCGGCATAAGTGATGAGTAAATAATGAAAGCTTTTGCCTCTCTATCGCCATCTCTGTTTTCACCCTAAAATTGCAAGTTACTTTTCATATGTACGTGAGACGAGTTAAAGTCAAATGATGACAAAGGATGACATTACCTAATTGTATCCGTACTTCTCCGTATATCAACTTCTTTGTTATAACCCTAATGTTGTGTCTAATGTTGCCAGTCGGGTAAGGGTAAGGAGAATTTAAAGTAATAGTTCAAATTCTTTCATCATTTACTCACCCTCTTGTCATTTCAAACCTTTATGACTTTCTTTCTTCTGCACAATACAAAAGAAGACTATCACTTTAATGTCTTGAATGAGTTGAAACAGTCATTTTATCTCAATCGAGTGTACTGTAGTTTCACTTTAATCAATCTAGATAGTGCAAAGCTTATTGGATTTAAACAATTCCCACAACATGACTAAAAGAGACGCTCATTTGGCATCTACATTCACGTGATGTTATTCAGTGATGTTCTCAGCAGCCCTCAGGACAAGCTCTGTAAATCTGACAGTGCAGGTTTATTCACTAATAACAGATGGTTTCCAGTTGACCTTCAATCGACATTATTCTGTAGAGGCCTGCGTGTTCTCCTACATGTTTGCCTGATGCTCGACAATAAACCAGTCAGCTAAGACCGTAAATGAGCCGGGTTGGTGATGCGTCTGCGTGCGTGCAATCCTCTGCATGGCTATTCGACCAGACTAATTAACCAAACACACATCGCTCAGTGCTGCAACCCAAGACAATTCCAATTTGAGTCGCCCTAATTGAAGTGACAACTTAATTACAGCCCGATGATATCAGGCTTTCCTTGTAAACCCGCGTATCTCTCCCTCTACTCTTCCATCTCTCTCTTTATTCTTTCACAAGCTCTAATTAATGAAAGACACCCAACAGGTTCAATGTAAAATCAGGAAACTCCGCCCCCTAACCTTTTTCCCATATCACACTGTGTATAATTAAACCCTGATGAGCGAAGTCACTTTGTCTCATTTTCGTTGACAATAAGAGCTTCTTCATTTAGACATAACAGCAGCTCACCCCCACCTTTCTCTCGTATAGCATCGTTTTAAAGGTGCTACATAGAGTTTAACATTCGGGCTGAATCACATCATTAGCATAACGTGTGTGTGTGTGTGTGTGTGTGTGTGTGCGTGCGTGCGTGCGTGCGTGTGTGTGTGTGCGTGTGTGTGTGTGTGTGTGTGCATGTCTGTAAGTGATTCGCCCCAATCTATCCCTCTTTCCGCTACATCAAAGTGAAACGGAGCGTCGCTGTAATTGGGCCATGCCATCCTGTCAGGATGATTCAAGATGATGTCTGTACTTCTCCCTCCAGAACCCAGTGGCTCTCTAATTAACACTCCAAAAAGTCACATAAATGTGTAGATAAAGAGAGGGAAAAACTTCATAAGTATTTCATGATCCTGACTTATTAGAGTTTGCAATATCAGTTTAGTATTACACAATGATTAAAGTCTTGCTCACTTTCAAGGGAATCAAAAGGGAATATTTTATCGTTATGGAAATTGTTGGGTGGAAGTGTTTGGCATGGTATATGTCTTGTGCACATACCGAATCAATGAGTTCAATTGATGAATGTGATGTCATGAGTTGTTGAGGGTTAATGGTGTTCTTGATTGTTTCCTTCAGTGATGTCATTTTGCATATGCATGCTTTTTACTCACAGCTTGAGGAAATGTGAAGTAGATGACAGACAAAGTCATGTACAGGGGTCAACTTCCTTTTGGGTGCTGAAGCAACATTCTTGAGAGATTTTAGATACCGTATTAGGATTAGGTTTAATACAGCCTCTGTGACACTGTAGAGGACAAGAAGAGCATGGATGGATGGATGGTTCATTACTAGTGTTAGGGTTTAGTGATTGCAAATTCTATTAAAAATGATATTGAAATCCTTTATTTAACACTGGCAAACAAGATGATTTAGATGATGGTGTTTTGTTTGACTTGGGAATTGAACCCAAGTAAAAATGTAATTGCTGTTTACCTCAGGAAATTTGATATAGTTTGTCAGTGGTTTCATTTAAAGGGATAGTTCACCTAAAATCGATCATCATTCACTCACCCTCATGTCATTCCAAATAGGGTTGTTCCGATTGACGATACTATTGTGTATCGATGATCCTCAGACCTATCGGCGATAGCTGATTCCCTATACAAAGGGTCTTCAACTACTTTTCTTTGAGGGTCAGATTCCAAAAGTATAAATAGGATGCTGGCCAGTTTTTTACCATGTTCTCATTTATTCTGTTAGTTTGTTTTTCTGTTATTTATTGCGTTTTGTTCCTTTTATACTGTTTTTGTTGCTGTTACTTATAGGCCATGATTAAAACATGCACACAAATATTGCATCCAGTATTTGTGCCTTTTTATGATATTAAATTAAAAGGGATATTGTCTTTTTAATTGTATTTTATATTCCTTAATGCGTTACTTTACCGAAAAATTGCTACTAATTTACTTACCCACAGTCCTCCAGTACATCGAGATGTGGGTGGCATTGTTTTTTCAAGAAGATATTTATTAAGATATTTGGTTGAATTAATTAAAGTTAAATCAATAAAAGTAAAAAACGCAAATACATTCAACACAAAAGTAATCCCTGCCCCTTGTGACGTTAAATTCGCGTCTTATAAAGCGAGTCAATTGATCTGTGCAAGAAACTGAACGCTATTATCACATCTTCGGGTGAATTCCGATCGCATTCATGTGCCCCACGCACTTAAAGGGCAGAGCCTTTGTATAGTGTGAGTTCTGGGGGGAGATGAACAGCTGTTTTTCATAAATATAGCCGTTATACATAATGAATGCAGTAATAAAAACAACACAGTTTTCCCCTTATCTGACACAACCGTTCACGTGGCGTATCCTTCCTACAGTTAGCCTACTTTCAAGGGCAGAAAACGTGTTTTAGAACACAACCTATCGCGTGCGCAAACCGATTGCCTGTGGCTGTGCAATGCATTGCTGATTATAACGTTGTAAATAACATTCGTTTCTTGGACTGACCGATCAAATTGCTTTATAAGACGTAAAACATTATGAGCCGCGGGAGTTCTGCCGCGAAGCAGTGTATCATTACTTCCGCTAGCACTCCAGTTCATAAGGTGGCGGTAATGCACCTATAAGCTGATTTGCCAACCGCCTGTAAAACTCAAGAAGAAGAAGAAGTTACTTCCGCTAGCGCCTCAGAATGGAGTTTACCAAGTGGCTTGCACATCTGCCACAAATACGTCTAGATGAGGTACAATGTCTTGCAGACAAATTTTCTCTAACGACAAGATCAAAGCTAGAGAAAGGATACAAATTCTTCGTTGAACAGTACCTGTTTGATTATGAAGGTAAGTGTTTTGTTTTCTTTTTGTGTTAGCGATGGTGCTAGGATAAGTACTTGAATACCTGTTCTGTCAGTTTTTTTTCTCACTGTTGTTAAATTCCAGCGCGACGGCAAAACGGAAGTTCTTCTTCTTCTTCTTGTTTGTTGCAAGACGGATGTTATGATACACTGCTTTGCAAAAAGGCGGAAGTTAAGTGACGTCATTGTGAAAAGGGCGTATTGCTATGCGCGTGAGGGTTTAAAACCAGCGCATGAGTTGTTCCCGTTTGGCAATCAAGTAATAACAGCACACGCGGGCATCAATGACGCATTTGGATGAATGATATTGATATGGACACATACCCACTGGGAAGTTTCTCAAAAAAAATCTTCTTTTGTGTCATATTGTAACGAAAGAGTAATCCGGCAGTATAAGATTTATTAGAGAAGACAAAGTAACTTAATAAAAGAATAAAGGAACAAGAAACAAAAGTAATCCATGCAACATCTAACCAGGACACTGAAACAACGACTGACAAATGACAAAGATAATGACAAAACAAATAAACAGAAGTTCTGTCATCTTGCTTCCTGTTTCCGTGCATCGCTGCCGGCAGCTTGTTTGTATCGTGCTCTTACACTTCGCTCTAATATTAGTGTATTTTATTATCGTTAATTATTATTGTCGTTGCTAACTTATCCTGATATCTCAATAACCCTGTTCCTGTTATTTACTTGGAAGAGTCTAAACCAAAAGTGATAGTTAACTTAACGCCGTTAGCATAGCAATAGCGTGTTAGCTTGCTTTCTGTTCACACTGTGGAATATCATCTTGCCTCTGGTTTGTCTTGTGTGCTAACTGTTTCTCTTTTTAAGCGAGTATACTACGATCCATCGAGCAACCTTGGTAAGTTGGAATTGCACTTCAAATCCGGTGAGTTATGGCTTCTATTCCTATTATTGTTACTTGCACCTCATGTCATATGTTTAGCTTAGCCTTCTCTGTCAGCTGCGAGGGCTTTATATGCGATAAATGCAGGGAAATAGTTAGGCTGACAGAGAAGATCTTAGAATTAGAGTCTCGCATCCAATCTTTATCTGAGGATAGTAAGAGTTTAACGACGATAGAAAACACTTTGGATGCGAGCAACATTAGCGCACACAGCTCGGTTCCGGTTGAAAATCCTCCGCAGCTGGGAAACTTCGTGACTGTGAGACGGCGTAGTCGCAGGACAAAACATCACTCGACCGTTCCGATTACAGTCTCGAACAGGTTTGCCCCGCTCAGTGACGCACCGACTGAGAAACCTGCTGAAAGTGCCCTAGTTATCGGTGATTCTATTGTTCGGAACGTTAACATAGAGGCACCAGCCACCATAGTCAAATGTTTACCGGGAGCCAGAGCGCCTGACATCAAGTCAAATTTAAATGTGCTGGCTAAGGCTAATCGTAAATTCAGTAAGATTGTCATTCACGTCGGCACAAATGATGTTCGACTCCGTCAATCGGAGATCACAAAAGATAACATTAAAGAGGTGTGTGAGCTCGCAAGCATGATGTCAGACACTGTAATATTCTCTGGCCCCCTCATGCTTATCGTGGTGATGAGATTTATAGCAGATTATCATCACTAAATGGCTGGTTGTCTGAGTGGTGCCTGCAGAATGATATAGTTTTTATAAATAACTGGAAGAGTTTTGAGGGCAGACCTGACCTGTTGAAACGAGATGGTCTCCATCCCTCCTGGGCTGGGACTTCCATCCTGTCTAGAAATATGGCAAAAAGTCTTAATGCTAATGCTAAAACTTGACTCGCTGGGGCCCAGGTCAGGGAGCAGACAGAATGGCTTAACCAACTGTCTGCTTGCCGTCTCACGTCGCAGAATACACAAAATGTACAACATGTAGTAATCCGTTCTCCCAAACATCACAAAATAGAGACTGTGTCTGTCCCCCGGATTAGCAAACATAAAATAATGCGTAAACCTCTTGAAAGTAATTTAATAAACGTTAAACAAACTAAACATGAACAAAATACAGATAATCAACTGTTACGACTCGGATTGCTAAATATTAGATCTCTCTCTAATAAAGCACTTTTTGTTAACGATATGATAACAGATCATAAAATAGACATGCTCTGTTTGACAGAAACATGGCTAAAACCAGATGATTATATTGCTTTAAATGAATCTGTCCCCCAAGATTATTATTATAAACACGAGCCTCGTCTAAAAGGCAGAGGGGGAGGTGTCGCAGCACTTTACAATAACTCTCTTAGCATTTCCCAGAAGTCGAACTCTAAATATAATTCTTTTGAAGTCATGGTTCTTCATGTTTCAACACCTAATACTAAAGATAAAACTCTTTTTAAATTGATTCTAGCTATTGTATATAGGCCTCCAGGGCACCACACAGATTTTATTAAAGAATTTGGTGGGTTCTTATCAGAACTAGTACTGGCCGCAGATAGACTCCTTGTCGTTGGTGACTTTAACATCCACGTAGATAACGTTACAGATGCCTTAGGAATGGCTTTCAAAGACACTCTTAACTCCATGGGCATTAGTCAACATGTGTCAGGACCCACTCACCTTCGTAATCATACTTTAGATTTAATACTGTCTTACGGTATAAATGTGGACGACGTTAAAATCCTTCAGCAGAGTGAAGACATTTCGGATCATTATCTGGTATTATGTTTGCTTCACTGGCCTACGGCTGCAAATAAAACTCATTGTTACAAATATGGTAGAACAATAACTTCAACTACCAAAGATGCGTTTCTCGATAATCTGCCCGAATTGTCTCAAATCATGAGAAATAACGTTGAAGATCTTGACATTACCACTGAAAATTTTAATTCCACCTTCTCGGTAACGCTAGACAAAGTTGCTCCACTACGTTTAAAGAAGATTAAAAATGGCAGCCCCACACCGTGGTATAATGAACACACTCAGGCTCTAAAGAAAGCGGCCCGAAAAATGGAGCGCAACTTTAAGAAAACTAAATTAGAGGTATTTCGTACAGCATGGAAGGATAGTATTCGAAAATACAGGAAAGCCCTAATAACTTCTAGATCCGCCTACTTTTCATCACTAATAGAAGAAAACCAGCACAACCCTAGGTTTTTATTTAACACGGTGGCTAAATTAACAAAAAATAAATCGTCAGTGACTTCTGATCCTGTATATCAGCATAGCAGTGATGAATTTATGAACTACTTCACATATAAAATCCAAGATATTAGAGAAAAAATTATAACAATGCAATCAGAAGTGAAACCCGCTGAACAAACTAACTACAGCGCCCTTAAGGAGAAAATGCAATTATTTTATACCGTAGATCAAGATGAGCTGTCTAAAATTATTAGATCATCTAAATCAACAACATGCATACTAGACCCTATACCTACAAATCTACTGAAAGAGATGCTCCCAGAAATTATAGATCCTCTTCTTGGTATTATTAACTCATCTCTGACATTAGGACATGTGCCTAAAGCATATAAGGTGGCTGTTATAAGGCCCCTTGTCAAAAAACCCAACTCGACCCTAGAGAACTAAGGAACTACAGGCCTATATCGAATCTACCTTTCATATCTAAAGTTCTGGAAAAAGTAGTTTCAACTCAATTATGCTCCTTCCTCCAAAGGAATGACATCAATGAAGAATTCCAGTCTGGATTTAGAGCATGTCACAGTACAGAGACTGCTTTGATCAGAGTTACAAATGATCTGCTATTGGCGTCTGACCGAGGTTGTATCTCGTTATTGGTGCTGCTAGACCTTAGTGCTGCATTCGATACCATTGACCACAGCACACTCCTACATAGACTCGAAAATTATGTCGGCATTAAGGGAATAGCTTTGAAATGGTTTAAATCTTATTTATCCGACCGTTTTCAATTTGTAGCAATAAACAATGAGGTGTCACGCAAATCGCAAGTCCAGTACGGTGTACCACAGGGCTCAGTCTTAGGGCCTCTGCTCTTCGCATTATACATGCTACCTCTAGGAGATATAATAAAGCGACACGGAGTTAGCTTTCACTGTTATGCTGATGATACTCAACTTTATATTTCCTCGAAGCCTCATGAAACACAGCAGTTCCATCGAATAATGGAATGCATAGTCGATATAAAAAACTGGATGAGTAACAACTTTTTATTACTGAACTCGGACAAAACGGAAGTGTTACTTATTGGACCGAAAACTGCTATAAGTAACAACCAAGAATACTGTTTAACTATTGACGGATGTTCCATAAAACCCTCGTCGTCAGCAAAGAATCTTGGCGTTCTATTCGATAGTAATCTGTCATTTGAGAGCCACGTCGCCAACACCTGTAAAATTGCGTTTTTCCATCTTAAGAATATATCTAAACTACGTCATATGCTGTCAATCTCAGATGCAGAGAAGTTAATTCATGCATTCATGACATCAAGACTAGATTACTGTAATGCACTGTTAGGTGGTTGCCCTGCAGGCTTATTACAAAAACTCCAATTGGTCCAAAACGCGGCAGCTCGAGTTCTTACACGTACAAAAAAGTATGAACATATTAGCCCGGTTCTGTCAACCTTGCACTGGTTACCTATAAAGCATCGCGTTAACTTTAAAATCTTGCTTATTACCTATAAAGCCTTACATGGTTTAGCTCCTCAGTACTTGAATGAACTCCTTTTGTATTACAGTCCTTCACGTGCATTACGCTCTCAGGCGTCCTGTCAGTTGGTAATACCTAGAATTTCAAAATCAAGTGCAGGTGGTAGATCCTTTTCCTATCTAGCGCCTAAACTTTGGAATAGTCTTCCCTGCACTGTCCGGGAGGCAGACACACTCTGTCAGTTTAAATCTAGACTAAAGACGCATCTTTTTAATCTTGCATACACTACTCTTCCATAATATAAATCTTCTGAGGGTTTAGGCTGCATTAGTTAGATCAACCGGAACCAAAAACACAACTGATGTACTTGTTGCATCAAAGAGTACAGAACAGTACTCTACTCTCAGCCAGTCTTGTCTCATTGTTCCAAGGTTACCACAGCGAGCAGGATGCAGTTCATGGCCTGACCTGATGGTAGAGCGGAGAATGGGAAGTGGGGACCTGACAAGAGCTGAGATGATAGAGCTGGATAAAGAAGGACGCGGTCTCTTGACATGTCTTCACCACAAAACTTCAAATGTTATTAGATTATTAATGATAATCTTAAACTACAATTTATTTTATTATTAAGTTTATTTATTTTATTTAGCCTTGTTGTGCAAGTTCTCTGGAGCTTGTGCAGAGGCAGCAGCTTTTGCCAGAGGGGAACTGGAATCCCCTGGTTGGGCCTGGGTTCTCCTGAGGTTTTTTTTCTCGATTAGAGTTTTGGGTTCCTCGCCACCGTTTGCATACTGTTTTTGCACTATCTGCCTGACCGGGGGGGCTGCTTTAGAATCTTAAAGTTTTACTTAATTAATATTGCATATAGGAATTTATTATCTGTTATATTTGACCTGTGCTTCTCTCTCCTTTATCCTAAATGTGTGCTCTCACTGAGCGTGTGTGTGTGTGCGTACTTGTCTGTGTACGTACGTGTGTGTGTGTGTGTGTGTGTGTGTGTGTGTGTGTGTGTGTGTGTGTGTGTGTGTGTGTGTGTGTGTGTGTGTCTGTGTGTGTGTGCTGTGCGTGTTGTGTGTGTGGAGTGTTTTGTGTGTGGGTGTGTGTGTTGGTGCGTGTTGTGTGTGTGGAGTGTTTTGTGTGTGGGTGTGTCTGTCTTCTGTGTTTTCAACCTTTTCTTGTTTTTGCAGGTACAACTTTGATTGTTTTGCTTGTAGTCAATGTGTCTCATGTACAGCTGCTTTGTAACAATGAAAATTGTAAAAGCGCTATATAAATAAAGTTGAGTTGAGTTGAGAAAAGAAACACAAGGGCTATATAGACAGGATCAAACAGGGTAACATGACACACCTGGTGAAAACCAATCAACAGGAAACCAATGAACAAAATAACTACAAATGACTACAAAACAGGACAGAAAACAGGAACTCAAAAGAATCAAATTAAAGTCCAACCAAATGGAGAAAGCACAGAGAGACTCGTGACAGAGCCCCCTCCCTAGGAGCGGATTCCAGAACCTCCTCAGAGAAAAGTTCAAGTGGGTGATGGAGCGGAGGTGGAACAGGGGGCGGGACGGAGGGCCAGGCCCATAAAGGGGAACAGGACCTGGGCCGTGGTGCAGAGGCGGGTCAGGTGGCCAGGGAGGCACAGGCTGGGCTGGGAGTCCAGTGGTGGCCATCTTGGACGAGGCAGGGAACTTGGGAGACTCAGAGGCAGCCATCTTGGTTGATGCACTGGGTACAGGAAAGTCCAGAGTGGCCATCTTGCTTGAGACAGGCAGCTCGAGAAGCTCAGTGGCAGCCATCTTGGTTGAGGCAGAAATCTCGAGGTTCAGAGATGGCCTCTGTAGTGACAGCTTTCTTGCCCGCAGCCTCTGGAACGGAAGAGCAGTGCACAGCCCAGACACACCACAAAGCTGCAGCCACAACCGACAGAGCTGACTCCAGTTCCCAGCTCCTCGTCTCCTGCCTCCCACGTCACATCCATGGTGACCATTCCCAGCTCCTTGTCTCCTAGCTTCAACGTCCACGGTGACCGTTCCCAGCTCCTCGTCTCCTGGCTCCAACGTCACAGCCACAGTGGCCGTCACCCCTGACTCTACCGTTTCTTCCGTCGTGGCCACGATGGCTGTGAGGTTCCTGGTGTGGGCAGCACCCCCGTGACCACCTGAACTCCGGTGCCAGGATCGGTTCTAGGGCCTCTTTTATTATCTATATACACAACCTCCCTAGGCCCTATCATTGAGTCACATTACTTTTCATATCACTGCTATGCTGACGACACCCAGATATTCTTCTCTTTCCATCCAGCGGATACCTCAGTAGCTACACGCATTGAAGCCCACCTGAATGAAAAACCACCGCCTCCAGCTCAACCTGGCTAAAACCTGAACTGCTTATCTGTCCAGCTTGTCCGGCGGTGCAACATAACCTCTTCATTCAAATTGGCACAGCAACTATTACACCTTCCATATCCACCAGAAACCTTGGTGTTGTCTTTGACCATCAGCTGTTCTTCACGGAACACATCGCCAAGACATCGTGATCATGCCAATTTGCCCTCTACAATATCCGGAAGATCAGGCCTTTCCTAATGGAGCACGCAGCACAACTGCTTGTCCAAGCCCTTGTACTTGTAGCGGATGGAACGATGAGGCGCTGCGGGCCTGCTTCCAGAGAGGGTTGACTGAGCCTCTTCAAGATGAGTTAACCACCCGAGAACCAGCTAAGGATCTTGAGTCCCTAATAGCTTTGGCCATCCGCATGGACAATCGTCTGAGAGAGCGGAAGGCCGATCGGCGCAAGGATTCTCTGTCCCAAGGATTCCTGAGCAGGGCTGTTTCTCAGGGTTGTGTCCCTCCATCCAATGATTCCCCGGAGGACATGCAGTTGGGTCGCTCTAGACTTTCTCCCACCGAGAGAGATCGACGCATGAGGGAGCGTCGTTGCCTCTATTGCGGTGCTTCTGGCCACTTCCGCTCCACTTGTCCTGAGCTATCGGGAAACATCGGCCCCCACCCAACTATAGGAGGGTTGTGATGGGGAAAATTAGATCTCCTCCTACTAACGCTGTACTAGCTGTTCCTTCCACACTTTCCTGGGAGGGGCACCAGCATTTGGTCCAGGCTATGATCGATTCTGGAGCCGCAGGTAACTTCCTGGATCTGTCCTGGGCCAAGAAGACCAAGGTGCCCATCCAAATCCTTTCCCACCCCCATTCAGTCACAGCCTTGGACGGCAGACCTCTCGAACCGGGTAAAGTAACAGAGGTCACTCATTCCCTGCGACTTACTGTCCTACAACATCAGCAGGAGGAGACCTTCTTTCTTATTGACTCCCCCGAATACCCTATTATCCTGGGTTACCCTTGGCTGTGCACACATAATCCCCGGATTGACTGGCCCACTGGCACTATTCTTAGCTGGGGTTCCTCTTGCAAAGTAACCTGCCTATGTCAGAGTGCCTCAGTCCCTAGTTTCGAGTCCCAAGAGTCTGTCGACTTTTCTCGAGTCCCCAGTGTCTATCATCGGTTCAAAACAGTATTCAGCAAGACCCGGGCAACCTCCTTACCACCGCACCGCACATATGACTGTGCTATTGACCTTCTCCCTGGTTCATGCCCTCCCAGGGGTCGGATCTTCTCTTTGTCTCCCCCTGAGCGCTTGGCTATGGAAGCCTACATTAAGGAGTCCCTGGCAGCCGGTCTCATCCGTGCCTCTACTTCTCCGGCTGGGGCGGGTTTCTTCTTTGTGGAGAAGAGAGATGGGAGTCTTAGACCTTGTATTGATTACCGGGGACTCAATAAGATCACGATTCGGAATCGATATCCTCTTCCTCTCATGGCCACAGCTTTCGAGCTGCTTCAAGAGGCTTCTATCTTGACTAAGCTGGATCTCCGCAATGCCTACCACCTTGTGCGGATCCGACAAGGGGACGAATGGAAGACTGCGTTCAACACCCACACAGGCCACTATGAATACCGGGTGATGCCATTCGGGCTCACCAATGCCCTTGCCGTCTTCCAAGCACTGATTAACGACGTTCTCCGGGACATGCTTAATCTATTCGTCTTTGTATACCTTGAAGATATCCTTATTTTCTCAAGGTCATTGGAGGATCATAAGGGGCATGTTAGCAGAGTTCTCCAGAGACTCCTCGACAACCATCTCTATGTAAAGCCAGAGAAGTGTGAGTTTCACGTCACCCAGGTCCAGTTTCTTGGCTTCATCATCACCCCTGGTCACCTGGAGATGGATCCTAAGAAAGTCGAGGCAGTCCGCAACTGGCCCGTACCCACTACTGTTAAAGAGGTTCAACGGGTCATTGGCTTCGCAAACTTCTATAGGAGGTTCATTAAGAATTTCAGCGCCGTGGCTGCCCCCTTGACGGCTCTTACCAAGGGAGGAGGATCCAAGATTCACTGGGGTCAAGAAGCAGCAAGGGCCTTCGAGGATCTCAAGTGCCACTTCACTTCTGCTCCCATCCTTCTTATTCCTGACCCTGAAAGACCTTTCGTGGTGGAAGTGGACGCCTCAGAAGTGGGTGTAGGGGCCATTCTGTCACAGAGAGGTCAGGATGGAAAGTTACACCCTTGCGCCTTCATGTCCCGCCATCTGTCGGAAGCCAAGCACAACTACCAAGTAGGGGATCGAGAGTTGCTTGCGGTAAAACTGGCCTTGGAGGAGTGGCGCCACTGGATTGAGGGAGCTCAGCACCCTTTCCAGGTTCTCACGGACCACAAGAATCTGGAATATCTCCAGCAGGCTAAAAGATTAAATCCTCGACAGGCTCGATGGTCCCTGTTTTTTAATCGATTCCAGTTTATCCTGTCTTACAGGCCTGGCACCAAAAATGTCAAGCCAGATGCCTTGTCCCGAGCCTACTCTCCTGAAACTCTAGAGAAGCCTTTGGCCTCGATTGTTCCGAGGTCTAGGATTGTGGCACCCATTCAGTGGGACCTGGAAAAGGTGGTGCGAGGGGCCCTTGCCCGTGAGCCCGATCCGGGCGGTGGTCCTCCGGGAAGCCTGTATGTCCCTCAATCTGTCAGGGCCCGGGTCTTGCAGTGGGGTCATGATTCCCCCTTGACTTGCCATCCAGGAAGTGCTCGAACACTTGACTTCCTCCAGAGGCGCTTTTGGTGGCCCTCCATAAGGAAGGACGTGAAGGTGTATGTGGAGGCTTGCCTGGCGTGCAACCAAGGAAAGTCTACACGTCAGCGACCTCAGGGGTTGCTTCATCCATTACCTGTTCCCCACCGGCCGTAGTCGCACCTTTCACTGGACTTCGTTACGGGGCTCCCACCATCCCAGGGTAACACAGTTATTTTAGTGGTTGTGGATCGGTTCTCTAAGGCTGCCCGGTTCATTCCTCTGCCCAAGCTACCTTCAGCCAAGGAGACAGCTGAGCTCCTCATGAACCATGTGTTCAGGATATTTGGAATTCCCCGGGACATCATCTCGGACCGAGGTCCCCAATTCTCATCCCGGTTCTGGGGAGCTTTCTGCAGACTCATCGGGGCTACGGCCAGTTTATCGTCTGGATTTCATCCAGAATCCAATGGTCAGACGGAGCGGATAAATCAGGATTTGGAAACCACCCTGCGATGCATGGATGCCAATAATCCCACTACTTGGGCCACCTATATCATTTGGGCCGAATATGCTCACAACACCCTCCAGTCCTCGGCTACTGGACTGTCTCCCTTCGAATGCCAGTTTGGGTACGCCCCTCCATTATTCACCGAGGAAGAGGCACAAGTTAGCGTTCCATCTGCCCAGCGCTTCATCCAGCGCTGTCGCCACCGCCGGAGGCCCCCTCACTTCCGACCCGGCCAAAGAGTCTGGTTAGCTACCAAGAATCTGCCCCTCCGAGTCGAGTCCAAAAAGCTTTCCCAGAAATACATCGGCCCTTTTCGCATAGCCAGGAAAGTTAACCCAGTTTCATTTCGTTTGTTTCTCCCTCGTTCCCTTAGAATTAACCCTACTTTTCATGTTTCACTACTAAAACCTGTCTTGTCTTCTCCCTTTGCCCCCCCACGCAGACCTCCTCCTCCCAGGATCATCAACGGTCAGCCAGCCTACACGGTTCGCCGGATACTGGACTCCCGAAGGGTCCAGAACTCCATACAGTATCTGGTGGAATGGGAAGGCTACGGGCCGGAGGAACGCTCCTGGGTTCCAGCCAAAGACATCCTGGACCCTAATTTGATCCGAGAATTTAGCTCCCGAAGGCCAGGAAGTTCTGGAAGGAACTGCAGGAGCCGTTCCTAGAGGAGGAGGTTCTGTCAGCGTTCCTATTCCTGCACTTACTCTCCAGGCCTCTAGAGGCCAGCGGGTTCCCTCTGCTGTTCTCATTAGTTATATCCATATCACCTGTACCTTGTTATCTCTAGGGTATTTAAGTTGTTTGTTTTCCCTGCTATTCACTCAGTTATTGGGTCTTGACTGCCAGTCTGAAGTTTTACCCTCAGTGCTTCCCTCCATCTTCGGGTATGAGAACTTAGTCATTGTTTATGTTATTATTTATGTTCTCTAGCATGGTTTTCTCCCCTTGTGGAGTTATTTTTATATATACCTCAGTCCGAGAAGAACCTTTGTTGGATTATTCTTTCACGAAAGGATTTTTTTTGTTGTTGTTTAAATAAAACCACTTTGCCTGGAGAACTGTCTGGAGTGTTTCGTTTGGGTCCTATTCAACCTTCTGTGGCCTAGCGGCAGATCACCCAGCTACTACACCGGAGATCCGAGTTCTAGGCCAGCTCCTGATACAACTATTGTCTGACCTTGTGTAACCTGGAAACTCGTTATAGCACTTCTTCTATTTCTACCTCTTCGACTTAACGCTTCATTGCTTCCTCGCCTCTTGTAAGTCGATTTGGATAAAAGCATCTGCTAAATGCCTAAATGTAAATGTCTGCTAAATGCATAAATGTATAGCACTTTATAATATATCTATAATTACAGTAAACTAGTTTAGGCAGTAACATTTTATCATAGTCTTTCTTTCTTTCTAGTTCTCTACTGTACTGTACTGTACAGTAGGTCTGTAGGTCAAGTAATAAATCAACCTATTCCCCTTCCTGTATTTTCTTTGGCCTATGTTTGAATATGAAAAGATTTCTTTCTGTCTGACCGTCTTTAATGTCATTTGGTCGTCATTTGATTTATTAGAATTATAATGAAAAAAGAAACAGAATCCATTTAATATTTTATACTTCATGCTAATCCATGTAATATTGGCAGCTATGTGCGTGTGTGGGTGTGTGTGTACATGGACGTGAGTGTGGAAAGCACCGGTCGTTGGATGTTAAAACACTTGCGAACACCCTTAATAATAAAACAGCCTCTTATTATATTAAAATATGTAGTCTTTCCCATCAGAGAATCTTTAAAACATGAGATTTCTGCTCTCACTGTTTTGAGAATAAAGAATGAAGATGCAGACAGATATCACAGAACGCAAAAGAAAGCTTAAAACTTTCTTTTCTTTGTCTCTTCCTCTCTCTTTTGTTTCCTAACTCTCTTTTCTTCCTCTTCATCTGTGACTGGATTGTGGGTTAGAAAGCAGGCTCTTCAGAAACATGGCTTGTTATCCCCGCGTAACACATGTCTGAAGGGAGGATGATCGCACACCCTCTGCTTTCCTCTGATATGAGAGACGATGAAATATGTTCTGTTTCAAAGTGAAAACAACTACAAATATATAAAAGTTTGATTAACATAACTAGCTTTAGGAATACAAACTGGCTGGCGAAGCAGATTTAGCAGTTTCTATCCTCTCTTCAGCTCAGCTCTGCTGTGAACTCCACCGATACTTGACGTGGTGATTTTCTCATCATCACGCTGTTAAACATGTCTCTCACTCAGCCCCTCCCACTCCGAGATACAGTATTAGCAAGCAGCTTTAGCTGGGAGGTGGATTCGAAGCTCTTTTATAATGTTTCTTTTATCTTTATGCACAAAGGTATCACGTGACATCACGTGTTGTGGATATGAAGGAGATCGAATTTGTATGCCCACTTCATTAAACCATAACCAGGTGATGACCGATGTGTTTGAGCATGCCTTTGTATATTCCATGACTGGTGATTTTACCCACAAATCCTCGGTGAGGCAAAGCCTCTCTTTAATGTTCAAGACTGACCCTGTGATGACATCATTGTCATGAGCCAAAGGGAGAGACGCTTGCATGATGAAAGCTAGAGATACAGGCCACCATGACTGCACGCACAACAAACCACTGAAGAACTTCCAACAATCTCTTTGTGTGTTGGGTTTCTGTGAACAGGGATGACAGAGAAACAGGCCGTTGTGTGGCAGGAGAATGACAGAAAACATATTTAGAGAGCAGGTCACTAAACAGGCCTGCAGGAATTTGGGTTTTGAAATGAAAACAATTTGGGGAGGATAAATGTTCCAGTCCCAACATCAGGATTAAATTGTTTACCCTACGGTTCTGTGAAAATCTGACCACATTTTCAGTGGCCATGCTAGATGGATATCATTTCGCTTCTAGAAACAAAACAACAAGAAATAGAACAAGATACAGCCTTACGCAACAAGGTCAAGCATGTGTTACACAGGTTTATGAACTTGATATTCTAATACTTTACTCTTTTATGGTCAATTATTGGTGATAAATGACACTTTTTAGGTTTATTGTTTGGTTTATTGTTTGAATCGTTACTGATACACATTTACTTAATTTAAAAGTAATAAATAAATAGCTATAATGAATAACTAATAGCAAAAATATATAATAATAAATCATTTTAGTAAGATATTTAAGGTTCTTTATGGAACCAAAAGGCAAATGGCAAGAACCTATTGAAGCACCTTTTTTTAAGAGTGTGGGATGAAGCAACGATTTGTGACTACGTCTGGAACTTGGACAGTATTAGTCATAAAAGACAAAAACGATCAAATGTACACTTATGAAGTTTTGGACGACCCATTTTTAGTAACTGTTATGTTAATCTGTTGTTTTGAGCTCAGTGTTATGCCAGTACCTTAATAGTAATAGAGTAATAATACTGAAATGTGATTTTTTATTCAGCATGTTAAACTTCATAAAGAAATAGTAAAAATGTGCCATTAGGTAACTTCATTAGTTAATGTGCACTAACAATATACATCTACAGCATTTAGATGCTTAGTTCACGTCTTTCACATTTCAGCATTTACTAATACATTTTTTTAATAAAACATCGTATTAATGCACAATGAACTAAGACTGAACAAATTAAACTAACAGTAATAAATGATTAATAAATGATAAAAATTAAAAATATATAGTCATAATAAATAATATAGTCCGCTAATGCATTAACTAATGTTAAAGTCGGCGTTAAACTGAAGTTTCAATGGTGTTTTTTCGCATTGTGACGTATTCGAGGGAAATGAGAAATGTGTAGGGCTGTACTTGATTTGGCCTTAGGAAATTAAATGAATTGTTGGAAAGTGTTGGAAGCCTAGCCATTGAACAGTCCATATAGTCCCACCCTTCCCCCAAGACAGGTCATGCAGAGAGAGATGGTGTGAGGAGACGAATGGAAGTTTTTTAATGAATTTTAAAAAATGACCCATTGCGTTTACAATATTTATAATAAACACTGCAATATTTCATTAAATAATTTTGATTTCAAAGAATCTTGTAAAGTGAACCTTGGAAAGCACAATAGATTGTTTATTCTCAAACGTAATGTAAAACCAATGTAACTGGCGCCAAAAATAACTGGTGGTTAAACATGCCAGTCATGGTGAATGGTTGTTGGACAGATTAAGCTATAATAAAATGTAATGCCTATAGTGAAAACTCAGGCTTATTAACAGACATGGCGTTTTTTTTAAACGTGACCGTCGATCACTGCCCAGTGCTGCGCTGACAGGTGCACGAGGGGCTTGGCCATCACATCTCGACGGACATAACACAAAGTAGGGTTGTATGTGTATTTATGAAGCAGATGTTCCCAGCTGCCTCTAACTCTAACTACTATATGCAAGAGTGACGGCTCATGCTAAAGGTAAGGGAATAGATGTCGAACGTTCTCAAACAGGAGACAGCCCAATAATCTGCTCAGATAGTGTGTGACCCAGCATCTGTGTGTGTAGTTACAGCGCTGATGGAAGCGCTCAAGACTTTAATTGGACATAGCAGGCGTCAGTTCATGCAGCAGCATGCGGACGCACCGGATCCTTGAACGCCCGGGTGGATGATTTTTACACGCCTGACAACTGCAGGCTCACAGACGAGGTGACGGGAGGCTGGGTAGTCGCCGTTGTATCACCTGATTCGCCACCGGGGCCCGCAGCCACAGTCTTGGTTAAATTGTGAAGAGGAAAGGAAGTGACACGCATAAGCCGGGCGTCATGGTAATCGGTGCTAAATGAAGGACTCGCACCTGAGATGCGAGAAGGATGTGACCAGACCATGCTGTCAGGGCTGCTAGTCTCAGTTATTCACACTGCCTTCAGGAATATTCACACACATCATTAGAATATCCGTCCCCATTATGGATATGGAGATTAGCGGAATGGTAGCAAGAGGAGAGAAATCTAGTTTGTATTGTGGCAGAAATGACAGCGATGATGATTATGGTAATGATGACAAAGACAATGATGATGATTAGCGTTGATTTGGAATGGGGATCAGTGACAAGAGGTATGAGCCTTATTTACCTGTGTCTGTCTGCGAGCGAGAGATGGGTCGTGGGTAATGTGAAATGATGAAAGGAAGGTGATATCAGCCCAGCCGTGCATTCAAATAAAAACACACAGCCCCATATGCATACAGTAAATCCCATTAGGACTGTGCGGCGTTGGCTGTCTCTAGACTCCCTACGGGTCTCTGCTATGGGGTACGTCTCTGTGAGCATAAAAAGCATCTATTGAGAAATGAGCTGTTATGACTTTGCTTGGCTTGGTTACACTTACAAGTCATGCATGAGAAACACTTTGTCTACATACAGCTTTAAAATTTGTAAATGTCCAATTTAAGCTAAGAAAAAAAAAGTTATATCAAGAAATCTTTTGTTTATTAGTTTTTTAGAAGTTTGCTGGTCTGCTTTGAATTTTGCCATCTGCCTTGTTGCTCATATTATTGGTGGCATACTGATTTTATTCATTTAAACAACATCTTTCCTCCGGAGAGATTTTGGATTATTTGAGAATTATTTCCAAATTGGATTCCACTTAACTTCATGTCTGTGCATCTTAAAATGATTCCTATCAGTTTGTTCAAAGCAATTGAGCTTTATGAGCACTAAGGCCAAGCATTTGCTGCCAAGCGATGTCAAAAGACAATCTTCTTGCTATGAATTTCCATCCTATGGTCTGTCCAACTGCACTGGCCAACGCTCAAGCCGCTAATGCACATCAGGCAGAGAAGACAACTATAATTATTCACACACACACACACCAAACCAAACAACAATGAAAAGCTGGAAAGTTAAATAGCTTTTGGATATTGTTTCGTATATGAAACCGTGGTTCAGCCCCTGAGTGATAACGTTCCTTTATCTGTATTTTTCGCAAATTTGGATGGAGCAGATTTTGATTTCAGTACACACAAAAAGAGAGGGAGAGAAACTGAGATGGAGATATGGGTGAGGCTGGGCAACTGTGATTTATGAATTGAGGAGTGACACTTGACTGCGCTTTACCGTGTTCTTTATTTGCCTTATTGTTTAAAGTGACAGTTCACCCAAAAATAAAAATTCTATCATCATTTACTCACCCTCTTGACATTTGTATGACTTTCTTTATTTTGCAGAACACACAAAAAAAGATAATTTAAAGAATGTTGGTAAGGAACAACAGCAGTACCCATTCACTTCTATTGTATGGACACAAAACCAATGTAAAAAAAATGTAAAACCAATGCACGTGACATTCTTCGAAATATCTTCTTGTGTTCTGCAGAAAAAAGAACGTCAGACAGGTTTGAAATGATGAGAGGGTGAGAAAATAATGATAAAAATGACATTTTATCCCTTTAAATTCACATTTAACCAAAGTAATGAATTCACATGCTTATACAACGCAGGTTGTGTGGTACAAGCTGAGTGGCACAATACTCAACTTTGTGAAAGTTAAATACATGACAGAGATATTAGAAATAAAGGTGTAGTTGGGGTGGATGAGACTTGACATTTCTATGCATTTAGAAGACACTTTCATTCAGAGAGAATTACAACGCAATCATTCAGCCAATGAACACACACAGAACCATCTACCACATCTCAGTCTCTCAGAATAAAAGTGCACAGAGAACCACTTTTTCTGACTGTGTGTGTGTGTTTTCAGTACCAGTCAAAAACATCAAGTTAAAAGTTTGTTTTTTGAGAGCCGTGCGATTCCAATAACGGTGAATGAACAGGAGAAACCTCTCTATCTAATGGAGCTTTCCTTTAAAATATTTCACCCCAATCTGAATAAAATAATCATGATCCTCACATAACACGAACTGATAAAAAATAAGAGGGGTTCTCCATTTTAGGGCAATAAAGTCTGTTGTTTATTAATTCTGAACAGTGTTCTGATTTTAACCATCCGTGTAATAAAATATTCGTACACTGGGTTGAGTGCAAACCCTTGTCACATGAGTGATGTACAGACAGAAGAAAGGATATAAATATTATAACACACAGGTGAGGAGGGGATTGACTCTCTAATGCATGCGGTTTCAGACAATCCTAACAGCAGCTGCTCGGCTCCTGTGTGTTTTAACAGGTTGTAAATGTGTGCTTGTTTATTCTTTAAACAGGAAAAAAAATTCAACATTGTCAATCATTTCCTTTTTTAGGGTGATTACATCATCACAGCCTGTTTCCTGTTTTTGATAGGTAGATGTTATGTTCTCTGTGACATGCCTGGATAAGTTTATCACATTACTCCACCAAATGATTTGTAGATTAGTAAGGTTGACTTCTTCTTTTTCTGTTTTCTACTTGGTGTGTTGACATGCTTGGATTTAACTGTTAGACAAGTTACAAATTTAAAAAAGGCATCTTTATATTCATCACCTTCAAAGCACTGCCACTACAGTTATACACATTTAGACAGTTTCGTGTCTTGTGCCGTTTTAACAGACTTATATGACTCTATAAGACTGAAAAACATTTACAAAGTTATCAAAATGTCATTTTTATTTTATTTATATTCAATTTATACATTACAGAACTAGTTGTGCCTGCATAGATGAACCTGGTATGTTAATTTAGATACAGTAACAGTTTGTTCCAGTCCATGAATCTGATTGGACAAGAGGCATTCCATAAGTGCTGATAAGACCAAAACAGCATTTATTGTTTCGTTTCACTCTGCCACTGTACTCTTGCTCATGTGAAATGTTTTAATATATTAACATAAAATCCCTTATAGATTTTGCCCAATGTCATTTGAACATCCTTTATAAATAATCTTCCTTTTTAAAATGATGGGTAAGGAATTTAAGTGCAAGCTTTCTCTTTAAGTGTACCAGCCAGTAATGTTCCATTGTAGACATTTAAATGGAGAATCTTTGCAAAAAGAGCTGTCGGTAAATTTGCCCGGATTAAGGTTATAATCCATTTTTTTAAAATGCTAATGCCTGTTTTATGCCAATTGCTGTCATGAAACTGACGGGATCCACTAACGAGGAAACAAGAGGGCAGGAACAATGACGAGACCTGGAGAGAGTATGGCAAGCCAAAAGGGCCAAAACGCCTCTGTCCACATGAAACAAGAGGTTCTGTCACGGTTCTGCCACTAGATCAAGAAAAGCAAGACAACATGGGGCAGAACCATGACAATTGCATTTGAGTTGTGTTTTCTTTGATGCACACAGCATGTATCAGTTAAAACCAGTGATATTAAATAAGCGTGTAGCAGATTAGCTGTGTTTGCACTAAACCTTAGTACTGTATCTTCCCTTTCAAAGTTTCTGAAATGTATTTGAAAAAAGTACATAATGAGTGGTTACTTCTTATGTTTGACACAAATTCATTAGAAAATTATATTATACACAAATGTAATAATGCAGACAATTCAAATAAATTAACATAAAACTGCATTTATGTCTATGCAATACTCATCACTTTCTTTATGAATGTCATCACTATAACAAATGTACTGTATTGTACATAGCTGACAAAAAAAAATAAACCAAGATTTTCTGTAATATGGGAAAGTTTTAATCGCTGTGAAAAGAAAAAAATGATTTTCACTTATCACTAAATACAGTATAAGATCATTAAAAAATGTTGTTTGTAATTTGCCACCTCACATAACTGTGCAAATGTTCATCTAATGCTATAGATTCAATGAAAACAAGATTTTAAAACTCTTGATTGTTAACCTTGGGAAAGTAATGCAACACAACATACACAGTGATATTTTGGTGGTAAAATGTTGTCCTTATGATGCTCCTTATTTGTCCTTATTGTCAGGAGTTTACAAGGGGAATTTAAATGACACAGACTAAGAGAAAAGCTGGATATAAAGTGCTTTCAGATAAACCCCATGAACACGAGTCAGTATGTACACAAAACACTGCATGGACTATTGTTCACAGTTAGAGTTGTTCCTGTAAACTCACACAATGACACAATGTTGTGGGTTCTAATGATCACTAGTTTTCCCTCAAGCTCCCAGTCTCCTGTCTTTAAACATTCCTTGGTGCATGATGTTCCTTTAGATAGGACAACTGCTAGCCATTCCGTTGCTAAAAACAGCCTCCATTTTCCAGTTCGGAGGACACATTTAATTCACACACCTCCATCGTTTGGATTTGTGCTTTATTAATATTGACCTAATTTTGCATGATATATTAAAGCTGTGACTCGTGGCACATTTGACTTCGAGAGTGCGAGTGCTGCGCAGTGTGAGCACAGATCTGGAAAATTAAGCTATTCTTCTCATATTAGCTTATGCTTCTAAACACTAATATCCAGGGGATGGAATAGATTAGCTGACAATTCATTCAAATCTGTGTGGGGGTAAAGCCATCTTCACTAATTGGTCTTATTGGAAAACTTCATCATCCTTGTTGGGCTGGGTTAAAATACCACATTATGGCTTTAATAGAATGAATGCAGTTCTGTTCTTTGCGCAGAAGCAACAAGATCATTCATGAGATTTTAGGAATCACAATCTGCAGAAATGTTGTATCACTTTTGCTGCATTTGAGCTACATTAGTTGCATTGGAATGGGAACTCGGGAACAGTAATGCAATGAAGTGCTTTCTGCTGGCTTGGTGTAATTATGTCATTTGTAGTTGCTGTTCCCAGCAAACAGGATGTCCCCAGTTTAAAGTTCTCTTGTGGTGAGAAGCAGTCAAGTCTGCGTGCCACATGAGTGAGGTCTGATAGAGAGAGACACATCCAACATAATGCGGTTATCAGATGACTGGGCTCCTTTCTGCCTTTAGTGCCTCCCTTTCTTTCTCACAACAGATTTTCAGGGATTTTTCAGGCTAATGTAACTGGCTGGTTCACCAGAGTTCTTAAGAGGTACTTCTCTTGATGTAGAGAGAAATGGGAAAAATAAAAACTACAGCTAGAAAAGAACAGTGTTCAAGCTTGAGATACGCTTAGGTTTTTTGATTGTGACTCTATGTAAATGAAATGAATTACGCAAAATAAATCAGTTTGTAAATGTTAGCGTCATCGCTGTTGTTATGTTAAATGTTAAAGATTCAGTGGGACTTTCAAATGTATTCTCATCTCATTCAATTAAAATACTGTAAATAAATAAAAATAGTTAAATAGCATACCCAAGGTTGAAATTGTGGTACAGTGCACTTGTTATACATTACATGTATTTACTATAGTATTTACTATAAATTTTGCATAATTACATGTAACTAACCCTAAACCACACTTAACGTGATCTGCTGATATCTCAATAAAAGCCCTTATATGGAAATTCACTATATTTTACTACAGTAAGCATAGCTGAACTATAGTATTTGCAGTAAAGCACAGGAACCACAAATTGACCATAGTTTCGTTCTAGTAACTACAGTTTAACCATGATAATCATGTAGTTTAACTGGTATGGTATTACAAATTGTAATAATCAGACAAAACATGATTGCTATGTGTATACTGTATATACACAGAACGCTGCTCATAAATAGGCTTATATGTTTTGCAAACCAGTCAATAAGCAGGCTATATGACCATACAGGTTGATATCGAAATGTTTTACGTCAACTGGAATCAAAACTGGGAATTGATAAGAATCGGAATCGATAAGCAGAATCTGAATCGATCAAATTCAAATGATACCCAACACAGAAGTAAAGTTGAATGCAACGTTGGGTTGACACTGACTTTATTATTTAGAGTTTAAACTTGAAAACAAACCACAACTAAAAACATTTTACACTTCATAATAAAGCGCTGCCCTGAAAACAGTGTAAATCACAGTCATTAAACCTCTTTATGTTCCTCCAGCTCTCCTGCTTTCTACAACGAAACCGTATGTATTTCCCTGCCTCAGTTCAGTTGAGGTTGTGTAAGCATCTCTGTGTACGTGTGCATATTTCTGCATTTCTGGAGGTGACACCTCTACAGGGCCAAGAAGCCGCCATAGCCATACAGGAGGTCTGTCTGCTCCACTTTCGATATTAAAGCGTGTGTGTGTGTGTGTGTGTGTGTGTGCGTGTGCGTGTGCGTGTGCGTGTGTGTGTGTGTAATGTCCAGGTGTGCGTTTTCTTCTCTCCTAGCTTCTGATCTCAGCGTAACGCAGATCCCCTCATTAATATTCCGCAGGAGGCAAAACAGGCCATCAGGTGCAATTTGCTATTTGTTTCAGCACATCTGAGACACAGTCACATCAATACAGTACATTTCAACCCTAACAAGAACAACTGTAGCGCTTTCATCCCTCTCCTCGGGTTCCCATTGTCTGCTCAATAATGAAAAGCAATTAGGTGGGTACACAAAGCCCAGCGGCCATGCTGCCTTTTGTCTCCATTCCGTCCACCTAATCCGCAGTCAAATTTCTCCGTGTTTATGGAAGGGGATGAGATTCTTACAGATCCTCCGGGTCACAATCAGGAAAAAGTCTGCCGGGCCGTATTTCCCATTTTGTCCGTGCTTATTTCCATCTAAATGAACGTGTTAGCTGTAACAGGTCTGTGTGCCAGCACGTGCGGGCGCCGCCGCAGCCGGCTGTCTGAAAGCTGAAGGATATGAGAGAGGGCAGCTCAGATTGTATCTGCGGATAAATTATTCAGAGTTCAGCTTCTCTATCCAATGACCCCACTAACAGAGCACAAATTATTTAGCAAGCTGCCAAAGCGACAGCGGTGCTACACACATGAAGCGCGGCCTCCCCGAGCGGAATCGCGGGCGTGCGAGACGGAAGGTGGAGAGAGAGGCTTATACATATTCATTCGTTGCATCAGCTCACAGATGCTCTGATTTCCCATTGTCACTAATATCCTAGTCTCACCAAGCATCGGGTTAGAGTAAAAGCCTTCATTAACACAGTGATCTAAGCAAAGGTAATGCTCACCTTTCTTTTTAGTCTGTCTCTCGTCATCGACTGTCTCTCTTACTCTGATAGAAGAGATGATCGGAGAGATTCCTGTAGCGGGTGATCAGATGATAGCAGTGGGACTTGAACTTGTTCAGGGTTGTTTAGGGACACTAGCACAAAGCGCTGTCATGTGCGTCTCAGGTGTCCACTCTGTACCCGGCGTTCAACACCGGCACCTTGGTGCTGACGTATGCCGAGCATGGTTTTGGTGGCAGACTGCAATGCACTGTATCCTTAGAATTACAGATACAATTGGCTTAACATCATAATGACAATATAATGAGCATATTGACAAAACTCTTTAATTTCAAATATGACATAAAACCCACATTGAAAACAGCAGTAACTATATACTATGGGACACTGATCTGCTGTTGTCATAAAAGGCCCAAGCAACAAACTAACGAAAGAGAGAGAGAGATAGAGAGAGAGAGAGGGGGGGGGGGGGGGGGGGGGGGGGGGGGGGGGGGTGTTGGAGGGTGGTATAGCATTAGGTCTTGATCTTATTAGCAGTGATTGGTTCTCTTAGACCTCACACTTGGTTAGGGCTGTAATTGCCTCTGGCAGAAATGAGCTGTAACCGTGGTGATCGGGGAGGAAAGTGCCATGCCTTTGTTTGCAGCAGCCGCCACATGGTGTCATGTGTGGCACCAGCTTTAGGGAGATGATGGTTATGACCGTGGTGCTGCCTTTTAAAATCATTTTAATAGGGAGTGCGCTTCACAGGCATGAGGCTTGGGAAAGCAACATCACAGAGATGGGGTTTAGAAGTTCAGCCCAGGAGAGAGGCTTGGAGTCAACGATAGAGAAAGGCTGCCACCTGCTGTCTGTCGACTGAATTACTGTCTCATATATCGTGAATATAAAACAGGTTTTTATTTGTGTACTTGATTTATCATTCAATTCTGCTCACTAGGCTACTCCTAAAAGTTTTAAATAATATCGTATGAAATAAAAATACCTGAGCAGAACAGAGGACGGGGCTTGGGAACATTGGATTTTATTAGTATTTCTGTCTTTTCTGAATTTATAGACAGAATTTCCATAGCTGCTGTCTTTACATGTCAATGAACATGTAATCTGTGAAGACCTTTAGGGTTTTTTAACTGCTAAATTTGTGGTTACTATAGTTATTAATATTTTTTAAATCAACCAGTACAATATTTTGTGTACAAATATATATATATCTGTAGTACGTTGAAAAAAAAATGTGTAGCCGTGGTCACAGGTCCGTGGTTCTAAATATTTGCTTGCAAGTAAGTTTAGGCAGAAGCAGTCGGCTGCAGATCCTCTGTCGACTGTCTCTGCCTAAATCAAAGAGCAGCTTTAAGCAGACGTGTCCCTACTGCGTTAAGTGTCTACTTTAATTTAATTCAATAATCCCCATAAATGAAATAAATCCCTTTTGGGACACCCATCTTTGGTTAGCGAGATAATGTGAAATGAGGTTCGGGGAGAAAAATTAGGACATTATGGTTGATTGAGCTTTAACAAAAAGAGGAAATATTAATACCGAGATATGCTTTATGTTTATAATTTTAGTTTAATGAATGGGCGCATCCGTGTGGAAAAAATAATCAGAGGGAAAAATGGAGGAGAGTAGATTGTTGGGGGGCTTAGTTTGGGAATGAATTAGCATTTAATCCAATCCCAATGCAAATTGTTTCACTTGAACTTTTCATTTCGTTTTGTGTCATAACTTATGCTTTTGCTTGTGTTGTAACAGACGTCTGCTAAGTGTGCATGAGTTTTACTTGATGCAGAATGTCTGTTCATTTTAAACAGACACAGGCTGTACAAAAATAAAGCCTGGATGGATTTCAGTAGCCTATAGTGTGTATTTTAGGCTGGATGAGAGAGATAATGATGTCATCACCGAGATAACTTTGATTTATATTTATTCTAAATATATTGTATCGCATTTCTGTCCAGCGTACACTAACGCTCCTTTCATACTGCACGCGTGAGCAGCACGTAGGGAGGGCGTGAGCAGCACGTGCCCATTGTCCTTTCACACCGGCAGCGTATGCACCATGCTCCGCGCTGCCTGGGTACCACAGTACAACAATGCAATTTCGCATTACGTTATACATCAATGAGCAAAATATCTTCCAGAACTTGATTAACGCTCTTTTTAAGTAGATTGCATAGCTTTGATTTGTTATATCCTCCTGTTTCATGCTCTTTTAGATCTACGTAGTATAAATAAAAAACCATCATGCTTTGAAGGATACAAAGTCACTTAAAGGTTAACTCACCATAGGAGAGAGTGACTGACTTGTGATGCGATCGCTTTTCTCTCACACATACGCAATATAAGCATATAACATGATGTCTATGTAGTTTTATCTGTTTTTTCAGATGGTTATGATGACAGTGGGTTACAGACAGTACACTGACAGCGTAATGCGACCGTTTTCCACTCCTTCATATGCAATATAAGCATAACATCTAAGATATACTTGTATTATAAATCCTTTAAATGTGCTGTTGTGGTTTTGGCCAAAAAACTCCTGGCAAAAGTGTTTTTGAAAGTCATGGCGACTGTTAAAATCACATTAGACACCACTTACATGCTTTAAAGGTAAAAGTGTACTTTTTCCTGACAATCCGTGTGGATTTTGTCCGTAAAGAATGCACTGTCGCTTTAATTGAGCGTTAGCAGAGCAGCAAAAATAGACTCGGCACCGAAATGATCGCTTATCTGCTGCTTACGCGCCGCTTCTGCTCCGCGAGCATGCACTGCTTATACGCGTGCGGTATGAATGCTCTCATCTGCTAACATGGCCATCGAAAAAATATGCGTTGCTTACGCGTGCGGTGTGAAACGGCTGTAAATCTGCGCGTGCATGTGCGTGCTTTGATTCGCTTTCCCCCATACATATATAATCCTATTTATCTCCCTATTTTAACAAGCCTCCTACCACGTATATTACAAGGTAAAATGAAATAAAGCCCCTCTGATAATAATTGTGGTTTTGGTATTGTTATGCAACCGCGGCAAATACATAATGAAAGTGTAAATGCCAGAATGCTTTAAATGCAATATAGCAATAACAAATGTAGGCGTAAACAATTTGATTCATGAAATAATATAGTAATAAACTGTATATAGATTAAAGACATTAAGACAAATTATTTACTCTACAAAGCACAATTTAAAGGTTTTTTTTAGATTGCCATGTAAATTTCAAGATATAAAATTTGTAAGAAAAGCAGATCACAAAGACATGTGATCACTAAAACGTTATGACTAAAATATTAAAGGGGTCATATGACACGGCTACAACGAAATATTATCGTTTGTTTTAGATGTAATGAGAGACATATAGAGACATACTCTATGCATTCGTGAGTGTGGTGGTGCTCGTGGGTTGTCGATCTGGGATGGGTTAGTAGGCTGGGGGGATCAGAGTATACTCACAAAAAACTAGACTACACCACTGCGTAAAGATAACAATTGATTATGCTGTATTAGGGCGCCCTCTTGTGTCCACAAACCTCTCGTGTAAATCATGTTAACCACGTAGGCTCAAAGTGTTCAATATTCTGAACTGGCCAGATTATAACCAAAGAAATATTTCCACCGATTTATTATACAGCTAGAATAGGTTACTTACGACATTTCGCCATCGATTTAAACTGGAAAATATTAACGAGAACTATTAAACTGCTTGGTTGTTTATACATATCATCTCTTGCTTCTCTCGCACTGTCGACAGGTGCGCTCTACTAAGTAATATTGAATGAGCTGTCCCTGAGCATCTGTTGTTTCACCAGCCCTCAAAGGTAATCACAGTAATGGATGTCGCATACTCACATAAATAAATATGTTTCCAAAGAGACCCGCATATCGACTTGCTAGCTAATCAATTGCGCGGCGGCATCTGTTGATGGAGGTTTAGGAAGTGCAGCGGAAGATAGACGTGCAGATCGATGCCTGCAGCCAATCAAAGCGAGCGACACTCACCGTTCCCGGATCATCTACTGGAAAAGACGTGAAAATATAGCCTACACAACATAATGCAAATACAAAGGCATTACAGAAACAGTTAGCGAAAGACTGTAGCTCGATTTAGTAGCGCAAAAGGTTTGAAATCCAATGGGAACTACTGATCAAACGTAGGCTATCTTGAACACATTGTAAACAGCCCGAGAGCTTATTAAAATGACCCATTGTTTTATTATAGACAAAAATATAGCCTATAGTTTTTGGTAGATTTTTTTTAGTTATGTTTAGGCTACTTTATGGCAGATTAATTTCCATTTGTTTTACCACGGTTTTGCTACAAATACCGTGGTTCAAACTCTAATTTCTGTGAAACAACAATGGTACATTGCAATTGCTAGAAAAATTGTTGTTGTTGTCATGGTAAAAACCTTCTACTGCAAAAATATGTACAGAGTAGGCTATGTCATTCACAGTTTAACATGACATTTGAAGTGATCTCTGTACTCTACTATACATAAACTTCAGGGAATTTACACAAGGCATATTTGTTCCGATCTCTAATTTACTCCTGTTTAATATGGTGACTCCGAGACCTTCGATAAGTCACAGTGCTTTCTCTGTTCCTGCTTTTGAAGGTTGTGGCAAAGTTCTCCTCGGATCCTCTCTGAACCTCATAAGAACTCGTCTGCTTCGAGACTGACAGCTCAAGGCTGCCTATTTGGGATAACCCCCGCTGCTGGGCAATATTCATAAATTTAATTTTCAATCCTCTCTGCCTTTTATTAGTTTGGGTTTTATTAAATGAGATTGCTTCATCTTAATATATATCCAGCGCCGGCGAACGTGTCTGGAAGCCGGTACTCAAATCCAATAACATGGCCTGTACTTACTGCACGGCTCTAATAAATGGTGTGCAATGCATATGCAGACATAGAGCCCACATTACGTACTCATTCATTCATACACCGCAGACAATAATGCATATTCGAAAGCAACTGAGCTCTCCCTTACTTCGCTTACTTTGAGTCTAAAAAAAGAAGCTTGGCCTTCAACCATCCAGCCTTGAGAGAGTATAGCACTGGTTATTAAAAGTGTTCTTGATTAAAGTTAAAAACTTATTTAGGTTTTTAATAATATATGTTTTTCTATATATATATATATATATATATATATATATATAAATTGAGATTTGCCAAAGATGCAGTAAACATACATAACCATGTAACTCCCACTGACACTATTACCATGTCAATCATTAAGGTGCTGTAACTGTAGTGGTTTTATGGTTAATTTAGATGTAAATTACCGGATGATATTTTGTAGTATTTACAGGAATTTTTTGTAGCCTAGTCATTTTTATTATTTGAACTGTATTTGCAAGTGTTATGTGGATAATTTCAAGCATCATTAACAAAATTTTTGGAGAGGATTTTATGTACTGTATGTTTTGGTTGGGGAGTATTTGTATTCTCATGCCCAGGGACTGCAGATCAATCCATTGCCCCAGATAAATAAAAAGCTAAATAAAAAAGCCACTCCATAAAGCAGTTGTGCTGAGAACAAAGATGCAGAATCTAAAACTACTTTAGAATGTATAGCGTATGTAAATATAATCTTTAATCATGCAAACCTATTTGTATATTTAGCTTAGAAATACAATCAGCAAATAATATGTAGCTCTTTTTTATGTTGCAAAGTTGTAGACAAAAATTAATGCACACAGAGACAAGACTAGAGAAGGTTATTTTTGTATGTGTGTTACTGCAGCTGAAGAACAGTGCTTTGTCTCCCTCCTTTGCCTAAACCAAGTCATAGCAATCTATCTCTGTTTCTCTCTCCCTTCTCCTTCCTGTTCATCTACATCACAGGTTCTCTGTTCCTGCAAAGGTTGCAGCTTAGGAAAGCTTAGTCTGCTCTGTGGATGACCTTTGCTTTTAATATGAACATTTCTCTTTCATTATTACTATCATATAGTAAAATCTATGCACATGATTGCGTACAATAGATCTCCTTTTCATTAGTGCTGTAAAATGCCAGCCAGGTTGTGTAAGGGACTTCCAGCCCGTGCAGTCAGATTATTTGCTCCTCCGTCTACCCTTGCTCCCTTTACCACCTCCTGACAATGAGAATTAATATGCATGGAGTTCTGCTCTCTCTCTCTCTCTCTCTCTCTCGCTCTCTCTCTCTCTCTCTCTCTCTCTCTCTCTCTCTCTCTCTCCTAGCTGGAGTTCAATAGGCAACTTTATCAGGGGGAACATTATTGAGAGCTTTGCCGAGAGCTTCTTCATCACACTCACATCTGAGCCTGCCCAACACTTGTCACTGTCAATCACAAGGTGATAATACACTGAAGATTTCCTCATTTGGTTTAATAAAATCTCCAGGCTTATTTGAACTGCAGTCATTATAGCAAATAATTGCTGCGTGGAGGTGCTAGCCAGGCCATAGCCTAAGGGATAAGACAAGACTATTGCTCTGTGTGGGACTTGGTTGATGTTTTTTTTTTCTAGCCTATACCCTCTCTCCCCAGTTGTGCATATTCCAACAATGAATATTGCATCTGAATCCAGCTCTGGCTTTTCTTATTCAAACTAACATTGTTATTACTTATTATCTGGACGTGAAGTCATTCGTTCTGCCTCCTTTATGGCTTTTGCTGTCATGGCGTATTTCACTGGGGGGCTGCCAGTTGCAATTTTTAACTGCCATTTAAACCAAATTGCAGATCAGAATGAGCAGGTCCTCAGCATCTCCGAGAAGAAATACAGTGATGGAGAGGATGAGCGCAGGATATTCTTCATCTGCAGTTTAAACACAATGGCCTACCGGGGATATGCATTTTAAGAGGTTTGGTACATTAATCAATGCAAACAAAAAGGGGCAAAACAATATGAGAGGCTGTTCTCATTAGTGTTGATGGGTTTTTTTAGGAAGTGAAACCTTATAAGGCTTTTCAGAGCCTGCTGGATATTATGGAAACCATTGTAAAGCATTTCTTAGCTAACATTTAAGTTAGAACAAGAATCAAGCATTTCAAACAGGCCGTCTCGCTTTGTGTCAAGGACACAATATAAAGCACAACAAAATAAAATCCATGTGTTAAACTGTGACAGATTTGTAAAGCTTTACAAAACTCATTAGGTAAGTTCATATGCGTACCCTTTAAAGATGCTGCTTAAGCACATAAAAAAATTGTTGTGAATTTATTTTTTTCTGCCGAAAATATTAAACATCAGGTTTTAGATGTTTAGATCAGGTTGTGTGTAGCTGTTTTTGTGTGTCAAATTATTTTATTTGCTAGACAAAGCGAACAGTCATCTCTGCCTGTCGACATTACTAACATAACCAGGTCAGACAGGCCAGACGGTATACAAATCAGGGACTAGGGAAACCACATGCAAAATCTTGTTTAACATTTACATTTTTGAAATCCAGTAAAATTCAGTCATTCATTTTATTTCAGCAACATTTTTAATTTGTCGAAGGAGTCAATGACCTTGCCTTGTTTACTGGCTGCATAGTGAAACCACAGGCCAGTTTTTTAATTAACAGACTGTGTTGAAAAACAAAATGAGATCAGATAATTAAACAATAATTAAGTAAATAATTAGTTTCCACTTTCAGTCTTGGACAATGTCATTTTCCTCAATTAGGTCAATCGATGAAGCAGTAAATTCGTTTTTTCTTTTTCTCCATGTCCCTCATAAATTATTATTAGCCATAGCTTTCAATCAATCAAACATCAGGGACCAAAGATTACAGAGACGTTACTCCGGATGTTAGCATACAGTTTGATTGTTTACTCTTTGTTTACTCTAGGGATCTAAAAGAACCTTATGACCATGTACTGTAAGTGCTCATGCATCGACACAAATAAAGTCTTATAGTTGAAAAAGGTCCAGACAATTTTCATGTTTGGTTTATATATTGCAAGTTTGGATAATTCATTTGAATGGCACTACTGCTCTACAGACATTGAATTTTAGGCAGTCACAATTCCTCTTTTATTCTGACATTACAAAAACAGTCAAACTGTTTAGCAGTGATCACTCTTTTTTTCAAGCAGTTACAATTGAATGCTTATTAACACAGCATTGAAGGAATGCATAGGCCTACTTATGAAGAGTTTATTTCCAAAAAGAGATAACTCCAGCAAGCAGGAAGAGCACTCCAATTAATATCAATCAAACTGCAGTTGGTTTGTTTTGATTTAAACCATAATAACTCAAAAAATGCAGCTAATTTACACAATAAAATCATGATAACATAATAAAAAACACGATTTTCTCTTTGGAAATAAACTCTTCATATATACTCACATTATCAAACATGTTTCTGAGCATTTCTTTTAATAGGTACGTGAATATTTTTGGCTCAATTGATAATTTAAGATATTTAAATTAAAAAGAACGTATAGTCAGTCGTTAATTTGATAATAATAATTTTTTTAAACTCTTTTCATTACAGGCGTTATCATTGTTTCAAGTGGTTTCTTTAATAAACTAGTTCACTTTAAAATGTTCTCTGGCATTCTTTTAACGCAACAAATGCCTATTTATTTAAAATACTAATTTATTCTTACAAACCAATTAAGATATCCTATAAATCTAACACAGTAACAGCTTGACAAAAACGACCAATCCAAACTCACTACCTTGATGTAAGATGATTGACAGGGAAAAACGCCACTAGATTCTCCCGTGCGTGTCTATAAACCAATGGCAGAGCACTAGCACATTCCTGCGGTTACTCAACTGGGAGGGTACATACTCCGTGTTTAAAAAATGTGTGACATGTCCTGAGGTTACCACGGTAAGTTTCTCATAATCATTCAGATTATTAAGATCTACATTTATGGTAGGTCACATCTGCATGAATGTCATGCCGTAAGATAAAAGCGGCGATCCGTGTCTGTTATAACGATCACCTCTCGAACCTGAGCTCTACGTAAACGCAAGACTTTTACTGCTTTTACAACGTCTTCGTTGTGCATTTGCGACCCAAAGTAAACTTGTCACATAGTACTGTTTTCTGTCTTAAACGATCAGAATGTGGCAGATAATAACATTTGTTGTCTAGTCGTTAACCTGGAGACATTTAACCTTTTGGATAGTTGTATTGAATTTCCGATATGGTGCCGCATGTGTCACTCTCACCAAGAGCCAATTGCAATCCCTCAGTCGTGTTTATGTCCCGCCTTTTCCTGTCAAGTTAGCTTGGAGTGTGTTCGGTATTTGTGTGAGATTATTCAGATAGCGGTGTCGTCGGCTGTTGAAATGAACTTGTATAGAGAAAATCTAATCTAAATTCAAATATTTCACATGCGAATGAGTTGTTCTCTGACATGTCTTCATCCAGGTCAAATTGTTTGACTCGGGTAAGTAGAAACTCATTTGCTTCGGAGGGTTTGTTGCTAAAAGGCTATTCACCCATCGTTTCAGTCAGTCACCTAAAGTCTATCTGCGTCGAAAGTCCACTTTCTTACCCACATAGCCTTTATCAGACCCTTGGGTTTACTTGTTTCCAAACTAAGCTGTCTGCAGTGGATGTCAACGTTAAATGAAGGCAATGATTTGTTGTGAAAAGTAACAGCACTTGTTTCTAGTCAAAGCGGTTCTGCCAGTGTCTAGTTTTTACATGTCTTTCGCTCCATAACATAATTACCGAAAGCTCACACACCGTGACAATAATATTAGTGAAAATCCTCGTATCAATTAGACCGTGACGTGGCTCAGACAGAACTGTTTTATATGGCAAGTTATCAACTATTTCCCGTTCCGCAGAATGTTTGTCTGTAGAAACGGGTGTTCCCACTAGCCCAGTTGACGTTTTGTCTGTGCTAGTGAGGATTAAATGTCCACCAGCTGCCATTCAGCATCAGGTTGCTCAGGTTGTGTTCTCCAAATGTTCATGCCCTCATCAGCATTTATTTATACTTTCTCTCTCATCCTTTTCCTCTCTCACAGTGAATACTTCGGATGCCACTAAAAAGTGAACAAGCATACACCCATCGAGAGCTCAATGAGTAATGAACACATTCTGGAGCATGTCTTCAAACGTTGGTCTTAAGGTGAAGTATGGCCTATAAAATCCTGGCACACAGACAAACAACATTATTGAACAATGACAGATGTTAAATAGGCCACAGATAACTGATATGTTAAAGCCTCATGAGTCCTTAAAACTTCGTTACCAATAGAAAATCCCAAAGGGAACCCATTGTGAATTATTTTTTAAACCTTAACTGTTAATTGTAAGGCAATCATTGAAATTAGAAAGATTTGTTTTAAGGTTGGAGATAATGTTTGATATTGTTTTGCAGCTTTTTGCTTCACAACATGTGACTTAAAGGGATAGTTCATCCAAAAATGAAAAACCTGTCATCATTTACTCGCCCTCAGGTTGTTTCGAACCTGTATACATTTCTTTGTTCCAATGAACACAGAGAAAGATATTTGGAAGAATGTTAGCAATGTTCAGCTCTAGGACATCACCCACTACCATGGTAGGAAAAAATATATTGTATTTTTTTGTTCTGTTGAACACATAATGAGATATATTGAAGAATTTAGGAAAACAAAGAGCTCTCGGGCACCTTTGACTACCATTTAATTCTTACTATGGTAGTCAACGATGTCTCGGAACTGAAAATGACTAACATTCTTCCAAATATGTTTCTTTGTGTTCATCGTAACAAAGTCATTTTATACAGATATGAAATTACATGAGTGTGGAGTAGGTGATGACAGAATTTTCATTTTTGGATGAACTATCCCTTTAACAGAGTAGTCACACGGAGCGCTTTTGGGTTTAAAGGTCATTTTACACAGATCTGTTTCTGGTAGAGGGGTAGTTTATATTTTTGAACTACCAGTAAACAAATCTATTCTTTTGAAATGAATAATTTTTTTATTTTTTGCTGGCCTGGCTTTGGCATGGAATCCCAGCTGTTATGAAGGCGTTAAATTCAGCTGTTTCCTAATAGATGCTGACTTACAGACTAACTTCTGTTGTCTCACTTGCTGATTTATGATAGACATGTGGGCTTGCTGTATGTATCTAGGTTTCTAGTTTGACTAGAGTACGTCATAGGTTACATTTTTGTATAGAGTTTTTTTTGTCTTGTTTGCAAGATATTTTCATTTTCTTAGGCCTCCTTGCACAGTAAGTAATCTACATTCTTAAGCAAGTAAATTGTGTGTGTGTACACAGAGATCAGACAGTGAGGAGCAGGGTGGTCAGGGGGAACAGAGAGCCAGTCCAGCTCGTCCTCCATTTGGTAAGAAGCAACTTCCCTCCATCCCAAAGAATGCAGTCCCCATCACTAAAGCTGCCTCACCGGCCACTTCTGCACAGTCAGCCAATGGCACCCATGCCTCATATGGGCCTTTCTACCTGGAGTACTCGTTGCTTGCCGAATTGTAAGTCATGCTCTGTACGAGTCTTGGGTTCACTCCAGATCTTTTGTGCTGGTCTTTGGGGATGGGTGGTGCGTCGTATTAGGTTTAGTGGTGGTGTTTCAGATTACATTATACTGTCTAAAAGGTCCAATCACAAACAAGAACATAAATCTGTTAATCCAGAGGTCTCGCTGTTTTTTGAACATCATCTAGCAATACAAGTTAAGAAGTCTAGTTTTGTTTTGTTTGAGGTTTATGGGTGAAATTGATGGCTACTACCTTTATTGGTCTTTATTGCAGCACATTGGTGATCAAGCAAAAGCTCCCTGGCATCTATGTACAGCCCTCATACAGATCAGCATTAAGTAAGAACCCAATGTTTCTCTTGTTTTCTTTTATGTCTATGGCACAATGGAGCAGATCTCTGGAAACTTTGTTTAAAATTATGGTTTTTGTTGAAGTGGTTGCAGTAAGTGGTTGCAGGTCGCACTGGAGAAATGTTTTTGTAGTTCCAGGAAGTACCCTTTTTGGCGGAGGTATCCACTTTTAGTTTAGAAATGCCTTTTGGATTGACTAAATTCGCTCCTGCTTTGTAGCAGGGCCTAATCCAGTACACAAGACATAAAAAAAAACATACAACAAAACTTGCACACCTATGCACCTCTGTTGTCACACAATCCTCAACAGACAACAAAAACGCAGATCTAATGATTGTGCCCTTCAGTTGTTTTTTAATGACAGCCTTTGTTATTGGTTCTGTAACTTTGTTCCTAAAACTACCCTGATGTGAAAGTGGCTGCTGTCATTTATCATTAGTACTGATGAGCCTCTGATTGCATTGATTATTGATGTTTTTGTAGTGTGGTTTGGAGTGATTTTCATTCGACATGGCTTGTACCAAGATGGTGTGTTTAAGTTTACCGTGTACATTCCTGATAACTACCCGGATGGAGACTGTCCAGTAAGTACAGTACACTTCCTCTTCATTTTCCAAAGTAGCATCAGCAAAATGCTGTTTATTCTCTCCCAAAAATATATTTTCATTTTGTTGATCATATACCAGGGGAACTGTGAGAATTTGGATCAGTCAAGCAAACATAACGTCACTGTCCTTCAGAAAACTTGTATGTACAATTTAGCTGTTTTTCAGGAAATGGAAAAAAACACTACTTTTTAAAGGAATAAATACTGTGTTGTCAAATTTGACAAGCCCTTTTAATACATTTTATTGGATAGATATTTGCAAAACCAAGTGACAAAACATTATTATTAGTTACCCTTTATTTTTATGGCAAAAAGTAAAAATCAAGAAAAATGGAGAGAGGTTTCAGAAGGGCAGCAGAGCAGTTTGTTGTTTTGAACAAAGGTGGATACACATGTTAGTTCATAGTCCAATTCGAGACAGGTGACCGATTTAATTGTCAATGTAAACAACAATGTGTTTTCTACAGTTTGGCATCATAAATTCTACTACCCTGTAGTAGACTGAAGGATGCATGTATTGTATTGACCTTAATTGTTAAAATTCATAAATGGTGCATCTGTTTTTGAACTTCAGAATATCATGTAGATGACTGTGGTCATGTCTACTTGACCTTGCAGTTTGCTTTCATCAGATGTGCTGATCTGTGTTTCTTTTGTTTATGTATGTCCTTTCAGAGAGTTGTGTTCGACACCCCTGTTTTCCACCCACTAGTGGACCCAGACTCTGGTGAGCTGGACGTGAAGAGAGCTTTCACCAAATGGAGGTCTGTAAAAAGGCAACTTAATGTGTTGTTATGGCCCAATCTCTAGATACATGGCAACACTGTCATAGATATAAAAGGTTAGGGCTAGAATGAATCCGGCTAAGGCCAAAATCTTGCCAAATGGACAGGAATTTCCCTGTGAGGGGAATCGTGGAAAATCATCCGTGAGATCTTGCCTTATTTTGGCCCCATCTAACCACAACCATAAAGTTAGCAGCGGCTACACGTTTGATGCATTGAGGCTTTTTAGTGCAGAATGAAATTTAGTTTATGTATATAAACTTGAAATTGTAAGTTATCTTCCTTGTATTACAGGCGAAACCACAACCATATCTGGCAGGTCCTTATGTATGCACGCACAATCTTCTACAAGATCAACACCATGGACCCACTCAACCCAGAGGCTGCAGTGCTGTGAGTAATGGGTTCTGTATTTTTCAAAACACTTGCCACTCTTCAATCTTCCCAGAGCTAACACTTGACTCTCTCAAAATTATTAATAATCTATGCCACTGAAGTTGCCTCTTTCTTGTGCGTTCTGTTGTTGTTTGTGTTTGTGCATACACGGTCCACATTAAGACCTGATCTCCTATTTACATTTCTTTGGTCTTTGCCACCCAGTTGTTACGTGGGAGCTTAACATGTTTTCTGTCTTGTTTACCAATATTTACATTTTTGCACAGGTATGACAGAGACATCCAGCTTTTTAAACGCAAGGTGATAGACAGTGTCAAGCTATGCAACAGTCACTTGTTTGACCAGCCCAAGATGGATGATCCTTATGCAATAAGGCAAGTACAAAACTTGCATAGTATTTTCACATTAGACCAACTGATGGCCTCCTTTGTATACAATATACTGCTACAAAATAAATTGAGTTTATTAGTAAAAATGAAAGCAAGACCTTGTGCTGCTAAGTGGGGTTAAAAGTTCACTGTTGAGTCCTCAGACTGCTCATTTGTTTTCACCACTGTGTTTATATTTTCTCTCTAGCTTTTCCCCATGGAATCCAGCAGTACATGAAGAAGCAAAAGAGAAAATGTTTGCACATAAAGTGAGTGTGTGACGCTCCCCTGACCGCTCCCCAAAACCAAGTAAAAGCTGGCTTCTTTCTGTTGCATCTGATGCATGCTTCATTGAAAAGCGTGCGCATGTGTTAGTGCTTGTTCACATGTGGAATGTTGTGCAGCCTATTTCCTTTCCCATTTCCTATTGTCCTTTTGTACTGTACAGTCTTAAAGCCATTGCACATTGAGTCCGAAATTTGCATCTGAAATTTCCACACGTTAAAAAATAAATATGACCTCACGTTGGGTCAATCACATTTACACACTGCCTCCGATATTTTCATCTGGCCTAAAAAGATTCGGACTGGGTTCGATTTTCTGTGTTTTTCGCATCCCTAGCAAGCATTTTGAGAGGGGTTTTGACAATCCAGAGACACTGTACAAACAAGCGCCAAATATGAAAAAAACGCATAGGAAAAGTTCGGACTGTTTGTGCAAAGACCTTTAAGCTTAAAGTATGCTTCAGTTTTCCATTTGTGTACCTTAAATGTCATGTAAGACATCAGGGTCCTTACTGTAGTTGCATGCAGCAAAAACCTTATGAGTACTTTTGAAATGTTTGATCATGCAGGTGAAAAGAAACATACTTCAGTGGCTTGGATAAAGTTGAATAATTTTGGAAATGTGATATATATATATATATATATATATATATATCTGTCTCTTATA